>NC_079335.1:67542568-68230068 GCF_029582105.1 Oenanthe melanoleuca
TATTGACCATATAGCATCAGTTAGTTATATACTGATCATGTTTTATTTGCATCTGGTAGAAATAAGGGTACAGCATTACTGTGGCATTATAGTAGATATAATTTCCTTTTGCATGTGATACACATCCACAGACCAGCCAATAGCTATTTAGCATAAGTGTTGGGCTCTTCATACGACTGGAGATTAGCAGGTTACATGAAGAGAACCTGGCAACAACAATCCATGAGAATTTTCTACTTACATTTCATAAAGACTGAAGGTTACTTAGGAAAAATGACATGTGATAATGGTGAAAAAGTTGGGCCTGTGCCAGGTCTGTATCTCTGATCCCAACTCATTTACTCTATCATAAGTACTTTTAAATAAATCATTCAATGTTTTCAAGCCTCTTCAATAGGAAAGTGATATTCCTTTTATTTATATATGCTGACGGAGACAAACAAACACAGAACAAGATTTTATTACTTTGATATGTGGAGCAAGAGTTAGAATCAGAGACTACATATCTATGTGCTTGCTGGGAAAGCCCCAAATAAGAGTGCAAAGAAATTACTTATCCAAAGCTATCTTTACCCCTTCAAAGAGCATAAAATCATTTGACTTATATTTAGGATATATAGAATTCAGACTTTATTTATCATTCTACCTTTTTTTTTTTTCTTTAATGTACAGCCTTGCATCTGTACAGTGATTAGTATTTCTCATTGAAGTTGTTTTTTTTTCAGAAGTCACTTGGCCAATTTCTCAGCATTGTTGAATGGATTATTGATCTCACTTACTGAATGCTTGTGGTTAACATTGATCATTGCAGAATTCTTTGAAAGGGATGTATTTCTTCAGTATAAAATTGATATCTTTAGATATTATAGTATCAAAACAAAACAAATCTGAAATATCCACAAAGTTTCTACCAGCAACGACATCAGAATGGCTTTTGCAAATCATTTAACAGAAAGAAATGCTCTTAACAGCCCTGAACTGTGGCTGGAAAAGACTTCACACACTAGAATAAGCCACAGTGACAAACACATGGAAATGAATAACACCTTTTCAACCACCCTTACGTTACCTTTATATGAAGAAATTCATTATTTCCAAAAGAAACATGACTATGGAATTTCCTTGAAAGTTCATTAAAAGCATTATATACCCCACCGATTTTAGGTTTATAAGAACTTGCAAGCCCTTTATCCCACATCCAAAAGTGTGGCTGTTACAAAAGGAGAGGGGATAGAGAAAGGAATACAATACATTGATATTACTGTAGTGCACATACTAAAATCGATGTGGAAACTTGTTTTGTGCAGAGAAATTGATTTCCAATCCACCCTTGGTTTTCTCAGAAGCATAGAGATTACTTGAATTTATAAACTTACTAATGCATATTATCTCATGTCTCCCCATTACATTGTATGTTTTAATCCTATTCATTGTGAAATAATCATGGGACATATTTTCTATGCATGATAACTGCATAGTGGATTTTATTGAAAAAAGAAACTTGTTCTCATTTGGACTAGGAATAATTCATAGCATAAAAGGTAATCTCAAAGTTCTTTAGTTTAATCCACAGCAAACATGTTTTTTTAGGAAATACTTGTCCCTCTACCATTTTTATCCCAGTGTTCCAAATTGCTTCAGTTCATAAAGATTTTAAAAAAATAAATAAATAACAGCTCCATGGGGCTTTGGCTTGACAGTTTCCTAAATGTCAGAAAGATACTAACTTACTCAACATGATCAAGCTAGCACTGGTCACAATTACAGACAAAGATCAGAGGCACGCTAACCCCTGGTTTAGATGTTAGGTGATGCCTATAATACATAGCAACAAGCTACTAAATTAAAGCTGGAAATTCTAAAAGGTGTCATTCTTTCTTTCAGTTTTCTTTCACTGTAAATTTCAAGCACAAAAAAATACAAGGGTACTAAAACTTATGTCATTAAAGACAAAGGCAACTGTCATCCTACTTTCATTTACTTGCTAGGCTTCCCACCAGGAATAACTGACTGCAGCTTCAGAGGAATCACATCTCATTGGAGACACAGCATGGCCAAGGAGCCAACGGAGTAAGAACCACCTGAACTAGCTTTCAAGACAATACATACCATTTTCAGAAATTCAAAGCTTTGGTTTATGATATTGCTTATTTTACTGTTTTGTGATATTATTGGTTTTATTGTTTTGCAGTACAGACTCAAGAACAGATAAAAGTGGACAAAAGGGCAAATTCTCTAATAACCACTTCAGATAGACCAGCTGGTTAAGGATAACTTTATTGTTCATTTATTAGAGGAAAAATACATTGACTTGGCCTTTCAAACCTAGCATATGTTGGCAGAGTCCTCTTGGCTAGGTGCTAAGGTTATTAGTGATAAAAGGTACCCTGAGGCTCAGGCAATCATATGCATATATGTCAAGCTTACTGCTGTTAGAGAAATTGGCAGCCCTGAGATCCAGCTGAATAAAGACCGTCCCTTTCAGTTTTTTTCTTTACTAGACTCTCTAGCATTCCTTTGACGCTTTTAAACTGTTTGTTCTCCTCACAGCATTTTAGTATGTTTATTTGATAGGGTACCCCTAGAAAGGCACCATTATTGTTGCAACTGCACCACATACCACTCCCTTCTACTTAAAAAATTTTTTTATATATATATATATAAAAATATAAATATAAATAAAAATTATAAATATATATAAAAATATAAATATAAAATAAATATATATATATATATATTCTGAAGTACAAAGAACACAACTTTAAGGAAAGAGGTGACCTTAGATCTCTGTACAGAGAAAGAAGCCATTTCTGGAAAGCCCCAACCTCACAGGGCAATTCTGCCATACCACAGTCCTACCTGCTGTTCCAATTCCACATGCTGGGTTTTTGGTTTTTGTTTTTGTTTCTTTTCCTGCAGAACAGCAGTAGAACTAATAGAGAGCACACTCCTGGCTCAGGCATGAGCAAGTTATCAGATTCTTAATGTGTTACACTGCCAGGCTGAAGTAGCCATCTGCCTGCATGCTTTTAGCCTACTTCAATTATGAGAGAACACAATTTTACTTAATCTTCAAAAGCAAAATGTGAGATTACACGATTTAGCTCAAATGTGAAACCAAACTGCATTATCTCTCAATTTGACAGGGAAAGCACCCACCCAACTAATGGATAGCAAAGGTTAGCTGAAGGGAGGAAACTTGTTAAGCCATTGCAACTCAATCATGTTAATGAAAGGTTTAATTTAATGTGCTTTATAGCGTATCTGCAGCCATAAGTGCAGTTAAGGATGCATTCATGAACAGGTACTCCAGCTCAGATGAGGCATAATAATTCACAAAGCTGTGTAGTTCATTCATGATGCCTAACAGATCATATCACATTCACATATACTCAAGGATGAAGCATGGCTAGTTTGCAAGTTGAAAAAACCTGAACAAACATGTACAACGTTCAACCACAGACAGCCCCCGTTTTTTGAGGAAGCTACTAATCCATGGTTAGTAGACTTTTATGCAGTTTACAGAAGATTTATTAAGCCATCACATCTGAGCAAATAACAACTACATCAAATTTTACTGTACATAGTACATGGTTCCAGAGTAATGTCCTGTGTTCATTAAGGTTGTGGTGAATCTCCATCACATGCTAAGACCATAAAATAATTGGTTATATCTTAAAGACATGGAGGTCTACTACATTTTTAAAAGTGGTACTTGTAAGAAATTACAATTTCATTTTGCACATTCCTATACTTAAAAATCTCAGCACATAAGGCATAATGCACTGTACAAAACCACACTTTTTAATCAGAATTTTAAAATATAACAAGAAAGGCAGCTGCTGTACTATTAAGCTGTTGCACCTACAAACAATTATGCATCTTTAAAAAGGTTGTTATTTTCTCAGATATTTTCTTTGAACTTATATATTTTGGCCTATTTAGAAGACTTCATTCAGAGTTCCTTGGGAAGCAGCCATTAAAAACAAAGGAGTCCAGGAAAGTTAGACGTGCTTCAAAACAAAGATCTTGAGGGCACAGGAACAGACAGATGAGTCAAGGAGGCAAACATCCTGGATGGGATGCTTGGATGGGCAACGAGGTTTTGAAGGAACTTAGGAATAAAAAGAAGATGTGTATTCTTTGGAAGGAGGGTTAGATCTCTCAGGATGTATTTAAGAGCGTTGCTAGGGCAGGTAGGAAAAAAAAAAATAGGGAGGCCAAAGTTCAGTTTGAACTTAATTTGGCAACTTTTGTAAAGGATAATAAAAAATGCTTTTACAAAAATATTAATGGCAAAAGGAAGAGCAATGTCAGACTTTGTTCTCTATTGGATGAGGGAGGGAACTTAGTAACTGCAGATAAGGAGAAGGCAGAAGTGCTTAACGCCTTCTTTGCCTCAGTCTTTAGTGGGAAGACAGTTTGCCCTCAGGACAGCTGTCCTCCTGGGATGGTAGATGGTGTCAGGGAGCAGAATGATCCCCCTGTTATCCAGGAGCCAGGCAGAGAACTGCTGAGCTCCTTGGATGTTCATAAATCTATGGGACCAGATGGGATCCATTACAGGGTGATGAGGGAGCTGGCAGATGAGCTTGCAAAGCCACTCTCCATCATTTACCAACAGTCTTGAGACACTGAGGCTCCAGATGACTGGAAACTGGCCAGTGTGACTCCTATTCATAAAAAGGGTGGGAAGGAGGATCCTGGTAATTATAGGCCAGTCAGCCTGACCTCAGTACTGGGTAAGGTTATGGAGCAGCACTCACAGGGTGCCCAGGGTATCAGAACCAGCCAGCACAGGTTTCGGAGGGGCAGGTTGTGTTTGACAACCTGGTCTCCTTTTATGACCAGGTGATTTGCCTGGTGGATGTAGGAAAGGCTTTGGATGTTGTACCTGGACTTCAGCAAGGCCTTTGGCACTGTCTCCCACAGCACACTCCTGGAAAAGCTGCAGCCCGTGGCTGGGACAGGAGCACTCTGTGCTGGGTTAGGAACTGGCTGGGCTCAGAGAGTGGGAATGGAGCTGCATCCAGCTGGGATCAGTCACCAGTGGTGTCCCTCAGGGCTCTGTGCTGGGCCTGTTCTGTTCTATAGTTTATTGATGACATAGATGAGGGCATTGGGTCTTTCATCAGTAAATTTGCAGACAACACTAAGCTGGGAGTGTGTTGATCTGTTGGAAGGCAGGAGGGCTCTGCAGAGAGACCTGGAATGGTTGGATGGATGGGCAGAGTCCAACAGGATGAAGTTTAATCAGTCCAAGTGCTGAGTCCTGCATTTTGGCCACAATAACCCCTGCAGTGTTACAGGCTGGGGATGGTGTGTCTGGACAGTGCCCAGGCAGGAATGGACCTGGGGGTGCTGGTGCACTGACTGAACATGAGCCAGCAGTGAGCCCTGGTGGCCAAGGGCCAATGGCCCTGGCCTGGATCAGGAATGGTGTGGCCAGCAGGAGCAGGGAGGTCATTCTTCCCTGTACTCAGCACTGGTGAGGCCACACCCTGAGTGCTGTGTCCAGTTCTGGCCCCTCATTTTGGGAAGGACATTGAGACACTTGAGCACATCCAGAGGAGGGAACGAGGCTGGTGAGGGGCTGGAACACAAACCCTGTGAGGAATGACTGAGGGAGCTGGGACTGTTCAGCCTGGAGAAAAGGAGACTCAGGGGTGACCTTATCACTCTCTACAACGCCCTGAAAGGTGGCTGTAGGCAGGTGGGGGTTGGTCTCTTTCTCCAAGCAGCAGCTGACAGAATGAGAGGACACAGTCTCAACCTGTGCCAGGGGAGATATAGGGTGGATATTAGGAAAAGGTTTTTCACTGAAAGAATGCTAAAGTACTGGAATGGTCTGCCTGGGGAGGTGGTGGATGTGTTTAAAGACTGGACGGGTCACTCAGTATCATGGTCTAGTTGAGGTGTTAGGGCATGGGTTGGACTTAATGATCTTGAATGTCTCTTCCAGCTTAGTGATTCTGTGTGTGATATTCTGTGTGTGATACCTGAAATTTTTCAATAATACTACATTTATCTTGTTGCAATGAAAAACACCACAACTTATTCTAGCATTCTGGTCAACGAAAAATATGGCAATACTTACTTTATTTTTAAATAAACCATAGCATTCTTGACCAAGTTTGCCAAGTTTGCCCTAAACTTACTTCACAAATTTCTGCTACAACACAGATGATGTTGCTCCTTTATGCCAGTTATTTGGAGCCAAATTATGTGAATACTTATAAAGCTAAAAACCACCAATACAAATTACCTCACTTGCAGAAAACTATTCTGATTGAGGAGTGCATGTAAAATAATGCATCTGTATATTAATATCTTTCTATAAGAATATGTAGCTACCCCCTAGAATAATAGCATTACCATCACAATTCTCTCACAAGTTAAAAAAAAAAAAAATTATAACCAAAATTATTCTTTCTTCCACTACAGTGACTTTGTTATCCTCCTCCTAAAGTCATTTGTTATCCTCCTGACTTTGAAGTAAAGATACATGCAACTGTATCAATCTTATTCTAGTCTGCTGAGTTTTGTTGGACCAAAACATATTTTCTAAGCATGAAATATACAGATTCCTATACTCTTGGGTTTTTTTTCTGTGTTCAGGGTACATCAACACAAGCAATTCTTCCATTCCTCTTCCCCCTGCCAGGTATAATTATCTTGCAATTTGATTTCACTGTTTTCTCTTTTGCATTTCAATTGTAACTAAATGGTACAGTGCAAAAATTTTAACTAAAGTACTGTTTTTCTCCAGTTTTCCTAGTGTATTCTTCCTTCCTAAGGGTTACAACTACTGAAGTCAGCTCACTAAGCATTCCTACCAATTAAAGCATAACAAATGAAAACTGTTCAAAGAAAGATTCCATTAAAGAACATTTATTCAGTATTACTAGTGCCTGCGAAATTATAAATAGGCTTTTGTGTTATTTATTCTTTTATTTACAGAACATAGCAGGGAATTTTTATGCTGCATTGTTCCATGTCATAAAATTTAAAGTTATTGTCTCCATTTCTCATATTAATTGCCCAGTTAAGAGCTCAGAGGCTGGCTTAGTATTACCTGATCTACAGTGAAGAGCAGATTATTTCATCTGGGGTTCAGCACCAGAAGCACCACTTGGGCAACCGCCTGGGCAAGGCTGGCTGCTTTGCTTTTGAAAAGAAGGAGGCCCCCAAAACAATCAGAAGCATGTCATTAAATTTCAGGTTATTTTTTCAGCTAACAGGGAACATACACAAGGACAATTCTTGTTCTCTCCACTGGGCATGAAAACACTTGATGCCCAGCATTAATTCTAAACTATTAGAAGTCTTGCAGCATGTAGTACAGCTGGACTTTACATTTGATTAAAAAATCTACATTTTATTTCTATGACTATCTCCTTTTTTTTGCCTAATAACATGAAATCTTTTACCATGTTGTACGCTTTACAAAGCTGAAAGTTTAAGTCTGTTTAATGAGAATTTCTGCTGAACACAACTGATTATTTTCTTGGGTACAAGATCACCAGGTATGAGCACCCACTAGATATACAAGAGGTCTTTTGCTGTCAGAATTGCTTAATTAAGAGAAGTAAAAAAAAGCAGGCTCCAAATATAGCTGTTGCATGCCAAATCCATTTGCATAATTTAAAATTTTAATATCCAAAAATTGGACAAATTAAGTTCTATCTTGTCAAAAATTATTTTAGTTTATGGAAGCATGACTGACCTTGAGATAACTTGAGCAGATGCACTTGCCATTGAAATGCTCCAGCCAGAGTGGATGTCCTGGCAGGAGCAAGACTAGCATGGGAATCAGTGAAGTCATATGAAATAGTGCACATCTCACACAGTTCACAAACTTCCAACACCCACCTCAAAGGCCGTATTTTTTTAATGACAATCTACCTTTCCCTTCTTGCATACTCCACAGTTTTTATAGAATTTACCAGTAAATTTGTCCTTTTTTGCTTCTGTTTCTACACACAGCAATGCATATACTATGAAAGAAGTTTTACACAGTATTTGAAGTAATTGGAGCTTAAACACACACATGAACATAGTGGGGAAAGCAGGGAGAATCCTCCCTCTTGAACACATACTAGACAAAGACCATTTTTACACCTTAAATGCCTAACACTAATTATTCTAGAGCACATTACAGTAGAAAATTTTATAAAATTATTTTAGAAAATTCCTTCAATCCCAACACAAAATTTTCAACATATATGTGCCTTTTCAGGAACAATGAAGACTTTCAGAAATCCACTCTAACACCCACACTCACAGGTTGCAGAACACATGGACTGATCTTTCTGAATATTTGACTACCCAAATGTATCAGTAAAAGCTTCTGAATATTCTAGTTAGCAGTTACAGTAAGTCAGCCATCTACAACACCTACATACAAATTAATGTCAGGGTTTGAAAGTAGTTGTCAAGGTCCCCTAAATCCCGGAGGGTTGAGTGGACATTAAGAAAGAAACTGTCTCATACACAGTTAAAAATAATAAAACTAAGCAGAGATTTTAAAGGATAGAATATATATTCCAGAGGACAGAATACAGAATAAGCTACAACACTTGTTTTGGTAGCATTAAAATAAAGAGAAATAAATTCAGCATTATTCAATTATTAAACTTAATCGTTTTGCTACCTTAAAGAAAAATTATTACAAAATGCAATCAATGTATGTTCTATAAAGCACAAACAATCACAGTTAAGAGCCAAAATATTTTCATATGATGCAAAAGTTAGGTGCAAAGTAATAATATAGATTCACCAATAACATCCATGAAAAGCGAGCATGCAGTAAATCTAGAAACTAATCCATCTGCTCTTAAAAATAGAATGTCTCTCCATTTCCAAACATTTTTAAATGACTAAAAATACTTGAACATATCAAAGACCAGTTCTGCTTAATTTGTTCAAAATTCAGAGCTGAGGCCACAGTGGTTGTGTTACAGTGACCCTAAGAATTAATTTTTTTGTATTACACCTCTAAAATCTCCCAGTCATTTTTAACTGATGTTTGTGACTAAATATAAAAGATTTCTTAAAGAGTTAACACATTTATTGGTTTCAGCTGCAAGACAATGTTAGTCTTTTAGAATGTCTTTTTAATTAAATCTCTCATGACAAATAACTCACATTAGTAGATGGTTCCACAAAATGATCGACAACATACTTAATGAAGACATTTAAAGTTGATTTCAGTTGAAAACAGTTGTCACATTTTATAGATTCTGTCTACAGACAATTTCCACATCAGGTATCCGCAGCTTTCAAGTGTAATTACTTTTCTCTTATGGCTAATAACAATAAACTACCAAATTAAAACTTAATCTAAAGGATATCTTCTGCTGGATAAGGAGATAAAAATGTGCAACATCTAAGGCCCTAGAAAATATAGAGCAGCTATTTTTTTTTTCTAAATGTATAGCTATTTTATATATAGGATAATTAATGTTTCAAGTAGGAAAATCCATCCTCCACTGCTAGAGGTGTTTCATATAAAAGCCAAAGTTAACTACCTAGAGATAAGGAAATTGCTCAGCATTCAGGGGGGAAATTTTTTATTTTCCTCCCCAGCATTACCAATGGAGCTACATACTTGCAGCATGTCTATTGATATCAAGAAGACTTCATTTCCTTTACTTAGAATTAAAGAATCATTTACCCAGAGTAGTAAGACTTTTCCTGTAGCAGCCTAATATCTGACTGTAGACACTGAAGTGTTGGTATTTTGGCCAGATACTAAAACAAAAACTCCTCAAAAGATATAGGTAGGTATAAAAGCATTTCAGTTTATGTGAATTTTGTAACTACCCACAACACAGGCAGTAAGTTAAACCTAAGTTCAGCCTGAACAAGCTCTACTTTAAAACTACTTTGTCTCACAAAAAAACTAATTGTCTCACAGTTCAGTGAATTAATACATAAAGTGGATACCAATATATTCATTTTTGCAGGTGCACAAGTACGATGTCAGAGAACCTACAGCACATGTCACACCCAGGCAAGAACCCCAACAGGAGCTGAAATATTCTCTTGGTGATCCTGTTCAGGACAATTAATTCTCATTAGTGCTCTCAGGGCACTCATTTTCAGCTGTGCACCTATCAATCAAGTCGGGGAGGAGGGGGGCAGTTTCCACCAGAGAGTTTTTAAAACATACTTTTGTGTTTCCTTCTCACAGAATTGTTTTTCTTGAATTCATAAGTTCCTATCTTAGGTCAAGGGAACACAGTTTTGGCTAAAGTAAAAAAAAAAAAAAAAGACAAAAATGCAACATGTCTAAGCATACTACATTCTTATAATCCACAGAATGATATAAACTTTATTGCTTTCCAGAAAAATGTCGTAACAAATTAAATTCACCACAGCAGTTATAATGTAATGGCACAGTGTAATAAATTTATGATGTTACAAAAAGCAGCTTTGGTCATTAGAATCATATTTCACAGCTTTAATTGCATTTTTTCATTTAGTCCAGGTCATCAAGGTATCTATTCACCTTTTTTTTCAAATGAGCTGCTTCTACTGAAAATAGATGGCTCAGGGTGGAGATTGGACTTTTTTCACCTTCTGGATTAATCAGTTCCATCTCCATGCATGTCTGAGCCACTGCCTACCTCTCCCTTGGCAGGTATTTCCAAATGAAAAGAAAGAGACACCAGGGATTCAAAGGTTTAGCCAAAGCTTTTGGTTAGCTTGAGAACCATTACTGAGCTCCTCTTCTGTTGGTTCCTGCTCAATCTGCCTTAGTGCTGTTACAGCTGGTGAATAATGACTCATTTATGAATAACAGCCTTGCTAATCTTCACAACAACTATTAGTAAAAGGTCACTTCAGCTCTGAAAATGTTCGTGTGTCCCTGTTCTTGGTGTAATAAAATCTTCAACTGACACACCACACAATCTAAAACTCTCTCTTTTTGTGTTACATAGTTTGAATCATAATGGGATGTTGCTTGCAATGTAATGTTTCTCTCACTAGATGAGAGAAAATTAATTCTACCCATTTTACTATAAGAGTAACATGCTCTTATAGCTTATGTAGTACATTTTAATTATGTGTATTTTCAAAGAAAAAACAAAAGAACAAGCAGCAGGTAAGAGGTGAACTTTCACAGTAAAACTGTGAATGGGTATATATAAATGTATATGATGTATGAAAATACATGAGGATGATGTGCTGTTGTAAATCTAGGTTCTGTGTGGTGTCTAGATCTTTAATTTTTCTGCCTTTGAATGTCATGGCTGTGAAATGTTTTTACCTTATTTGGTTGGGTTTTTTGGGGAGCTTTTTGGTATTTTGGGAGGTTTTGTTGTTGTTGCTGTTTTGGGGTTTTTTTGGTTTTTTCTCCCAAGAGTAATTCAGAGTTGCTAACTCTTTTTACATGAACTACAGATGCTAAAAAGTGCTGTTCCTATAAAGGGTGAACTGTAGACACATCATATTCTGGTACAAATGAATTCTACATTTTTAAAGAATGCACACTTGAAAAGTAGGTGTTCTCATAAATGAAAAATGTTAAAACTATACAAGAAATAACATAAATTTAATATTTAAATACTTAAGGTTACTCACTTCTGAGGTGAATGCAATTACAGCCAAAATAAAGAATTAGGTATCAAAATTTTCACATAGATTTCAGAATAAAAATAATTTTGGCAAATATTTTAATAGAAAAAAAACCCACATGCTATAAAACTGCGCTTCAAGGCATATTTATGCTTTGGCAAAATTATTGTTAGTATGTAGGTCACCACAATAGCTGACATAATAAAGTTTAACAGCATAGAAATTCAGCATTGTTGTGCACAATATGTAAATAAGGATATTTCTATGCAATCTACATAATTTTCATGCTTTGCATTTCTCTTCAGCTACAAAACTGCCTTCCTATCTCATGTCTATGTTTGATATGGGGGCCGTCTATAAAATGTCATGAAAAAGTTATTACTCAGTAAAACATCACTGGTCATGTTTTCAACACAAGTTTTTCTTGCAGAGACAGACAGGTAAAGAGAAAATAGTTATGTTAGAACTAAAATGAAAGCCACAGATCTTGTGTGAGGTAGATTAAAGGGAAAAAAAAATGAAAAAGCCAATGTTATTTTGTGTTTATTAGCCCATATAAAATCAGGCATTCATACTTGAAATTACTCCCTGTAAGAGTACATGTGGCCAAAACAATGTCATAAGCACAGAGGGTGCCAAAGTCTCATCAGGCCTGGCTGTTGTTGCTTGTGACTTGAAAAGTTCTCTAGATCTGTTTTCAAAATGTTGATGAATTCTCTCTTCCATGCCTGACAGCTTTCTCTTCACCTACAGTAAGGCTTCTACTGTAGTAACAGTGTAAAAATGCCTCCCCTAGTCTCACAAGATAGAAAAGCACTCTTTTTTATTCATTAGTGTGTTATAATAACACCAGAGAAATACTCTAGGAAGTATTTCCTACTGCTTGTGCAAACCGTGCCAACCTGGGTTATTCCTACCCTCTGAGGTACCTGAATGGAAACTGCAGAGGTCTCGTGTTCTTTCCCTTTGTAAAAGCAAACTCAACAAGACCTCACACTTCCAGCCTACACCGAACCTATGAATCAGGCAAGCTGATCTGGGACCCTTAGTTAGTCCAGAACTTCAGAGCTGCAGTATGAAGGCAATGGCCCGACCTTGAGAAGAGCATCCCAGGCAGGCAGCACATCTCCCAGCCAGCAGCACTTACACCTTTACTGCACCCACCTTAATTCTCAGAAATAAGTCAGGTTCCCTTTTTATGAGACACAGCAATACAGCTAAACATAAGCTTGTGCTTACATAGCCTGTCTTCATTAATATAAATCTCTTTTCCCCTCTAAAGAAATGGCTGCATTTCCTTTAACATCAAAACTCTACGGTTTCCCAGAGAGCGTATTAAAGTTGAAGGTGATCTCATGACAAAGATGTCAGTATCTGGCTTTAATAATAAAATTGCTGTCCCTCTTTCATCCTCCCTGGAAGAAAACCAAACAAGTTTACATATTATCAGCCATTTGATACAGTTTTAAAACATATTAGAATGATCATTTTTATAATTCCAGAAATTTTTATTAGGTATCAGAGACAGATCAAGTTAGTAAATTCCTTCCACCAGAGTACTGAGAAAAATATTTCCTCCTTTAAAAACAATGGAGTGAACTGATTCCTACTGCAAAAGACAAACATAAGTAATACTTTTCCCACTGGAATTTTGAGCACATTAGTTTGCTATTCACCCAGGAATCACCTCCAGTTATGCACCCTCCGTTCTACTTTTTCAAGTAGAAACAATGAAACATTTGCAATAAATACATACCAAAAAGTCAGTTTATTGTTTTCAAAATAATTGGAAATCTACATTTCATCACTCATCTGCATGTTTCTTACTATCTGTCATAGAATTCATAACGTTACATATTTATGACCAAACCTGGCCATGCTCTCCAGATTTATATACCAAATACAATCTCTTCCAATTTCAGCTTCAGTCAACACATTTAATACAGTGCACGCAATTCCAATTATTCTTCCACTGTAGCAAAGCAAATACAAGCTAAGATGCAAATTAGCTGCTAAACATACAGCCCAAATCTGCACCCAGAACTTCCATTAGATCACTCTAGAGAGAAATTTATAGATCAAGTTAGCTGACTAGTAATTTACTCATTTTAATTTTTACAGGTTAATTTTGCCAAGATCAGGAACACATCTGTTTCAGTTAATTCAAGGTAATTCACTTAAATTATTATCCACTCTGAAATGAGTCAGCAGTTTCAATGAGTGCTCCTTACGTGTGCTGTCTGTGGGAGTAATCCCAGAGTCAACAACAGAAAACTCAACATTTTAACCACCAAACTGTTAAGGGGCTGATAATTCTTGAAGCTCTGGTCTTGTAGTTAACTGAAATCTATTGGGAGTTGGGGGAAACATTCTTTCCGATCTTCACCAACTCAAACCACTAATATTAGTATACTCTTTGTAAGACACATATGACGGTATATCTATCAATTTATCAATTAATATGAGCACCTAAGAGAACTTTTGTGTTAAATATTAAGATCTACCTCACCCAGATAGTGGAATTGCTCCACAATTCTCTCTGGCTTTTATCACCCAGAGTAGTATTTTTTCACTTATGTCTATTACATTGTAAAAGTGTGGTTTCCTGAAGACTGTCTGAAATCCTGTTCACTTCAATATCAGTCCACACAGTAGACAGCATGACTAGAAATGTGAAGGCAAGAATAGACGCAGCATTTAAGTAACCCATAGATTTCAGTTCATTACATCCTAATACCCTTTCCTTAGGTTCATATGATTTTTGTAAACAACACGTAATTAAAAATTAGTAAGATGAAAGGACTACAAGACCTTGGATGGCAACCAACCAGGAATGATTGCCATTCCCAAGGTAAAATTGCTTTTTTTCATGTTCAGAGGTAAACAAAAATAAAACTTATGGTTGTTTTTCCAATCCATCCTTTTCACAATAATATTCACAATATTTTTGAACTCCTTTTGAACCAGAATTTCCAGGGTTCTGAAGCAGATCAGATATTAACTTCAGCAGCCTGAAGATCTGTCTTTAACAAACAAGAGGTATTAACCAACACCATGAAAACCTGAAGACTGTTTTTATTTGGCAGATATTTCAAGATATATTTCCACTGATAGACTGCAATTATCCTCGCATAAGAATCAAAGCACATCAAACTTACATAAATACCTTAAACCTTATTCCAATTCACACAATTTCCTTTAAAGAATTCAGCTACATTGCAAGGCAAATCCTTCATAAATCTAGTTAAACCATTTTCGGCATTTGTGTGATAATCTGCCTTTTCTTACTCAAGAATGTTTTGTCTTGAGAGTTTCACTAACAAAGAAAATGACATTTTGAGGTGCTTACAAAAACTGAATTCCACTTTTAAGAGTAGGAACCCATGGGTCAGAACAGTTGTGTTTTATTCCCAGTTCTTTCAGTCATTTTCCCTGCAAACTAGGGCAAGTCACATCAAATTTCTCTTTTTCTTTTGTTTGCTCTCTTGATTTACCCTTCTGGAAGCTCCTCTGAGAACAGACTTTCCATGTACTTACCAGTGTCCCAAGGAGGCCTCTCTCTCAGTGAGGTCTTCTGGGTCTTTCATGTTAGATTCTACATATTAAATTATGAATAGAAGAGACTGTATTTTTGTGGTTTACAAATACACATGGGCAAAATGTTAACTTTTTTTCTCTAAAAAAGCTAGGATTTTCAGAATCTGACTGCCACAGACAAAAAAGTACTCAGTGTGGAATAATGAAACTTGAACAATTAAGAAGTCTTTGCAAGAAATATACAGCTACAAAGAAAGAAATGAAAAAAAAAACTAAACCTGTTTACGTCTTCTCCCTCTGTTCTTGATGCTGTAATTAAATATTGCAGAGTAAGTACCAGATCTAAGAGTTTGATTATTCTCTTTCACTGGAAAAGGAATCTAGATTTAATTTTTAGCTATAATGCAGTGAAGCTTACTAGTAACCAAAAATTAGGAATGCAACCATTCCTGTTTATAAAGATGTGTATTGCTGAATTATTTTTTCATCTCAATTATGGAATATACTGATTTTCCACATATACTGTAACACTTCAATTTTTTCCTTTACTCGACTGTCAGATTACAATTCCAAGGAAATTCTCAGCTCATCTGCATTAAGGCAAACTATGTTGCTCTTTTTTCCCACAAATTATTTGTCTTATAAATGCTATAAGCAATTTAAGGCATCTCTTGGGAGTAGTGGTGGTGGAGAAGAAACATGAGCAGAGAAACAAGAGAAGATATGAGAGAAAAAAAATCTCTGTTCACAGAAAAACTCCAAAAACAGTTATATTCTCATCTAGACTGGGAGGAAATACAATTTTTTGTATGCAACACAATAAAGCAGCAAAATTTTTAAATGCACTTGGCAGCTCAGTGGTGTATTTTCTGTTACCAGGTAAAATTCAAAGAGCTGAACTAAGGGATATACCTAAGGGGTTTTAGCAACAAAATGCTTGAGGTATTTTTTTCCACTCTGTATGGGAGATCTTGTTTAGAAATAGTCTCAGAATCTTTTTTAATTCTTAGGCTCAAAATAAGCAAATTCTTACAGACATGTCTAATTAATGGGTTCAAGAACATTGAGTTTAGATTAATACAATAAAAAGAAACTACCAAAAGCTAGCTGCAAAGACAACAAATTTAAGATAATTTAACAATAACAAAAGGCTGGGAATCCTGAGTATTTTCTAAAAAGAAAAGAAAGATGCTTTCTGTGAACAGTTCAAATATCAAAACAAGTAATAATTTAAAATAACGTATTTTCCTCCTCCAATGCAAGTTCAGTGCTCAAACTTGACAAAAACAAACTCCACCAGACTAAATAAATGGTGTTCACCTGACATATGATGTAGAAATAGATTTGAAAATGGTCAACATTGGCAGGTCTAAACCATTTCAAAATGCTGTGTCAACAGAAGCATTTTTTTAACACATATATTCTGATATGAAACGGAGAATATTTCACAATTGGGAAAATTTTTTATAAGCCTGGGCTGACTAAAAGTGAAGGGGTGTGGCAACTGCTCAGTGACAGGATAGGAACCCAGGGAAAAGGACTGGGAAAGATTGCTTTGGGAGTGCCTTGTCAGCAAGGAACTACCCAGAGGTTTCCACTCAGATAGCAGAAAGACACTCAAAAGAGGCAAGAGCAAAGTTTCTCCAAGGCAGCCAAGAGCTAGGACAGTGAGGTGACGAAGTGCAGGATGAAGAAGGGTCAGATGGGAGCAGTAGCCAAAAGATTTAAAATGCAGACAGCAGCTGCCAGCACCTGGCCTGGGGTGAGCAGGCAGAGACCTGAAAATCACTCCCTGAAAGAAGATTGTGGCCAAAGCAGTGGGAAGCAAAGAGCAGTCCCACTAATAGCCTTGCCAAGGAAAGGACTGTACATAGTTTTAGATTTCAGGAAAGCAATTTTAGGGATGGCAAATCATCTCATTGCACTGTAAATTATCCTGTTGCTTTTACCCCTTGATAAATTACTTTCCATCAAATAAATCGATTCACATCTCAAAGTGAAAAAAAAGCAGCAACATTACAGTGCTCCAGAGAGAGCAGTTTCATTTCCCCAAGGTTCTGGGGAAGGCTGAAGCTGGCATTTATCAGTGATCCACTAAAATTCAATTGGGTATTTTTGCTGTCAATCAAATCCTGGACTAAGTGCATTTATTCCCATATCCATGCAGTGAAACAGAATATTTGATTCCTTCTTCAAACTAAAAATAAGACCATTTCACTGAAAAACAAATATTAAGACTATCTAGGAGAATCTGAATATTTTTACTTTTTAATCTTCCTGGCCACTTAAATTGTCTCTACTTACAGCTATGCACCTTGGGGTGGAATAGTTCAGGTTGCTTTCTTGCATCCAAGCTTTCCTGAGTTGTAAAATAATACAGTGGGGGTTTTGGTTTTGCTTTTAACCAAAATGATAATGTACATAGAAGCCCTGGTAAGGATTTTTAGTCTAAGACTAGAATATCAATATCAATGCAGCACATGAAAACCTGCTGCTGATTCTCAAAAGGATACATGTCCTTCTTTTACCACCTACCCTGAAAGGCTGGGGTGAAAATGTTCTTTCCTGGAGAGCACCTAGCATAATTTCCTGACTAGGCAGGCACTTTCCACTATCTTTTTTTAGTATTTCCCAGTGCAGATAAAAAGCTGGTGACCAGCTGGGTGCAGGTCTGTTACTCTAGCCTTTATCAAGAACAGAGAATTTTTTTTTCCAGATCCCTGCACTTAATTATGTAATTAAATGAAACTAAAGCAAATTACAGTAACTTCCACAGGGGAAATGGAAATTGTCTCAAAAGTATTCTGTATTTCTGTACAGATGAGAAATAATATTCTGCAGCAAAATAAATTGATTGGATCTGTTTGTCTTGCTTAACTAATTTTTAATCAGACTATGGGGAAAGAAAAGAAATGGCTGTCCAGCATTTCCACCTCTACTCATATTTTAGATTATATGCCCTTTTAATTAGGTAATGGGAATAGTTAGTTGCTGACTTTACAGAGATATTCATAGGCTGTGAGTTTTTACAGTATAACTGAGATTTCCAAGCTCAAAAGAGGGAGCTTCAAAACCAGTCCAAGTAGAAGCACACACATTGCTCTCTAAACCTTGAACACTCCACAGCACAAAATAAAGCGGATTTTCTTTCTGTCCCTACTACATCTCAATCAGAGATCTTAGACTATGAAAGCTCACAGAACAGCAGCATGTGAGTCTTGGAGGGGCAAGAACAGGCAAGGAGAAACAGCCCTTAGGTCACAGTGAGAAGTGCCTCCCTCCCACAGGCCTTTGCAGGCACATGTTAATTCCTTAAGTTCCATTGGTTATTATAGTTGATGTCACCCCTGTTCACCCCAGTTCAGCCCCTGTTTCCCATATATCCACCTTCCCTGGAATGGTCTGTCCTTTCCCAATCCCCATTGGTCCTAGTTTGCTGCAGTGCTGCACCCCTGTTACCCCACTGGTTCTCCTCTGCACCACTTTCCTCTGCTCCCATTGCCCCTTGACCCTCAGATCCACCCCTCCTTCCCCATATTAACGCTGTGCCCTCAACCCACTTCTTGTCTTTGTCTCTGGACCCTCTTCAAGATTTAAGAACTCTTCCCTAGATTTCCAAACAAAGACCTGTCCTTTGCCTTCTTTGTCAGTCAGTTTTGTTTTTAGCAAGTGTGCTCTGGGCTCTCAAAGTGCAGGTCACTCACAGAGGAACCCATTGAAGCGCACTGCTTCAGCAGTCCTCACCTTTCATAGCACTAAACATTTATTTTCTCTAGGTTTTGCTTAAGTGTGCCAGGAAGCAGAATGAGCAGGCTTCTTTGCAGTGGGGGCTGAGCTGGGAGCTGAGAATAGCTCAAGAGCAGGCCATGCCTTCCCTGGTGGGGCATCATCTGGTGGTGGTGGCAGAGTCTGCCTATAGTCCAAGCATCATCACATCCCTTATTGCCATCATGTAGGAAGGAAAGAGGGAAAAATGTATGGTAAGACACTTCCCCAACCCAACCCTGATGAAGCAGCACCTGGGTGATGCACATGGACATGAACAAAACCGGTACAGGACCTTCCCTCTGATTGGATCTGATCTGATCTTCCCTCTGATTGCTGACGAGAAGTAGAGGTGGTGTTTTCTATCCTCTCTGGATATAAGGAAATTCCAACCTTTCGACCAATACACAAAGGCTTGAGTAGAAAATTAAGGCAGAACAGGTAATAAAAATAAAAAATGAGGTTTGGAATAGTCATTGTTAATAGACTCGCTCATCTAAACAGCAAAATAACATTTTCTCACAGCAGTTATTTATAATCCTCTGTGAGTCTTCAAGAACATTTCAACATGTTATTTACACATTTTTTTCTTGTAGAAGTTTGGTATAGTAATAAACTATAGATAATATGTAAACCTATGGAACATTTTTCAGGCTCAAGTTTCTTCTACAGTCTCCATAGAGCACTGATAAACTACTATAGTGAGGAAAGCAGGTCTTTTTCAGTCATTTACAACTGCTCTTATTCTAGATAACAATATTGTTCCTGAAAATGGGAGGCAAAATAAGAAAATATAACTTAGAGAGAAAGCACATACTAAAGAGAGTAGTATGTGAAGAAATAACAAATGTTCTTGTAATTGCATTCATTTTCAATCATTAGATGTAAGAGTGCTCTCTACTGAAAAAATAGAAAAGCCAGTGAAAGTCATAACTGTGGTGGTTCTCTTGCTGGGGTTAAGAAAAAAAGGCTTTCAACATCACAGAGTCTAACCTTGCCAAATTACATAGTTCAAATGATAATCTGGGAACAATAACTCCAGAAGAAATCATCCTGGGGTGATACCACAGTCTTTTTAATACATACTAGATAAACAGATACAAACATCAAAAATTTTTAAAATACTATATTGTCATGACCCTTTTTTTGTGATTTCATCACCCTTTTTCAGGTACTTACATCAAAAAACTGTGAAAATGGCCTCAAAATTTCCTGGTATAAACCACACAATAAGGACTGTTTATAAAAAAATGGATTTTAAAATATTTGGAGGGCCAACAAAACAAACACTGAAAAAATAAGGGGATTTTATATGCAAAGATGATGACTTGAAAATGGAGGTAAAGGAATGCTGGTTGCAACGCTTTAGTCATTTTTGCAACACAAAAATTCTGACCTAAAATATTTTTTACAACCATAACAGATTACACACATGGAAAGCAGCAAGAATAAAATTAAGACATACTCCAGATCTCCAATCTTTACTAGAGGCACACACACGTAAGTCCAAGTGCTCATTATTTTAACTTGTGTATTTTTCTTTTTTACTGTTTTATTACAGTTGTTCTTAATAGAATCATATTATTAATTGGCATCATAACTTTGGTCAAGTCTCATATCAGTATTAACTACAAAGCTAGCTGAAAAGACTTAAGCACTGCCTACTTACTACCTATCCTGCCTATGAATTAATAAAAGCTAACAAAATGAGGGATAGATTTTATGAAGTACCAGAATTCATTGAAAGGGACTCACAGCCACTGCTAAAGATTCAGATTTTTTTTTTTAATTTAATTTAGGCAGTTTATTCCCAAGAGATTTAAAAAAAAAAAAAAAAAAAAAAAAAAAAAAAAAAAGTGAAAAAAAACCCTCAAAACTGAGAACTAGGGTTTTTTTCACTAAAAATGTAGTAATGATGCAAATATGACAAGCTGAATTCTACTAGTTTAAAAAACTTGAATTGCAGAGTAGGCACAGCTTATCACTGTCTTGTCAGTGATAAACACTTCTTAATTTCTCCTGCATATTCACACTTCATTAAGTTTTATTCAAATAGTAGCTTACTGGCATTTTTTATTTGATTTCATTTCCATTTTCATCTTAATTCAACACAGTAAGAGCTAAATACAACTTCTGAAAATTATAAGCATTGGAATACATTCATAATATAAAATCAAGAATTAGTAAAAAAAAAGTTCATTGGGTTATGTTGTTTTAGTATATCTGTACATATTTGGGGAAAACCCAGGTTTGTTTAAATACTATATGCAGCTTTTCATCAATTTATTAGCAAACACTAATGTTTCCTTGGTGGAGGAAAAGGGAATAAAAAGTGAAAACTAGAATGTTGTGTGAATCACAACTTGTGCATGTTCACTAGCCTGTGGGTAAAGTAGATGGTTTAAGCTACTTGGACAAAGTCAGTCCTCAGTAGTGATCTATTTATTCTTGAGTTTAGGCTAAGCTAGTGGCACATATTTCAGCCTCTGTGAGGTAAATCCCAGTTAACCCTCTTGGCATGCATAAAATAATGTGCTATGTTGCTCACTGCTTACTACTTTATTTTGTTCTGTTTAGTTTTAGTTTTTCAACAAGTACACAATTTGAATTCCACAGAGGCGGAACCAGCTGCTCCTTGTCACTTTCAAAGAATTCAATTTTTTTTAGCAGTCATTCAAATATTCCTTTGACATAAGGGACTTGTTAATGCTTAGTTGCAATGTCCTGTGTGGAGACAATGTTGCTTAGAGGAGGATATGTGAGCAGTAGGATAGCTGAGTTAGTTCCTGAGAATGAATCACTCCTTTGGCTTAAGACGTCTGATTTGCCTCCCTGCATGGTGTTTTCACCGCCTGGTTTCTGCAATGGAAAGGAATCTGCTTCATCTGCAGTCATGCACAGCCTGGACTTCTCTGAAAGACCCTGTTTGGATTAGAACTTGCAAACCCTTGTTTCAAACCTGCCACACCCAATACCAAAGGAACAAAAACTGTTTTTACCATCAACATGCTAAGTTTCAGTCACTTTATCAAGCACTATTTTCCTTTATCACCATCATTTGGAAAATGTACAGCACTAGCTGTTAGTAACATTTACAAAGGAAAAGACAGAGATTGCCTGCATGATTACTGAGAAAAGATAACTTAATCACTTGCAGATTGGAATATAGAGGTATTAGACTCCTAATGAAATTTTGTTAATAAAAAAATTGGTTTCCTTGGCCAACTTTATGCTGTCTACTTGTATTCTGTGAATACAAGGCAAAATATGTGCAAGTGAAATGGCCCCTGAAGTTTATACAGTGCCTTTCATATGTGTCTTCAACTAATGGCATCTAAATGTGCACCTGAGTACATCATCTGACATCTTTTGCCAGTCTTCTAAAAACCTTGCCTGCAAGCATTTTTCATTTTGTCATTTAAATGCACTTCTCTTAAATAAAGGAAATGTAATGGTCTGTTGATTCTTTTACTCCTGTATACATCAAAAGAGATGCATTATAGTAATTAAATTGCAATTGTCAGGCCCAATTCTTAACTAAATTTCAGAGTTGATCTAAATATATGTGAACAAAATGAAATTTAAAAATGATAAATACTAAGTTATTGGTTTACTCTAATTAATGTAATTACAGATTGGCTTTACCTCAACTGTGTCACAGATTTTCACACAAGTCTCAGTTTCAAAGGGAAATCAACCATAACCTTTCCATTAATTTGAGGATAATCCATCTTATCCTATTGTCATGTGTCAAAGAGCCTTAATATTGACTAACTTGCCCAGGAAAGCGCTGAAATAACTATGTTAATTATTCTTTTCTGAAATTTGAGAGCTTCTGTTTCAATTGCACTTTAAAAAAAAAAAAAAAAAAAAAAAAAAAAAAAAAAAAAACAGAAAAGAAGAGAAAAGGAAGAACGGAAAGGAAAAAGGAAAAAAGAAGAGTGAAATAAGGAAATTTGCTTTCTGACAAATTCCAGAACACAAGGAAGGCACTAATTCTTTGACCAGCTTTTCAAACTCCTAGGTTTATCAAATGCTGTAGAATTGGGCAATCTGATCAAGACCTAAATATCTATCAGGGGAGAACATCCAGCTACCTGCATCTGCAGTCATCAAAAAAAACATTTGTTTAGAAGTCACCAGGAGGCACAGGAGGAGGGCTGGTCCCCAGGCAGGCTAGCAGAGGCCATGGGGGACACCCCTGCACTGTCACCCCTGTGACACCTGGCCAGGTGAGTGCTGTGGGCTGAGATCCAGGGATGAGCCTGCAGCAGCACTGATAAAACAGGGAAGCTCCCTTCACCCTGCTCCTCTCAGATCTCTCCTGCCCAGGGGACCAGGACCTATGGCTGACATGCTGGTCAGGGATCAGAGTCCTGCAGAAAACTTCCTATGGAAGAATTCTCCTTATAATAATAGAGAAATTAATGACTAACAGAAAGGCCTCATGATCTCACCCACAGCTGCTTTTCTCCTCTTTGCAGAATTATATTGAAAACACAAAGTTTTGTTATTAATTTTCTGAACAAAAGTTGGAATTGGAAAGCTCTGCATAAGAGGTACAACAGAAAAAATTAGCAGAAAGGTAACACAGTATGCTGTCGATGCAGAGCAATATATTGGGATCCTTGTATCTATGTGTTGACTTTGTGTTTTATTCCTTAAAACCACATGCGAAGGTGTGGCACCTCTCTGGTATGATACTTACACTAGATATGTGTCACCTGCTTTCAGATGGAGCCTGCCTTTCCTTCCTCTGCAGCAAATACTGCATATGAATTATATATATTAAAAACATATATATATCTTACTTAATCTTTAATAACCTCATGTCCTTGTTGATACATAGAGTTTTCTAGAGAAAGGTACCATATATAACGTGGTGTAACTGTATCACCCTTATTTTAGAGCTATGTCAGGACTGTCATGGGGAAAGCATGCATTTTGCTTTATATTAAATTAGTTGTATGAGAGAAAGAGTAAAACTGGAGCTGTATTTGTATTCTCTCCCTTCAAAAAATAATGAGTAAATGATCAATAAACTCAAAAATTACATACACAGAGGAAATATTTTTTACATTTTGCTTATGAACTTTTTAAACTACCACAACACATAAATCCTGTAAGTAATTTAAAAGTATTACCTTTGTATATCAATAATGAATACATTCAGAAGTGTAATAAAACAAACATGAAGGCAGCAATAAATAATCATAAAATCCAGCAATTTTCACCCTGGTCACCTCACCTTTCAAACTTCAACTCCTCTGCTAAACAGGTTTCAGATTTATTTTAAACAAATACAGAGATAACGATGTTTTTATGTATTCTAATAGGCTTTGAAAAATTGATTCCAGACTACAGTATCATAGTAATAAACTAGTTTATTGAGTATTCTTTCTTCAGGCAGTTCATCTCATCTGCATTTTAATCTTCCAATAGAACCAAAGCTGTTTTATTAAGACAGTAAATATATTAGCCAGAATTCTACATTAGAAAGTA
The DNA here is from genome assembly GCF_029582105.1 of Oenanthe melanoleuca. Lineage (NCBI taxonomy): Eukaryota > Metazoa > Chordata > Aves > Passeriformes > Muscicapidae > Oenanthe > Oenanthe melanoleuca. The sequence continues at coordinate 67,566,956 of NC_079335.1, forward strand.
ATTTCAGAATATTTAATTCACTAAATAAAGAAGTACATTAGTGGTATAATAGAATATAAAAGGTAAAACAATAGAACTAGAACTTACAAAAACCACTTTGGTTACCTAAAAAACTTCAGTTTTGAAGAACAGTGGCAATTATTATACCTCTCCCTTGCATGGTCCTTTCAACAAGCAAGTCCCAGAGTCAGCATCAATATTTTTCCTTTTCAGATAAACAAAATGGCTCAGAAAAGGAAAATAAAGTTTCTAAACTTGCCCCACACATAGAACTGAGTACACAAAGTAATATCCTGAATCTGAGTGCAATAACAAATTAAAGAGGCCACACTGCTTTACCAAAGATTTGTGTGAGGGAAAGCAAACAGAAGCTGCTGTAATTTTCAGAGTCAACTTGTCACTGAGTTTTAACTCATTTCACTGTACAACAAAAATAGCAATCTAAATCTTTTTGTTTTTAATAATTACTGAAAACATTATGAAAGTCCTGCTATGTTTTCCTGGTAACAGAAAAACTTGCTTCACACACTACATGGAGGGACGTGTAAAGACAGACTGAAGTCAAAGATACCATTAAGTTACTCACTTTATTCTGAATAGATTGTGCTGTGAAACATAAGGTACTGTAATCAAAGACATCACTGAGGCTGAGACATAGTAATAAAAAAACTGGCATGTTTTCACTACAGAAAAACTAATAATTATTCTCAGAGCTACATGGAAACTATCCAAAATTCTGTAGGCATTACCTACAGTTCCTAATTGCAGCAAATCCCTTATTAGTATGATTATGTTTATTAAAGAAAATGGACAATGCTCATAGAGGATATTAAATTCAAATCAAGTGTCAACACAAAGCAAGGGGTTTGCTTGTGTCACGTTTCAGCTTCCATTTGGGGAAGCTCAGTCTTTTTTTCTTGTAGCAATTTGTCACTCTCGAGGTTAAGATCAAGTCTCCACTCAAGTTCTTGCCATCTCTATCCTATTTCGTTACACATACAATATCAAATCAATTAACATAACACGTATTCTATAAAATATGTACCAGGAACTTTAGTTTTGTTTTACAATTTATTATTTTAGAATCATGTAACTCTTTAGATTAGCAAAGACCTTTAAGATCACTAAGTCCAACTGCAAACCTAGCATGCTACTTTGAGGAAGCTTCTAACTAAGGGCTGTCTGGGAATATATTTTAATGACTTTGGAAATGACAACTTGATATCACCAGTTTGGAAATGACAACACAGATGAAGTGTTCCAGAGAGTGATAGACACACTTTTTAAAAATAAAATAAAAATGAAAATAAATTTAATAAACAAACAAACAAACCCGAAATGAACAACAACAATGGAATCAAAAAAACAGCTAAAAAACCAACCCCCCCAAAAGGGAAAAAAAAAAAAAACCCACAAAAAAACCTCAACACATGACTTACAGAAAGAAGGAATATCATAGCATCATCTTTCGTTCCAGACTTCTCATAATTTCATATGAGTGAAACCACGGGAAGGAATAAAAAGCAGATAATATGCCACCATCATTTCAGACAGCATATATTAAAAAAAAAAAAAAAAATAAAAAAAAAAAAAAAAGAAAGAAAAAAAAAATATTGAACCCTTCATACAAGATAAACCTCTTGAACAGAGGAACAATTATACTGGGACCTGACTGACACGTGCATTAAATCACACTGCCCATGGAGAATGGATGCTGAAATCTGATGAAGCCATGGCTTGTCTCACATATTTTGTAGTACAGAGTGAGAACTGTTTCCATCAGCTTTCAGAGGTCTTTCTGCACCATAACCATAAGGTCAAGGCTCTTTGAAAGGCTCAGTAAGGCATTTACTAAGAACAGCTCTCCATCAGGTTTTGGATAGGGATTTTAAATGACAAAGTCAAATGTACAAATTGTCCAGTTGCAAGTATCTCCTGCAATTCTCCTTTCTTAACCAATACCACAAGTTTCTTCCAGAAAACTCCATATTACAGTACTAGTAGCTGACCACTAACAGGGAAAATTATTTTCTAATCACTGATAAGGGCCATGGTTTTCTGTCACCCAATGAACTTTTATCTTACAGGAGATCAAAAGGGCTCTTCTTAGTCATCACAGCAACAAATGCCAGGTTGCTAGAAAACAGTGGTCCAGAGTGATATTCCCTGGTTATCCTATCATATATGAGACAACTGTGGCAGTTTTTATTTTCTTGGCTTTAATGGAGAAATGGTAAGAGTTTAAGGGGGTTCCTCCATTTCCAGAGACTTAACAAGCTAATCATGAAGCAATATAGAGATACACTACGGCAAATTCATGTGCCATAGCAAAGGCATAAAATCTGTTCCATTTATCTCTGCATGGTTACATAAAGAAAATAAAAAAACAAATTTAAAAAAGGAAGAGTAGATAGGTAAAATGAGAGATGATGATTATTTTGAGGAAATATTAGTAAAGAAATTGTCTATAACTGCAGAAATCTTAACCCACTTACTAGTTCATTTTCTCTTGCTTTATCACTGATACTCCCCAAATACAATTTCATATGTTATTTTATGATAGACTACAATAATTAAACCAGCTATTATTGAACAAACATTGAACACATTCCATTTAGGAAAACTGTCCATCATATTAATTGGAATGTAATTCAATGTAAGGGATATTGCTTCATTTAATGCTAGAATTCAAGAATGGGAGAGGAAAACAAAGCCTTATGCAGGAAAACCCCATCATTTCACCCATACACTGCTGTGTAGGTTCTCATCTCACCTTGGCCTTGTGCCCCTCACCCCAAAGATACTCAGACAGTCCTACAGCAGAGGACCCAGCTCTCCAAGACAAGGGTCCTAAGTGGAATTCAGGACACCTCTACATATTGTCATGGCTCAATCACAGCATGTACCTTGATCAGGTCTAGTAATGCTGCATGACAACCTTGCTGATAAACAGGTAGCCAAATGAGTTTCATAATATGAAGCTACTCTAATTAGCAAGATATAAAAAGGTAATGCATTGTTTCATTTAAACACTGAAAACATTTTTCTCCAGAAAAGTAATTTTCCTTCTTATTTTCAACTTCTCTAATTTAAATATTTGTTCTTTATAGGAAAATAGAATTTTTCATAGGAAAAGTGTTCCAGTGATGGTGACAAGATTTATTCTCACTAGGATTTTCAAAATTACTTATGGCTGTTAGATATTTTTACCAATCTCTGTTGGTCAATTTTGAAGGACTCAGTTACAAACTCTGCCAAGCCAAATCCAGAATATCATGTAAAATAAAAAAGGTATTTTAAGTCATTATCCAGCAGTTGCTGTAGCAGAGTAATTGTATTTGGTGATGACATTACTTCTTCATTTGTGTGAAAATATATTTTTATTTAAATTACTTTAGCCCATTAGGTTATGACAGATCTCTGGCTCTTGCAAAAATTCACTTCATGACAAAACCATATCTTTAGTCATTGCTGAAGAAATAGTGGGAGATTCCTCTTGCTTAAAGCACACACAACAAACTGAAGAACTATTGCTCATTTTCATTCTTGACTTTCCTCGAGGCCTTAGGGAATACACTCATTCATAATCATCTGCTGTTAATAAGATATTAGTGCCTCATTTTCTCAAATGTACAACTCTGTCTCTGCTCTCAAGTGTTTTCCTGCACAATACTGTGCAGTTACAACATATGACATTTCACCAGCTACCACAACAGAGAAATAAATAATCTTTCTGTGCAGCACTGTCATGGTAAGTCAAATTCATCTAAGTCTTAGAGCAACCTTCGAATTCCTGGCATATTTTGCATTAGCAAATTGTTGTGTATGTCTTTTTTGTACTCAATAAGTCTGAAATTTCCTTTAAGCTATAACTTTATTGTTTAAGTTTAACTATATCCCACTTCTAAAATGAATGCAACTGTGATCAGGGAAAAAGGCTGCACGAATCATTCCTATTACTTGTGCCAGACAAAGAGCATGGGTTACATACTAATGAACAATAATTAGCATGATTAAGTACAAGTTTTTGCATGAATATCAGGGCATTCATGATGCTGCTGTTGTGTAGATCACTGTGCTGACCTCTTTGCCTAGACTGTTGCTATTTGCTGTGCACTAGATGATTTCTACTCTCCTCCCTAATTCCTACTGGTAACTGGAGTGATTCTAGTGCTGCCAATTCAGTGCTCCATTGGCAAAGGGTTCGATTTTTGTACTTCTTTTTTGTTTTTGTTTTTTTTTTTTTTTTTGCACTTTTTTTTTCCCTTACCAGCAGTGCTTGTCCTTCTCTGACAGTAACAAATGTGAAATTGGTGACGGGGCTCTGTGAGAGAAAGAGCTGTGGTGAGATGTAGCCACAAGTTGTTATCTTTGATTTTCTTTACTTTTATCTTAAAGGAGTTCAATAAAACTCTTCACAGTCTTTACAGCAACAAATACCGAGATGTTAAAAAATAGGAATACAGGGTGTATTATTCCCAGATAATTCCCAGTGGGTGATATTCCCAGATAAAGTCTTAATAACTACTATTTCCTGTTAAATCTCATGGAAACTGAAGCAAACTCACTATTCAGAGCCTTCTTTTTTCTTTATATATATATATATATATATATATATATATATATATATAAATATATATTATATATTATAATAATAATAATCTCTTTAGGAAACGTGATTATCTTCTTAAAGATAAAAGACAGGCTGTATATTCAATATCCAAAATTAACTATTCCAGCCTTTCAGTCTGAGATTAGATTTTGCTGAATGCTGAAGAAACTAAAGTGATAATAAAAAGTATTAAAGAAATTAAATGATTGAAGGTGATGAAAAACCTTAGCTAACTACAGAAGATGCATAATTCATATTTCTTTACTGGAACTATCTGACCAAAACTCCACAATTCTTGTATTCCTACATCCAAGAGTTTAGAAACCATGAAAAAATACGTGTATTATCTGCAAACAGCTGCAAAATAAACTGAGAGCTGAGGCTACTTGGCTTGTTCAGCCTGGAGTAGACTGAGGGGAGACAATTGTAGTCTACAAATTAGTTTTGAGAAGTGGAGGTTTAGGTTCTGGTCTCTTCTGTCTTGTCATCAGTGACAGGATCTGAGGGAATGGCCTGAAGCTGTTTCAGGAGAGGTTTAGCTGGATGGTTGAGAAATGTTCCTCACCCAGAGGATGTTTGGGCACTGGAACAGGCTCCCCAGGGATGTGGCCACAGCATCAAGCCTGGCAGAGTTCAAGAAGCATTTGGACAATGCTCTCAGGCACATGGTGTGACTCTGGGGATGGTGCTGCGTAGGCCAAGAAGTTGAACTGCAGCCATCATTTTGGGTCTCCTCCAACTCAGGATGTTCTGTGATTCTGTGATAAACAGTTGCAAGTGTCCTCTACAAAACTGCTTGCAGTGCTTGGCCTCTCTCAGGCCCCTCTGCAGTTGAATTTCAACACCATCAAGTCTTTCAAAATAATCTGTCTGGATCTCATACTGAACAGCACATCCACATTTCATTCCTCAGTTCTTCCTTCATATGCAGGAGAAATAAAAATTCTCAAGGGACTTGCTATACATATAGAGGTTTTTAACTTTTTTAACCACTAAGAAAATGACCATACTGGGGTCCTGAGCTTTATACGGGCTTCTACAAGGCACAGCTAACTTTGACTTTAACATTTCAGAACTTCTGCTGAGGATCAAACAGCATGATGAAAAACCTCCATCCTTATCACTTTGTTGTGATGCATTTGCATAAATCTAGTGGATTAGAAAAAACACGTAAAAACTACTAGAGCAGCTGTAATTCTAGCCTTGACTTTTGTAAGGACTCTAAATCATTCTTGACTCTTCCAGAAAGTCCTTCAGAAGCTCTAGGCACTAAAGACCTGTAGAATTACAAGGAAACCAAAGATGTATTTTCTTATCCATCTTATTAAAGCCATTTCAGAAAAAAAATTGGGACTTTTTTGAAGGAGAGGTTGCAACTGTCAATGATACACACACTGGCTTTTTTTCCCTTCAAGGCTGCTTTTGCTATTAAGCTATCTAAAGTCATCTAGGTGATTATATAACCCAAAAAAAAATTGTACTAAGGCTTGGAGGCCTGCCACAAGGGAGCAAAGAAATGCATTTTCCATGGATACATGAGGGCTAGCCATCTGAAATAGTACACTGTGCACAGAAGGCACAAGGTCAGACTGCCAGCATTTTTCCTTTCTTCCCTCTCCTTTTTTCCCTCTTAATTTAAAGTGGAAAAGGTCAGTTTGAAATGGTTGGTAAATCCAAACCAGATGCTAAATTTCCCTGACTAGAGCAGCTGGCAGACTTGAGCTACTGGCAGTCCTCACCACTTCTGGAGAGATAATACCCTAAATTCAAGGGTTAAAACTCTACCTGTGATGTGACAGCCTTTGTTTCTTGTGGATTGTTCTTTGTTCTCAGAGGAAAAAAAAAAAAAAAAAAAAAAAAAAAAAAAGACAGAAAATCATTAAAAATAAGTTCTGCCATTTCCCCTTGCCCTACTCTGCGTAATTTCCATATTTATAATTTACTATATAATGTTAATAAGTTGTCCTAACACGGACAAATATTATATATATGTATATATATATATATATATATATATACATGTGTGTGTGTGTGTGTGTGTGTGTGTGTGTGTGTGTGTGTATTCTATGAAATTTGTGAGCATTAGCACAAGGTTAGTGGTGAATGTTGCCCCATTTAGTTGACAGACAGTCACTACTGGGTTTCTCCAAGGCTCAGTATGGGACCCAGTCCTTACTGATGATCTGGATGAGATGATTGTGTCCATCCTCAATAAGGTCACAGGCAACACCAAGTTAGGTGGTAGTGTTGCTCTGCTGGAGGGTAGGAAGGCTCTGCAGAGGCATCTGGACAGGCTGGATCCATGGGCTGAGGCCAGCTCATCTGGTCTCTACCTGAAAGAAGGCTGTAACCAGGTGAGTGTTGGCCTCTTCTCCCAGGCAATTAGCATACTCCATTCCTGGAGGTGTACAGGAAATGACTGGATGTGACAATTAGTCCCATGGTCTAGTTGACAAGGTGGTGATAACTCAGAGGTTGGATTCAGTGATCTTGGAGGTCTTTTCCAACCTAAATGATTTTTTGATTATGTGATTCTGAATAGATAATGTTTTTATTTTTTATGGCTTCACTTTTGCAATAATTAAAGCATGGTTTTGTCCTTTTTTCTTCCCACTACTGGCATTCTCCATATATTCCTATAGAGGAATAATGGCCAGTATAATGGCCATTATTATGCCATTATGCCATGGTCCCAGTATCTAGAGGGTTTTTAAGATACTTGGGTCTGTGATACCTAGAGGTCTCTATAAACACTGACTCAGGATTCCTACAGAGGCTGCAGAGGTCATAGAGAAAGGTCAAATGTAAACTGGATCTATCATCTGTAACTTAACAAAGGGCAATGTGGTTCCTCTTCTCATCAAAAGCAGGGCCCAATAAATTTCTTCCATAACCATACTTTAACCCCTCTGTTGCAGCTGAAGATATGCAAGATATTCCACTTCAAACAGATGTTTTTACACAGAACTTCTTCTGACAGTATGGTAATGGGAAACAGTATGAAACTAGACAGGGAAAGGAAAAGGAATGATTTAATGGATAGGGATACTATTACCTCTGTCTTCATTGACAGAACAGACATATGACAGTGTAAGAAAGAAGTAATTCTTTTTATTCTCTTCAAGCAAAAGTTTTATCCTTTATTTATAAATCATTCACCCAATATCCTGAATAAAATAATAAAGAAACACTGCCTGTTAAATAATCTGTTCAGAGTAAGAAGATTGAAAATATATATACCTTTTAAAAATGAGAGAATAAAGCTGCTGAAGAAATTTTATGTTAACTAAAGGACACACAGCATAACAATCATCATTTATGCCAGAAGAAGCAGGTGACATGATAGAATTAATTAATTTGTTCTATTATTAGTATCCCCTGCTATAGGTCTTCTGTTAATTCTTCCCGTTGTGGAAATGTTTATCTAATTTGCTTCCATTTTGATAAAAAGAAATAATTTTCAGCAGAACAAAACCTGAGTTGTGATTTTCTTAGTGGTAGAATATTTAATAGCTTCTGTGTATGGAATTGCAGGACAGAATTCAATGTCTGGCCTTTTAATAAATTATACCAGAGCAGTGTGAATGACTTTTAGTACTTTCAGAGGTGCCAAATAAATATAAGGCCATATGGCTTTTTGTCAAACAAAAAACTAACTCATTGAAAGCTGATTGAAAGTCTCTTTTTTTAATATCATACTCAATTATGCAGTATCCAAAGCAGAAAAATAATAAATCTTACATAAGCATTGCAAAGACAGATTTTTCCAACATAAAATTAACTATCGCAACATTAAAACATGGGCAAAATTTTGAAATAAAAATAACGAATATTAACCTAAATCTATATTGACAAAATATTTACAAAGAAAAAGATCAATTAAGCAATTTGGAAATCTAGCATGATCCCAGTTTTTAATAATTTTTTTTGCCAATTTTTAAATACATCTGAAGAAGTGGCTAGCTTCACTAGTAGGTTTGAAAGAATACTTAATTTCTGAGAAGTCAAAAAAATACGTTAGTTCTTTTTCTGGATCCTATCAAGACACACATCTATAGCTCAATGAAGGAGGGAAAGGTGCTTCCTTGCACATCTCTCCTATGGACATTTGTCACTGAGGACTGAAAAGAAGGTGATCCAGAAATGGTCCATCCAATGTTACTCAGTTTGCTCCACCTCTCAGAAATGCTGACTGGAAGTACCTTTGATTAGCTACTCTTCCCACAGAAGCATTCCTTATTATTAGGCATCTGATTTATTTTACTTTCTCAGCCTGCAGCAAGGTTGCTGAGGTAGCTACAGCACTGCTCAACCCCAGCAAAAGCTCAACCCCAGCAAAACTCTACCCAGCCCATGACTCCTCTGGTTCTGAGCCACATTTGCTCTGTTTGCATGCGAAGAAGCCTGTGCTGCTTTCACATGCTAGGGGGGAAGGGTGGATTCGCCTGAGGGAAGCTCCATGAGGCTGGGGAGTGGGAGGGACTCTCCCACCTCTGGGAGCCACCCCAGTGAGCTGCTGGCACCAATCAGAGAGCTGATTTGGTGATGGACAGCTCGGGAAACCAATGAAAAGTTATTTCACTTTCACAAATCACATTGGATTAACTGCTCTCTTTTTCGGTTTCCAGCCTCGGGAGGTGCAGGGGTCTCTGGCTGGGGCTCCTGCCCAGCTCCGGCTTCGGGCCCAGCCCGGCACCCCAGCCCCAGCTTGGTGGGGGGCCCAGCCCGGCTGCATGGTCCCGGCCCCCCCCTCCCTGACTGCATGGCCCCGGGCGGCCCCGGCCCTGGCCTGGTGGCCCCCGGCACCGGTCGCATGGCCCTGGCACCGGCTCTCCACGTGGCAGAAGAGGCCTCCAGCTGCCCGTGTGGCTTCTTCATGATCTGGATACAATTTTAACTTCTTAATGCCTGGATAAGGTCCTCGATCTCTTGAGCTCCTCTGAATGAGAAGAAATAAAGCATGGAGACTACAGAGGTCAGCAGAATGAAGATAAAGTTCCTGGTGGGAAGAGATTGAAAAGATGCAACTGATAAGTAGCTGAAAACCTTTTTTGTGGGCTAAGGGGATTGTGACTACACTAAAATTCCGTTAAACTGTGAAATATACTTGGGGAGGTTTGGGTGCTTGAGTAGAAGACTTTTTGCCTCAGGGAAATGGAGCTCTCTCTGTTCTGGGACTGGAATATGAACAGAGAAATTTGATACAGAAGGAGAAGAAGAGAATTTTGTTTTTCAGCAGCCTGCCTTTAAAAGTGGTACCCCTATTGTGTAACATAGCACAGCTCTGGAAGGACTGTGAAAAAAATGGGAGGAAAGTCATAATCTGCAGTTTTTCCCAGGCGGATGTAGGTTGTGAAGGTGAAGACACCCCCTAAGCTTAAACTAAAAAAAAGGAACTTTTCTCTCTTAAGTGAACTGAAATGATTATTTGGGTGGATAACTGGCTGAAGTGTTCTCTGTATGATGTTGTTAAGGAATCTGGAATGAAGGGAGGGGGGAATAATCTAGAAATCTTATTCTGAATTCTTTTTTTGTTATTAATAAATTTCTTCTTATATCCTTTTAAGTTTTGAGCCTGCCTTGTCTCTACTCCCAAATCCTATCTCTAAAAGAGATTAAATATATTAAAATTGGCAAAACCCAAGTCACACCGTGACAAAGCCACAGCACATGCCAAAGAGCAGCAAGCCTTGGGGACACTAGGCCAAACACGTGGGTTGTGCTATCTAGACTTAGGCTTCCTAAACAGATCAAACTTGCTGAAGGCAGGAAACCTGATGCACAGAAGTTATGCAGCAGAAAGGGAGAGCAACCTCTTCTCAGATTAAGGTCATGCAGAGGACAGCTAACCCCAAAAACTAAGCGACATTTCCTTTGAAGTTAGGCCAAAACAGAACCACTTTTGTGCTTAGTACACATCTCTGCCAGATTTTCATGTGTATTTTTTCCCTTAGGTGTCATGGGAAACTAATAGGTGTCTTCTAGAAAGCTCTGAGATGTGTTTGTCATGGTATAACAAAATCAAGATGTCTGAATTCAAAGGGCTTACGATGAACCAGCAGAAGAACATGTAAACAGGCAGCATCCCTTTTAAAAGGGGATATGATGATCTAGTCCATTATATTCATTCATGCCTTGAAAACATGTCAATTTGATTTCTTGCTACATACAAATTAAGAAATCCATTTCTCTAAGAAAGAGGGATTTTTTTCTTTTGTTTTTAGGCAGATTCTCTAATGAAGGAGGAACTTTATAATAGCACTATTTATCCATATGTCAGCTTTCTCCAAATAGTTTTTATTCCCTTGGCCAATTTTAATGAATGTGACTGAGGCAGAAGTCTCAGAGCATGAGAAACAGGGAGAAGTGAGAGAACTGAACCTCCTAAGGAAAAGAGAAGGTCAAGGGAATATTTGAGCTCTGTGATTTCCCATCTCAGTGTAGCCAGGGCAGGCAGAAGCATCACACAACACACAACACACCCTGTAGCACAAGTTCAGGCACAGGACTTTTCAGCCAATGGTACAGCTGGACAAGGAAGGCAACTTGGTGGGAAGGAGGAGAAATAATAACAGTAATGGTAGGATGTATGGCAAGGGCACTGGTAGGTATGACAGAAAGGATTGAAGGAGGAAAACACAGATGGCTGGTGCTATAAAGGGAGAGGCAATAGACAGGACACAAATCCAATGCAAGTCATTAATTCTACTGCTCTTGAAATGTTTGGACTTTCTGGAAGCTGAGAAGGTGAATTCATTTTACTCTCAAGCTGACTACCCAATAGAAGGAATTAACAAATGAAGATTGCGAGCACAGGAAGTTTACCACAGAATTGAAAAGAATGTAGGAGAAGTTCTACTGGATAAACTGTTCCTTCTCTGCAGAACATACTTACTATTCCACTGGTGTCCTCTGTAGAAACAAACCAATTGCATCCCTTGCACAAGCACATAAAAATATAATTAATCTTTTCTTTGCCCAATTGCCTTCTTCTCTGATGAACAGAACTATCACCTTTGGATAAAGAACAGGGATTTTCTGAAATATGTCCTTGAGGTAATAAATGTCATCCCTCTGAAAAGTAATCTCACCTCAAGATAACTAAATCTTTTTTCCATTTATCAAATATCAGAAAGATAACTATCCTTGCTCGCTATTTAAATTCCTCTGCAGAAATTGAATTCTCACTTCACAAATAAAGATTGTTGCAATAATTTTCTCAAACAGTAAGGAACATTCCAGTTTGGGGGAAGAAAAAAAAAAGGGCAATGGAGCGGTGGAGGTTTAGTGGAACAGTATATTCTGCAGACTGGGAGAACTGAGCCATTTGTGTCCACATTTTGTATTCTGGAAGAACTCAGGTCTGATTTTTCTTCCCTTGTTAGTGAGGCTTCTTTTGGGTGTGGGAGTGGAAGATCATGGATTTTTTGGTTTTTGGTTTTTGTTTTTGTTTTTGTTTTTTTTTTTTTTTTTTTTTTTTGGAAAAGAACTTTCCATTAGCTGAATGTATTAATTAATAGCAAATTTTGAAAAAGGTTCTTCGGTCTACCAAAATTCAGATCAAAACATAGCAGGCTTATTTATAGCTCTGGTCTGTATAGATGTGTATATGTGGTAAATTTGCATCATATATACATCATTCTAAAGCAAAGCACTGATTTGATTCCAGTCCAAAACTCCACACAAAAACCCCTAAAGTGACTAGAGTTATAAAGGCATTGTGGTGGTCTGAGCACCATGAATCCAACCCTACGACAATTTTCTCTGACAGAAAATAAAGTAAGAGAACTCTTTTCTTTTTCTACAGGCAATTGTTTCAGAGGAAACAGTGATAAATCATCTCTAATTCAACTGACATAAATCATTAAAAGCAATCTACCTTCATTGTCTGAAGTCTCAACAGATGTGTTTCAGAATATGCTGTCTCAGAAAAAAAGTTAATAGAATGGTTGTGTATTTCTGCACTTGTATATATTTGTCAAATCATTTTTCTTAAGTGCCATGAAAGAGTTCTTTGTTTTGTTAAGACCAAACTTGATATAACTTCATACTTATAGCCTTGAACAAAACAGAAACAATGGCCACACAGTTTGTCATCTTTTCGTTCCTCTTTATTCAGCTTTGCTAGTATTGATGATACCATTTCCAATTAATTACTTTAAAAATAAGGTAATAATTGATGAAGGCATCATATGAATTTACCAGAATCCCTCTTTTTAAATTCTGTATAACATCCCCTTTCTTCCCTTCTGTTTTAATAATCTCAAAGTCTGAAAGGAATATAAGATCTCCCTAATAAGCCACTATTTGCTCATACAAGCCTGTTTCAGAGCTGTGGCTAGCCAAGCCTGAGGTTACTTGGGCCATGCAGCATCTCCCAGCAGGCAAGAGATAGACAAGAAATGCTGGCTTTTCTAAAGATATGTCTACACCTCATGTCTCTTGTTTTAAAATGATGCTGTCACATTTTCTACTTAGTTGCATAACTGCATTTGAGAAAAAAATATATTTCTATGCAGCCATAGCATATTTCTATGATGGTGACAACATCTAGCCAGACTGCATTAAAGAGACTGGGATTATATAGTAACAAAGTAGATGTGACAAGGCATTCCAGGAAGGATGCTTCTTCCTTCTTACATCGGAAGGATCCTTATGTGACCAGTATTTAATTATATTTGATCTAAAGAATAAGATAATCATACATATCTCATCAATAACGTCTGTCTCATTCTTCAGGTGTGCTAAAATTGTGAGCTTTTTCAGGTTTCTAGGACAGGTTTTTTTGTTGTTGTTTTTTCTGTTTTGCATACATTACCATTATCTCAAACAGCATATTGGCTTCATCTCTGAAGTTTCAGTCAGCTCCTGGGGTGATATCAGCAGCACACAAGTGCTTATAATAAGCTTTTGGAAAATGTAATGAGGAGGATGATTTCTCTTGGCTCAATTCTGGAACACAACAATGGGATGTCGTCAGAACAGAAGTTTGAATCACGACGTCTCATTTTCTTTCTTTCATTAATGTTTTTGGAGGAGAGGGTTGTTGTGACAGCTGGTCAGTAGTGATTCAATTATATGCTCCATTCTCTGGACTTCAGTTCAAGACGTCCTTTGGCAAGCTGAGCAACTGCTTGATGACAGATTTAATAGCTAGGATTTGATGGAGTATGAAAAAGGACATGACTGATTTTGCTAAACTTCTCATACAGCATGTCTTTGAAGTTGTGCTACCAGCTATGGAACATCCATTTCAGCAAAGCTTCCCATTAAGTTTAGTTCTTCTCTCTCCTATGTAGTGCAAGTGAGCTGTAACACATGCACATACATCTTGGCATATGAAATTGTATAGAAAAAATGAGAGGAAAACCAGGCTCACAAGTGCTAAGTACTCAGAATTGAAACTGTCCTGTAATGTTACTTTGGTTATGGCCACATCTCAAGAAAGAGGGAACATTTCACTAAGGAAGTGAAGCCTGTGACTGTATGGGAAGAACACAAAGGGCTGCCCAAGAGCTTCAGTGACATCACTAAGCTCAGCTGTCTTTGGGTGCCTAGGAAGGTAAGCTTTCCCATTTCTGTATCTGAGCATGCTTGATTGTGCAGGAAAATAACTATTTTCAGTCTTTATAGAGTTCAAAGAACCTTGGCTGAGAGCTGTCCCACCTATCATAAATAGAGAGTAATTGAAGTCAGTTCTCTGAAAGATGAAGGCAATGGAACAAATCATGAGTCTGCAGAATCACCAGATTGCCTAGTTGGAAAGGATTCACAGGGATCAAGTCCAACTCCAGGCCCTGCACAGCACGATTCCCAAGAGTCACACCATGGGCCCAAGAGTATTGTCCAAATGCTTCTTAACTTTGTCAGACTGGTGCTTTGACTACTTCGCTGGGGAGCCTGGGGAACTTTTTTGCTGGTATCTGGCAGAAACCTCCCCTGACTCAGCTTCAGGCCATTCCCTCGGGTCCTATCCCTGGTCACCACAGAGCAGAGATCAATGTCTGCCACTCCTCTTCCCCTCCTGAGGAAGCTGCAGACTGTAGTGAGGCTGAGCAGACCAAGTGGCCTCAGCTGCTCCTCATACAGCTTCCCCTCCAGACTCTTCACCATCCTCATTGCTCCCCTTTGGACACTCTCTAATAGTTTAATGTATATTTCTTATACTGTGTTACCCAAAGCTGCCCCAGCACTGGAGGTGAGGCTGCCCCAGCTCAGAGCAGAGAAGACAATCCCCTCCCTTGCCTGGCTGTGATGCTGTGCCTGATGCCCCCAGGACAGGCTCCTGGCTCCAGGGCACTGCTGGCTCATGGTCAACTTGCCATGGACCAGGACTCCCAGCTCCCCCTTTCCATGGCACTGCTTCCCAGCATCTCATTTCACAATCTGCCCACACACCCAGGGTTGCCCTATCCCAACTGCAGAATCCAACACTTTCCCTTGTTGAACTTCATGTGGTTAGTGACTGCCCAACATATTACCTGAGAGGTGTGAAGACAATTGTCTTGGTCCCAAAGTTTTGTACATTGGAAAGCATTCTTTTAGCCTTCTAAACACTAAATCAGAGCTGAAATAAATTAAAGATATTTTTTAAATGTTTGTTTCTCTAAAGAAGGTATATGCCCTGCATTACTGAAAGAATTATTATACATTATTACTCCACTGGAGGATTTCTGCTTTATATTTGACCATTTCATAACTCATTCTTCAGTATCAAAGTAGTTCAAAACCAGGCATGATAAAGTAAAAACTTCAGATGAAGCCTTCTGCTTATAAAGCAGAAAACACAGAGATGAAACACTATTGCCTCACTTTAAAAATTAATGCCTGCAATATTACACAAGCACATTTTGCAAAAGTGAGCACCCAATAGGTGTAGTCTTCCCTGAGGAGTCATCAGACTGATATGAAAATAATGAACTAAACTCCAATGATTAAAGAGACATTTTGATAAGACTCTAACCAATCCAGAGAAATAATGTCATGTAAAGAAAAATCATGTTACATAAAGCTAAATACAAGAAAGATGGTATTAATGTAACACTCAGGTACAATGAATAAACTGAGTTTTAAAGGCAATCTTTGTTTGAGAAAGTAAGAGCAATAAAACTGAATTTTTTTAACTTACAGAAGTTTATTAAAATAAAGACTCTGAGTATCTGTTTAGGAAGAAAAATCTGAAGAGAAATCTGAAGAGGAGAAAAAATCTGTGGAGTTAGATTTTCCTATGATATACTTTTCTATCCTGACTTTTAGAAATACTTTGGGACAAGTATTTAAATTTAATACATGAAAAATATTTTGAAACACTTGCATTTTCTAGCAGATTTCTTGGTAAAATACTCCTAAGTGACTGCTACCATAAGACACTATTATAACAAAGTATATTTAAATAGAAATCAACGAGGTATGCTAGATATCACAATTTGCTGTCTTCAATTGTATGTAGTGATTTACCAATTTTCAAATTTATCTATTACTACACATCCACTGAGTGTGATTCAATGAAAATTCACAGTAATTTTCCCTCAGCAAGTCAAGCTCCCTAAGAAATCTCACTTAAACATCTATATAACTTCCGAGAATCAATTAGATAACAATATATTCCAAATATCTTTGGGGTGTTTTGCAAAATTATGAGCTCATAGTAAAAAAATTCTTTTTGTAGACTTCTAGCACAGTGATTCCTAATTTCCTTACACTTCATATAATAGATCCTATATTAAAATAAGGTTTTATTAAACTGGCTACATTCACTAATAGTGTCAGAAAAAGATCTGTCAGGTTATACACAAATATGAATAGTTGCTACACAACAAGTTAGTACACTTGTTATTATAATATTGTTATATTATAACTTTTAAATTATACCTCTCCTGTTAAATGTTGTGCCTAGGATGTGGTCAAAGGAATAAAATGGCTGGAACTCACAGAAATGAAGTCACTAGCAAAGCCCTTGAGCTATCTTTTGAGGCTGCTTTCAGGCATACTGTCTCAAGCAGCAAAAAAATAACTGCAAAAATTTCCTCTGGAAATGGTTATCAAATGGCCTCAGGAAAAGGTTTAGAATCCAAACAGCTGATTTCCTAACAGAAAATGAGTCTTCTTGCACCAGAAGCAGGGAGTAAGATATTTTCTTCTTCACTGGCTGGTAATACCATAAACAGATGCAAATGCTGTATTATTGAATACTGAAGCCATAGTTTGAAAAAATGACCCCAAAATAATGTAGCATGCTGTTTGCACTTGGCAAGAAGCTTGTACAATGAAAACCTGATATGCAGTTCATCTGCTGATTCACACAACTCAACAATCATCATAGTTCCTTCTCCCCCTACCTGGACTGGTGTGTTCTAGATCACAAATGATGATATGAAAGATACCCCAAACCTGAGGGTAATATCACTCTTTCATAGACACACTCAACTGAGGTAACAAGATAAAACCTATGAGATTGTAGAATATTTTCAAACGAAATTAATCAAAAATGTTGTGTTTCATTACAGTGTCTGTGATGGAGCACATGTGTGGGAAGGGGAGTTGATAACCCATGATAATTTATATAAAATAAGATTCCTTGCTCTAGATCTACAAAAAGCTGTCAAAGATGCATGTGAAAACATTCCTTTTCTAATGTAGGTTTTTTTACACAAACCTATTCACAAGTCCTTCCAAGTATATCCTCACAAACTTCCACACAAGGAACAAAATCATATAATTAGATTATTATTTTATTCTGCCAGAAATTTAACTTAATCTATTAACTTATGTATTTGTAAACAGCAACTAATAACTTCATGATGACCTCAGCTGCTCTGCCCACATTCTATAATGTCTGACGCTTGTAAATCGTTGTCTCTTTCACCCATTATACAGATATAAACATACACAACAAAATATGGTTTATTAAAACCTTCACTTACACAAATCAGGGACTCAGCTAAGCATTCAACACAAGTTATTCTTATTACAGTCATTGCTCCAGTCAAATCAGACGATGAAGGATTTAACCTCTTACAGAGACAGGAAAATATTCCACACCTGATTTTAAGTATTTTTCTTCAAAAACAACACTTAAGTAAGGAGGATATTCCTTTCCAAAAAAACACTCCATGATGACTACTGAAGAGGAAAATAACCTTTGTGAAACATTTTCCTTAGAAGCTTTTGCTCTCAGAATACTTTGTTGCTGCTCATTTTTTCCAAAATCTTCTGAAACAGATATGTAAAATATTCACTTTGTAAGTTTGTAAGGCCTAAAAATAGATGTAATTGGAATAATATCAAGCTAAACACAGAAAATATTAAAATCTCCAAATTCAGTCTTTTTTGCAGCTGAAGGGGTCTAGAAATTAGAATTAGTATCTTAGAATGGCATGAAGTGCTACATTTTTTTAATAATTCATGCTTGTATAAGTGTTCAAGGATGGTTAAAAAAGAATTCTCCCACCCTAATCTATCTCTTTTCCCAGTCATCTCCCTTCACGAGGCAGGAGTCATATGCCCTTCATCTTTGGTACAGCAACATCCAGTTTTGCCTGTACTGTTGAGAAGACACAAGCCAAGCCTGAAAAGCAGTCAGAGCTTGCCAGATCAATTTGGGTGCACTGAGAGAACAAAGAACAGCCCCTATGACAACAGTCCTTAAGACTTGCAGGAACCAGAGCAGGACTCAATTTCATGCTCAGAAGAGCTTTCACCCAAGATCCCTTGTTGAACGATTTTGGTCTGCCAAGAACACATAACACTCCCTGTCTAGAAGTGCAAGCAACTCCTGGTTGAAAGAGCAGCTATGCCTTTTGTTACACACAGCTTTCACAATTTCAGATATTTCCATTGGAGAAAGATTGCAGGTGGGAAACAGTGAGACAGCGCCACAAAGCACAAGGAAAAATCTTTTTAGATACATCCCAGCTTTACAGAGAGAGTCTGCTCTTCCAGAGATGGGCAAATAACCTTTCAACTGCTAATGCATGCCTGTAGCTTCAATCCAGAATTGCAGCCAAAGGCTAGAAATTATTTCATGTAACAGATAAAATTCCAGACTATATAAGAAAATTCCAGACTATATAAGAGTACAGGAAACATAACAGTGACATCAGCATTATCCAGTGGAAAGAAACTAGAATTCTCTTTTTTTTTTTTTTTTTTTTTTTTTTTTTTTTTACATAATTTCATCAAGCAAAATCTCAGCAGGAGTATTCGATATTCTTCTAATATGTGGATTACCCCTACCATGTGGGACATCCATTCTATCATGACTGAGGTGAAATTATTATATTAACAGTTCAAGGAAGACAGTTCAAACAAACAGAAAAGCCCACCTAAAAGTTCTGAAAAAAACCCAAACCCCCTTTAATTTCCAGCAATGGCACTGCTAAAAAGTTTCAGTGAGTCTTAAAGAGGTTTAAACTATTAAAAGCCTTACCACATTTGAAAAAACAAAACGACCTGGAGATCTAATTGACTCAAATACATAAGGAAATTATACACAGTGCTAAGCTAGATATCCAATTTTTTTTTGTAATTGACTTGCTCCTCAGAACCATTTTAAAACATACACCTCTTGGGTTTTGACTGAATATTTTTTGTATAGCATTGGTGTGAGCCCATTGATCATTATTTTTGCTCTATTGCTCCCACCTGAAAAGAATGAGCCTGTAATTGAAAAGGCAAATTTAGCATTTATATTGGTAATAACACAGTTTCATTGTCATTATCCCCAAAAAGAATTTGAACATTATGGTGAACCATATCTCATTGATAAGTGAATGGAAGGGAGGTAAAGCTTTCTCAGCACTAGGTCCCCATGAGCCAAGTCATTTGTTTTTTGAACAGAGCCTTGTATTGTGCTGTAACAATTACTTTTGCTCCCAGATATGATAGCTCTTTGAAGCATTACCTGGGAGACACATGTGATCTACATTAGCAGAGGAGTAACAGTGTTGGCTGATAAACTAATCTCATTTGCTGTGCACCTGATAGTTCATTGTTGTGGGGATTTTTTTTCTTCTGATGGTGAAAGCCATCAACCCTGATTTGAATAATTTAACTAGAAGAATAAATTTCTCAAATACAAATCACAGTTTGAGATTATAAATTTCTTTTAGAAACTTCTGTTGAAAAATTAGTAGTTTGGTACTTTTTAGCTAGCTAGAGATTACAACAGAGTTTGAATAGTCTTTTTATCCCAGCAGGTTTGGATGTATGTTGTTCCAGGACAACTTTTCAGACTAAAACAGTAAGCTCCTGAAGTAAATACACTGACTAGAAGGATGGAATGGATAAATGCCCACAGCAAGGTAGTGAAACTGTCTTAATTTATCATAAATTACAGCTAGCATTTGAAGAGAAGACACATGAAATACACATGAAAGATAATAATTTCCAATAAAATTTAAATTGACTAATATATACTTGTGATTGGTAAAACATTTTAGTGTTTTGTAAAGAAACAGTCTTTTTTTACAGTTGTATCAAATATCCTGGTATCTCATGACTTCAGAGCTGAGCAATACATGTTGCAGGAGCATGGGGAAAAAATTTAAAGTAATTTTAAAGCTTTTATGTGTTCACATTCAAACAAAGAAAATCCATACAGATTCCAGTATAAATCTGTTTTGCTGAGCCATCCTCTGGTTTTATTCATTGAATAAGTAAAAGTGGGCCCACTGAATTCAGACATTGATCAATATGCCAATATACTTAATGAAAAAGCTCGTGCCCTGCACAATAAATAAAACGATCCTGACAAAGACAGGAACAGAACTACACTGTTATACAACTGCATGGTACTAAAGAAACTAAAAGCTTTTATTTCTTTCCTTTTCCCTGGAGAAAATGAATTTTAAAAAGCAATATGTTATGCACACAATGCTCAACTTTGATGCATTTTTCTGCTCAGAGAAGCAAGAAGTGGACACAGTCTTTGACTAGCCATGGTTATCTAGCCATGTTATCTAGTTATCTAGAAGAACAGCACTGGATTCTAAGGTCCAGAGACAAAAAAAACCATTCAAATAAGTATATGGAGACTTCTGGCCTCTTCTGTATCTGCTGAGCTCCTCTAGGCAACAGAACTTTTCTATCTACTCATGGCCACTAAATGACCTCTCTTGGATGCATCTGGCAGGTACCCCATTTATCCACATGAAACTTTTTAGTGCTATCCAGTTCATTCCTACCTCACTTTCCTGGGCACTGAAAACCCAAAGGACAAGTACTGAAGGGCTATTCACATGCCAGTATTCAAGCTGTACCATTTTTGGTCCTCTCCATCAGATGCCATGCAGAATTTTATCTGCCTGGGTAATGCATCTGCACACTGGACAGCAGAGATGAGTTTTTTTAAGAGCTTCCCATGAGTCTACTTTCTTTCTGAATGCATTGTGCTGGCACATCCTTAAAACAGACACTTACATATCCCAAGGAGAAAGTAATAAATCCTGCATGTGGCACCTTTTCTGAGCTTTGCCTCAGAGGGCACTGCACGATGCCACGCTTCAGTTGTCTTTGCTGATTTTATGGCCCTGCTGGGCATGCTCACCACTCTGCTCACAAGCACTTTCACAGTACTGAGGCTCAGCAACAATCCTGGCTATTAGGGTATCTACAGCCTGCTTCCTCTTTCTTTGACACTGTTAGGACAAGCAGCTCTTTTCAGGCTCCTCACTTTTCTGTCAGGCAAGCCAATAATTTTGAGTCTCCTCTTATAATTTAGATGACCCAGCACTCATAGTTTTCTAATTTCTAAAATTTCTAATTTCTAAAATTCCCCATCCATTTCACTCATTCTCCTCTTTTCACTAGCAGAAGAGGAAGGCACATTCCCCATCCCACACAGCTAAAGATCTGAACACCATACAGCACTTTTGATTGTGTACAATGTGATTGTCACTAAATCAATAATTCCATGAAAGAAAATACATGCTCATTCTGATGTCATCTTGTGTCATCCTAGACTGCATGCTTCAGGCTCCACCCTAAGCTGGTACCAGCCCTAAGTTTGGTACCAACGTTGTATGACCAAAAAGAATGGGCAGCCTGACTGCAGCAGCTCAAAATGTGGTCTGAATTTGGTTTGAAAGTACCACTCGTGTTTCCAGACCCCTTTAATGAAGTTTTAGGTCTTGATGGTTGTTCTCTTTGCTCACTGCTGAGTCAGCTTTCTAAATTACATTACTGACATTCATACTTATATACTTACATATAGTAACAGTAAATTACTAGTAGTTATCCTGTGAGCACTGCTAAATCAGACACTGTCATCATACTCCATGTGCCACTCCCATCAAGATGTGTGTACTAGAGGCTGATACAAGCCTTTATAGTTGGGCTCAATCTTCTGTGTTAGGAGAAATTCCTCTGTGGGTTTCTCTCCATGTTTCCTGGACAAAACCAGAATTTCTTAATCACATTTATGAATAGCTGAGAGTTGCCAGGAGACACCAGGTGTGACAGCCCCTCTGCAAGTATGCAGACATCTTCAGTACACAGGTAAATGGATTAAAATGTAACTTGTCCTTCCCTAAGTACCAAAGTAAATTCTCTCACAGAAAGACATATTAGCAATCTGTTTGCAGGTGATGATTGCAATCAAAATTTATTCCACTTGCTCCAGGTAAGAACCATCACCTTCAAGGAGAATTCAGACAGAAGCACATTACCACCCAAGAGGTGTCTTTTAAGCACAGAAGCAGAATCCTGCTAGAGAATTTTGCCCTACAAGAACAGTGACAATATTATATTGCTCCCAGGGAGGTAAAAGCCATCACCTCTGTGGGTGTGGACAAAGATACTGATGTCCATGTTATTTCCAAATTATCCCTCATTAGCTTGGAAGGCATATCAGACTGACAAGATGACTGAAAAAGAATAACTTTTCTGCAGAACCATATGGTCTGTGGAAAAACTTCCCAATTCATGGTTTTCATATGCCTTTAATAACTTTGGTGATCTGTTTAAAACTAAATCTGTGAACCAAAAATAAGATTGAAAAAAAAAAGTAAGTAAAAGATTGAAATATGATCTGATGAAACAAAGCTCCTCTGTCCTTCTAAGGTTTGCAGTGAAATTGTGTCTTCTTACGTATTTCACAAGATAATGAACCTACAAAGCAAAATAACCCCATGAAGAGCAGTATTCCTTAATAAATCAAACTCAAGTGGTAAACAGGTAAGCTGAAAAATACTCACAAATCAAGCCAACAAAGTTTTGTGAGGAAATTTTAGCGTTCCTTCCCAATCAACAGCACCAAAGGGACATGATTGCACCTATTTTTGTAGGGCACAGCATATTACAATTGTGCTTCCCACCATGGCATTATATTTTTGTGCATGTATTTGTCCTGCTTTAGGGCAAATTTGGGAGGAAACTCCAAAAGGGCTCCCTTTAGAAAGCAGATTCAAGCCCCTCCCCCTACTGGTCAGGAAAAGATTTCCTTGGAGAAAAGTGGAAAAAACTTTATTTTACAAGCAAGGTTTTCACGAGCATAAAAATGAATAATATCGATCAATAAAACCTCTTGCTGTTCTGAAGCAATGACAAATTCAGGCAGTCCTTGTGGTGGGGTGCAGCCCGGCTCGCTCAGCCTCTCTCAGTCCCTCCTGCGCTGGGAAATGTCCCAGCCCCGGTGGGACACAGGTGTGAGCTCCCGGTGCTCTTCTGGCTTTTCAGGCCAGAGCAGGGCTGATCAGTGCCATGAAAAACAAAAAACCACAGTCCAGGGAACGTCTCTGCCTCAGCTAGCTAAAAAACTAACTAAAAGCAAAGGAGAGCTCTGTCCCACTGTCTGTCCGTGCTGCAGACAGCACAGTCCATGAGAAGGAAAACTGAAGCTCTTATCAATGTGTTTTAAAAACGACCACCTCAGACATTACACTGCTTCTCCTTCTCCCCCTTTTCACTCTCAAATCTAGTTTAAAAGGTGCAAAACTTATTTTTGGGCTAAAGAGATGAATAGGGATACAACTTAGCATCATAAAGTCACCCTAAGGCAGTGGTCTTGCATCTTATTTACCCTCTGTGATGGAGATACATCATACAGGGTGTTCACTTGATGTTTATAAAACTATGCTACTTTCATTTCAAGGAATGTATTTCACTGCTGCTATAAGGCAAGAAACTTTTGTTGGGGTTTTTTTTGTCCTTGAAGAGATCCTGAAAATATCTATTTTTTGAAATCTTTTCTAACAAAAAAATAAAAATAATAAATGACAATCCCAAGAAATAACTCTAGCACCCAAAGTTCCCTTGCATATATAAGGCACTGATTTCAAAAGCTTCTAAGAGTAGGAAGTGTCTTTCTAGGCTACTAGGTCAGTTTTGACACTTAAAAAGATAATCCAGACAGATCCTCAAGGGAATTGGGGAGGAAGCCAACAAGTTGATCCTCCTATGGAAGGGAAATAACAGCCACTCTTTCCAATAGCAAAAAATCTTCTTGGAATATTTTCAAAGGGGATTATCCTCAGCTAACCTAAGATCTTAGTATTTAAAGCACACCAAGAGAAAAGGTCTTCTCTGGAAGAGTGCTGTGGTAGAGTGTCAGAAAGCTGAAGCCTGCAAACATATTATAATTACAAGAGCTAAATATTGGTACTAAAGGCTACCTGTAAATAACTGTTGTAATATGTAGTCAGGGGAAATTCAGCATTCCAAGCAGCCATAAAACAGAGTTCTAATATTCTTGCAGCAATTAAAACCATGTACACTGCCTACATAAAATGCAGGAAAACAAACTTTTTTTTTTTCTGTTAGCAGTGTGCAGCCTGCATTTCATTACAGCTAAGTCAATTCCTTTAAATAAGTGCTGAAGCAATGTCACTGTTCTTGATGCTTTCTGGGGGACTCCATTAGAAACATTAGTGAATGAAGGAACAGAAGTACTGACCTATATCAGTCAACTCAGTGGGAGCTGATACCACATCACAGAAAAGATGATGCCTTGACTTTTGTCTCCTTGAAGTCTGCAAGTGGTCTAGGTCATACTTAGCTTCTGTTTACTGAATATAATCTTTGCTTTGCTTTCTTCAATAACCTGTTCTAAAATAGAACAAGCAGGGAAAAATTATTGCATGCTAATGATGTTCCAAGTGGTTCTTTAAAGTAATTTTTAAAAAAAGCAAGCATTTCATAGAAAACATTGATTCAGGAAACTAATTTTCACAAATCATTTTCTCTTTGCTCTTTTAGCATTAATCAATACTTAATAATGAAAACATGGAGTTTCAAAATCATTTCTGATTCATGGTGCAATTTTATTCCTTGTTGTAGAAGACCTGAAGAATTATTTTGAAATAAATAATCCAGCACATATATTCTTTATTTCTATGTCAGTATTCACTAATGTTATGGATACAAACCGATCTTTTTTTCTCTTGTAAATGTTTCTCATATAGTACCCTGAGGAGCTGACTCACTTGCAGAGAAGTTACCAGAATCTTTTCTGCTTGCTTTATACTACAGCTCTTCAGTACTTCTGGGAGCAGTTAGTTACTGCCTTTCTTTCACTCCAATTTCCCTGAATCCAGTTGAAATAGCAAAGCTGCTAGATACAGAAACCAAGCAATTCAGTTGCCTTGCCTAATAGCAACATTGCTAATTATTATATACAGTAATTTCTAGTACCTGTTTAGAATGGCCAACCTGTTTGGAAAAACTTTAGTATTAAAAAGCCTAACAGTAAATTTCTTCAAAAGAACAATTTCCCTCTGTTTATATTAGATGAGTTTTGCACCTGACATAGTTGTCTATAAATTGTACATCCTAAACTTAGTAATGTAATCAAAAAGGCACATTCAAATACTTACAAGGAATAAACTTCACTCATTGGGGAAAAATATATTTTAAAAATCACCTTTTACAGCATCATGAACATATATTGTCTTTCGCACACACATCTTTACTTGTGTTACTGTTTGGGTTTTTTTTTTCCTTTATTTCATGATAAACTGACAGCAGTTGGCTGTTGTTCCAAGCTGTTGTTTACCTGACAGGTTGGTTTTCTTGTCTTGTTACATTAAAAATGAATAACTGCTTTCTAGCTGGATTAAAAACAAGATTGGGATATCCCCAGTCATATTGATTGTATCTGGCTCTTCAGAGAGATCCTTGTGACAGAAGCTGAATTTTTCATTCATGTAGGTGCAATAGTTTTGACCAGCCACATACCTGGAATATTCATTTCATTGTGATTTGGCACCAAACAACACAATAATGTTCATTGTTCAAAGCTAAAGTATTAATGTGCCTGTAAACTACAAAACCTTCACATGTACAAGTAGGAGGCCCTTCTGTAGTCTTTCTTGCCTTCCTTTCCTTTTCCTTTCTTGCCTTTCCTTTTTAGAAAGGAAAATACAGTAATGTTCTGTCATGGAAGTACACAGAATGTGCAGTTGGCTCAAAAAAGTGCAAGTGAAATAATTTGAAGTAATACCTGAGCACATCAGGCACTCCAGTCACATTATCTCATCAGGTTATTTTTCAAGGAGGTAAGACCACTTGGAGAAGAGCTCTAGGCAGGATGGCACAGAAGCTGAGGCAAAAATCTCGTGGCACGGCAATGGGAGCAGAACTGCTGGGCACACAAAAGACAGTCTGAGACTGGACTGCAGGCCATCCTTTCCCGTGCAAGCTTGAATCTCCCTCCTGAGGGTAGCCTGTCAAAGCCGAATCCATCTCTTCCCAATTTAGATAGTGTGGATGAGCTTATAAAACAGGGAAAGCATTACTGCCAGCGTAGATCCATGGTCACTCCAGACCATGTTGCGCTATAGCTTCCTAAAATTGCAGCCTTAGAAATGTTTAGGAAGAAGAAGAAAAGTAAGATCTCGGATAGGAAGTGGTCTGCTTCCCTTCCTTCTCTTTCCTTTGATCAAAAGCTGAAATTTTAAAAAGGATTTGGGAAATGAATGTTTGACTAAATTATAAAGGCTCACGGTTTCAGTTCAACATCTGTTGCTTCCTTTGAAAGGTTTGGGGAGTTGTCAAGGGTTTTATTTTTTTAATTGAGCAGTTTCAATCTTTTTTTAATTGCTATCGCTTTATGATATTGGTATAATTTAACACATTAGGATGGTATAATGACCAGACACTGCACTTATGCTTCACAGAAGAATAGCACACAGCTGCCTGTGCTTTGTGTAAGTAAAGCATTCAAAATAATAGCCTTGTGATGAAAGCACATTGAGCTGTTAATCACTTTCTAATATTCTGTGCACAGAAATATTCTTGAGATATCTGAAATTAGACACAAGATGCAAGAGAAGGCATCATTTTCGAGCAGCCATGTGACAACTATGGCCATCTAATGAAATGTATGTGTGTAGAAATTGCTCTACTTGAATCCACAGTAGAAAGAATACCTAGTCTTTCCTCCTTTGACATATCTGTCAAACCCATAATTTCACTTTCAGAAAAGTCCCAAATAGTAAAGAAAATGATGGTTCATATGTGCCAGTGTTTAAATTATATAAGTTATTTGGATGACTTCAGATACTGTGGAAAGCAAAAAAATGTAATACGAGATATGTACCTCACAAGAGACAACTAAAGACAGAAAGAAAGCAAAAAAATCAAAAGGTTCTGAACAGATTCGGAGACATAAAAGTGCACTTTCTCTCTATGGCTCTACTGTGAAATATTTCAATCATGAAGTCATTTCCAGACAATTTAATCTTCTTTAGGAATAGTAAGCCAGCATTCATCTTGCACTGATCAGTCTCTTGTGTGCATTGAAAAGAATGATTTGGACAAAGAGTAAAAACCAAGTTTTCTATAAAGGACAAGCATTCATTAAAATACACCTGTTTATTGGCATAATCTCAAGACTTAAGATAGAGAACATCAGAAATGTCCTACTGGATCAGTCCTATGTCCATCCTTCCCTGTACTTGCTCTCCACTAGTGCCCAGAGCAGATGCTGTATGCTAAAATCATATAAGCCTGCCCACTCTCTGTTTTCTGTGCCCTCCACACTTTTATAGTATCCATGATGTGGGTTTGGTTTTTAAGTGAGGCTTGTTAAAGGGCACCCTCCCTGCTTTACTTCTATCAGTTTAGGAACCTACTATGTTCCTATATGTGATTATCCCATTTTTTTCCTCCAGTCTGCTGATACATCCTGCCGCCTGATCCTCCTGTCACATGACATTCAGAAAGCTACACAGGAACAATAATTTCTCTTATGCTTCCTGAACTCTCTGCTAGTTTCCTCAAGTGGCCCCTGGCTGTAGTACTGTGGGAGTTTATCCACAGCAGTTCAGCATTCATCACTGCCCTTGTGGATTTTGAGCTTCAGATCCATGGCCCCTCCTCAGAACTCTCCACTCTAAACTAAGTGCTCTTTTTTTTTTCCTCATAGAATAGCTCTTCCAAGCTCCTAAACAAATTTAGCTGCCCTTCTCTACCTGCTTTACCTGTGCTGCATCCTTCTTTCAGTCCCAGGCAGCACAAAGTCATGCTAGGAATTGGAAGAGAGCCAGCAGAGAGGCAGCATGTTTGCAGAATAGCAGCAAGACAGGAGGTAGCAACACGGGGGCACTAGGAGCTGGCTCCAACCCATGCCTTCCAAACACCAGACTTCTAAGAGCAAAGGAAGGGAAACTTTGGTTTGAAGAAATATGTATATTTTTCCTATTTTATTATATAAAATAAACTTAAGAATGAGGTTATTCAGGTTCCCCCATCCTTACCTGATAAGTTACAATTGCTAAACTTTAACATGTCAGGTGTCTTAATGCATTGTGCATTGCTGCTTCCTGACCCTTCCTGCTCTTTTGATTCTAATTCATGATGAGATGAAGTAGAAAAAAATAATGTCTCTAATTAAAATGTCACATATCCAAACTTGTTTTGCCTGTGGGGTGAATGCCAGCTTAGCTCTGTAACTTGCTGTCACACTCATTTAATAAATTTTCTAAAATAAGTCAGATGATTAACTTTATCTTCTTTATTTTCTTTATTTTCTCAGAACAGCCTCCTTGCTTGCTATTATCTGTGACTTGCAAAGTTAATAAGGAGCACAAAAGTTGAGCCCCGCAGTATGGTATCATTTCTGATTCTGCCTTCTTAAGTGTCAGCTTACCCTTTATTATGGGTGGCTCTAAAAGATATGATACAGTAATATCAACTTTTCCAAAAAATTAGAAATTAAATTGACTAGCACACAATCACTTGCAAATTATTCAAATGCATTTGTAATACACGGCTTGAAATTCATGCTGCATTACTCAGTCACCCAGCTTATTCATATGGGAGTAATGAAACTATCATCTGACTTGCATATTAACTAGCCCAAAAGAGATCAAAGTATGCATCTGACTTTCACCTTACACTTTTAGATTGAGCTGCAAGTTTCAAGATTATGACCAATTTAAGAGGGAGGTGATTTACAAAACTAGCCACCAGAGCCCTACTTGTAAACTTTTATAGTGTGCAAGTAATTAAAAATTTGCTTCCAGCTTTGAACATTCATGCTTCAAAAAAGTGTTTTCCACTCCTGTTGTTACAAAAAAAAAATGAAGCTGTTTTGGACAAAGGTTATTACAGTCAAATTAAGACCCCCTTTAAATTCAAAATCCACTGAGTATATTGTAAAAAATCTGAAATATTATTGAAATTTGAGTTTATTTTAGAACATAGCTTTCATACTTGATTTGAAGTAGGGTATTCTTCCATGTTGACTACCACACAAAGAGACATAAATAAATTTGAAGTAAGCTGAAAGAATGGCCAATCTTTATGGGTTTTTTTAATCAAACTTGAAGTTTGGTCAGATTATACAGACTTTATGAACAACAGCTATGTGTTATGTGACATACACAGCTTACTTTTGCTGCTGTCTGTAATTGTCACCCAGAGACAGTATGCAGTATGCATCAGGCTGTTTTCTGGAGGTGTCTGAACAGCAGAGCTTGATTCAAAGAAAGCACACAAGGGAAGTTGTAAATATATACAAATATTTTTAAATGTATTTAGGTTTTGCATATTTTTGCCTTGTAGAAAATTTCAGAAGTTCCTTAAAATGACAATATAAATGAAAGACAACTACTGAGTCACCTTCTTAAAAGGCCAGTAGACTTGTATTTGGCTACTGCAGACTGTACCACTGTACTCCAAATATTTGTTTTCCTCTACTTCATCTAATAAAACTGATACCAGCATTTCAATACAAAACACATGATGGATTAGGGAGAAAAAGAGGAACACATCATGAGATCTCAGTGTATCTCTTTCCAATTTATGGTTTACAGGACACTGCTCTACTTGCAAGATCTTCTGATAGTCTTAACTACAGGAAATTAAATGGCAAAAAACAAAGCAAATAGCATTTTTCGGGGTGTTTGTGGCTCAGCATTGCAGCTTGTGAAACAAAGGAGCACAAAAACAATTTGCAGGAGCATTAACTCATGCACTCACTGGGCATCTAGTATATGTGATTGGGTAGAAAAAAAATATCCAGCTATAATTCTTTTGTTAATGTTTTGCTGTTGTAATTCAGAACAATTTGGTGCCAAAATGCTTTGAGAATTTAGTGAGAAAGGAAACCACTGTTAATAAGAGTAGAGGAGGATTTACTTATGAAAGGTGAGCTGGGATATTGCCTGAAACAATGACTCACAAAACTGATGTCAAAGGCAACATTATTTACATCAAAGACATCAAAGATCCCTCTTTTGTTTCTAATTCTTTCTTTTGTTCTGCATGAGACCTGCAATAGACTAAAAGATGTGTTTCATCCTTGCAGTGATGAGGAACGCACAGGGAGGGACACAAAAGACACAAAAATTCGGAGCAGGGAGAAACAAGTAGGAGTTTTCATAACAACAGTCACCTACAAAGAGTACACTGAGGATATTTGAAATTTCAACCCACAGTTGTATCTGGGCTTCTATGTCAAAACTGATCACAAAGTTGGGTTTTGTTCTAAAACATGGCTATGAATAAATGCCATACTCACCCCAGTGCAAGTAACTCTAGTATGTGTGGTCAATCTCTGCCTCTGGAGACTGTGCATGGAGACTGGAGACTAAATAAGTAACAGACAACAGTGGTAAGGGCCTTGTTTACGTTCTGCTCCATATTATACATGGGTAATGCAGAATGTCACCATCCCTTATCATCTAAGCATTTGTATATGTATTAGTCAACTGGCTAGTCGTGATATAAGCATGGAATTACACCAAAAAAATGAGAAGGGTTTACCCTAAATGACTCAAAAAATCCAGGGCAGCAAAGAAAACCAACTCTAATGAAGAATTTCTCTTTGCTAATATAAACAATGAAGTGCATAATCCATTAGTTACAGACAAAGGTCACTTCTATTTAGTCTGTCTAGCCAAAAAAACCATACAAATAAATTTTGTGGTGATGGTTTATAACTTAATTGTGTAGTCCTTATCAGACAAAACTTGGACAGTGCAATTCCCAACAAACTTACCAGATTTTTCTTTTTTTCTGCCCAGAATCATTTAAGGTACAGCTTCAAAAGAGACAGGTTTTCCCTACTCAGCACTTCTAAAAAAAAAAAAAAGGTTGTCCAGGCAGTGAGGAAATTTACTAACTGCTTTGTGCAGTGCTTTGTGCCTTCAGATAAAAAGGGAATATGGGAGGTTGTAGCTCCAAGTTTAATTTATCATACAAAGCTTAAGGAGCCTTTGTGAGTGAAAAATGATGCTCAAGTCCCAATTTTTGATAAACAGGTCAGGCACCTGTAGTATGAGCAGAGCCCAAGTAGCCTCTGAGAAGCCAGGAAACACCAAGATGTACCTTAGAGGTTATGAAGAAGAAATTATTTCTAGACATCTGAGTTGTATTTATTCTTTCTTTTAAAAATTGCCAAGCATAGTACGAGAGAAAAGATACATTGAAAGCAGCTTATATAGACCCCCTATTTTGTTTTATTGTTTTGCTCTTCAGAAATGCAATTTCTGCATTTTCAGTTTTATCTTAGTTTTTTGTTCAAATAAAACCCAGCTTTAGACACTTAAAGCCTCCCTGTGGTTTTTGAAAAGGCGAACCAATCTTTGGTGTATGTGCAAAGCTTGTCTTGCTTTCCACACTGGGAGTGGTGGGACAAGCCTAGGCAGGTGAGCCCTGTGCTCTACAGCCTTGGGGTGCTCCTCAACTCCTGGCTGGCCTTTCCTTAGGCAGCAGCCATGCTGTCCCTGCCTTCTGAAAGCAACTTTCTGTACAAACCTTGTGTTTCCAGTTTCAGCACGTTGCTTTCTGGTGTGGCACAACAGAGCTATTCCACTCCCAGCTGGAACTTTGCTGGTAGCCAGCTGTTCTATTCCATCAGAAAGGCAATTTTTTACTGCTTGGCTGGGAGAAGACTGTGTGTTTATTACGTTTATTGTGTTTATTCCCCTCCTTCTTTTCTTTACGCAACACACTGTAGTAAAAGAAATTTTACTAAGAGTGTGTGCTTATACATACATACACTTGAAAAAACTCCACAATTCCCATGGCCTTCTTAAATAACGTGCCATTTTAAATTTTAATTGTTGAGATCAGCTCATGCATTTATACTGTTCCACTGAGCTAAATAGGAGAGTGATAATAGTTGTAGAAAATGAAATTTTGTGTATTAAGGAACAATATATGTACATGGAGCAGTTGCTATAAGGATAGTCCAGACTGCCTCAGTCACTAGTTTTTGCTAGCTGGGTCTAGAACGACAGCTAAAAAAAATCCCACTTTTAGTATCAGGCAAAATACTGGAAGACTATTGGGGCAATTACCCAAAAATACTCTGCAGGCCTTGGTTGTGTGAACACATGCCATGGCAGTAATGTTAATAATTCTAATACACCTTGACTTCTAAAAAGGCACTTAAAAGTAGCAGCATGATACATCTGCCCTGGAAATAAAATACTTTTGAATGCAAAACACCTTCTTGTAAAAAAAAAAATAAAATCATGGTTCTATATGACCACATATTAATTTCATCATTTTAATACACACTCTCTGCTGCATTAGCAGTTAAACAAAAGTTTCAACACCTATCAATACATAGCCTTCTGTTGTTCATAACATAAGGCAACAGATTTCTGAATCTGGCAGCCAGCCCTTACTGTTTTGTGCAAATCTTCTCCCAAGATTGTCAGCTAGAGCTGCACAGCCTTTGCATTGCTTTACAACATCTGCTTGGGTCAGCTTTAATGTCAGCAGAAGTTAGTCCTGTGCCATTGTATTAAATTCTTCAAGGCAAGTGGTTAGCATTTTTTCTAGACCAGATGGAGCCTAACGTGGCACGATGTCCCTCGCATTTAAACCTCATCCATTTGATGGACTCCACCATAATTGTTAGTTCTGTATCTGTTGATGTTTTGGCACACTATCCCAGCTGAAGAGGGAGCTGGTTAATGGAGTTTAATGGATTTCTACTTCTCTGCACCAAACTGCAGGAATCCTCCCACACCCCCCTTCATTTACCCAGGTAAGTGAACAACACAGCTGTGGTGTTCAGCAGGGCTCCTCAAGGGCACGTAGGCTCACCTGAGCAAATAGAGATGAAGAAGTAGGGCTCCACTTTGCTTGTTTAAGTTGAGTTGGGTTAAAACTTTGCTTTAGCCTTCATCTTGTAGCAGCGACCTCAGTCCCTGTGGATACTTAGTCTTCATGCTGTTAGGAGCTAACTCAGTCACATAGGAGCATCATAGCTGGACCATGTTTGCTGCTTCCCAAAGTCGGTGCAGGTGCTGGAAACCTGGCACAGGCTCTGATTTCTGGCCATTACTCTGTGCCTGTGTGGATTCTCAGGCAAAAACACCCAACTATTAATCTTGCATTTAACAGGCTAAAATATTTCTTCCTGCTTATTATTAAGCACTCACTGTAACTACAAGTATATAAAGTATATGTACAGGTTCTGCAAGTGTTGATTTTGGAAAAGAACGTCTACCATTTCCATTGCAAACAGTTCCCATGTGCCTCAGGCTAGGTGAGAGTAAGAGGTGCCCATTCAACTTTCACTGCCTATACCTGCTATCCTACACTCTGCTTCAGGTATACAGTATGGAAAGAGAGTGTGCTTTTAATCTTGCCAAGCTGATTTCTGTGAGGTTTTGACTAACTTTCACAACTTCTGTCCACCTGAGCCCACTGAACCAAATTGGGACCTGCCATGCATTCTGTGCATCTCAGTGAAAGAGAATTTTCTTAGACCACAGGAGACATGAGATCATGCCTTTGCTCTGTGAAATGAAAAATGCATGTTGGTGTGAGAGAGGTTGACTATTCCACTTCAGACTAATAGAAGTCGTATTGGCCTCCAACTGACTCAAGCTAAAATTTTGGAGGCAAAAGGCCATCCTGACAGAACTATAGCAATGGCATTCTTTTATTTTTAGAATTAATTATATAGTTCTTATGGATTTTTGAGTATTACCCTAGCATTCACGTCTTAGGGCACACTTTCTGTGGGTAAGGGAAATGCATTTGTCCAAACTGACCTTCTTTGTGCTAACTCGGAGGTTACTCAGCCACTCACCTTTGATAAATGAATACCAGGAAGCTCTTGCAATATCACTCTGTTCCAGAAATGTCAGATGCTATTTTCCATAGACTCAATGACCCTAAATAATATTGCACCTGGTAAATAATTGATATATGTCTGATAAAGCAAATGGAGCAGGAAGATTTCTGTTGCATGACTCTTCAGGCTGCTGTGTATTTTCTGAGGTTTTGGCAACACTAAACCAATTAAAAAGTATATATTCACTACAAGCTCAAGCAAGTCATACATTCCACACATGAAAGAAAATTAATTATACTCTTCAGAATGAAGCAATTCAGAGGGTTAATTTGCTGTTGTGAGCTTTATGATTATGAAGACAGTAGACTACAACAATTTTAAAAGGAGATTTAATTTTTAACATTTCTCAAGGCTTTGTTTGCATTATACACAAATAAAACAAATACTGAAAGCATTACCTTGCAACTAATTGGTCATGAAGTGTGTTGCAATCTTAATCTAGTAACAATGATGAAGTTATTCCCTTAGTTTCTTAACACTTTTATTACAAAATTGAGATAGTCAGTTGCACTTGCAGTGTAAGGAGGCATAAACAAGGATTAGTGACTATCCCTCTGTAGAAGATCTTCCTATTGTTTTAACTAGAGCTAAAGTATTAAACATTTCTGTGTGTCACAACCATAACACCCATAGAGTTTCTCTACTCTTCCGCTTATTTTCTGTCTTGAAGATGCATTGTAGAATTTAAACTCAACACAGGAAACCTCTGACATTGTAATGTCAGCAGTCAGTTAAATCTAGGAGAACTGTTCCATTAAAAATTAGCATAGGATTAAACAACAGGATAAGGTGAGGTTGCCAGCTCAAAATGAAGGACTGGACAGTTTAAATCTTACATTGGTTTACCTGGAACCCAGCTCTGTTGGTCTTAAATCTTGCAGCACTTTTCTTTCTTTAGCAGAGTTAAAAAAAATAAACATGCACATTGCTCAGACTGAAGAGCAAATTATTTTGTGTTCCAGAATTTCCCAGAACATCATTGCTATTTCCTGTGTTTGTTAGCAGCCAGATGGATCTGAGGGACCTCTATCAGACCAAAATTCCTTTATTCCTATGCTTCTGTGACTTTTGCACTGCTGTCCCTCTGCTCTGGTACTTCAGCACCGCAGATATATTTACTGCTTTTCCTAAGAGAAAATATTCCGGGATAAACCTTCGTAGTTTCCATCCTCAATTCAAAACATGTCATTTAAAACAATTGCTAAACTGTGTATAATGCAAATTTCAAATGAACTTTGTATTTTAATATAAAGTGCCTATTTTCATTCATCCTCAATCTTTACTAATCCAAGTCAATGTTATTTCATAGAATCATAGAATTTGCTGAGTTAGAAGGGGCCCACAAGAATCACTGAAGTCTAATCCTTGATTGAGAGAACATATTAAGAGCTACTCTCACAAAGAGAATATCCTGCACCAAATCAATTTTTCATTTTCACCACTGAAAATGTGGTAATTGGAGTAAATGCTGTGGTGAGAACTTAGAACATCATCCAGTTTTATAACAAAAGTAAAATGATCTGAAGATTTTTACTTACTTACATGAAATTTATGCTTTGTCAGATATGTACATAGTATACATTACTATGTGACTTATGTCTAAATTGAGATTAACTCAGTTGGTTAGAGAACAGTGATAATAATGCCAAGGTGGTGGATTTGATCCCTCCATGTATAATTCATGGAAAATTTTGACTTGCTAATCTTTGTGGACCCCTTCCAACTCAGAATATTATGTGTTTCTATGATTATATAATCCACACAGACTGAATTCTGAATGAAAAAAAGAAAAATTTTCTTCCAGGTGTTTGTGGGGTCAGGTTCTCAGCAACGCAATAAAATATGTTCATAAGTGATTTTCTGTTTATCATCAGTGTCAATATCCACACTAGATACATGTCTGTGCTAATAGTGCCTAAATACATAAGTAGCCATTAAAAAAAGAGCAGTCAAGATTAAATCAGAAATTTGGACAAATGTTTCAATTAAAACATTTTTTGCCATTCCCTAATCTGTAGACATCCACACACTTGGAAATGGTAAAAACTCCTGATGCCAGGCAATTTTGTTATGTGATCTGTTCTTATATTGAACTAATTTGAGCCTATAGTAAGGGAGTTCTGTTCATTTTTTAAAAACAAGGTATTTTTTCATTGTTTCAGAGCCTTCCGAATCCTTCTGAAGGGTTACCTTGCAGTCTGTTCTGAAATTATTAGCATTACATAAACTCAAAGAGCACAGTTCCCATTTCTTCCTTTTGAATGTTTTTCAGGCAGATTTTTAAAAATAAATCTTCAAATACATAAGCCAATAATATCTTTATATCTTTGCCCAAAGTGACAAACTGTCTTTTTCCCTGTACAGATATGAAAAGATGTGGTCTTGCTGCTGGTGACATTTGCACTGTGGGAAAGTAGCTGGAATAATGTTCTAAATGCAAATAGGGTATAGGTGTCTTAGGCCTTTTGAAAATAACTCTCTGTATTGATTCACTTCAGGAATAAACCCTATAGGACTGATTGAAATTCAGTAAAAGGAACAGAGGAGCCACTGCAGATTTTTTTGCACAAATGGCTTGAAGGCTATAATAAATGTCAGCTGTAGATGGCAGGTAGGGTGAATTACCCAGCAGCTGTGTATCTCCTCAGCCTCAAACCTTTTTAATTCCATCTCCTGAAGACATTAAATTTATTTAAAAAGCAGCCTCTTTCTGTTGTAGGTGGGGATTTTTAAAGTGAGGATTAAATAATTTTTTAATTGAGTTGTGTGCAAGTCAGATAAAAAGAATGGTAACAGGCATTTTAAGAAAACTTTTGGCAGTGTTAGGAGGTAGATGTTTTTAATGCTTAAATGCAGCCAACAGATTACATAGTTTGGTTCCTTGAACATATCTCTAGTGCAGAAAAGGGTTCTATAAATAAGACTTAGTGTGAACCTCATTGTCTAACTCACCCCTTCAGAGAGAGCACATTGCCTCCAGAGCTTTTTGTGGAAAAGTTAATTTATGTTTGTTAATATTCATTATGAAATCATATTGTTTTAATTTTCTGTAGCTAGCCATTTTCTAGCCTGTTTGCTTTCCACAGTAGGCATAGTTAACATCTATCCACAGATAGATATTTCACAATGTGAAGTATACACACCCTCGGGACCTGCACATTTCTGCTCAAGGCGTCATGTCTAAAGACTGCTAAATACAAGTGGCCATATACAGAATTAATAGCTAATAATTAAATAAAAGGTTCTGATACAACTAAAGTTCTTTTCAGCAATTCAAGCTGTCCACTACTGGGAAAGATCCAGAACCCAGCAGGAGACTTATTCTTGCAAGAAGACGCATGGTATAATTTCTTTCAGACTGAATTTAAAAAGCTGAGGTTTCCTGCTTCAAGTCATGTTCAATCAAGAAGATTTTAATATTTTTCATTATCAAATTCAGTTTGATATCTTACACAAAGGACTGAGTGCATTGTCAGTTCTCCCTGATAGTGATGACTGATAGAAAGTATCCTGTGGGTTGGTAGTGATGTCTTCCTTGTCCTGGGAAGCAGCAGAAAGGCACCTTTTTAACCTGCTTTAGACAAATACCTGTCTGATACAACAAGGTTGTGTGCCCATCATTGTCTCATGTGAATACCTTAGACCCAGCTGACACCAATGAAGCCTCCAGCCAATTCTAGCCCAGCTATTAGGGTCATTGGCTTCACTGAACCTGGTAATTTTTTGCAGAAAGAAAATCTGACCTGATTGATTTGGAACAAAAAAGCTTTAATAATAGAAAATAACAAACTGCGAGCCAAACAGCTTGTACTGAACAAACCAGGAAAGATGGTACAGGGAAGCTAATCACATGCACGAGGACAATGGCAAAAAACAAGTGTTAGGGCATGGCAAGGGTATTTATAAACTTGGAGGAGGGGAGGAATTAGGGTGGAGTTTAGGGAGGAGATCCAATAGGGAAGGGCGATTAGGAATATTAAAATTAGTGCAGCAAAAAGGAGCCAATGACAGCAAGGGAAACAGAACTTTTTGGCAATGATCATCATATGAAACTGGAGGATTCTGGGGGTGGTATTTTACTCATTCTTACTGAAAGTGCTTTCCCACGGACTTAAGCCATGGTCATCTGCACTTTTGTTGGTGCTAACCCCAACATACTAAATCCATTAGGCTTCATCGAGATTTTGGTAGATATGATTACTACAGACATATCAGCCCCTACATATTATCAATCATAATAGAAGCCTCTACAAGTTTAGACTATGGTCCAGGTGGACAAAGACTTTCAGATAGAATTGTTTTCTCTGTGAGGACACTGTGTCTTGTTACTGTTGACCTAACTGAGATGGGAAAGAATAGTAGTACCTGCTAATGTCTATATACTTTTTAATCTACAAAAATCAGTCCAGGAAGTCTGCACAGTTCCCAAACTGAGGTCCTAAAGTGCACATCAGATTCAACATCACTCAGCAGCTGTAAAGAAAGGAATGAGCACAAGGGCTTAAGCACCTTACTGCAAAGACACCACTACTAATACACTTTACATTACCAAATTATAGTTTTAGTAGTCACTTTAAATGCATTTTTACATTAGTAATAATAAGATACATTCAATATTCAGGCATGAAATTTAGAGCTTTTCCTCTAAGAGACAGCTGAGTTCCTTAGAGCAAACTGTACACAATAAACAGTTATAAAGCACAACATTCGGCTTCTGTAAAAAATAAAAACTTGATTTAAAAAAAGCATTTCAGTAGAGGGAAATGTCATCCCTAAATGGGCAGAAAAGTCTGGCAATTTTTCCAGGGTCGATAACAGGACCTGTAAGAAGTACTACTGAACAGCAGAAAACAATGAAGGAGATTGAAAGCCAGCTGTTGAAGAACACAGTCTCTTTTGGATTCCTGGCAAGACAGGCTCTTCTGATTGCGTATCTCCTTACTCTGATGGAATTGCTGAGGACTGCTGAAGATCAAGGAGAAGGAATTTAAAAACCCACCAGTGGAAAAAATCAGAATACAATTATGCATTTCAGCCAGCATTTGCAATTCTACTGTCCCCAGAGAGAATATGCTAACTGCCAAATTTTTCCATACTTACGATCCCAATGAGAAGCTGATTTAGGAACAAAAGGCAAACAATCTGCCTGAACTTTGTAACAATGTTGGGATACAGAAAGAACTGATACTAATTTTCCAGAATATGAAAACTGTTGTTCGATCAGCAAAAGACAATACAGCAAATGAAAAATTAAATCCAATTGATAATGAAAGTATGACAGCAGTGTAGATATAACCCCAATAAAACCTGGCATTGATACTCAGGGCAGATTTCAAAGTCATGAGGAAAGTCAGTGAATTTCTTTGGAAAAAGAATCAAGACCTTAGGCAATAGAAGTTCAGAATTCAAAACAGATTAAAAATTATCTCTAAAATTGCAAGAAAAGTGACCTTAGAGTTTAGCTGCAGATTAAAACTTAGAAGTTGTTTCGAGGATGAGACCAATCCAATGTTTCCCAAGTGAAGCAGGCCCTCACAGACTATTTTAAATTAAAGAGCAGAATCAAATGTTTCCAATTTAGGAAACTAAAGCAATTATGATGGAATTCTTAAGCTATTAATTTTGTCTTTAAGGAAGAGTTATATTATATCAGGGAGGCAGTATTTGCAGTAAAACATTACACTGAATTGTTTCAAAGCCAGCCTATACAGCTCCTCCAGTTCCTGGTAGGAATATTCCTTTCATGATTAGTAGATCCAAGTAAATAAATAAATAAATGAAAATTTGTTAACATTATTGTAGTTCTTTTGGGTTCATAACATGGAGTTTCAGGAATAATTAACTTCTGACTCTGGAAAAGAACTTTACTTGAGCAAACTGGTACATTCAAAATCTCCAGCCACAAAATGAAGCAGTGCTTATGCCTTTCTGATAGGCCTCATCTCCCATTCTGAAATAGGAAAAACACCTTTGGACAAAAGCCTCAGAACAGCATTGTTTCTCCCCTCAACAGACATTAATCTTGGAGCAGCAGTGTTACTGCTCACAGCTATCTGACAGATGGCCAGCCCCTGAGAGGAGAGGCTGTCTCTTGATAAAGCAAGGACTGAGAAATGCCCTGGTGGGATTTTCATCAATAAGGAACTGGTTGGGTGCTGCCAGGTCACGACTTTGAGAAGCAAATGAAAAGGAGGACTGCAAGAGCATCCTGTGAATATCCCATTTTGTTCCTATTAGGTAAAATAGGAGAACTCTCTGTTTTGCTGTGAAACTTAGCTGGCAGCTCAGGACATTCAGAAGATATCCTAGCCACTAGGAATTGCATTAGAGGAACAAAGAACAGCTAAAGAGTAGAAGCAAAGGCAATTGCTGGTCACTGTTCTGCTTCTGCAGTGGTTGCAGAAACATTTTGTGGCGTGACAACATTAGTAGGAGGTGATTCAAGAGCAGCATAAAAGCAGGATACCTGACAGACCTTATAGGAGGTAGAGTGGCATTCTGGCTAACTACCCTATCTTTGTAGAGCACTGAGGTGGTGTCATTAAAAGGGAAAAGTGACTTTATTCTTGCACACCACACGTTTTAATGTGTATCTTCCTATTGCTTTTTGAGACACGGAGGCTTGTAAATGGAAGAAATATTCAAGCAGAGTAAAGAAATCTCTAAAGGATGAAGCCAGTACCCATCTAATATAGCAAGTTTGCTGACTAATAACAGCTGGTCAGAAAATTATGGCTGGCAGAGGCCATCCTCAAACAGTGAGCTGTGAGAACAATTTACGCAGAAAAATTATAACAGCAAGTAGTGACTGTGAAAGAGAGGAGAGTACTCCTCTTTACCTTCTTTTCTAACAGAGCACCTGCATGTTTAGCAAGTGGTTTTTAAAGGACCATTGTTATCATTAGAATCTTGGCCACCATTCACCAGTGAAGATAAAACATTGGAGATTTGATCTTCTCTGGAAAGATCCTTGTCTGGGAAGATTCTCCTCCTTATCAA
The DNA here is from genome assembly GCF_029582105.1 of Oenanthe melanoleuca. Lineage (NCBI taxonomy): Eukaryota > Metazoa > Chordata > Aves > Passeriformes > Muscicapidae > Oenanthe > Oenanthe melanoleuca. The sequence goes on from NC_079335.1 coordinate 67,608,106, forward strand.
TTTTTGTGAACAGTGATTTTGCTTAAAATTCAACACACACATACCAAAGCTTTATTAAAATGTCGCTGTCTGAGCAGACCATCAAAAGCTGCAAAATACCAGGCTGACAAAAGAAAAAGATCTATATATGAGCCAGTGACAGTAATTGTCAGGTTTAACAAGAATGAAGGGTTATATATTATATTATTCAAGTCTGTTTTGCAAAAAAAGCAATAATCAGTGGGGGTTTTGTTGTATAATTCTGAAGAAATAGGCTTGTTTTTATAACTTAGTGATCATGACATTTATTTTTTTTCCTAATTTCTTAAGAGAGTTCTCAGAACCATTTTTTTGTTTCCTTCACAATATAAATCAAATTGCTCTGAAGTATAGTGTTCTGTGATTTTAACAAGAATAATTTGTTCTCATACAACTCCATTTTCACATTACAGATTTTGTCACAAGTGTGATGTTTCCGTATTTGGATGCATGCTTTAGTTCAGGAAAGACAACAGTAAACATGCAAGCTTTGCTCTCAGATATTCTTGTATTTGTTTTCTCTCCGAGTTGCCACCTTCCTGAGGTTAACCGCCATCCTAGGAAAGAAGAAAAAATGCAGTAATATTCTGAAAAATCTGTTACATGGGAGAGAGGCTTGCTTAGGATGTATCAAATATTAAAACAATGAAGCTACCTTGCTAAACAATGTATTTCAATGTATTTCAATGTATTTCAATGTATTTCAATGTATTTCAATGTATTTCAATGTATGTCAATGAGAAAAAAAACCCAAACTCCTCTGTTAATTAGACCAACGGCAAGTGTAAAACCGCTTCAAAGCAAGGAAGTTTTGTTGTAGAAGTTTTAGTTTTTCTTTATTTTAGAGGTAGAAGTAGGCTTTGACATTCCAGAGCACCAAACACCGTGAGTAGGTTCAGTGATCTCTGTATTGTTTAGCTTGACCGTTCCAGTGCTGTCAGTGTGTCACAAGAAGGAGCACACGGGCTGGTGCCACCGAGCAGTTGATGCCAGGCTTTCATCCCTGCTTGTTCCCCCGGTAACTTGCAGCAGCAGGCAGAGGGCCGGCTGTTCTTCCAAGGTTTTCATTTTTAAGTGTCTGCCTTGTGGTGGTAAATTGATTACACAGGCACAAATGTTTTTGCAAACATGAAAGGCTTGTGATTCTAAAGATTTCTTCTGTTTCTTTTTTCCCTTTTTTAGGAACTGTTTGGCATTTGAGAAGCAGAAACTTCTGTAAGCAGTTCAGTTGCAGTGCCTGAAAAATTAGCCATATGCAGCACCAGGTGGGCTGGACAATTTCTTAGTTGTTTCATCTGTTGGTCATCAGCCTGACTTGATATATTTACTGTATCTGCTATTCCTTACCCATTACCATCTACATTTTCAGATTTTTACTAACCTTAATGAAATTCTCCTTTTCTAAAACAGGTGAAATTTGTTCATGTGGATTTTCTGCCTGTGCATATGTTACAAATAAAAAAAATCCATTGTTCATGTATCTGTTATATTTACAAATGTCTGATACATGCATTTAAGTGACTTTCAGCCTTGTGCTGAAATGAGTTTAATGAATTCCAGTAATGGTAACTCAGCTTCTCTTAAGAAATTGAAATACATCTGTTCACAATTTTTTTTCTCTTATACATTTTGCACATTTGCTGTCAGGGCACATACCTGTAAGTCAAAACTCTGGTTAAAGTCCAACACTTTATAATGACTATGAATTTGACAAGTTTGTTGTTAATTACAATCTTGACATCCTTGGACAACCAAAAAATAAAGGAATGGTGGTTGACTGGTAAAGCAAGAAATGTTGAATATATAAATCTCCAAATTCACAGAAATTTGCACCATGATTTCAATACAAATAGATTCAACCAGGAAGAAAATTGTACTAAGGGAACTGGGAAAGAAATAAAAATTTTTTAACATTATTGTTGTTCTTTTGTGATCATAACATGGAGTTTCAGGAATAATTCACTTCTGACTCTGGAAAAGAACTTTACTGGAGCAAAGATATCATGTCTTATTCTTTCTTTAACTCCACTAGCTTGTCTGATTTGTACTCAATCCAAAAGAGGTCTGAACATATAGAAGCAGCTTTCCCTGAAAGAATTTCAGGCCAGCCTCCAAATTAACTACCAAAAAATAATGATACCATAAATTTAGCTCATTTTTAGGAATATATTGCAAATGGCATTCGGTGTTTTGTTTCTTAGATATATGTTTTTCAGGTTTGTGAACCTATTAAATAGAAGTACAGAATTTAGCATATTTTTATACTTAAAACCTGTAAAATAATGCCATATTATATTGATTTCTTTATTCACTTTACGCAACATATTTTTCGAGCATCAGACTCAAAATATATGGGTATTATATTATAGGATGAATTTACCAGTGTATAAGCAGTATTGTATATTTAAGTCAGTAAATTTCTGTTTCTCTTTATTTCACTGAGTTACACCATCATTAAATTGATATAATGTAGCAGTGGATATGGCTCAGAGATTATGCAGACTTTATTGTGACTTTATGCTAGATAAAAAATAAGGGAATCGAAACATTTATGTTCAGAAGAAAGCAGCTTAACTCTGATAAAATGAAACTTGGCAACTTTGCTTTTGTAAGAAAGCATTTGTTCCTTTCAAAAATGCCAAAAAGTAAATTACACTTAATTAATCAAACTTTGAGTGATTTCCAATTAGTTTCCTACAGTACTTCTATGACAGCTCTTTCCATTATTACAGAGTGTGAAAACAATAAGCAAAAGAGAATGACACTACATAATAACCAGGAGAAATTCAAACATTTTAACTTCATAAAGTACCCTCTTTTTCATCTGCTGGATGCTTACTTATAAGTAAAAAAAAAATAGATCTGTAAAGTCCAGAATTAGGTTTGCATAAACAATCCACATAACATCTATTCAGAATATCTGTGGTGCCTTCCACCAGTGAAGGGACTGTCCCAGGTAATGACACAGAGCACTCTTTTGCACCTGTGACTTACTATAGGATGGGAAAGATAAAATGCTTTTCATTTTAATGAAAATCTTTCAATGTGTTCTAATTTCCCTAAGCAAAAATAACTCCAGGATGGAATTCTGTTCTTGTCCTTATTCATCATTGTCTTGCTGTTAAAGCGAGTAGAACCATATAAATTGACCCTCAATGTTTTCCTTTCTATCTAAACCAAGATATTTAATCTGAGAAAACAAAATCAGACAGGAAACAAACAAACAAACAAAAAAAATATAAGTCGGTACTTCCCCAAACAATTGCTAACCTGAAAAAGATAAAAAGATTTGTAATATCAGGCCCATTCTTCCTACTGCATAAATTGAATTTGTAGTTATTCTTTGTAGAATGTCAGCTCTGCCAATGTAGGAGAAATATTCCCAGAAAAGAGAAATATAATATTTTTCTCTGTGTCAAATATTATTGGTGTCTCCCACACAGCCAGATCACTGATGAACTCATTTGCAGTTGCATCTCCCGCACTATAAGATTTCTCTATAGATACTTTCACAAGTGCTTCAGCAAATGATTAAAAGAAATCAGTTTATTTGTTTAAAATAGTATTGTGTGCTATTATAATTCATGCATTTATTTCTTATTTTTCTAAAAGCTAAGCCAAAGTAATTCTCAGTGGTTCTGATCTGCTTCCCTCTGCTTTTGTTCTTAAAAAGAACCCAAACTTTAAAATTATATGGTCTTGAATATAACCTATTTGCAGAGTATTTCTGATTTCCAGTGCTTAATCTTTGCATTCTTAACCTTCAGCTGTTTTTAATAGTAGCATCCTTTGCACTGTTCTGGTTCTTGTGTTGGAACAGTTAATTCCTCTATAGACTTCACATGAGCTTGCAACCATCTCAACTAAAAGTAGCATCTAGAAATTCAGCTTTATTTTTTACTTTGTTCCTTTTACAGTGAATATTTTCAATCACACTCTTATGTGCTAGCAACTTTCAAATCTGTGTTATTGACAGCTGCTATGTCTAGGGAGGAGGCTGCTGAAAACATGTGCCTTGTAAGACATGCACAACTTCTGTACTAAGCACAGCTGCTTGCTGAACAGGCAAGCTCCTTGTCTTTTCAGGGAGCAGAATAAAAGAACACAGAACATTAGCTGGGGGAAAATGGACAAGGGAAGGCATGTGGTGGAAACTCATGGTTACCAGAGAAAATACTTCACAACAGGGTGCAGAGCTGATAACATTTCTAGAAAGTGTCTCAGATGGCTAGTAACACAATAATAGTTATCTGCTGCTTTTCCCTGTATTTTCTATTATCTCTCTACTCAAGGATAAACATCAAAACCATAAAAATTGAAATCGTCTAAAACTTTCAGTACTGGAATTTTCCAAAACTTTCATCTTGGCTCAGGATGGATCAACTTAGTTCTCACAAAAGAACAAAATTGCTTTTCAGTCACACTGTGAGCAGGGAGACAGAGGCAAGAGTAAGAACATATACCTCTTGAAAGCTAAGGAGCCCTTTCATATGGGAAATAGAGCGGGTATGGTGAGAAACAGGAATATGTGTGAGTTGAACCTACAAAAGCAATCTGATATCTTCAGTGGAAAATAAAAAGTGATTTATAAAATATTAGGCTTTGACCATTTTAAAATACTCATTCAAGGAAAACACCATTCAGTCTCCAAGCTAAAAATCATAAAAGTCTTAGTGCCAGCATTTTACTATAAAAATTGTTTATATTTTAGTGCAGTGATTGTTGCAAGACTGGGGTAGATCTGTACATTCATTTTTCCTGCCTGCAAAGGCTAAAAACATACCTAAAAAACATAGGTTCAAACTGGTAATAAGAATTATGATCAATATTAGAGAAGAACTGTAAAGAACCAGTATTTCTTTAAAATTTGGATGAGCCACTCTTCACACTTCTGCACTGGAGATTTTAGGTGCAAACTGTGATCAGCAATCAGTGCGATTAATCCTTCCAATGGTTGCAAGCTGGGAGGGAAAGTGTCTTTCTCTTTTCTCAAGTAAAAAGGGGAAGACAAGAGAAAATGGCCTAAACTGGCTGCAGGGAAGTTTTGTCTGGATATTAGGAAAAATTTCAACACTGAAATAGAGCATTGGAACAAGCTGCCCTGAGAAGTGATTGAGTCACCATCCCTGGAGGTATTTAAAAGATGTGTAGATATGGAGCTTGGGGGCATGGTCCAGTGGTATTTTTAGCAGTGTTAGGTTTATGGTTAAACTTGATTTTAAAGGTCTTTTCCAACCTAAATGATTTTGAAGTTCTACTCTAATGCTGCTGCTGGTGCACTCTGGTGAGTGGGTTGGGAACTCCTCAGACAGAAGGCAGAACAGAGTGATCTGAAATTTCACCTTATGGCTTCAAATGTGACACTGAGGTATTCTTTCATCCAACAAGCAAAATCACAGAAACATCTTGAAGATGAAGTCAAGATGTAGTAAGGGTCTATATTTAATTTTTAACAAAAAAATGAGGGCAATTTATACAATACAGGACATAAAAGTTTTATCTCTGGGAAACTTTGAATAAGAGTAAACTTTCTTCAGACCCACCTATTCCTGGTAGTATTCTCTATGAAAATTTTTATCTTGAGTTAGCCTAATGGTGTTATCCTTCTGTTTCATACTTTGCAATGAGCTTGCCAGGGATGTTTAAAGTGCATCTCGGTGCTTACACCATTTGACTACTGTAAGAACTCACAGACCTTCACAATTAACAGAAAATCTCACATTTCCCCAGGAGCTTAGGCAGTTGAAGTTTCCACAGTGCAGCTTTGTAGGCCTCCTAGAGTCCCAAAAGGTGGTACTTATCTGCAGTCATCTTAAACAGGATTACAAGTTGATGTTATCATGAGACCTGTTAAGTCTGATATTCTTTCTTCCCTCTCCCTATCACCATCTCCAGGAAGTTGGGAAATCCCTTTCATAAACTATATTATGTGAAACTGTTAAAAAGGTATTTTTGAGTCCATTGGCTCACCTCTATTAATGAAAATGTAAATTCTTTTAAAAACATAATCCTGAGAATTCTTTTTATATGTAGTGTTTTTAGCAAACATATTGTAACACAAGGCTTTAGCCCTATATTCTGAAAAGAAAAAAATTTACCTTTATACAAGTGTCTGATGAAGAGCAAACCAATTTGTAAAAGCATGATTTTGTGGCCTTCCTAGCTGCCACTGTTCAAGGATGTGCTGAGTAATGGTTCTTCAATAAAAAAGCTGACAACTTCAGGAACTATTTCATTCTCTGAGATCTATAACAACAAAACTGGACCTAGACCATGCATGTTCTATGACAAGTGGCTGTGGATGCTGGAGTTGTTTAGCCTGGAGAAAAGGAGGCTCAGGGGTGACTTTATCATTCTACAACCACCTAAAAAAGGTTTTAGCCAGGAGGCTGGTTTCTTCTCCCAGGCAACTAGTGGCAGGACGAGAGGAAAGGGCCTCAAATTGTTCCAGGGGAGGTTTAGATTTCATATTCTGAAAAATATCTTCACCAAAAAGGTTATTGGAAGCATTGGAACAGGTTACTCTGGGAAATTGTTGACTCACCAATGCCTGGAGGTGACTGATAGACTGGATGTGGCACTTTGTGCCATGGTCTAAATGACGTGGTGTTCAGTCTTAGGTTGCACTCAATTATCCCAGAGGTCTTTTCCAACCTAATTGGTTCTGTGATTCTGTGAAACAAATCAAATATAATTCCTCAGAAAAAATTAAGAAGCGTAAAATGCTACTAAACTTCTGATTCCTCTGCAATTTCTAGAAGCCATCATAGAACCAGCAGTGAGCATGAAAGTGACACTGTGAGCACCATGGGTGTGTAGCTGGTGCCCCAAAGCCAGTAGTCATGTATGGTTTTCAGAGCTGAACATACAAGATTTGGCTAAGTTTACATTTTTAGATTTTGCATCCACTTGAGTGGCACATTAGACTTGATAATGTAAAGCAGATCTGAACATTCAAGATTCAGCATGGATTGGACCCAATTATCAAAGTGATTCAGAATCCCTACAAGCTGGCCATCCTTAGAGTTCTAGGTACTTGAAGTCCTAGACATCACCCTCAGTCTGTGTTTAGTAGGGATGGTTTATCATTCAGCTAAAAATCCTCTTGAGTTCCCCATCAGACTCAGGATGCAGGCCCTGTGCCACCACATAATTCCATTGCAGTTTAATCATGTCAAAACAAAAAAAATAAGAATATTTGGGTATAATTTTTCAAAAGGACAACTGTTAGGAGACCTAAATACTAGAAAATCTCCTTGAAATGCAGACCATTAAGCAATGAAAGAGTATTTAAAATCATTTCAATCGAATCTAGAACTATCATGTAGAGGATTTAGTACTGAAATACTAGGTTACTCTATGGTGAGAAACAAAGCATCCAAAGGGTCTTTTCTCCTTTTCACTGGTCTGGAGTCTAAAATATCCCTCTCCAAAAATGAAAACTCTGGGTAGGAATGGAACTCTTGGATATTTTTGCCATACCAACCAAGCTGTAGATGATGCAAAGGAGAAAGAAGAGAGAGAAAAAAGAAAGATAAGATTTGGAACAATATGCTAGTCTGTGCTTAGCAGATAATAATGTCAGAAACACTTTTAAAAGAAATCTTCAGAAAGTGAAGTTATTTTTGTTCTGTCCCTCTTTTAGAAAGCACCTAATTCTTTCAATTAATTGGTTTGAATGACAGTTGTACACTAATGAGCTGCAGATGTCCAACTCTATAAGCTGCAGTCAGGAAAACATGGTTTATTTATCAGTTCTTTACAAGGAAAAAGAAAACCCAAAAACTTTTTATCTCTTCTTTTTATTTGTGTTTAGTTCCTTTTAACTTTGCAAGAATCTTTAGCTCCATCTTCAGAGCAATGATGTGTCTGCACCTTCAAAGCAGAGGCGTCAGAATCTGTTTAACAGATCACAGTGCACTGGAAAGTAGCGCTGCACAAATGCTTTGAAATAAGGTTGAAAACAAGAGAGAATTTAAACCAAGTGTGAAGCAGAAAACTTTAAAGTACAACACTTCCCATTAATCAGTCCTGATTATGGAAGTGACTTGTGGTAAGTTGGTTTGAGGAGCTCTTTTATGGGCTAAACATATTTTTTAGTAAATGCTTGCCTGAACAGGAGTATGGTTTACTAACACACACCTGAAAGATCACTGAAAAACTCTTGGCTGGGTTAGGTGGAAGGAGTAGGAAATGCAGTAAAAAATGCTGATGTATTTAACCCAGTAAATTATTGGGCACTGTGCTGAGGGACTGAAACCTGCTGCTGGAAGTTGACGCTCAGCTGTTGATAGCAGAGGCTGATCCTTAATATCCTACCATGTTTGAAAATAGGAAAGCCATCATTTGACAGAGTTAATGGGCTGTTGTCAGCTGCATGACAGCTGGATTTTAGAGTGGTAAGGCTAAGGAAGTAAGAGAACAATAGAACAAGCTAATTCTCAACTTAGATTATGATTGCTTTAAATGACAGCACTTTAAAGGCATTTCATCACTTGGAAGTACCAGGTTTGCTTTTAGCAATGTTTTTTCCCACCCCCATCCCACCAGTGCAACTTCTGTCTGAGAACAAGGTAGGGCCATGACCTGTGCTGCTGAGAACATGTCCCTGAATTGCCAGTAAATGTGAGCAAGTTTATTTGGTTTATTACTGTTTCAGTTACTCAGATTGCAGTGTTTTCAGCAGCCCCTTCAGGCAAATAAATCCTGTAGCTCAGTAGCCCGTTTGGGATCTAGTTTTACTGTAACAACATGGGTATTGAAAAACAGACTTGAATCCCTACAGGCTTGATTTAAACATACACATTCAGCTGAATATGCTTCAAGTCCAACTTTAATAAAACAGATTTCCTCTTCTCAAAGTCAGCACAGCACTGCATAATCTAAAACCACCAATATTAATAACATACATGTTTGCATTGTTTTGGGGTTTTCTTTTAAAGGCTAATTAAAGCAAATTTAAGTTTTAATAATTTATAGAAGAATAGTATCTAAGATAATTCAAATTAAGCTGGACAAATTATGTCCAAGGCAAGTGTCCCAAAGAAACCCTTACTAATTGCCAGTTGTCCTCCTTTCTTCAGAATATAATCCTTTCAGACTTAGGAAGATACTTGTTGCCCTGGAATTCTTTTGTTATCTCTCCCAAAAAGTCAAGCTGTAAAAAGAATAGCTTTACCACTTAAGATCTTGCCCTTGCTCCCATTGATTCAGGCTTGTCAAAGAATGGTTGGACTGGTTCAGTCAAACATTAATAGCTGTTAAAACCATAACAATTTTCTGAGTTACCTAATAAAACCTGCTCCTGACATGCCTGTTGCTACTGATCTTTTTTTTCATGGGGCACAAACAGCATGTTCAGCTCAGCTGGTACTTTCTTCTTTACCTGTCAAAGACAAGTCTGCCTAGCAATGGAAGGGCAGATAAGGCAACTCAATCTCTCTAACACCAAATAAATAGTTAAAATAGACAATGGAGACACAATGTGTATGATGTGTCAAAACAGCAGCAGCTCTGATACCTCAAGTTTCTCTCTCTATTGATGCTGGATTGTGCCAGGTATTGTAGAGACCACAATAACTCCTTCCTAAAAGTAAGCAGTACCCCAACAATAATAAAAGGCAGCAAACATGTGTGGGAGTTCTCCACTAGTTAGCAAAAAGATTCCTGAAAACATTCCAAGTCATCTTCTCTGCCAGTTATTTAGGGAACTGAAGAGTCTTGAGCAGAATCTTGAAGGTCACTTTTCACAGCCCTAAGGGACAAAGTTTCAATGGGAAATACAGCTGCTCTCACAATCTTACACTAACATGATGAAAAAGCACAATCTCTGAGGAAAAGACAAATTCATATGACAGAAGACCTGCCAATACCAGGAAGTTATAAAATAGCCTTCAGACAATTCCCTGCCCTGAAACTGAAGTCAAGCCATAGATTCTCCTGGCCAGCAGAGAGAGCATTTCCCAGGAATTGCCCATTCTCATCTCCTGCTAAGACCTTCCACACTGTACTCTAAGTTAAGGTGTGTGTTTGGTAATATTGGCTCTTCAAACATGCTTAGAAACCTGAAATTATACAAATATTCCCATATGTAAAATGAAGTAAAGAAAATAAGAGTGAATGAAACAGGGTCAGCTAGGCAAATTATTTACACTCTGTGTACATAGGTGTGATACTCTAATATTAACTAGACTTTGTAGTTGGATTTATTTCTTAGCCTTGTGTAATGCTTTTTCTTAGTAATTGTCAGTCATTGTTTCTACTTTGTGTTTATTTTTAAGAATATTCTGTCTAGAAAAATATTGTTGTTCTTTAGTTCCTAATCTGGTTTTATTAACTCTGAACTGCCAATCTGATTTTGCTAGCATATTGATGTAAAGCAAATGGGACATACAAGTTAGAACTTGGTGTCTGCTGGGCATTAATAGATAAACTTATGGATGTATTAGTTCTACAGGGATCTAGTCCATGCCCAGTGCATTGCAACTGTCTACTCCTACTCTTCCAAGAGCTATTAGAATTTTATAACAGAAATATCATATGGATGGCTGAAATGAGACAGTTATATTATAAAGCTGTATATATTAATTTTAATATTTTCCTGACTAGTGGATTTTGGTTGGGAGAAACATTCAATAAATATTCTAGAGACATGAGAATGCAAATAATGGGGCTAAAATTGCTAAAGAAAATGCTTGTCTAGGACAAACACTGCTAAATACATCCTGCCAGGAGTTGGACTCAATGACCCTTTCAGCTCAGGATACTCAATGATTCTATGATTCTATGACTCTGCAAATTCAGGCAGAATCAGGCTAATTGAACCACTCATTTTTATCTTTTCTCCTAGACAACAGATTTAAATAGGGAGCCAGAACTTCATGGCATCATCTTTCCATATCCTGTGTAATGAGCCAGCCTGTGAGCTCTCTTGTACAGAGATGTGTTCATGTGGCCAAAAATCTTCACTATTTCAATAGCCTACCTTCTCTAGCACCTCAGATGCATGGCACACTAGAAAAGTCACAAAAAAGAAAAAGCACAGACTCACTGTCCTGCTGAATTTCACTGCATGTGGGCTCCTGCAAAGCAGCAGTCTCTTTCAACGCAGACATGGATTAGAAAATTAGCTCCAAAGTCTCTTGTTATACTGTCACAGACTATATTGATGATGCAGCTTGGTACAACAGCTTGATAACACAGTTTTGAAGAGTGTAGAAAGGGCTTGTTAGCATTAGAAAATATCAAAATATGAATGTTTATGTCCTTCATCCCTAAGATGTTCCAGGATAAAAGCAAAATAAAATACAACCCTTCAGTGGGTTATTTCTGATTTGTACCACCACAAGTTCATTTTTACTTGCATATCAGACAGCATTTGCTCTCTGTCAGTCTGAATACTTTGAACAGAAGATTCACATCACTATCCTCATCCGTGGAACAGAGGAAACAGAAATCAAGAGATATTAATCAATCTCTGAAAATTCATGTTGGAAGTCACTGTAATAAACAGGAATGGAATATTGGTCTTGTAGAAGAGAGGTTCCCTATTTAGCAAGGTATGCTGCATTTCATTGAAATCCTTTTAGAAAGTATGTCCTAATTCACTTATTCAAGGTGACTATGAAAATGTTCTGTGTTTAAATAATGAATCTACCTCATAATATATTGTCCATACTGTGCAAAGAGGGTGACATTATTTACTATCAGCATGTGAGAATAAACTGATTTTGCCCATGCAGCTCTAGTGTCCATTTCCCTGAGTGAAGCTGTAAGCATTTCATGGATTAAATGGTAAAAATTAATAGGCACTAGAACGTGTGTAGCTTTACCAATGCTGCTCTTCTACATATCATAATGTATGTATAGAAGACTTTCGTCCTTTTTTTTCCTCTTGTAAGGACATGAAAATAGGTGTTTTTACCAGGATTCTCAGAACCAGCTTGTTCTACTAAGAAGCAGAATTTGCAGCATGTGCAGAATCTCTCTTTACCCTGCTGAATTTATCTTTAGAGATTTCACAAAGTTCAGCTTGCTTACTAGTGTGGAATTCATTTTGTTGTTTCCCCTTGTTCTTACATTGTGCCATGCATATTTCCATTAGCCCACAGCTTAGTGTTCATTGACTGTCATCATTCTTTCTGTGCCTAATAATGTTTACTAAGGTTTTAACAGCATTCCTGCACACAATAACTGTAGCTAACAGATGAAAAACATGGCCATTTCAGTGCAAAACAATTAGCTTACATGTCCTTGAGACACTGCTTGTGTTATAAAGTACAAGTTAAGAAGGAAGAAACCATGCATATTAATTGGAAATAAACAAAAAAAAAAAAAAAACAAAAAACATTACTGGCATGTATTCAAATGCAGCAAAATATAGGACTTAAGCACTTCAATTAATAGGTTCACTTCATAGAGAGCATTTTAGTGATTTCTAGTCTTGCTTTAGAGGTCTGCATAAGTGATTCTGATTATCACACATAAGTCAGGATACTCTTATGCTACCCTAGACTGACAGAATATGTATATGGCCCTTTCTTCCTCATTGTATCCAGGCTTCCTAAAACACCACTGCTCTCTGCATCCATGCTGGCGGTCTTCCAAAGAAGCCAGAATATATGGCTTGACATACCTGGCACCACCAGGAGCTGCCCAGTACCAAGCTTTCTTTGAAGTCTAGTAGAAAACCTTTTCAGGAGAGACAGAGCTCTTTCCTGCAGAAATACGGATCAAATCCAGGAGGCAAAAAGTCATTTATGTGGCCAGAAATTGTTGCCTGTGAACCCAGAGGAGTCTGGAAGCGTGACAAACTGCTGCCACCTGCTGCTGGTTCATTTTCAGCCACTGAAGCTCCAGAAAACCAAATTCTCAGCAGCCAGCAGAAATTGCAGATCATCTCTTTCTTTAGGGGAAAAGGGAAAAAACAACCTGCTATATTTATCCCGAGAGCAGGAAAGCACTGATTAGACTGAGGGCACCAGTGCCAGTGTTGTGGTTGCTAGCATTCAGTACCTTGGCTTTTCTACCCTGCAATTGCCACTCTGTCAGAAACTTTAATGTGTGACCTTGAGAAAGCAAATTAAGCTTTTGAAAGCTATTTCCCAAACAGTAAAAGGGAAGTAAAACACCCGAGGTTCTTTCAAGAGTTTCTAAAGGTTATGAATATATTCATGTGTCTGTTTAGGAGTCTGCTTTTTATTAATATCTTTACATCTTAATTATTTCAGAAAGCTATTTTAATGAAGCTCCCATTGTAATAAAATTTTCAAGCATTTTAATAAGCAAGAATTAATATTGAACTGTAAGGCAGTTAGTCTGCTCCAATTGTATATATAGTAGGGAAAAAAGAGAACAGCCTGGATTAACAGGGAAAAGTTAGATAATATCATATTTTTGTAAAGGTTTGCATCCATGTATGTAGCTCTGTGCAGTTGCCAGTAAAGGCATGAAAAAAAATGACAGGGCATATCTGGAAACCTGCTTTTTAAATATGTCAGCAGTCCCTGAATTTCAAATCAAACTCAGAGCTCAGGTTACCATGCTCCATGTTTACTAATAGATACCAGTTCATGAAGCCCCACATTGTACTAGAGGCAGTAAAATGAGTGTAATATATGCTAGCCAGCTGGCTAAGAGCTCTGACTGTTTTTGCTACCTGTAGGAGTCACATACTTTTGAAGGAAATCCTACCCTGTTGGTGACACTAATGCAAACTGTGCTGATATCCCTGCCAAGTGAGGAAGAGTGAGTCACAGAACTGGAACTGCCAGTGAGTGATTTTCTGTGACCAAGATGAGTGTCTCCATGAGGGGGACTTTGATGGCCCTGGGTGAAGATGAAAAGAACCAGCTCCCAGGCTGGCAGCTCTCTCAGGGACAGGAGCAAAATCCTGAAGCTCCCAGTGTTGGGGATGGCTTGGAGCCTGATCATAGAATCGTAGAATGATTAAGGTTGAAAAATACTTTCTAACATCATAGAGTCAGACCATTAACCCAGAACCACTATATTCACCACTAAATCATATCCCCAAGTGTCACATCCACATGTATTTTGAACATTACTAGGAATGGCACCTCCCTGAGCAGCCTGTTCCGTTTCCTGACCACCATTTCAGTGAAGATAATTTTCCTAGTACCTAATCTAAACCTGCCAAACTTGAGGCCGTTTGCCTCTTGTATTGAGGGGCCTAGAACTGAACACATTTGTATTGGGTCTAGCTGGGATGAAGTTAATTCTCCCCACAGCAGCCCTCCCAGTGCTGTGCTTGGCACTGATAGCTATAAAGGTGTTGATGACTCACCAGTGTTTTGGATCCTGCTGAGCAGGGCTGGCACAGCATCAGCAATGTCTCTCAAACTTTCTGCCCCTATATCTCCATGTAGGCTGGGGGTGGGCAAGATCTAGGGAGGGGACACCACTAGGCCAGCTGACCCAAACTGACCCAAACTGACCCAACTGACCCAAACTGACCAAAAGGATATTCCATACCATGTGACATCTTCTCAGATACCAAAGCTAAGAAAAAAAGAGGAGAAAAGGGGAGCATTATTTTTTTATGTTCATTTTGTGGAGCAACTACTCTGTGCCCTGAATCTCAGCTTCCCAAGAAGTGGGAGAACATCACCTGCTGTAGGGAATTAGAGAATTAAATCTCTAGCTCCTTCCTTGGCTTGCATGCATGCAACTTTTCATTTTTGCTTTAGGAAACTGCCTTATATAGACCTACAAGATTTTTACCATTGGTCTTTGTTCTCCTGTCTTGCTGAGGAGGGAGACTGTTAGTGCAGCTTGGCCTCAGCCCATCAACACAGCCTGTCCAGATGCCTACAGCAGATCAACTCTTCCTTCCAGCTTGGTGTATTCTCAAGCTTACTGAGGGTGCCCTTGATTCCCTTGTATATCCCTTGATATCATTGATAAAGATATTAAACAGGACTGGACCCTGAAGAACATCACTTGTGACCTGGATTCTGGAACTTCCCCTCCAGATAGTATTTACCCCCACATTTACCCAGGGAACAGGGCACCCCTCCAAGCCATGAGCACCTTGAACACTCAGGCTTTTATTTAGTTATGCTTCTGAGGGCTGCACATGATCACTACAAGGCAAGTATTCTTCTGATCAAAATAAACATGAAGTATAAAAACGTTATCGACACATTGTCCATACATTTTAAATCGTTATTTCAAACCCAAACATTTCTAAGGTCAGGACCATGGGAAGATGCTCATATACATGTCTGTTATACATAAAACAAGCTACAGATACAAGACATTTTGTGACTACTTATGTGTTTGACCTCTCTATTGGTTTGGGCAAATGAGCAAGTTTGGACCATGCAGTGAGGACACAGTTGCATTGAAGAAAGCATCCTGGGGATAAACTGTCCACTGGCAATGTGCAATGTGCAGCTACTTCAGGAAGTTTCTTATTTTCCATCTCTATATCAAAAAACAAGCCGTGTGCCTCTGTTTCTCCTTTCATTACTTCAATTCTCAGATACTCAGATACAAAATTGTATTTCAATGGTGATATTTCTCCCATGTGTTTTTTGTTTCACCATAATCAAAAGGAATACATGGAGGTTGCTCTGTGATTAAGGTTATCTTGGAGCCTCTTGGCTTTTCAGATCACAATTAACTCCAGGAAATCCCAGGGACATTCACAATGTAGCATCAAACTGTGACACTCTTCAAGGATGAATTATATATTTCTCAGCATGAAAAATTCTACTGTAAATGACTTCTTTTTACTTCCTTAAAAAAATATAAGTTTATTTTAAGAAAAAAACAGAACATGTACTTCTTCTTTCTACTGTGAAGGAAGGGTAATTCATCCCCTATGCACAAGTGACAGCAGTGCATCCTTACTGTCAGTCAGGAAAGTTTCCATTAGTCAGCTCAGTACAACAAGCTAGAAATTTTATCTTTATTTGAAGAATGGCTGGGGTATGGAGAGATTATTGATGACAGTTTTAATAAGGGTTTTTGTTATCTATGATTTTTCTCCTGACTATAAAACAAAAACCTTATCCACAATCTCATTAATGCAGAGATTTTTAATTTGAAAAGACAAGGTTATTAATTTTCAATGTTTGAATGCACACCAAAGTATTTTTGTTTCCAACTTGGAGCATAAACACAAAAAATAAGAGGGAGAGGTTCCTTCTGTTTGCTGGAGTAAGGCATTGCTACTCTCTGCTGTCAGCCACCTTCCTTACCTTGAATTCCTTAACTTAATTTTTCAGTACTTGTGTTTATGCAAGAAAGAGACAAGCCTGCCTCACTTTTCACATAAATCCCTCTGAGTACTAAATATATACTCAAGATTTCATGGTCAATCTGTGAAATATTCTAAGGCCTGTTCATGTGATACTTTCACCTCCGCTGAATATTAAAAACCACCAGAAATTCTGAGAAAATATAATCCTTTGAGATTTTCACAGAAGCTGGTCATTGCATGCCCCAGTGATTTGTAGAGCAGTCAGCTAAGCCAATGAGATATCTCTAGTTTCTAGTTTCTAGTTTGTAATTCTATCATGGTAGAGTAGTGAACGTCCTCAACCTGTAGGTCCACAGCAGAACATACTTGCCTGCTCCCTCTGGAGCTGGAAACAGTACTTTCCAAAGGGGAGCTATAACACATCAGTTGTTGGAAAGTTGTGCTGGGTCTCATTTCTTATTTTTTCCTTTCTTCTTTCCACAAATCTTGATGATATTGAGACACAGTTTTTTTCATTTCTGTTTCCCATTACAAAATTATATAATGATTCCCATTCATGAGAGGAGCAGCAGAACAGGGTGCAGCATTGACATTGGACTGGGCTACTACAGAAAGGTGAAGATCTCTGGGCAGTTGCAGATGGCTAGATAAATTGGAGTAAATCAGATATCACCTCCTTTGGTTCGATCACAGTGTGTTACCATACAATCACTGAGGTTGAATGGCACATCTGGAAATGGTCTAGTCAAACCCTCTGCTCAGAGTAGGGTCACCAAGAACAGCTTGCTCATGGGCATGTCCACTTGGGGATTGAACATCCTAAAGGATGGAAGACAGGTTTTTTCAGTGTTGAACCACCCACAAAATAGGGTGTTAAAATTTTTCCTTATGCTTAAGTTGGAATTTTCATCATTGATTTTGTGCTTATTGTTTCTCTTGTCTTGTCACCGATTCTATTTTCATCCTTTTTTACCTTTCCCCGCATCAGGTTCCAGCTGACTCTGCCTTTTCTCATCCAGCATATTTTCAGCGCCTTAATCATCGTTCTGATCCGTTTCCAACTTTCTCCAGTACCTCCTTGTCTTTCTTGCACTAATCCAGACTCCAGTGTCTCACTGGTCCTGTGTAGAAGGGGAGACTTGCATCTCTTGACCTACAGGCAACAATTTTCCTGTCACAGGCCAGTTTACTATCGGTACCCTTTACACCAAGGGAGAATTGCTTGCTCATGTGCAACTTCGTGTCCACCAGGACACTCAGGTCCTCTCCTGCCAAGCTGCTTTTCAGTCACTCTGTCCAAGCCTGTACTGTTGCATGAGGCCATTCCCTCAGGAGCAGGACTGGGCATTTTTTCTTTTGTTGAACT
This sequence comes from Oenanthe melanoleuca, assembly GCF_029582105.1. NCBI lineage: Eukaryota > Metazoa > Chordata > Aves > Passeriformes > Muscicapidae > Oenanthe > Oenanthe melanoleuca. The sequence continues at coordinate 67,625,715 of NC_079335.1, forward strand.
TCATGAGGTTTCTCTCAGCCCATTTCTGCAGACTGCCAGTGTCCCTCTGAGTGGCAATATAAAACTGTGTAGTGCATCAGTCACTGTGCCAAAGTTTCATATCATCTACAAACCTATCAGTGCTGTCTTCAGTCCCATTATTCAGGTAGTCAGTGATGCTGTTAAATAATATTGGTCCCAGCATCAGCACTTGGGGTACACCACTACAGAGGAACCTCCAGCTGGATAACAATGCTCTGAGTTTGGCAGGTCAAGCAGTTCTCAGCCCATCTGATGGTCCACTTATCTAGTCTGTTTGGCTCAGTTTGTCCATGAAGAACCTCTAAGAGACAGTCTTACAAAATTTGAGATAGGTGACATCCAATTGTTAAATAATTATTCAGTGTACTAATTCTGAAGTACTATAGATATGGGATGCCAAAGGGGAAAACATAATAAAATATCTTGAATCGAGATGCATGACCTTTCTCAGATTTGTTCAGTCCAACACAGAATATGCCTTGGGATAGCCCAGCTAGTTTTACTGGTATGCAACAAATTTGCCTGATTACAACAGATGAAAAATATTGCTCAGGCAACTGGAAGTGAGAGCTGTCAAGGTCATGGTGCTGATTATGGAATGCTTTTCAATGACTGTCTCCTTATGTGCTAAGTTGCTATAGTGATTATCCATCTGCTTTTACAGCAACTTCATAAACATCAAGGAAAACTAATTCATTTGCCTGTAATATTCATTCTGAATATTAAACTGTTATATGAAATAGGCTGATACTTGACAGTTCTAGTTCATTAAAGGTTTCCCTGGACAGATCTAAAATGATATTATGGGGCATTTTTGAGATGTAGGCAGAAGTTCTTTAAACTTGATAAGAAAAGTAAGGAAATTACCCATGTAAAAAAGAGCAGCAACTTGTACTGATAAATCTTACTCAGAATTTCTGAATGAAATTGTAGTCTGTAGTACATATAAAGCCAAAGGGAAAACCACAGTGTAGGGGTTTTTGTCGCGGTAAGGATGCTATCATGATATAGTATCAATACACAATTTGGAGATCATGTCTGTGCATTAATTTAGTTAATGAGCTCTGCATATTAGGGCCTGCCATCTATTAAGGACGTAAAAGGTATATTGACCTACAAGATCCTGTAGCTCAGAAATGTCTTAGGAGACTGGGAATTTTTTTCCTTTACCCTGTTGTGTTTCAGCTCCATTTCTTTTTAACAAAGTAATGACACTAAAACAATATCTTTCTTAAGCTCTTGTGGAGCACTTTAGTCAGCAGATATCCATAGAGTTTGCAAGCAAACACCTCTCTATTGTTGCAAATATATTAAGGTAGATCCCAGAATTATGTTTAATTTCATGGCATATAGTAGGGTTTTGTAGGTAGCCATGCAGATAATAATTTTATTTGCTTCTTTCAAAACATTGGCAGATTTTCTTTTAGTTCTGCTACTTATATATTTTAACTTGAAATTACTTTACATAGGACTTTGGAAATAATAGCTCAGATTTTCAGATAACTCTTAAAAAAATAAATCATGTTGTGATACATCATTTCAATCACAAAGAGACATTCTTGTTTTTGTTGTGGCTTTTTGCACAGCAGGGTAAAGTTCCACAACTGAAGATGCTGAATATCCTTTTGATGCAACAAATAAACACTAGTTCCTGATCCAAAACCAATTAAAAGCAACTCAGCTTTGAGTCATGCTTAAGCACAGATGATAAATTGGGAAGAGATCATAGCATATTGCAAGACATCTAGCTGTTAGATCTTGATAATATATTTCTTCATAGCCAAGCATTTCATGGCTTATAGGTTCACTTCAAGCTCTTTTAAAATGTTGACAAGAGACCTCTCAAAAAGCAAATAACTTCTCCCAGTCCCTAAAATTAAAGGGAAAAGGAACCAGACTCTATTTTTGGCAAGTTGACAACAGCAGCTTGATATTTTGCAGCCTACTCTGAGGACTGTAAAACTACTGAAAATGTTTAAAACTGTACATCTTCCCCTGATGCAGGAAGACATCCACAGTGGAACTGTGTAAAGCAGGATAATGTTGATTTACTAGAACAATAAAAATACTAAAAAGATGATGATTTTTTCCTTACAGCTAAAGACTTTTTAAGAAGAGATTTAAGCCACACAAATAATGTGAATTTTTACACCACGTATGAAGAACCCCATCAGAACCAGGATATTGCAATGCAAGGATGTGTCTACATAAGAACAAATCTAAAAAGTAGTTTAATTTATGGGGAAATTGTGGAATCTAAGGTCATATTCACCTTTTTCTTTGAACAGTCCTGCAAACAGAAGTAAAAATGAGAGAGAAATGTCAGGGCTCCTCACTTAACCAGTCAATCCCTTCTTTATTAAAAAAAACAAAAAGACACTGAGAATGTTCCTAGAGAAATAAATAAGGTGTTGTGAATGCTGGTGTCTGCTGTTTCCATGTTAGGGAGTAGGTAACTGGCATACAGAAGGTAGAACACTTGGACAAGGACCCTACATACAAGATTTGGGATTTGTTTATGACAGATGGTCTAAGGGCTGATAAACCCAGGAATGTGTAGCCATCTAGCAAAGAGAGCTGAGTGTTCCTGTTCTAACACTAGCAGAAAGAAGATGCTTTCAGGAGATAGCAAGAAAGAGAATAAGGGAAGAAGGGCTCTAAAAGCTCTCTAGTTTGTGTGACATCTGGGAAGGCATCTGTAGTCCCAGAGAAGAGAATATTTAGAAATAAGTGCAAAGACATCAGAAAATCAGAAACCCAAGTGCGAGCACTGAGTTTTGTGATGGCTACATATGCCTGCTTGGGAATGGTGTCAACCAAGTCCTATAGTGAGATCTACAATTAGCATATCACATTTTTTTATTCACTAAGTTTGCTTAGCAGTACACACTACAGATGACCTGCAGTTTACCTGTGCATGGACTTATATGTTTTCTTCAAATAAAAACTGAGTCAATTTAACAGCTTTACAATAGAACTCAAAGGTACAACTAAGCTCTCTTCAGGCAGGTGATACACAGATACAGTTATTGGGATAGATAACTGGGCAGGAAAATTCCTTATAAGTCCTCAGTGGCAACTCTTTTCTCAAGAGATTCACTGTGGAAGAATATCCATCCTGTTATTCTAGAAATAGGTATTTACTAACCCATCCTCTTATTCCAAAATGGCAAGGAGGGACTGAGACAGTGGCTTATCCTTCTCATTTATCAAGGAAGATAAAGACTAAATGAACCTATCTCAGAAAGTCTAACTAATTTTCTGGGTTTGGCTCTCTTTGTAGAGGAAAGAAATCCCCTAAGGCAAGTAAGAAATAATGCAAAATTGTCTCTTTGGGTTCACACTGGAAATGTGAGTGCTACACTCACAAAATTCCCCAGACATAAATCAGAAAACATGGTTTGTTTGGTTTTCTCCCTATCTATATGAGGGAAGTGGATTTTTATACCTCGGTGCTTTGTTGTGGGTTGTTATACTCCTGAGCTGTACTAGAGGCACAGCTGCTGCCAGTAAACAGCCTGAGCCTCAGTCTCACAGCTAGATGAGTATCATCAAACTCTTACCTTCTACACAGTTTGCAAACTCCTTGTATTTCATGTCCATGAAAATAACAGGTATTTGTAGGTACCTGGCTCTTCTAAAGGCTATTTGAATTAAAAGATATGTGCAGTCTAATTTACAAAGAGGAGTTAGATGCACAAATATACTTTAAGTTATAAAATCTGCATCTGAAAATTAGCTATATTAACTATATAAAAGATGATGAAGGTTTGTATTTGGCAGGAATAGTGCATGGCAGGGTGTGAACTTCAATGGCTGTAACAGCATGCAGGCCTCAGATGCACTGATGAGTAGAATGCTGTGTGTTTGCTTGCACTGGAGAATAGAATGTAACCCATAGACATACTTTAACCCCAGGCAGCAGCCAAGCCCCACACAGCCATTTGCTCACTCCCCCAGCAGCAGGGTCAGGGAGACAATCAGAAGGGTAAAAGATAAAAAAACTCGTGTGTGGGGTTAAAGACAGTTTAATAGGAAAAGCAAAAGCCAAGCATGCAAGCAAATCAAAACAAGGAATGAATTCTCTACCTCCTATGGGCAGGCAGATGTTCAGCCATCTCCAGGAGAGCAGGGCCCCATGGTGCATAATGGTTACTTGGGAACACAAACACCATGACTCCAAGCAACTTTCTACCTCCTCCTTTCCCCCAATTTATGTACTGAGCATGATGTCATATGGTCTTAAATATCCTTTGTTCATCTGGGGCCACCTTTTCTGGCTGTATCTCCTCCCAACCCCCCATGCACGCCCAACTTTCTTGCCAGAAGGGCCATACAAAAAGGCTTTGGCTCTGAGCAGGCTGTGCTCAGCCATAACAAAATCATCTCTGTGTTATCAACCCTGTGTTCAGCACAAATCCCAAACACAGCCCCATTTGAAGGCAATCAACTCTACCCCAGCCCAAACAAGCACACTTACTAGCACCCCAGACCACTGTGGCTGCTTACAGAGACAACACTATTGCCACTGCATTGACCCTTTCAAGAAGCGTAGGCTTAACATCTCATCTGCCGGTCCCTAAAATGTTACGACCTTGTTGTAAAATATGTCATAGAGAAAATCCATCAATATTGCTTTCCCTGAAAATATCGCCTTGCCTGGAACTAGTAGCCACTTCAAACTCAGCAGCAGTGATTCTGTGAGAGCCCGGCTGTGTCAGCACATGGCCCCAGGGCCCTCAGTAGCACAAGGCAGGACAGGGAGCAATCCAGAAGAATGACTTTGAATCACAAGAGGAGCTAACACTGTCTACGTGGTATGGTCCTGTCTGGCTGCAGAAATGTCAGGGGTCATTGACACCAATTTTGTGGGCTCTGATGTCCTTTCACAGACAAGACCAGATGAGCAACAACTCACATTAGAGTTCCTACATATAACAGAAAGCAAGCAATACAAGTCTATCAGCTTATCCCATTTATGGTGAAAGTAGAAGAGGGACATTTTCAGCTTCCTAACTAAGCCAGCGAGAAGCTGAATGATATGCAACATTGTTTACTGTAGAAAACAGTATTATTTAATCATCAGTCATGCAGTTTGCAAAAACAAATAATTGGTCTGTTGCAGTCAATTTCCTACTTCTTTGAGGCATGGCCCATATTGCTGCAGTGTAAGTTGAACAAATTAAGCTATTCAGCTGACACCATTGAGTTTGGCCAGGTTATCTCCCAAAAATCACTCTGGTACTCAAAGGAGAGACAAACACTTTGCCTAGCAACAAGAGAGTACCAAAATCTGTTTTCTTCACTGATTGCCTCTGGGAGACACCCATTTTAAGTCTAGTTGCTCAAATTTGGTGGCCTTGGTCATTGAATCACAGAATCATTAGTCGGAAAAATCTACAAGATGTTCAAGTATACCATTTGACCAAATACCATCACACCCACTAGACCATACCTCAGAGGGTCACTACTATTCTTTTTCTGAATTTCATTCACTTCAATGGATGAACATTCACTTCCATGGATGGTGAATCCATGTTTTCCCTAGGGAGCCCATTCCAATCCTCATCCTCTCTTTCAGTGATGAAATTTATCTGACTCTGGTCCAATTTGAGTCCCTTGTCCTATAGCTAGTTGCCTGGGAAAATAGGCTGTCCCTTTATGGTCTCTTATTTCTTTATATTAAATTAAACTTAGAATTGGGCATCATCTCAGTGACTAGTCCCTGGTACGTTTGTCACCTGTTTTAGATTAACTCCCTTCCAAAAGACTAAGATCAATGATGTGCACTGAGTTAGGGCCTGATGCTGGAATCTTGGCCATCAATTCCGCATTCACAAAAAATTGGGAGAATGGACTTCCATGATAGCAGTCCAAGCAAGGAAGTCTCTTCAGTGGTCCCCAGCTGTCAGAATGTCACTCACCAAAGGAACACAGTAGGACATGCTGAAATTGTGTTCCCTAAACTGACAGATACTCACTTTAAAGCTGAACATATTCTACTGTCAATCACACTATTTTTAAAAAATCTTTTTTTAAGATCATAGTGCTGGTAACTCACCTTTCCTGCAAGGTCACTTTCTATAAATTGTTAAATATTATAAGAATGCTACATTTTAGATTGAACAAAAAAGGAAATGTTTACCATTTGTTTTGTGTGGAACACAAATACTGCTTGATTCAAAGCCTTACCTGCATTTAAACTCATGAGTCACACATGTCAAGGCTTTGCTAAATTTCTCCAGGGGCTGACTAGAAGGTTTTCTGGGCTGCAGATATTCTGGACCATGAGTAGAAATAGCTAGGGACCAATGAGAACTACTAAGCTTGAAGACTGCAGACAGAGGGCAAGTCAGCACAGAATTACTGCTTCTTTTATGTAAGGTTTGAAATAGTCTGCTCTATCCCCAGTGCCTCTAGTCCCTGGCTATGCATGTAGCCTGTGTACAGGACTGAAGCTAAGAAAGCATTTAAGCATGCTGTCAGGGAAGGTTGAGACTGCACATAATTCACAGCTGATGGCAGCATAAAACAGAAGTTGCTCGCAGATTCAATGCTGCAATGCTGACAGTCTGAGCCAAGAGGGTCAGAGAGGGGATTACTTTAATCAGACACAAGTTATTCACCTTTTCTCCTCTTCTGTTACTAAGCAGTGAAGTTGGTAGTCAGGTAGACTTCCAGGAATATAAATGAGTCAGCAGTTCCATGTTAGGACTGCTTTCAAATGAATCTTCTTTCTTACTAGCATTACCATTTTCCCAGAACTTTCTGTGGGATGTTATTAGATTTTTTTTTAAATACTCCGGAATCATCTAAGAGAAGCTAATGGCTGTTTGCTCTGTCACAGATAAGATGAATGTAGGAAAGTATCCCACACTGAGAGCCTGTTCTGTTGCATAGCTGCTAATAGAAAAGACAAAGTTGCTCTCCAAACAATAAAAAATGAAGTTTGAAAATATCCCAATGGTACTGCATTTATGTCCCCTGCCCTATCCAGGTTTTCAAACTCATCTCAGTGAGTCACAGAGCCTAGATGCCTTAAAGTGTTCATAGCTCTCCAATTTCAACAAGTTTCAGCAGGAATAGTCTTTCACTCCTTTAGAGTTCTGGGATTTAGCCTTTCTGTACCTCACATCTTCATTTGTGAAATGGAATAAAGAGAATTGAGTAGCCTTCTTTTCCCAGAATGGCATAAAGAGGCAGAACAGTGCAGAGCTAGTTAACTGCTCCACTGCAGCAGAGAAAACTTCCTGGCCTCAATCCAGTCCCTGCCTAACCTACCCTTCCACTAAAACATTTAAAGAACATGTCCAAGTGCTTTTCTAAATCATAGCCTCTGGTACAAATTAGGAGGTGCAGTTGTCATTACCTTCTTCAGACCCCTGAAAAAAGAGGCAATACTGAGATGAAGTGACTCAAATGAAGAGGTAAGTAATCAATACCACAGACTTCCAGACTCCTCCCATCTGGAATTAATACTCATGGCAATCATTTGAAAGCAGAGAAACTGGAGGTTGAAGCGTAGAGGGAAAAGAGGATAGAGTATATTTCTATCTTTGAGATCATGGAACGCAGCAACACAGAAGATGCAGAGGCTTAATTTTCAAATAAAAAATAATAATGTGTCTGCAATTAGACTGTATATTAATCAACACCATGCTGCTCTGTAGCAGAATTTTGTGGCTGTAGTCACTGAAGTTTTTTTTACATTTGACAATGATATACAACTACTGGGTAAAACCCTTAAGTACTATTTTCTAAATCTATATATTGGAACAGATAATTTATCTTTTTGACAATATTAATCGCCCAAAATATAATTTGCAAATTAAAAATTGTACAGTATTATCACCCAGAAATACTCCATCCAGCTGAGACGATTTGTTTTCTGTGTTGCTTTTCTACTAGAAAGAAGTTATTATCTGATTCACTTAACTATATCAGTATTAATTATGTCATAATTTTGCTGTAGTTTTCTCAAGCTTCTGTAAATTAAATGAAAGAGTTGACTCCTTGAGAACCTCTTCAGATTCTGTGTTTAAGATTAATATCTATTGCAAAGTGTTAGACTATACAGATGATTTAAAGTCTAAAAGTCATTACTAAGCTAGACAAAATAATCTAATATAAAGGATGTCGCTTGAAACTCCTGAGTATCTCTGCTAATTTACATTGTCTTGGGCCACTTGCACACCAAGGGCCTAGGATAAACTGTTTCAATAATACATCATAAATTTTGTTATTTTGCACAGATTCTCCATTTTCTCCATTTCTGCCACCAAAGAAAATGTTCTGTAGTTGGATCTAAGAAGTGACCACCTGTTGCCCTATAGCAGTCAGCCACTGCAGGTTCCTTCCCAGGTATCTGTGTTTCTACTCATCAAAACCCATGAAAATATCAATGGGAAAGGAAAATAATTACTTAAATTTTCAAGCTCCTACCTTATCTTCAGAATCACCTGGTAGAAACCTTAAAAGATATTCCTTTAAGCCTTAAAAAAATTAAGAGACAAAAAGAAAACACATCCCATAAAAACTCCACTGTATTAACATTCTCCAAATCAGTTAGAATTTTATATCTAGCTGCACTGTGGAATTTGAGGACTTTGTAAACCTAAGTGCAAATTAGATTGCTGAGAGAAAGTGTGATTCATTGTAATCCTCAGGCCTCTTGAACTAGATAAATCCTGATTACTTTAAATTCTCTTTTTTTTTTTTTTTTTTCATTTTAATAGTAAGTTTGGCTTTCAGATATCAATGCCCCCTGAAAATTTTGTGAAATACAATTTATCTCTAGCTAGTAATATGTTATGCCTATAGGTAAGAAATTGTTATCAAGTGCCATGTAAGGTGACACGTTCTATTTTTCTGTACTTTTAAAGTACCAGCCTCCCTTTTCAGATAATTTACTATCAGTATGGTCATATTCATTCTCTAGCATAAGGAAGTGGTTACCACTGAAAATTATTTTTCACTAAGTCAGTTCTTTTTAATTTTTAACTCCTTAGGACCATCATTTGGAGTGCTGCTGTAGAATAAAATAGGATCTACTTTTAAGATCCAGTTCAAAGACCAAGTAGGAAGAAAATCAATAGAAGCCAGTTTTCATTTGGTTTTCAACTGAGTAAATGAGGTGGTGCTTTTCAGATATATTTACATATATCACATATGTTCACATGTATATGTATATGCATCAAATATATATATCACACATAGAAATAAATAAATTACATGTATGTAACATATAGGTGTATTCACATAGTCAACTCCATCTGAAGCTTTTTCCAAGTTCAGCAACTGATTTTAAAAGATATTTTGAATTTGTTCGTGGCATTTTGCCAACAACTGACAAATGCATGATCTTCATCTTCTGCAAGTTTTCTCCAGGCTCATAGAAGTCAATAGAGTTTTTTCAGGCATTAAGACTGTGTCAGATTTCAGAGTTTGGTAAAATAACCTCTCTAAAAGACTTAGGTCTCTTTTTCTATTCAGGTTTTTGTCCTTCTGTAAACACTACAAAAGAAAATATTCTCCATTGAAGACCTAAATAGACCAACATTTGAATCCTTAGCAGGCCGTAAAACATGAAGTTATTAACACCTTTCCATCACTACTACTGCATTTTTGACAGAGCCTGATGAGTGGGACATGAAGGCCCTCTACCCACTAATCCTAATGCAATATTTTCATAGAATGCTCTTCAGACAAGAAATTAGGGTCAGTAGTCTCTCTGAAGTTCACAGGATGTGTTTCAAAAACTGAAACCATATCTCAACCAGATTGTTGAGACAAATTTCAAAGCTACCTGTAGAGGTTAATTTTCCCCCCTTTTTAAATAATTTCTTGTTTTATTTTGTGCAGCAAACAAATAGTAAATGTCTCAAATGAAAATTTCATTAATTACCTACATTAGGCTTGATGAAATTAGTAATCATTTTACTCTGTTTTTTCTGCCTCCTTTGGTTCATCTTCGTCCAACATAACACTCATCTCTTTCTCACTGTACCCCTTTGGTCTATACTTGAGAATTTTATTTTGATGTGTGATTCAAGGTGATTCAATTATATTAAATCATAATTTTATTATGTATGCTCTTTATGAGAGACTGCAGTTTTACACACATGACTAGTTCTGAAAATTCGCAGTTCTCAAAATTTAAGACCTTATGAGATCTGAAGTAGTTTATGTATACGTCATGACTTTTATACAGTCATGAACTCTTTTGTTTACACCTGGCTAGTTTTTAGCAGGTATGTGTGACACAATTGGGCTCTGAATACCGCTTGATCAAAAGTCTTCCCCAAAAATCTCCCAGTAAATTCAATATCAGACATCATAATTATGTATAACATCAGGCAATCTAAGCAGCATTATATTTTTTCCTAACATGTTAAAGAATTCCTACTTAAATTATACCAATAGAAAAAGAAATCTAACCACTGCGTTAAAAAACAATACCTGCACATGTATTTGTACCCGTCTTCTGTAAATATTTAAAAGTGAGAAAGACAGGGTTTTGCGAATATACATATATATATGTACACATTTAAAAGTGAAATGTCTGGTGCACTGTGTTTCATTCCACAGCTCATCTAAACTGCAGTAAAGAACGTTTCGTCTTTGCTACTACCTAGTCAGTGTGAAAAGCTTTTAGTTACCCTTGTAGTTACAGAAGTTCATACTAGAAGGGGTTCTTCTTGAATGCTCCAGAGACATGTGTCCATAATTCAATATGATCACAGAACTGTGAAATTATTTTGTAGGAAAGAGTCATATAGAGGCAATCTGTGGTAAATGTAGTCAAAACTGTCTTAAATATGAAATGCCAGGAAATGTCAGGAAAAACAGCCAGAATAAGCACTTGTGTATTTCAACATCTCATGTCTGTGTTTTCAGAAAACTGTGTTTCATTTGGTTTGTTATTGTCAGAGTATTTTCAGCCCGGTGTTAATAATAACTGTCATGAGAAGGTGTCTCAAAATACAATTTTACAGAAGCTTTCAAAATCAGTACTTACGGGAAAGAATTATCCTTTTCTCCAATATATGTTCTCCTTTAATTTAGAAATGAATAACAGCAAAGCACAGAAAAAGAAAATCTGACTGCAGATACCAATGGGCAGCTTGACGTAGTTTTGTGAAAGAAGGGCATAGACCAGCATTGGAGATGTGGATATAAGGGGAGTAAAGGTCCATTAAAAGACAGCTATATAAAATAAAATTTCAGCAACAGTCCTTACTCCCTACTGGCTCTGTGTAGAGTAGTGAATAAGATACTTTGGGAAAAAAAAGATTGTATAAAATCATCAGTTCTCCTTGTAAATCAAGAGCCAGGGAGAATGAGTAAACATATGTTCTCTGGTCTGCCTCTCAGATGGATTTCAAAGACAATAGACCTTAAAGATTGAATTAATGTGACAAGGTAGCTCCACCTGAAGGCAGGAATATCAAAAAAATATGAGGTAAATAGAATGGTTATTTGAATTCTGAAGAGCTCGTGCTGCTTTATTGGACACTTGGGCACTCATCCACAGACCGTTCAGCCACCTAACAAGGAAATTAGGCTCCTAAGTATCTTTGATGCTGTATACATAGAGCAGGTATTAACAAATGCAACGGAATATTAATAAATGCAGTGTCATTCTGCTTACAAAGAGTGGCTCCTGTTTGAATTAAATGGGATGTGCTTGATCAGAGGGAAGTAAATGAAAGAGTAAGGGCTAGGGCACATTAAAATGAGTTAGAGAGATGAGAAGGGTACATGAATCTGAGATAGCCATGTCTCCTTGGTTACATGGAATATGTATCAGAGCAAAGAACAGCCAATTAGATAGATTTGCTAATTTGGGATTGATTTTAATAATGTGCAAGCTTACTCTTTCGTGTGAAGATTCTGACCTGTGTAGGGTGTGTAAGAAATTGTTATTTGCTAATTGTATATTGTTAACAGTTTTAGAAAGTTGTACCTATGATAAATAAATAATTTGTAACTTTGGATATAGTAAAGCAGGGGACTAGATTTTCCTGAGCTTCAAATTAGTAAAGGTTGCTTTTGAATTCCCAGCTACTAGCAAAGGCTTGTAGCCTAACTGTTAGGAAAAGTCTGGAAAAAAAGGCAGGTGTTTGCTCTCAGTTGAATTCCACTTTGAATTATAGAATTTTTTATTCCAGCTGATTAAATTGGACTAAGGTCCACTACTGGGCGTCTGCATAATGCTACCACTTTACATTTCCAATGAAACATTTTTTTCTTTGTTGGACTGAATTAATCATGCTGTAGACATGTCAAAGTAATCAGCAGATGGCAGAAATGTAGTCCAGACTTCTCTTTTACACTGGTCATCTGGAGACCAAGTAACACCTCTGACAAGTTATATAGATTTACACTGTGAAGGAAGCATTTCATCTAATATATTTGATTTTGTGGATACTACTTAAAACCTGTACAGTTTGGCAGGTTCATTTTTCTTTTAACCTTTCCTTCTGCTGACACTAACTTCCAACAACAAATTTTATCAAGGTGTCAGTACATAGTAGACCTGATTTTTACCCTTGTAAATATTTTAGTCACCAAAATTCCACTTTGATTCCAAGCTCTTCCATTCACACATTTGATAGAACATAATTTGAAATCTGATTTGACAAAATGAGGACGAAACCTCTTTATTCCAATTGTATTGAGTCAAAAGCCTAAATTATGGGAGACACCCCAATGCTGGGGAAATCCCTTCCTCTGCTGAAAAGCTCTTGAAACCCAGGACTGGTTTCAGCTCCAAAGCTGAGCAGGTAATAAGACATCATGGGACATATCTAACACAAATGGAAAGATGTCAGACTCCTCTAACTCTAGTAAAACCTTTGCTCTTTGAATTGTCTTTTCTCATGAGAGTCATTTTTCCAGTATGCTGAGTTGAAAAGTGGGGCAAGAGGTCAGAGATATACTCTGTGATGTTTTGCTGATGCTGTCTTATATTTCAAATATTAAAAAAAAAAAAAAATATTTGCTCAAGGTGATAGTCAGTGAAGTATCTTAACCCTCCAGGCTAAGGAGAGAAATCTGTAACTCACTTTGTTCTCACAGATTGTCCTTTGCTGCTTTTCTTTCTGTGTAATGTTAACCAAGTTTTAAAAAGATTTAAAATTTATTTGGTATTTTAATACCTAATATTTTAAATTAATTTTAGAATAACAAAGGTAATTTTTTTCATAGAGATTTGGCATTAATTTATTCAAATTGGCATTAAAAAAATGTGTTGAAAGACAAACCAAGTTTCTCAGTGCTGAACACTGAGTCAGGGAAGCATGACACAAAACACCAGATATCCAGAGCAGTCACATTTTGTTATATCTCATTATATGGTCTGGCCACACACTGAGGAGCAAGGATGTATAATACTGGTAGGCAAGTACAAGGCAGTGCACAAGTATCCCAGCTCCTGGGCAGAAAGATAGAGAAGCAATTTTTCTTAGGTGATAGGAGAACACAAATGTCAGTCATGTAAACACAGACCCATTTGCCAAATCCACAAGAGCCTACAGATCTGCACTCATCTCTTTGTCACTGCTTCACAATTGTGGGTATTTTCAGCTGCAGTATCTGTGTGCGATTTGTCAAGGTGTTTTTTTAAAGCATGGCTGAAGGTCAGTCTCCACAAATCTGTTATCGCATCAAAATGACTGATTGATGTCAAGCTGGCCTGATTCATGAGTCAGCAATGAGCTGCATTTATCATGACAAAGTGTGTGTGTAAGATGTGAGGCACCAATAACATGGAATGTAAGCTCAAAAGTGTGCATGGGCTTCAAACTGTGACAAACATTTTTTTAGCTAATTGAGGAAAATGCACTTGCCTCTCTCCAAGCTAATAATTTGATGATTCAATCAATCATGGAGGCATTCAAAAGGGCCCTTAGTACTTGCAGAAGGAGATTATAGATGATAGCCAGAAAACAGGAATATCCAATTACTTCCTGCGTATCTTGAGGAACAAGCCCTCTGTTGGGGGTTGAGTGTTTTCCTATTACTGTGTCAATTTGGGGAATTTTTCCCATTGTCATGCCAATGGAGCTGCCGGTTGCACCGCGGATCTTTGCTGGCTCTGGACAAAAGGGGTAGGTGGGATCGGCTTGGAGAGGGGCTCTCATGCTTCCGGAGGGGACTTGTGTTTCCGGGGGCGGGGAGGAGGATCCTCTCGGTCTTGGAGCCACGCGGCCGAAGGCAGGAGAGCCAGACCCTCTGCGATCACCTGCCCTGCATCTGCCCTGCTCCAGCCTCCAGTCTCTGCGGACACAGCTGAGCACCAGAATCCAAACGGTGAGCGAGGAGCTGCCCGCTCCAGCCGCTCCCCCCTGAGACCGGCGCGGCCGCGGCCGCCCCTTCCCGCCTCCGCTCCCACCGAGAGAGAGCGTGCTCACAGCTAAAGAAAGGACTGGAACCGAGTTATCTGTTCTGTTTTGTTAGTAATTTTAACAGCTGCTGTTGTTTCTGCTGGTACAGTTAGATATATTAGTAAAAGAGCTGTTATTCCTACCCCCTTATCTCTGCCTCAGAGTCCTTGATTCAAACCTTTATAATATTTGGGGGGAGTGGAATTCAGGTCTCTGTTTCAAAGGAAAACTTCTGCCTTTACTGGCAGACACCTGTCCTTCAAACCAGGTGTGTTGGTTTCACGTGCTTGGGGGGAGGGGTGGATTTACCTCCGAGCAGGCCCCCTGGAGCTGGGAAGTGGGAGGGGCTCTCCCGTCTCTGGGAGCTTCCCCTGTGAGCTGCTGGCACCAATCAGAGAGCTGATTTGGTGATGGACAGCTCGGGAAACCAATGAAAAGTTATTTTGCTTTCACAAATCACAGCAGATCAAGTTTGCTGCCCCTTTCGGCTTCCGGTCTCCGGGGGTGGTGGTCCCCGGGCCAGGGGCTGCGGCCCGGCTCTGGGCTTGGCCTGGAGTCCGGCCTGGTGCCCCCGCTCTGCTGGGGGCCCGGCTTGGGACCCCGGCCCTGGCTCTGCGGGGGGCCCGGCCCGGCCGCATGGTCCCGCCCCCCCTCCCTGACCGCATGGCCCCACACGGCCCGGAGCTCCCCTCTCCACGTGGCATGGCCGAGCAGGGGGGATCGGGGAGCCACCAAAGGCTCTCCCTTCCCCCTTCCCTCCTCGTTCTGAGAGAAGAGGCCTCCAGCTGCCCCTGCTGTTTCTTCATGATCTGGATACAATTGTAACTTCTTCATGCCTAGATAAGATCCTCGATTTTTTCTAAGCTCTCCTGAATGGGAAGGAATAAAGCCTGGAGACTTCAGAAGTCAGCGCAATGAAGATAAAGTTCCTGGTGGGAAGAGATTGAAAAGATGCGAACTGATAAGTAGCTGAAAACCTTTTTGTGGGCTAAGGGAATGGTGACTTTACTAAAATTCCTTTAAATTGTGAAATATACTTGGGGAGGTTTGGATGCTTGAAAAGAAGAACCTTATTTTTGCCTTGGAGAAATAAGAGCTCTCTGTTCTGGGACTGAAAAGTGAACAGAGACATTTAATAGAGAAAGAGATGACTTTTGTGCCTCGGTGAATGAAACTCTGTCTTGGGACTGGAATAGAGACAGAGACATTTGATAGTGAAGAAGATAAAGAGAATCTTGTTTTTCAGCAGCCTGCCTTTAAAAGTACTACCCCATGTGTGTAACATAACCCATTGCACAGCTCTGAAAGGACTGTGACAGAATGAGAGGAAAAATCATAATCTGCAATATTTTTTCCCGGGCGGATGTGGATTGTGAAGGTAAAAGACGCCCCCAAGCCAGAACCAAAAAGGGACTTTTCTCTCTTAAGTAAACTGAACTGATTATTTGAATGTATCACTGACTGAAGTGCTCTCTGTAGGTTTGTTGGTAAGAAATGTTGAATGAAGGGGAGAAGGAAACAATCTAGGGACCTTATTCTGAATGTTTTTTTTTGTGTTATTAATAAATTTCTTCTTGTACCTTTCTAAGTTGTAAGCCTGCCTTGTCTCTACTCCTGGGTCCCGTCTCTAAAAGAAATTAAATATATTAAAGCTGGCAAACCCAAGTCACACCGTGACACCAGGACACCCTCTTAAGAAAACGGAGAGATCTGCTGGTTTAGATCTCCACGAAAGTAGCTGTAATATCACTCCTCTGTATGTTCCATCTAAGAATTTTGTTATTATAATGTCCATGTTTGGAATTTTTATTGTCTGCTCACCATAATCCAATTTGTGCTGCAAAGATTTGAAGGTCCCAGCAGCGTGACGGTGTCCGTTCCGGCAGGTCAGTGATCCTTGGACAGGATGGCAGTGCTGTAGAACACCCCAACAGATCCAGCAGGCAGCTTCTCCATGTACCTGCTAGATCAGGGAGACAGTAAACATGAAGGTTTATGTGGTAGAAGTGAACTGTAGCACCTCTGGAGTCAGCCTGGTGAACACAGAAGTAGCAATAGTACAGTAGTCCAAGTGTCTTGAATCCCAGCTACTCTAATGAGTTCATTTCACTGGGAAAGTGTGTGAAACAGCTGCTTTAATTAGAGCAGTAGGAGGTTTTTAAAAGTGATAATAATTCTAACTACTCCCATTTTAGAGTTTGATATAATTTCAGAAAGTGTTTTAATATTATGATGGACAATTTCTCCTTGAACTCCTCTCCTTTCAGATTAACATTAATGCTGGTATTTTAGAACAATACACCCCTTATTACCCATCACTTATGAAAGTCCAAAATACAGAGATACTTCTTCAGCAATTGCCTGTAAGCAAATGGATTAAGACAGAAGTTGGAAGGTAAGGATTGTGCCGTACACCAAGGGGCGGAAATATCAATTAAGAATATCAAATGGGCCCAAACCTTCTTTTAAGCCAAGACTATCAAACATTTCCATGATAGCTGCTCCAGGCTAACAGTGATGCACCTGTCAGACAAATGAGAGCTTCTTTTCCTCTGACATGTTCCTGTACTACAGCATGGTATGCCAAAGAAAGCCCAGGAACCATTATGAGCTCACAGTAGCAGCAGTGATGCAAACAGGGAGGTGCACAGCTCTGCAGCCTCTGATGTAGGACAGCTTGAAATCATAATGATTGCTACAGGGCGGTAATAACTTGAAAGTATAGCTCTATTCCTCTCTACCCCTCTTGCTGTATATCTTTGCCTGGATTTTAAAAACTAAAACTGGATCTTCATAGGACCTGATTCTCTTTGAGGCATTGAATTCAACTAGAATACAAACATCCAGTAAAAGTAATTTTAAAACCTCTATGAGAAAACTTACAGCAGGTACAAAACACATTTAACTAAATCCTTCATATAATTCTGTAGTCAGTGAAGAATTTGACTGGCACTCAATTCAGTCTTACAAAGAGACAGTTCAGCTTCATCTCGGCCTTTCATACCTGTGAGATTTCAGACATACTGCGGACTATCATCAGCAGAATCTTGAATCTCATTATTCAAGGTATTAGCATGTTCCAACAGATTGTTAACAAAGCAGTGACTGAAATATGCAAACCATCACTAGAAAGGAAAGGTTTCAGCATACTTATGTTCTGCAAATGCTAAATAGCACTCAGAAAGTAATTGCAGATCTCGGACATAATCCACACATCTTGTTCTAGTATTAGAAGTAAATTGTGGTGAGTCTTCATCTCAGGAACAGACTGGTTAGAATTTTCTTGATAAAAATGAAAGATTCAACTACCTGTTGTAGTTGTCTTGCTTATTTGGCAGCTGCTAATCCTTTATATAAATTTCAAGTGAAAGGAACTTAGCAGCCAGGGAGGGTCTATGCAGCTGAGCCTGATGGAAATGTTTATTAAAGACACTCCACAAGGTTTCCAACTGTTTCTTCCACCTGCTTTACTCAAAAGCCTGGTGCAGAAAAATGGAAACAGCTGAGTCCAGATGCCCATTCTGGGATTCATTTCACTGTGGATCAGTACAAAAGCTTCCTGGACGCAGGACAACTATGTGGCCATCGTAAGGTGGCTGCCAGTAACTCATTTGTGTCCTTCAGATGGCACATTCTGATGTTCATGTAGGGAACAATGAGTGGAAATCTTAGCTGCCAGTAACAAAATTTTTACTACATTGGCCAATTTCGACGTGGTCTCTATGTTGCAGATCAATATCCTGCTAGTGTAGTCTGGAGGGTAAATTTTGTTTCCGAATGTGATGAGAACAAGAATGTCAGTGGCATATAATCTCTCTAAGAACAAAAGTAAATAAATGGTTCTAATGAATACACAACTCACAGAATAGAGAAAGAATCAAAGAGTGTACACAGCTGCTTAGAGTTGGTTACAGAGCCATGAGTTCAGCGAGGTTCTCCCTAACAAAAACTGTGAAGAGTAGCTGAACTTAAAAGGGCTTTCCTTGGTGCAGAGATCTCTCTCACAAAATTAAACTGAAAGTGACTCCCATCCAGTACAAGGAAAAGGGGTGGCATTCTTAATTCAGTAGTCTAGATTGTGTGATTCTTCTCTCTCTACAAAATCAAGTCCATTAGTGAAACTTTTCATTAGAATGGCTATTGGTATGGGCTAGACCGTAATCAGGTTGCTGAAGAAAGAAATCACAATTGCTTAATCTAAGGGGAATTGTTAAATAGAAGCATAACATCTGGACTTTCTTGGGAGGAGAATATTAACCTTAAATATAGGGGATTAGAAATATGGAAAAGAGTGAAACAAAGGCTATCACCTGATAGAAATTGTTTTTCATGACATCATCACAGCATATATCATATTCAGGAAAAAAGGGGAAAAGTGATCCTTGGTGTCATGTTTAACCCCAGCTGGAAACTACCATGCAGTCACTCTCACTTCCCCACCAGCAGCCCAACCAGCCTAAACCATAACTTATCTTTCCTATCAGCAGGAAAGATACCTCACTGCTGCCACCAGTAGAGCATGGCAAAAGTTGTCCTTTTTCCTAAGAATGAAGAGAGTCTTTCTTCCTCAGATCTACTCTCTCCTACTTGACAATTACTTTCTCTGAGTTTGTTATTTTCCTTCTAACTTTGCTTTGCAGTCTCCATTATTAGCTGCTTGCTGAAATCTCCTTTTCCTATCATCAGTCTTCCGTTTCACTGTCTAGTATTTTTCCACTCTCCTGTTGACTCAGCATCTTTCTCTTTGATCTTACAGTTCTATTTTGCTTTCTGATCTCAGTCTTCTCTCCAGTGCAAAGTAATCCTTTCTGTACATAATGAAAGAGGGCTTTAAACTTATGTTGCTGGAGGAGGGGAACCTCATTTCAACCCACTCTTATCAGTTTGATGCAATTGTCAAATAGAGATGCCCAGGGCATGGAGAGGGATCACATGTCGGGTGGAGAGCACCTGAGGAGCAGCACAAAGGAATTCCAGCTACTAGGTCAGCCTCATGGGGGGCCCAACTCAAATGCCTCTATGCAAACATATGCAGAATAAACTCCTCTAAACAAGAGGAGTCTAGAGACATGCACACACCAGCAGGGCTATCATCTCACTGACATTGGGAAGATATGGTGGGGGGGCTCCTGTGACAGAAGAGTTGGAATGGAAGGATGCCGGCGCTTTAGGAAGCACAGGCTGGGCAGACAAGGAGAGGATTCAGTGACGAACTGAAGTTCCTAGGGACAGATGAGGAGCTGACTGAGAACTCAGGAGTCAGGGACAGATGACATTATACTGGGGCTCTGCTGCAGGTCATCCAAACAGGAAAACTGAGCAGATGACAGATATAGACAGAAGGAGAAACCTCACATTTACAAGTCCTGATGCCCATAGGGGACATCAACCACCCCAAAAATCTGTTGAAAGAACAATCCAGAAGGTTCCTGGAATTCCCTGGTGTTAACTTTCTTCTGCAAGTGAGAGGAGCCAATGAGAAGAGGTGCTGTGCTGGGCCCTCTTCTCACCAAAAAGGAGGGTCAGGTGACAAATGTGAAGCTCAGGAGCAGCCTGGACTGCAATGGCCATGACATGATGAAGTTCAAGATCCTAAGAGCAGCAAGGATGGCACTCAGCAAGCTCCCTACCTTGGACTTCAGAAATCTGCCTGGTAGAATACCATGGAATATAACCTCCATTCCTATGGAGGAAAGAGAGGTCCGAGAAAACAGGTTAATATTCAAAAATTATCTCCAAGCTCAGAAGCAATGGCAAACAAGAAGATGTCAGACAAAAATGCCAGAAGGCCTGAGGGAATGAACAAGGAGGTTCTGGACAAACTCAAACATGAAAAAGGATCTTAGTGAGGGCAGGAGTAAGGACAGGTAGGAATAAAGATAAATTGTCCAAGAAGCCAGTGATGAGTTTAGGAAAGCTAAAGTCCAGATAGAATTGAGTACAGCCAGGCATGTCAAGGGCAACAAGAAAAGATTCTATAGGTACATTGCTGATAAAAAAAAGGCTAGGGAAAATGTGTGTCTTCTCTGGAAGGGAGCAGGAGACCTGGTAACCCAGAATATATAGAAGGCTGAGGAACTCAAAGACATTTTTGTCTGTCTTCTCTGGGAAGTGCTCCAGCCACACCATCGCAGCGTGGCAAAGGCCGGGACTGGGAGAATGCCTGCTGTTAGAAAAAATCAGTTCCAGGTCTATTTAGGGAACCTGAAGGTGTTCCATCAGTCCATGGGATCTAATGAGATGCATCTGTGAGTCCTGAGGGGAATGGTGGATTAAGTGCCCAAGTTACTGTCTATTACATTTGAGAAGTTGTGGCAGTCTGGTGAGGTTCCCAGTGATTGGAAAAAGGCAGACACAGCCCCCATTTTAAAAAGGGAAAAAAAGAAGGAACCACGAAACTATAGGCTGGTCCATCTCACCTCAATTCTCTTCCAGGTCATGAAGCAGGTGAAAACTTAATAATTTTAACTTGCAAGTAAAACTTTGTTAATAGTTTATTTAAGAACAAGGTGCAACAAGACTGCAGATGTAATGAAAATGCAGATATTCTAGTAGGCATAGCAATTTTATGAAATAATATGCTGTCTTCCCACTCCTTTAAATATTTAAAATCATTTTGCAACTCTTTCCACATAGTACAGAAGCAGAAAGCAATTGGGCAAAAATAGCAGTCATTAACTTTGTAGATGCTCTAAGCACAGCAGGTAGTATATAGGATTCAAATTCAAACCACCACTCTTCAGAAGCAAAGTCTGGAGGGATTCTGCTTTTTGCAGTAGACAGAGGGAGTATCCTCTGAATGCTCATTAAAACAAAACATAAGGACTGATCCTTATATCTTTATTGCTATGAGTAGACAAAATTTATTTGGAACTCAGGACAATTATGCATAAGAGGAGAAAAAAATCCTTTTGAAATCCTATGAAAAAAATCTAGATTAATGAAATAAAAAATATATCAGTGAACTGTATTACAGACTCTAAAGGATGGAAACCTGACTTTTGCAAATGTGTATGGCAGGTAGAAGTCCATAAAAGTTATCTGGTACTTTTCTGTATGCAGAAGTACAGTATGTAGTAATCCAATATTGCCTTTAACATATTTGATATCTCTTGGGGAAAAGGCACATAGATCATATTTGTAACAGAACATAAAGAAAAGTATGCTATTGTGGCTATGCACTTTGCTTTTGCTACGTGAATTACAGACATTTTCCTTTTCCACCTTCTCTATGAAGGTCAAAAGTTAAACTCCTGTCCAACAGTTGCAAACTGCTAGCAGACCGCATTGACAACCAAGAAATAATTTTCTGTTTAGTCTAAGTTCAAGTCCCTTGTACCAGCAGGTGTGACACAGTGCAGATCACCAAAGCTGTTCCCAGAAACCACAGGATTTTTGGAAGGAGTAGAATGACTCCACACAGTTGTAGATTCAGTGGTGCCATTCTTAATCTCTCTTCAACATCCAGGACCCAGAATCTCACAAGTTTTCCCAGGTTTGTTTCTTTACTGAATGAGAAAACCAAGCAGGTTTTACTGCACTTTATATCCCTTAATCCCATGCAATTTCTATATTAGTAAATTTAAAAGCAGCCACCATTGAAAATTTGTATCTACTGTGAAAGTAATGATGGTAATATTAATGAGGCAGTACAGACTGGACCACAGGCACAGGTCAATGCTTTACCAGAGGTGTACATGCCATTCAGAAGAGATTTGTTTCTAAGCATTTAGGGACTTCTCCTTTGCGTCTGTGAGTGCCTCCTGTTTCCAGACACAGGAAGAATGCTATTTTTTGCAGTGCTACTTCAACTGATCCAAAGATTATCTACTACCATGGGCTGAAATAGAATGTGAGAAAGGGCAGGTTACCTTAAAGCTACTTAATATCCAGGGAGTTAAAAAATGTGCTTATTATCAATCTTTGGAAACTTTCCTGCTAACAAGACCTTTTTAGTGTCCTCTCTTGCATATGAAGAGTTCCTGGTTTCAATCTCCAGCTTTGTAGATAGCTTTCACAAGGGACAAAAAAAAACCCCAAAAACCCAACACAAAACTACTTCACTTGGTTGCTGCCTCAAAAAAAGGGCAAGGATTAAAGATGGAAGAAAACCAGAACTAACCTTGTTGCAAAGATGCCATGGCTACATATGGGAAAAAAGAATGGTAGAGAGGCAGTGAGAAAAAGTTCACTCATCCCATATCTGCAGAAATAACCCTCTCAAGGAAAAGGCTGAAGGAGTTCCATGTGCAGGAAGTGCAAGCATTCCCCTTTAGTGAACACTTCATTTTACTTAGTGAGTTTTATAATTAAGTAGCAACATGCCATTAGCTATGGCATCATACCATAGCCTTCACAAAGTCAAGTCTTTCCATCTATATCAAGCAGGATAATATATTTCAAAGTCAAAAGGAAAAATGCATTAGGCAACATGATGGAAACTGTAACCCTTCTGGATGTATTGCACCATAAATACAAGGAACCACTACAGTAGAGCTTTTATCAAATCCTGGCCTTGAATGTAAGAGACTGAGGCTTCCACAAATCAGAAAAATGATGAAATAAATCAATCTTCCTAATGCCATATTATTCCAAGCTGCCATCCCTAAAGAACACAAGATGGTCAGTAGTTGGTGTGACAAATGGACTGGCCACTGCTGCAGCTTTGAGACATACAGTGATCTCAGGTTAATCAATGTAAAGGGAATAAAATACCCAATTCTTTGATCCTGTTATTCAAAACACCTGTTTGGCAGAGTACTAAAATATATATGGCTAATTTGGAATTCAGATTGCCTTCACCAGCAGCCGTCCTATCCTTGAAAGTAGGCACGTATTTAAATGCCTTACAGAAATGGAACTTAAAAGGGGAAATGGGCTAATAAAGATTTAGGAATCTGAGCTGACAGCACAATCAATTTAAAATTCACTCAGGGATGGTGCTTTTCATGTTACAAGAAGGAAGACACCTACTGTACGTGTTTGCTACTTTGTAAACAACCATACTTACTCTGTTGGCACTGGCATCCCATAACAATTTCCCTTATCCAATTAAAGCTGCAACTGAAATTCCCCTCATAAATCTTTCTTCCCCGAACAATTCAATTGGTTTTGCTTACCTCCACTACGATTAGCTGAGCATGCATTTTCAAATCCTGTTTCTTCCCCCCATTTAAATGTGGGGTCACATGCTGACTTCGAAATTGATTTTCAAGGAAAGTGTTCTGTACTGAGCACCTTGGCTTCTATCAACAGGTGCGACAGGATGTGAACCTTTGTGGCAAAGCCTGTAACCAAGGACACAGAATGGTAATGACGACTGAAAAAAGCAAGAGGGAGAGCTAACACCTCCTGTATGAGCACATTATGGTGTAACTGGCTGCCTCCTCCACGGTCAGAGATAAAATTACTAGCAAAGAAGGCTTAGAAATGAGTGTTATATGTACATGTATGCTGCCTGAAACAGCGTTGTCTCTGCATTTGTGCGGGCTATGAAAAATAAATAGATAAAATTTTGGCCAAGAGGCTGAGAACCATAATCTTCATCTAACCATATCTAAATCCATGGCAGCTGCTGTACGACATCAGGCCTACCACTCTTCACATTGCTGGTGTAATACCAAAACTTGGTCCAAAGCACACTGAACCTAGTTTGTCATTTTGGTGCAAAACTGGTAAAAAAACGACAACATTTTCATAAACATCACAATACATTTGGGAGTGTCTAAGTGAAGTTTTGTTTAATATAAAGTAAACTTCAAAATTGCAAGAGTCTATGGAAAAGTAAGAAACCATTCTGTTTTATTCATAGGAGCCAGAGAGATGAAATTTGGGAGGGAGGAAGGAATAATATTTACAATTTTATATGTAGAACAAAAACATTTTATAGACTAAAAAAATGCATGAGGTATGATGGTATTTATAGAAATGCTTTTAAAAGCAGACCCCAGCTGAAGGGACAGATTATATAAAAGGACATATACTGCAGTACCAAAATGTTATATATGTTGTACCAAATGTAGTATCACTGGATGATTTTTCTGAATTTAATAATAGAGTAAGAACATGCCTGCTTGAGGGAGTCTCCAGCTCAGCAAGGAAAATGAAGGGGTGCTGAGACAAAACACCAAATCCTGTGTTTCACTGAGAGCTCCTCCTGCTTTCAGGCACCACCACAGCTGTCCTGATACTAACCCCTACAAATAGGAAGACTTTGATGTTTTTCACCCTGTTAGAAGAAGGAAAAGTTAGACAGACAAGAGAGGGTCTTATCATGACTTAAAAAAATAAAGAAGAGAGGGAGATATTTCTACTTTGTTTCAAAATATAAGGTAAACTAAAGAGTTTTGTAAAGGAATGGTACTAATTCTAAATAAGCGTTGCAAAATATGTTCTTGTCAAAACACAGTGGGAAAAATAGCTGTTGCTAGCAGTAATTCCCACTTCATTATGTTCCCACTGATTTTAAGTCATTTTAACCTGGATTGAGATAATGCTCTCATTGAACCAGGAAGGATTGGCTAGGAAGCACTGTGCTTTGTGTTGAGCTATATTATACCTTCTAGTCTTCAATTCTTTCAGCATTTTGCTCCAATGGCTATATTTTCTTGCTATTTATGTGTGCTTCGGTCCTATTTTGAATTGGCCAGTCTTTAACTTCCTTTTCTTTCCTTTATTCATTCATTAAAAAGAAAACACAAAGTCAAATGGTTCTGTCTTTGAACAGTTCTTGTTTCGTTAACCTGTAGTTCTGTAATTAATTGTTTTATTGATAAGGGGTGTCATACTGTTTGAATATCTCAATCAATTACATAAATTTAAATTACTTTAAAAGCTAGTCAACTATGTTATGAGGTAATGCCAAGGAATTTTTCCTTTGACAAAAGCAATTTTGTCAACACTGGAACACCTGGGGACTTTTCAAATCTGATACAGCTAAGCCTTTAAGTATTCATTGAGGGTGAGTGTTGTAATAGGGAAAAGAAGTGAATGTATTCCTTGAAAGATCACAGGAGCACAGAACAGGAGGGGAAAAGATTACACTAGCAACTATAAAACATTTCACTGTGGCTGTGGCAGAGAGTCCACCTACCAAGAAAGAATATTAAGGAAAAAGAATAAACAAACTTACATGAAAATATTGTATGAGTTGGTAAATTTGCCCATACTAACAAATTCAAGTGGTCAAATGTCAGATGCATGTGGGGAAACTTAGGTAGTTAAACAAGCAAATTCAAAAAGGGGAGCGTAAAATTGGTAGCTCAAGGGGTTCCTTTTATGAATTTAACAATACAGAGAAGTGAGACCATATGTAGTGTAACTCGATATGCATACAGGTTATAATAGTTAATCTTAAATTAAATATTATTGAGATTGTTGTGAATCTTTTGACTGGCAGGTTTTTCCACCAGGATTGTGTTTAGTATAACTTCTGTTCTGCTTCATGCAGTGTCCTCTGACTCTTTGTGGTATCTGTTGTTTCAAGTGGTGTTCCTTAAATATATGGTAGTGTCAAAAAGCCTGAACTGGAAGCATTTTAGTTGAATTGGTTTTCAGTAAATGTTTTTCAAGAAATCTCAGTGTTCTTGACTTGAATTCTTTGTATCTACAAAGAAAAATTGTGGAAAATTTTAAACTTCCTCTGAAAATAGTGTTGTTTCCTTGGTTTCGATAAGCTCTTTGAAGGAAATATCCATTAAAAGCTGTATACTGAAGACATTTTGAAATACAGATGTTTAGAATTAAAGTGAAGAAGACATCCATCATATATTCAAAGAGTATATCCTCTCTTCACTTGTATTGCATTTATTGGTGCTCTAATTCTTGCAAGAGTAATTTCAAGTATGTTTGCAGTATACCTACAGCTTTACGATGCTGGATCTAATATATTCATGGTATAACCTCATCCATATCTATTGTATTTGCAAGGATTAATGGTGGGAAGCCTATTTGAAGGATTAGGATTTTCAGTCCCAAATAGATTCAAATATTTTCCTGCTGAATACATAATCTCAGACTATAATTATTGTGAGGAATTTCCTTTCTTGGAGGCTCTCTCTTACTTCACCATAGAAATCATAGCACTTTCCTGTTAGCTTATTTTAGAGATTTCTATCAGCAGATTCTGTGATTTTCTAAAAAATTAATTGATCATATGTTTCTGCTAACTTCATCCCTTTATTCGCTCCCTAGTTTATGTGTTGGAGTTCAGAGGTTTACTCCATATTTGTTGTCCATACAACCACTACATCTTACCAGTCTGTGTTGTTCTTGTTGAAACAGCAAAGTACACACCCACAGTACCACCAGCCCAGATTCAGCTGAACTCTTGATTTTTATCAGATTCCCAGATACCGTTGCTCTTAGGAGAAAATTTAGGTTAGGTTGTGCACAGTTGAGCTTGGTTATATTTAGGTTTCAAGTTCAAATTATAAAAGCAATTTATATTCCAAATAATATTTGAGTCTTGTTATATTTTACACTGATTTTCCTGCTATTTCCTTTGCAGTCATTCAGGTGCAAATATCTGTGGGTTTTCCTGGTTAGGGCAGAACCTCACAGAAGGAGCACAACAGCTATTCTATGTGAATTACTTGCTATCCAAGTAGAAGCTTATTCCTCTTCTGTTTAAAAGTCTTTTAATGAGCTGGTAGAGAAGCCTTCTGGAAAAGAGACCTGCACCCTCTTTGATATGGACAAAAATACTCCTTTAGCTTTATGTTAGTTTTGATTTAAGCATTCACAGCTATGGAGTTTCTGGGACTTTGTGAGTTAGCTAGGAGCTGCAACTTTCTCAGTGAAGGAGCAGTGCTGAATACAGAAATACATGTACAAGAGGAAAATGGGATTAAATGAAAGGGGCCCAGAGAAATCACAGCTGATTTTTTTGGAGCAATTAGTCCTACTGTTAGAATATGGAGTATAATGCTGTCTTTAGTTCTGAATCAGGATGTTACACAACATAAAACAGGACACAAAAAGGGCAGAAAACTCATTGCCCAGATTTTAAAATGAGCAACAAAGCTACAGGTGGTGTTCCAGTAACTGAATGGCTTCTTTGCCACTGATGCAGACCATCAAGGAAGGAAATGGTTACAATTCTGCTAGCTCCAAACCTTCAGTAATGACACACAGGCTGTACACAAGCGTGTATCGACTGGAATTCTACAAAGACTATCAATATGAGAAGGGATTCCTTTCTTTTCAGCAGGATTTCAAGGTCATAAAATCAATTTCATTCCAATTAAATTTTAAACTCTGAAATGCAAAAAAAAACCCTTAAAAATAAGGTTGATAATGATATGACAATGAGAAATTGGGGTGACAGGGGGAATGCTACTGCTTTTTCCTTAAATATACATAAGGCATCATCAGGGACTTTAAATACCCCAAGATCATGAAGCAGTGCTGTTGTAAGGCATTGATGCACAGCACTTTAAATTGATAATTAATATTTTTCTTAGTATGCCTTTTCTGTCATGTATATTATGTGCGATAAGTCCATTGAGTGGGTGAAACTATAACAGCAGTCTGTCTCAGTTCAAACTACCACTGTAATTGCAGATTTTGCTTTCAGGTTGCAGGATCAGCCCTCATTCTCTGGCAAATGTTTGATTTATGCCTTTAAAAAAATCGGAGTCCATAAATGGAAACAACAATACCATATATCTCTAGGGCTTTTACATTTTCATTTAGTTTTGTTCAGAACTTCTATCCTTTTTTTTTAAATATTTGTGCCCTAGTAAGATGATAATCTGAAGAGAGTTAAAAACATCAAGAAAGGGCAAATTATTTCAGTTAATATAATCATCTTTTTTTTTCTCCTGCCTCAGTGTCATTGCATTCAAAACCTCTTCTGATGACTTCGTACAAAATTACATTTTACATTTTATAAGCTGACAGAAAAATAAGCCAGACTAAACAAATTAGATATTTCAAAGATTTCATTTTGCAAGCAAAGTAGAAAGGTTTTCTTGGAATTTGTGATACTAATAACAAATGTGATTTCTTGAACAGCAATTAAGTATTTTCCCAGTGAAAATACTGCAAATACGCAGAGCTCTTGCAGATTATTTTTAGTTCTCTTAGACCTCTGTCAAAAGGCAGTCAAGCAGTGACACCCAGTGGTTTTAGAATTCTGTTTTCCGTCTCTACTGCAGAGAAATCTTTTGTTTATCTCTTGGTTTCAAATCCAGTATTACTCAAAATGGGTAAATAATTTCCTGTTGAAGAGGTAGTCAGAATCTAGTAGTGATCCATGGTAATCCAGACTTCTTCACTTCGCTAGGCAACTCTAGATTGAATGATTTAATTATCACCAGTATGGATATTAGCCAGCTCTGTGGATTCAATGAGTTACTCAGGAAATGCATAAAAATAAACACTGCAAATAAGCAATTAAGTTATCTTTTGAACAATCAAGGGTACAAAATTCTGTGCTTAAAATCCTTTAATTGTCAGAAAGAAACATCGTTTTAAACATTTTTAAAGCCTTTGAAATTCATGAATGGAAAATAATGTTCTATTGAAAAATTCTATTTAGATTTATGATATTTGGAGAAATAAATAAGAGGTGATATTAGTAATGGCTTTGGGATGACAGCTTGACATTCTCAAAGTTGCCTGGAATTTAAACTGCAAAGAAATAAAATTCTGCCAAAACAAGTTTTCTTATCAAACACGACTGAACTACAATTTCCTCTGAGGTTTATCTTGAAAAGAAATTGTCTGCCCAACATAAGGAGTGAATGCAAGAAGTCTCATTTTCTAACTGCTATCTCAGAGATAAACAAATATGATATTTTTGAGTTTTGAATCAATAACTTTGCTTTATCAAAACAAGCCAAATATCTTAGTCACAAAGTTGTGATGACCATAAAAACAAATCAGATCACCCAGCCTTTTAAAATGTTCCAACAGCCATTCTCAGGGTGTCTTTGTCAATCTTGCAGACACTGCAGAAGAATAACCCTAGCAGAATTCCTTGTTTTGCTTCTCTACCAGTTCAGTGTAACCAGTTGAGTGTATGGGAATAAAGAGTGTGTAGAAATGCATTACAGATATTTCAGCATAAAAGCTCTATGATTTAATACAGGTTTTATTAACTGAGCTGAAGAAGATAAGGAAGTCCATGTCCATCACTGTCATACATCTCAGCATTCCCTCAGGTTGTGGTTGACTGCCCACTGCAGAAGATGATGCAAGACATCATTCCTGAAAACATTGACACACGTCTATTTCGGTGGGAATTCTGTAAACAGCCATCAGGATTGATAGTCTGTACTGCCACAGAAATGGGAGGGTGTAGTGGCATCCACTTCAAAATTCCTAACGATTCCCAAGCCAAGGTGTCACTGAAGAAACATCCAGATCCTACGTGGCAGTGCATGAGAAACAGCAACAGATGAAGAAAGGAAGTCAGAGAGAGCTGTTCCTCTGGAAAAGGAGAAAACTGCAGTTCTGCCAGGAAGGGCTGGCCTTGAGCACCAAGGTCATCCCCTCTCCCTTCCCTCCCCCCCAATAATTGGTTAATTCAAAAGTTCTTTGAGTTCTTTTCAAAATTGGACAATAAACAATCTTAAATACAATAAAAGAAGGAAAAACAGTAGAAGCGCTCAGCAGCTTGTTAGATAACAGCTCCAAGGTCAGAGATGTTTCAGGCTAAAGAAACCATTTGCTGACTGCACTATTCTTCTTTCTCCTTTTCTCATAGATAATGGCTGATGGATCTGGGTCTATTTATCATGGAGAAGCCTGAGGGAGGACCTTTTCTAAGTATCTGAAGGGAGGGAGTCAGGAGAGGGAGCCGGGCTCTGCTCGCTGATGACAGCAGTAGGATGAAAGTCAATGGGCAGAAACTGATGGGCAGGAGGTTCCACTTGAGCATGAGTAAGAACTTCTTTACTGTACAGGTAACTGAAAACTGGAACAGATTGCCAAGGAAGGTGTTGGAGTCTCTATCTCTGGAGATGTTAAAAAAGTTCTTTGGACACAATCCTGAATAACATGCTATAAGGAACCCTGCTTGAGCAGAGATGTTGCATAGTTGATCTTCAGTGATCCCTTCCAATCTTACCCATTTTTTAATTCTGTGAAGTGGCAGAGGAGACTGGATTGTCCTTCTGTAGTGGCATCCACTTCAAAATTCCTAACGATTCCCAAGCCAAGGTGTCACTGAAGAAACATCCAGATCCTACGTGGCAGTGCATGAGAAACAGCAACAGATGAAGAAAGGAAGTCAGAGAGGGCTACTACTTCTGTAGCAGTGTTTTGGTACCTGAGGAGCTGCAGGTGAGAATGCACCAAAAGCTTGCCCCCATGTTGGACAGAGCCAGGACCAACCAGCACCAAGACAGACCCACCTCTGGTCAAAGCTGAGCCTAGAAGCAACTTTGGTGGCACCTGGATAGCAATGGGAGAGAGTAGCTACATCTACTTAGAAACTCGTAACAACTCCCAAGATGGAGGTCTGAATAAAAGAGACATTGTTGAGTTTTTTCTCAGGATATTTCACCCTTTTCTAATTCTCTGGATATTTCACCCTTTTCTAATTTTTCCTCTTTAAAATATACCGTGAGTATTTCCTTTTGGACAACAGATGCTGCTATGGCTTATGCTGAGGTGCCAGCTGTCCCTTATGTTCAAAAAACAATGCCAAACCTGCTGGCACAGGACTTAATATACTGTCTTTTATGCAATGTTAAGTTGTTCCAAGTGGGCAACTCTTTCTGTTAAAGTTTTCCCTCTTTTTAATAGACACTAGTTTTTATGCTGGAGGTCACTGCTGTTATCTTTACCTGTAGTGACTGGATGTTTGGAGTAATAGGCCATATGGGAGAACTACAAGTGATGACCAAACAGAGTGTGGAGAAAAGAGGGAAGTAGGTATTTCCATTTGTAGGTATCTACATTTTCAACTGTATTAATTCTACAGAGGTGGGATTGTGCAAACTGCTCTTAGGGAAAATCAGTTTGGCTTAGCAGAAGTGAAAGTTTTTCCCTTGTTCAGGAGTGCTTTTCCGCCAGAGTAGTAAAACAGAACTTGTGACCTTGTAAGCAAAGCATCAGTGCCCTCTGCCTAAATCTTCATGAACCAGCATCTTGGAGAAAGACTTCACAGAGACATTTGATTGATCCCATCTCTCATTGCTGACCCACCCCTTGCCCCAATATCATTTATCTAACACAACCATTTCTATGAGACCAGTTATCAAACAGCAAGAGCTTGGGGCCCTTCACCATATCAATACTAGCACGATCCATGGCAACTGCCAAATACATGGAGCTCTCAAATGTTTATTCACTGTCTGGTAACTCCACGAGTATGTACCTCAAAAGCCAAATCTTTATCTAGAGGTAGGTAAAAATATCCCTAAACCACAGTTCATAATTGTGTCTCCTTTGTGGGAGCTCAAAACATGTTTATATGTATGTAGCTGTTCTAGGAAAGAGAGGTTTGTAGCATTTTTGGCTCTCAAACTTGTTCCCACCAGACAGTTCATGACATTTCAGGAGTTTCCCACATGACTTGCTTTTTCTATTTCCCCATCAAAAAACTTTGCTTTCAAATAAAGAGAATGCATTTTCTCTAGGGATGAAATTGGGGAAGTACCAGCATAGCAGACACTAATAACTAAGAAGTCAATATTGCTGGTGCGCATTTTTCTGTAACACCTGGGCCCAAAAGGAGGATGAAAATTCAGATGTTTATTTTAATAAAACACAGGCATATGATCCTGATCTGCACATCTCTCTGATGGAAATTACTTGGAAATAGTGCTGTGAAAAGACTGTAAAGAGCTAGCAAGCCATGGAATTAGCAAAGTATAAAACCAGCTATAATCACTGGAATTTCTCCTGCTTAAACCCAAGCTGCACTTTACTAATTTCATTTAATGTCTTCTCAGATTGCAACATGAAATGCTGTCACTGGAAAGACTCAACTAGCTAAAGATAGCTTCCAGTACCTGAAGGGAGCCTACAGGAAAGACAGAAAGGGACTTTTTACAGGAGCACATAGGGCTCTTGGCATACAGGACAAGGGGCAATGGATTCAAACTGGGAGTAGCATAGATAAGTTGTACAGAAGAAATTCTTCACTGAGAGGGTGGTGAGGCACTGGAACAGGTTTTCCAGAGAAGCTTTGGATGCCCCACCCCTGGAAATGTTCAAAGCCAGGCTGGCTGGAGGTCTGAGCAACCTGGTCTAGTGGAAGGTGTCCCTGTCCAGGAGCAGGGGGTTGGAATGAGATGATCTTTAACATTCCTTTCAGACCATTAATGATTCATGACAAATAAAATATTCTCCAATATATTCTGCAATATAGTTTCTCATTCCTTCAAATATGAATATTTGAGAATTGATGTATCATTTTAGAACATAACATGAATATAATTAGGATGATCACTAGCAGTATCTGCTTTCAAGTTAGCATTCATTATTCATACAGAATTTATTTCCATAAGACAACTGCACTGACATTCAATTCTTACCTTATTGTATCTTCCAAGAAAATGGATCAAAACACAGTACAACTGCATGGTCTGAAAAGAGACAAGCCCCATTATCATCAGGCAATTCACCATCACTTCTTTACAATTTCACCTACTTTCAAATGCTGATGTCAATCTTACAAACGTTCCTCTGGGCAGCAAAAGACTTCAGGAATTTTAGGATCTGTATGCAAACACACAGCAAGCCTTACCTGAACAATCTCTTCTAGCAACAGTATCTACCTATATAAAAAAACCCCAACTTTAATGTATGAATAGAAATACCTTATTTACTTTTTATTTACAATATATTAACCACTTATCACTTGGTGATGGGGAAAATATTTTTAAGGTCATATTCCCTCCTGAAACAGTAAGGTTTTATGTTTCCTGAAAAATGGGAAAGCTGAACAGTAGTATATGGTTTACTGAGTGACATCTACAACATGAAGAAGGGGATTTTTGGCAGTTAAAATTATATTGCTTCAAATCTGTGGGCATTGTTAGATGGCTGGAGCAGGCAGCAATCAATCTTTGTTTAAACACACCCCTAAAGTTAATGCTATTAATTAGGACAATTGGCTCTGGCTGAGATGACCAAGATGCGAAGCTCTCTCTGAGCAGCAAATCAATATAAATCATGAAGCACTGAAGCAAGTTTGTTTGCTGGTAGATTGTTTAACAAATGAGTCAATACGTCATGCATTTAAAATCATGTTTTCTTTGTCATAATAAGTCACAGCCTCAAATAGAGTGCACCACAGCAGCATATCTGAGAAAGCACTCAGATGTGGCTAAGTGTAAGAAAAGAAAATGCTACAATAGTGAAGAGAAAGTCTCACTGGACATTCAGGGTACTCACAATTATCTTTACAAATTCTAGTAGAAGGAATCTACACTGATAGAAAAAATAATAGGAAGGTAAAGGAAATTGTACATGAAATCTTTTCCAGTTTCTCCAGGAAAATGGTACTGTTGCCTCTGACAAAGCAAGTTATGTTTTATTAATATAATGTCCTTCACCTTCAAGACAAAACTATAATTACTACATTTAAGTTCATGTCCTTGTATCACTTGTGTGTCCCAAGAACAGAGCTGCTGCGTGTTTTCAGCTGTTTATTGTACACATGCTTATTAAATTAATTGGTGGATTTACTTCATCCAATTTCCTCCAAAAAATATATAAAAATGCTTACAGGCTGGAACCCTGTTGCCTCTAGTTGTAAGGAGCTTTCAGATGAAAACCCTAATTTTTGCTATGACAAGTCTCTCAAACGTGTCTGTTGTCTGCTGTGCTGAATGTGGGTCAAGATGAACTTTGTTATCACAGAGCTTCTGATACCAAAGGCAGAGTTTGAAAAAAGACCATGCAACTGTAAGTAGATTAAAAAGGAAAATATAGAGTCATATTGGGTGCTCAGCACCTGAGAGTGAGGCCCTTTAATCTCAGTATATGGGTTTCTGGAGTTCATATATCACAGGACACATTGAAAGCTCCACAAATTATCTGGAAAATGATGAGTTACATTTGAGACAGGTGTTAGAAATGAGATATTCTGGGAAACTTTTTTTTTGTTCTGTATCACAATGATTTAAAAGGCTATCATTTAAAGAAAAGAAAATCTCAATCTTTTATGTAAAAAAGGATATTACTTCAAAAAATAAGTTGTTCTCTTCCTTCTTTTTTACATTTTTTTTATTTTGTTAAAAAACTATATAAAATAATCTAGAAAATCAGCTTGTTCTATCTGAATAGAAAAGAGGAAAAAACTCCAATTGGAAAAAAAAAAAAAGAGTAAGAAGGGTATTTCAGAGAAACCAGTTTAGAAAAAGTGATGAATCTTTGTTCTTAAGTACTTTGTAAGCCAGAATTTCAGATGCCTGTTTTCTAATATTAGCTAGAAAATGCTACATGATAAAACCTAACCAGTGCCATTTACTTGCATGGTCTTCCTTGAGGATATATATAGACTTCTTTTTTATCTCTGTGTTTTAGCTTAAGCAAACCCTAAAATCACTTAGATTAAGTACACAGAGGCAGTGATTGCTTATAGTATCTCCGTTGCTGGTTTTTGGATTGCCTTTGCTCTCTGTAGGGAAAAAAATGATCATGTTTATCTGAGTTCACTTAGTTATTTG
The DNA here is from genome assembly GCF_029582105.1 of Oenanthe melanoleuca. Classification (NCBI taxonomy): domain Eukaryota; kingdom Metazoa; phylum Chordata; class Aves; order Passeriformes; family Muscicapidae; genus Oenanthe; species Oenanthe melanoleuca. Next base: position 67,660,753 of record NC_079335.1, read on the forward strand.
CCTCTTCATTCTTTTCACTTCTAGCACTTCTAATTGTTTTTGAAATTTCTTTTGTTGATTATTCTGAAGCAGAGCCTCCTCTACCCATTTAAAAACTGCTGCTTCCAATGCTTGTGTTCTTTTATTGGCTGTGTTATGAAATCGTGGGGATTTAAAAAAAAAAAAAAAAAAAGAGAAAAACCAGTTTATGTAAACAGCTTGATATTTTTAGAGCACGGGGTCAAGCAGATCAGCTTTTAATTAGAAACAGATTAAACTTTGATCACTCCTGCAGAGCTCTACAGCATTGACTGAAGGTAATCCCCACAAGCTTTGGAGTGAGCGTAGTTAAGATATCTTGCCAGTGACTTTGCATTTAAAAACTGAAGGTCAGAAAGTCAAAGCAGCATGCTGAAGCTGGGAAGATTCTAAACCCTACTGGGGCAGAGACACAAATGATGTGCTGCTGGGAAACACAAAAGAAGAGCAGTCCAAACTACAAATCAAGTGCTAAAGTGCTCCTAAGTTCTCAAGTTCATTAATTTATGGTAATGTATGAATATCTCTTTTTCAGCAAAACTTATATAAAAAATAGTATTGTAGCTCGTATCTGAGGAAGAGAAGTAACAATTTTTGTTTCAGAAGTTTTAGGCCACAGAAGCTAATAGTAGCTTCAAAATGCAGTGGAAAGGTTGATGGGATTTGAGTAGCAGTTTATACCATGCAGCTATTTATGGAATTTCTGTAATGATCAACTTATTGCTACATCCCAAATGCTTAAACATTCTCTGTGCTCATGTAGATGTGCAACTCTTAATATTGCTGACTATTGTGAAATCGCACCAAAGTTCTCTCCAAAGCAGTCTAGCCCCATGAGCAAGTTGTCAGACTTATCCAGCTCTGGAGAACTCATTTGGAAACCCTTTTTATCTTATTTTACTCACACTTTTAGGGGAATATCTTGCCCTATAGGAGTACCTTAGGTATTTAACTTATGGGAATAATCTTATTCCTTGCTCATGTATGTTACAGGGCATTATTTGGCTCTAAATTAAGGGCATAAAGATTGGACAGATCAAATGGGCAGAGGCACTGGCGACTGCTGTAACTCTCTGGACATCTGCAGGGAGGCAGTCAGAAATAGAGAGAAATCAGAGAAGAACTAACCTCATGGGAAGTTTTTCACTTACCTCTTCAGACTGCACTGCATTCAAGTATTTGAGATTAAAAGAAATTGCTTTTGGAAGCAGCCGGCTTTTATTAATTAATTGAAGGTGTGTCTTGTCAACCATGAGATTTAGTAAGGGTACCTGACAAACCTGTGTGTGCCACAAGAACATCCTAAGAAGACCAGTTTGGTTTTCAACCTTTTTATTCTAGTGTTGATCTTTTATGTCTAATTCTTTCCGTGCTAATTTGGAGTGATTTTTTTTTTTTTTTTTTTTTAATTGCGTTTGGGGTTTTTTGCTTGGTTTGTTTTGCTTTATTTTTTACTCTCAGGCTATCAATCTGGGATTGCATAACACATGAGTTTGTGTATTCCCGTGGGAAAGGCTTCTCTGTCAAAAATGCGGAAATGAATAAATTTCGATTTCTATAAAGCCTTTTTCTGAGGAACAAATAAACATAAGTTTTATAATTTAAATTGTAAGCATAATGTTCATATTTTCCTAAGTGATTTGATTGACCGCAGTGAAAATTTGAATTGAACCAAATTTCAACTAAAACTCTTGGACTTCAAGGAAGCCAGATGGCCTGATTAATGAGAACTTTATTTTCCAGGATTCCTTAAACCTAATTTTTCAGGAAAGATTGAGAGAGCCTAAGCAGAGTAAATGTGCTGAGTTCCAACTTAGTTTTTCAGTACATTATACAAAAACTTTGGACGAGTAGATGGATGAGCTGCATTTTTTCACTCTTTTGCACCTTTCACCTCTGCTCTCTTGCTGCAGCTGGTGTGCGATGACTGGGTCTTTGTGCCTCACGTTTGTGTTTTTAGCAGGCTTTCCTGGCGCTAAGGATTTGCCCCCATGGCAGCCCCAAGCCTTGACCCAGCCAGGTGACTGTCACTAGAGGGCGGTGCACATCCAGAGCTTTAGGAATTTTTGTCCCTCCAAAGGAACCGACAGGAGCACTGTGGGTTGCAGGGGATCCAACACAACTTGCTGCTGTTGTGGCTCTGAACTTGCTGGTTAGTTGTTAGATAGGTATAATAACGCTGATAAGAAAATATAATAATTTGGGAAATGACTAGGAGATCTCTGTCTGGAGTTTTACTGGAGGTGCTGTGTCATTTTTATGAGTGTTTTTCTTGTTGAGCTTTGCTTAAATATTTCTTTTCCTTTGGCACTTCCTGGCCTTTTCTTTTCTTTTCTTTTCTTTTCTTTTCTTTTCTTTTCTTTTCTTTTCTTTTCTTTTCTTTTCTTTTCTTTTCTTTTCTTTTCTTTTCTTTTCTTTTCTTTTCTTTTCTTTTCTTTTCTTTTCTTTCCTTTCCTTTCCTTTCCTTTCCTTTCCTTTTCTTTTCTTTTCTTTTCTTTTCTTTTCTTTTCTTTTCTTTTCTTTTCTTTTCTTTTCTTTCCTTTCCTTTCCTTTCCTTTCCTTTCCTTTCCTTTCCTTTCCTTTCCTTTCCTTTCCTTTCCTTTCCTTTCCTTTCCTTTCCTTTCCTTTCCTTTCCTTTCCTTTCCTTTCCTTTCCTTTCCTTTCCTTTCTCCTTTTCTTTTCTTTTCTTTTCTTTCCTTTCCTTTCCTTTCCTTTCCTTTCCTTTCCTTTTCTTTTCTTTTCTTTTCTTTTCTTTTCTTTTCTTTTCTTTTCTTTTCTTTTCTTTTCTTTTCTTTTCTTTTCTTTTCTTTTCTTTTCTTTTCTTTTCTTTTCTTTTCTTTTCTTTTCTTTTCTTTTCTTTTCTTTTCTTTTCTTTTCTTTTCTTCCTCAAGATATGCATGGTTCTTTTTTTCTAATTTTTTCTTTTAGTTATTGAAGCATAAATGGGTTGATATTTTTAATTACATGAGTTCATACTTTGTTCCAATGAATTCAGTAAATAACTTTTGCATGTGTTTGACCCTTCTGGTAATGTGCAATAGGTGGGCAAAGCAGCAGCTCATGCTAATTGTAATGTTCTGTACATGTAACTATTGTTAATTAATTGCTATGGACACCTTGTGAGCCATTTATGGAAATTTTAATGTAATACCCTATGGCTGGGATGAACTTGGCTTCTATCAAGAATTGTCACCTGTCTATAATTAGTTTTATTTTGAGAAAAAATTGCCATACTGCAAAGATAGAAGTGTTGGCACTCAGGTTTCCACAGCTGTAGGGTTTTTTTCATTTTTAAATTAAACTCCTTGGAAGTTAGGGAGGTATCTGAGTTGGAAATGGTACCAAACTATCTCAGAGCTTCTTTCAGAGCATTTGAGAAATAAGAGTAGGCTGTTACCACAGGACCCATCAGGAAGTCAGGCAAGGGTTTTATTTCTTGTGTTGCCCATTATCCTAACCAGGAAACTGCCGAATGCTCACTTGAGAAGGTATACTTTTCTACCCTCTAGTTCCCCTAAATGGAATGGAGAATCTGTTCCTTTCTAATCTTCAGGGCTTTTCAAGAAAATTTATTTTGATGCCAGTATTAAGAGTCATTGTTGAAACCTTTTAAATGAGAAAAATAGCAGTGACAAGCTCATAGCTGTTATTGAAGAAAGATGAGGTTGGAGATGTGGGTTTGCTGGTATTTTCTCCCTAAGGTACCATACTGCATCACTAGCTGAGAGATCTGGTGACTTTGTGCTGACTGGTGCAGTGGGATTCCCAAAGCTCAGATCTTGCTATCCTGCCTTACACTGGGCCAGTCTGGGGTGCACCATCACTGTGGGGTGTTAGAGGGAAAATATTGGGTTTTTCTCTAGCTTCTTTCTTTTTGAATATGTTCTTTTCTAAAGACTCGGCTGTAGAGCCATGTTTGGGAAAAGACCACTTTCAATATAGTCAGAAGAGATATGTTTCCTTTTGGTATATACATGAAATGGGCATTTATCCAGTGAATTTCATGCACAATTAATTCACTAGTGAAGCACAACCACATCAAGATGTATCACAGGTCAAGAGCCTGCTCACCAGATACTTCTGCCTGGTCCCCCTGACAGGAGTGTTTGAGATGAGAGAAAGCTGTTCCTCTGGGCAGATGTTTTAAGTTAATTAGCTCTAATACAAAATAAACAGAGCTTCTTTTTGGGAGGGCCCAGATTCTTCCCCCTTCCAAGGGCCTAACATTTTGCATGTCTGCTGTGTACCACACACCAGCTGTGAGAGGTGGAGCCTCTTCCTTTCCACATAAGGAACAATTAAATGCCAGAAGACATTTGCTTACTTTCTCTCCTTCAACTCCAGTAGAGAGCCCCTGCTTTACATCACTGTTGTATCCGGTTTCCATGAGGTCTGTGGTGACACAAAGCAGTCAGGTGATGACCTTGGACCAGAGCAGGTGTCATAGCACCATGTGTTTGTTTCCAGTGCTATTTAAACTTTGCTGTTTGCTCTGAGATAGCAAGCTGCCATTTCTTATGGTAAGTTTTCTTTTATATATGTAAGCTGCTCTGCAAGAAGTTCCAATTTAAACCTGATCTGATGCAAAGAACCATAGAGAGGTTGCAGATAAAGTACATTAATTTTTGGTGCCAAGAGGAGCTTTGACAGGATCCAAATACCCAATCTTCTTCTTCCCTCATGGCTTGAAGGGAGGAAAATAGGTTTTGGGTGTAGCTCATTCTTCTGGTCATTAGGGTACCTGTGGAAATGCAGAAGGAATGGTTTTAAATTCTACTGCAATGGACATAGTTAGATATCAAACCTATCTTTGCTTTTCCCCCAGACAGATATCTTTGGGGATTTGAATTGAAACCTATTAAGAAAGTGTCACATCTGTGTCTGAAATTAAAAATGCTTACCAGAAAAATTATTCATTAAAAAAAATTAATTATCTCACCCAAGGAAAAAAGAAAAAAATGACCAAATTTTCTTGTGAGTACTGTAGGCTGAAGCACCTACTTTCTTCCATGAGTTTCAATGTATTTTGATATTCTTTGATTCCATTATTAGGACCATTAAAATATCCAGTATACAGTAAAATTAAACCATCCCTATCCATTTTTTTTTATTCTACTCTGGTACATGAACAAAGAACAATATTTGGGAATTATTTATTGGTGTCTTTGTCAGGAATTCGGATGAGTGGTACTAAATAAACTACCTTTATTTCTTGTGTACTTGGAGTAGTTGGCATTTTCGTGATGCCTTGTGACAGCGTGTTACCTTACTGACCTCTTTAGGCACAACACACCACAATTCCTTAATTACTTTTAATCTCTTTTTAATGTCATTAGTGCACCTAGCACATTTTCTACTGCCAGTGGAAGTGACCAGTAATAGTCTTAAAATAGGGGTGGCCTGACTGTGCCTTCTGCCTTCTTTTTTGTGGAGCTCTAAAAATTGGGACAGGTAAGGGTCACAAGACCTGTCTGTCAGCTGGCACGGGAAGAGTCGAGTTGCTGATCACAACTACAAAGAGTGGAATTAGCTGTGCCATGAGAAATGTCACCTGCTCTGCATGTGGTTCATTTTGCCTCTGCACTCTCCAGAGGCAGGGAGTAGTCCTATGTGCATGAGGCAGATGAAGGTTTTTTTTTTTTCACTCTATAAATGCTTTAATTTCTTTTAATGTAAAGCTAAGACATAACAAGTTTTTTCCAGTCTCTAGGGGAAATAAAAAAGCAGTTAATCCTTTTCTGTGTTTCAAACTTGCCGCTTCAGATATCTCTTATGTATGAGAGCAGACTCATTTTAATTAAACTCTTATAATTTCTTTTAAAGAATATACTTCTACACCTCAGTGAAAGATGCTTTCTTGTTTCTTTTTTTAATAGCAACTGCCTCTTTCTTGTAGTTTTGGGTTGGTGTATGTTTTGCTTCTCTCTTTAAACTGCACATTTACAAGAATGACAGAGCTGAGACAGTTTGAAGCATCACCAAATCACATCATCAGAAAACCACAGGATCAATGTTCTAATTGTCATCTCTCAAGAGGAGGTGGACAAAATACATTCTGCTGTCACCTTTATTGGTTGGTTACTGAGGATTGATGATACAGCAATTTTGCATCTTTAGACGGAAAATAACCAAGGCAAGCAATCATCTCAGAGCAATTGACTTTACTTCTCTATCTCTTCAGAGAGGCCTACTGCATCTCTAAACTTCTAAGATTTTTGGTTTCTTTCTTCATGGTAAGTTTGCCTTACTGGAAGGGGCTGGGTCAAAACTCTGCTCTTCCCACATCTGTCTTTTTCAGTGTGATAGGCTTTGGTTCAAAGTGATCCCAGATAAAGGGTATCACAAACTGAAGAGGAGAAAGTGGGGAAATGTCTCAGCAGGAAACCTTGTACTGGGGAAGGACTTGCTTTGCCTGCTTCAGTTCTGTGAACTTCTCTGGAAGGGAAGAATCAAAAATCTGCTGTTCCAGTTTTGGTATCTGAAGCACTGGCAAGGGTATCGCCCCCTCTATTCCCCCTGCTACCCCTCCTCCTCCAGTTTACACGACAGAAGAAAGGAAGCCGTGAAAATGAGATCGTTTTATAAAAAGAAACTTGTAAATTCATCTCCTCCAGAAATCCAAGGCATGACGTAATGCTGATCACTTTGTTGTCCTGTGAAAAGATGTCTTTGTTCTTCATAGCCCTCTGGAGGCCATAGGTTAAAGGCTGAATTCTTTGTATATTTCTTCTCAGGCTGAATCTTACCCAAGAGATCAACTAGATCCAGGCACTGTCAAAAGTCCTTGCAATATAGGATGAGCTCAACTTGGGAATATGTGAGAAAAGCCATGAGCTAAATGATTCGTAGGAGAAGTATGAGAGAGAAAGAAAGATTCTTTTCAGCATCTATTATATTATCCCACTTCTTGGCAAATGTGCCCAGAGCACAATACAAATCCTGAGTTTTTGAAGTTCTTTGTGCACTGCCTTGTTTATTAGACCAAGCTGCCTTTTTTTTTTTTTTTTTTTGTTTTTTTTTTTTTTTTTTTTTTTTTTGTTGTTTTTGGGGTTTTTTTTGTTTTTTTTGTTTTTTTTGTTGTATGTGTGTGTTAGTTTGTTTCTGACTGGAATGGCACCTGTGCCACTTAAATGTGTTAGAAATTGCTGCTTTACTGTTCACTGAAAGCAAGACATAATGATGAGAGCTAGTCACCATCACTTGATTTCTGCTATCTTTGGGTTGAGTGTAAGGACACACTCAGCCTTTCTAGAAGACACTGTATGTGTGCAGATTAGGTAACTAGAAATCTAAGATTTAAATTTAGAACTCAACTAGTATTTGAATTTTGATAAGCTGCCTGTACTGTGCATGTCTTCAAGGCCAATCTTTACTTCAGGTCATAGCAAATGAAATTTGAAGGTGAAACTTTGCATCATAGTATTTATTAGGAACTGTTCTTGTATTAAGTTTGTCTCTATTTGTATTGCTGTAGAGTCTCAGCCTCGGACAAAAATAATAAATCTGCCCCATCCTTTGAAAATAATATAGATGTTTGACTAGATGATGTTTAAGGCTTCTTCCAAGCCTAAGCATTCTATTACTTCTGGAAGTGGTCCTTGGGGTAGCCCTGTAATGAAGCCACTCCAATTTTCTACCCATATGGCTTTCTGTCATGAAATGAAAATAAAAGCTCTTCTAGAATGCTCAAAATGTGTTTAGGGAAAGGTCTTTTATTATCACAGAAATAGGACACTTGCCAACTGCATCCACCAGCAGCTGCTCTGAACTTTCTATACAGCATTTTCTGAAAATGGTGTATTAGGTTATGCATTATTATCCAAATTCTGGTTTTCAGAGCCAAAGTAAATGGTGAGATTCAGAGTACTATTAGCAAATAGAGTAGTACTCCATTAGCTAGTTATGCAGCCCCTTTGTATTAAGCCTAGAGCTGGAATTCAATGAAGAATTATAACTAAAAGGACAGTTTGAAAGAGGTAATGGCTTTGCATTTGAAGATTTTCCTTTGTTTTGTGAAATTATGAGATGCTTACCTGCATTAAAGCAGCTGCCCACATTGGAAAGAAACTGTAAAATGGTGTTTCTTGATGGGGTAGTCCCCATTCTAAGGAAAAGTGTGTTTGTGCATATATTTTATAAAACATGTTTGTATATTGAATTTATAGGCCTCAGCTGTCATTTCGCCCCCAAAAGGGAAAGTTTAGCTGAGTTGAATCTGTCTGGAAATTCATTATTCAGCAAGTCCAGGTGCTGTTGTCATCTGTACCTGAACCAAATGCTTACATGCTTGAACACCATGAGTTTTTGAAAACAATCCCTAGCAAAGTTCATAGTCTCACTTTCTCTTAATGAGAGCAAGAGAACACAAAGCACTCTGAGACCAGAAGGCATTTAGTGCATTTTCTGGAGTGTCCAAATAACAGATTCAGGGCAGTGGTAAGCCAAGGGCTTTTAGTTAGTACCCAGAACAGAATCATACAATAGTTTGGGTTGGAAGTCATTGTACAGATCATCTCCTAACACCCACCATGTCATGACCTGGGACACCTCCCATTGGAAAAGGTTGCTCAAACTTGACCTTGAATATTTGCAGGGATTGGATACCCACAATTTCTCTGGGCAACCTGTTCCAGTGCCACACAACCCTCACAGTACCTGCATTAAAGAACTGCTTCCTAATATCTAATCTAAATCTGCCCTCTCTCCATTTAAAGCCCTTCCCCCTTGTCTTACCACTTCATGCCTTTGTGAAGTCCCTTTCCAGCTTTCTTCCCTTCCTTTAAGTACTAGAACGTGCTCTGATAAGGTCTCCCTAGGGCCTCTATTTTCTAGGCTGAACAGCCCCAACATTTTTAGCTTACCTACATAAGATAGCTTTTGTGGCTCACCTCTGGACAAGCTCCAGCAGGTCCATGTCCTTTTTAAGTTGGTATAAATGACAGTAAGGATGATCACAGCACGAAGTAAAAGGCATTGTTCATGCAGCTCTCCAACTCTTAAGCTCATTGGTTCAAACTCATAAAAAATAGTTTAATTTTCTTTCTTTTGCAGTCTTTTGGCAGGAAATATATTTGATAAGCATGATAATTTAAAAAGCCTCTGTAGGTAGCAAGACATGATTATTGAAGTCAGGGAAATAGAAACAAAAATTACACTAAATCCTATGAAAACTCAAAATAGTTTTGTGTGAGTTTTAGGGTGGAATGGCTTATAATATTAAGCTTCTCAGGCTAGACTTATTGGGGAGCACTTTCCATCAGAATCTCATGCTGTGTATACAGCACAGTAAACAAGGTAGCTTGAGGCCTGATAGCAGCCTGATAATTCATCCTGGCTGACTAGATCTGCATCTCCTATAATTCTCCTATGCTGTGAACACAGTGTTAAATTTTCAGTACCTATATACCTGTGCTAGTTCAGGAATTAAACTATTTAACCATTTCTATAAGCAGAAGTGTACAGAAGACAGCATGAAAGACATCCTGAGAGTAGTTATGGTTTTTTATTACTTCTTTTCTATGAATCAGCTCTCTTTTATAGATACTTAGATAGGCTCCCAGGCTAACAAATGGACCTAGTTTTAAATCATTGTTTCTTAATATTTTCTGAGTTTTTTTAATCTAATAGATTAAATACACTATGTAAAGTCAAGCAGAGTTTTCCTCCTTAACCCAGAAAGACATTGTAAGTTTACAAGAGTGGTGGCCAGGCAATAGATAAATAATATGGGGCAGGTGTTTGTCAACAAATTTTATTAGCAGTCATGAGTTTCCTCATAAGTCATAAGTTGCTTTGTGCTGTGCTTTGTTGCTGTTGTATCTTTAGAAGCCTTGGGGCAATGTATTGTGTCTAGGACAAATACTGCTTTATGCCCTTGCTGATGTCTGTCATTTGATTAACTTACAGTGTTTAATCAGTCTTGGCTTGAAGGTCAGGTTCTGGTCAGGTGATGTGTTCAAACATACAGCCAGAGTCCCCTGGGAAGAAGGAGGAAGAGAATTCCAGGTTCTTCATTGTTTCTTTCCTGCCAACAGATGGAGGAAAAATACAGGGAATAAAACAAGTGAAAGTCTTGAGCTTGTTCTCTGTCACCCTTGCTCCAGAGATGTTTAAGCAAGTCCTTTACTCCCTAAGCATTTGTGGTGGGTACTTTCTTTCCTTTGAAGGCAAGACTTCAGTTATCTTCCATCCTCAGAAGGGAACAGAGATTTGTTTTCAATATCTTTTCCAAAGCATGCTGGCTTGCCAGTTAGTCTTCAGGTACCTGGTATAAGCAGAAAAGACAAAAGATTGTGTGAGCTCATACTCCACTTCATGTTGGCTGCAAAGTGTAAAAGGAAACAGGGAAAGATTAAGAAACAAGTTGTGGGAAAATTTATTCAAGTAAGAAAGCAAATATACCTGTAATAGAAAAATATTCTTTTAAAACAAGTAAACTCCAACAAAAAATGCTGCTTTGGGGAAACACTGTGGTCGAGTTACCTTGATGTGTGTTTCAGAGCTGTGATAAGAATGTACTCCACAGTTTTTCAGTCAGGGGAGTGTTCCCCTTGGGTCACTGCCTGCTGCTGTAGCCTGCCAGCAGTGCTGAACAGCAGTATTGGCAGGCTGGTACTCATCTGCCAGGACCAACACTGAAAAAGTGAATGGACAGTTCTTGTCAGCAAATTAGATCATATCACCTTTGAAATTTAGGAAAGATCACCATGTACCTGCACAAGCTGTCAAAAAGTTTCACATTGAGACCTCCAGAACCTTGAAGCAATGACACTGAGAGTTAATTCTCTGGGCAAACTTCCAGTTTGCTGCCTAAAGGGACTTTCATCTTTTTATCTGGTGACCCTTTTCTTTTCCTCACTATGTAACCAATTTCTGCTCTGACAATGCTTAAATAACCAACTATTGAATCATGAATACAGACTGTCATTTCAACAGGTCTTGTTATTTAGAAATATGTCTAGAGCCTTAAAGCTAAGTACCCACTGAAATAACAAGGTAATATCTTATTTCATGAAAATGTATGCATTTAAAAGAAAAACAACAAAACCTGACTTTGAGGTTGTACTAGTATGGGTAACATTTATGAAGGTGACTTCTAGGTGGTAGAAGCTGACAAAATAAATGGAAAAAGCTGACAAAATTTTAAAGAGTAATTTTCTATTTGAAGAATCTTGGTTTTGATCCTTGATTGAGACAGTCTTAGGAAAACTGTGCTATGAGGAATGTTAAACTGTCTGTATCCAAACGTTTAAGGGAATATAAAAATTCAACAAATCACTAGTTGTTTTTGAAATATTTATGCATGTAGTGTATGGACAGGATTTGGAATAACCTGGAGAGTTTATTGTTTGCAAAGTAGTAGGGAAGAAGTGATTCAGATCACAATAAAAAACAAAACTGAGACATGCATGGGATTGTTAGACACGATGAGATCAAAATACCATGCAAGTTAAACAAAATATCTTGTTTCCTTATAGCTCAGAGTTATGCAGATGGTGAATTAGTTGGACTAACATAGGCTCATTTATGCAAGATACCACCAAATAGCCCATCTTCGGTGTTGCTTTTGCACCTGTGAGGGACTGTCACACCTTGTCTTCACAGGACTTGTAAAAATCACTGTACATTCCTATGGATACTAATCAGTACTTCCAAAGAGAGATAAGAAGTCGTACAATATAGTAGGATTTTTTTTATTTCATAAATGTCGATTTTAATTTTTTAAGTTTGTTTGTTTTAAACAAACTGGTCTATTGAGTGCTTTTGTGTAAACCAGTAGTCATACATATGAAATCTGGGAAATGGGGACATATGCTTCTCTGTTGGTTATACTCTGTTTCCCTGAATTTGTTTGTCTATTTTTCTTGGCACAAAATCTTCAGAAGAAATAAAATAATGTATGTAGGTGAGACACTAACAGTAATAAGCTTGCCTCTTGAATTGAAAATAAGGAATATCTTTGACAGCTCTCCAAGGCTTATGCTATCAGCCAGATTAGTAATGTTCCAATTAAATCTTCTTCAGGAAGAATTTCTTCACTGAGAGGATGGCCAGGCCCTGGAATGTATTGCCCAGAGATATGATGTAGTTGCCATCCCTGGACCTGTTCAATAAAACAAGCAGATGTGTCACTCTGTGATATGGTCTAGTGAGAGTGGTGGTGTTTAGTCAGAGGTTGGACTCAATGACCTCAGAGGTCTTTTCCAACCCTAATGATTCTGTGAAAGCAAAAAGCCTAGCACATTTCACATTTTTCAGACCCTACCCCATAACTTAGAAGTTTCTCCATAGCTGCCAGTGCTCAGTGGCCTGAACATGCCAGTGTGCTGCATGACTCCTCCATCCCTTGCCATTGACCCTGTTCTCCCTATCCCAAATTGACCTTCCCTCCCAGGACCAAGAAGTTCTTTAGTTCAGGCCTTCTGGGGGTGTTTTCCTGTGGACTTTTTGGGTGGTGGGTTTTTTTCTTTTCTTTCTTTCGTTCTTCTCTTCCAGCAGATGTGATGCCCCATAATTTCTGCACTTTAACGTTTAAAGGCAGAGACACAGTCCTGAGCATCCAGAGATGCTGCCTTTGGTCACCTAAATTTAATTGTGCAGAAGCACATCTTCCTTAAGCCTTATGATATGACTTGAACAGTTCTTGATCATAGGACACAAAGCCTGAAAAGCAAAATTTTCCACAAATACCCTTCTGAATAGGTGTAGGCTTTGTGCTCAAGTTCTGTTTGTCTTTCCTTCCAGCAAGCACTCAGGCTAGCAGTATTACTTGGAATTTTTAATTTTAAAGCAGTGATTGGAAAGAGTTCACAGAAAGCAAGACTTGAGCTCAGAAATGAAGCATTTATAAAGTTTAAATAAAAAGGCTAATCAACTTATGCTTGTGTCTATTTGCAGAATACTTGTTACCATACTTGTACCATATTTTAAGTATGGTTCCTGAAATAATGGCTGGACAATTATTATACATTATTTTAGCTTAAAAATTACTTAACATGTAATACATCTGCAAAGAAGAAATTGACAAGAAGATATTGTTCTTAAATTATCCATATAGTTATGAAATCCACAGTTTAATAAGTGGATGTCTTGAAATATCTATGCCATTTTCTCCAAGTGAGAAAAACTACATCTGCATAAGCTAAATGCCTGTTCTCAGACATTAGCAGCATTTTGATATAGTTTTTATTATCATTCCAAGACATCAGTGCAACAAAAGCCACGAGAGGGCAACACTTTTGCATAGCTTGTGCAGGGAGCTGGGGTTTGGATGATTCCCTGCTCAGCGTCCATTCTGAAAATTCCAGGGCAATGCCTGTTTCTTTGGGATGAGATTAAACTCCTTCTTCACTGGTAATACACCTAAAAGAAGTATTTTTTCTTGTTACCCACCTACACTTCAGAACCATTTACAGTTCCAGTAGCAGCCACTGAAACTACTGACAGCAGTGTCTAATTGGACAAATACTCAATTATGCTTTAATTTTCAGTGGAAAATTAGTAAAATGAGTTCAAATGAACAGTGTATTCTATTCACACTCCCAGCATGGGAGCAGCCTTGGCACAAAAATGCATACATAATTAAAGGTGGATTTTCCCTCTAGATTGGTCCAGATTTCAGCTAATTTTCTGCCTTAAACATTGATTTAGACTTCTTACTATTTCTCTTTTTTAAGTCTTTGGATTCCAAATCATTGCACTTGCTGAAAGGATGTATTCTTTTCAAAGATTTCAAAAGTTAATCTTATTTTCTATCTGCACATTATCTGGTTGAATTATTTTGAACTGAAACTGCCAGAAAATAGCCTGAGATCTCAAAAGAATTTTTGAAATACCATGTGTCTCACCAGTTTTCATAATTTTTTCCTTTTTTTGTAAATCTGTAGATGAGGATCCTCACTCCAGAAAGAATCTAAGTTTTCTCTTAATGCAAACAATTCAGTTGGCTCTTTGGATTAGATTTGATTTTGCCTAAAATAGTCATAAGGCCTTTTTAAAAATAACAGTTAAAACTATAGGCCTTCCCATGTTAAGAAGCATTTTTTCTGAGTTATTTACATTTAAAAAAGAAGTGTAGATTAGTTGAACCTTAGAATATATTGGGGGGGTGCGGCGGGGGGACAGTGATGGCTTTTTTTGTTCTTGGAAAAAAGAGGCTGGGATTTTTTGTTAGAATCTCTATCACCTTGGTCAATATGGTGGGGGACACAGTGGTGTAAAGAATGTTAATCTTTGTGAAATTGTATCAATTTACAAATCCTAGTAACTGAATGATTTACATGCAGCAAAAGAAGTAATTGCTTACTGCAAGAAGTAAAATGGGGTGGGGGAGGACTGGGGGGAATCAGTGGAAAACAAAGACTCTTTGTGGGCTCTACAAGAGCCAAACACAATTTCTTTAAACCAGTTGGGCAGGTTAAATGTAGAGATGTCTTGTCTTTCAGCAAGAAATCCCCTGGAATTGTCAATTACTCTTCAACCTAGACAGTGATTCATTGTCCATTGAATAAACAAAATAAAAAAGCAGTTGTGAACATCATGATAAAAACACCTTTGAGAAAAGCCCAGAGCCTTGAGGGCTGAGATCTCAGTGACAAATTGTGATCCACCACCAACCTTAGCTTTACAGCAGCTCCCAGTTTGTTCCCAAAAGGATGCAGTTCTCTTCACTAAGCACCACATTTTTGCATCTACCTGACTAATGCTGAATCGGTATGCCTTGGGGAAGAAAAAGTGACTGGGCAGAATACTTTTAAAATTGAATTGAAGGCTTTACAATTATTCCAGCTCTTTGTTCACTAACTAGGTTCCTGATGTTGGCTCAGTGAAATCAACTTGTATTGTATATTAGCACAATGGTGCTGAGTGGAAAAAAAAACATCTCCAAATGAAATTTCCATCTCGAAAGCAGCCTACTCTTATCTGAACTTAGCTGTTTCTATTAGTTGATTAGTATTTAAATATGGTGATAAAACTGAGATTGAAAGAATGAGCTGTGCCTTAGTAGTCTTGATATAGCTCCTGTTAGGTGTTCTAACTCTGTGAACACAGAGTACAGCAAAAAATCACTTTAAAACTTCTCCACCTCTCAGGCAGAGACCACTTCTTGGCAAAAGGAGGAAATGTTCTTACTCAGGAGATGGGTTTATTAAGGGCACTTAATAGATTACAAACATAAAGGTTATTTGTAGTCCAAATTACACCGTCTCTTAGTAATCCATACTGATGTATCTAGAAGAAATTAAAACATTTGTCAAAAGAGCTGTTATACTGGGAAAATAGGAATATGTACATATATTTCCCTGCAAACTTTTCAAAGACTTCTTATTACTTCAATAGTGAGAGTTAAAAAAAAACAAAAACAAAAAAATTACAAAAACACAAAACCAAAAAAAAAAACAAACCACACACAAAGAAAAAAAACTCCAAAAACCTTCTGACTGGACCTCATGCCAGCATACCACTTCTACCTTGAGCTGAAATACTCTTCTAGTACATAAGTACATAGAGCTCCTGTCAGTGTTTGAAAGCACCTGTTGAAAATAAATGCAGCAGTAATCTAGTGGACAGGCTCTGTGCAACAAATTTTCCAATAAACAGCCACCTTGTAGGCAGGACCTGTTATCAATGATCTTATTCCAGCAAAACTACCAGAAAGGTTTAGGGTTAAAATTGTAACAGGACTGGAAAAGATCAAATTGTCTCCTCTTATGACAACAGTAAATCATAACGTGAATGGAAGTGCAAATATTTTTGACCAAAATTTCTTAGCAATTACTGGTGGCAAAAAGAATGAAAAAGTTGGTAAAATAAAGGAAAAGAAGTATTGGTGAAATACTCCAAAGTTATGTTGGGAAGCACGACTGTTATCTCTTAATTCCTGATTCACCTTGAGACAACGAGCTCAGAAACATGCATCTGACCTGTATGTTTATTTTTACTTTAACTTTTATAACACCAACCCTGAAGAGAAAGTTGGAGCAGAAGTTTGAGCAACTACTGTAGTAAGATTTTGCTTAAAGTATATGATTGGGTTAATAGAAGACTAATAAATCCTACCAATGAATAACAGAATAAAGGCAATAAAAACTCAGTATGAAAAGCGTCTTCAACCTCCAGATATGACAGCTTTTTGATGAAATAAACCCCTTCTCTACCCTACCCAAATTGTATAGTGCCATTAAAAATTTATCTCTTGTTGTGACTAGGTTTTAAACTACTAAGAAAAGGCTGGAAGATACTATATAAAGACCGAAGTGATTGTTTCAGTGTCTGGTTTGGGCACTGCTTGCCAGCTGATTTACTTATGCCTTGCCAAATTATGTAAGAGTGTGTTGAGGAGACAAGAATGTATTTTCTTGGCACTCATGACTGGTTACAAATACACCCAAAAAAGTTCCTTAAGACCCAGAGCTCTATTAGTTTCTCTTTGGCATTTCTTCTTTGCAGCTGAGATGAAGAATTTTATTTTAAAAGGTGAAATAGCAACAACAAACTATTTGAGGGAATGCAACTTTTTTTGTTTGGTGAAGGCAGAAGACATGTACTGCTTTCAGTAGTTTTCTCCTTGCTTGCACAGTTGCTAACAGAAGACCATACAATGCTGATCTTTTTTAAAATCATCTTCAGTAGGTGATGTTTTTTTCAAACTTGAAGAAAAATAAAAAAATAAATATTTAATATGTGCATATGGCAGGGAGCACCCCCCCACCCCAAACCCCAAAACCTGAAACAAAATCCCAAACTAAAACCACTGCACCCCTAAAAAACCTTTCTGATTTTTTTTTTCCTACTGGCTTGAAAACCTGAGTTCTCCTCTGCTGGCAGCATTGGTACCTATAACAATTAAAGCAGTACAAAAAACTAAGTTATTGTTTTCAGATGCTGATGCTGGGGAAGACCACAGAACACTCAATCAGATATTTCCAGGAACAAGTCATTTGGATCAATACTTGAAAGCATACAAACCTCCCAGAGGTTCAGATGCCAGACCCAGTTAAACCCTAATTTGAGATCATTTACCTTCACTGAAAGCTGTTGGCTCAGAAAACCCTAACCAGAGACTGCTTTTCAGAGGTAGTTAAGAATGGATGTTGTACACAGGCAGAATTGGCTCAGTGCAAACCACCTCTGACCAATACATAAGAGAAGCATGATGGAGTCACAAGATTGATTACAAAAAGGGCAGAACAGCAGCATGTTTGGGTTTTTTTTCCTTCTGTCTTTGTATTGCTCAAAGTCCATACACTCCTTCCACAGTTCTATTTCAATTTCAGGAAACAAGATATTTACTCCCAGCACCACTCTCCTTAAACACAATTTTTTCCATTCTTCTGCCACTTCTGTTTGGGAAATGTACTAATCACCTGTCATAAGAGAAACAGCTAAGAATTCATGTTGCTCGATCCCATTTTTGCTGGTACTTTTTGTGGCCTGGGGTGATTAACCTATTTTTGTTAGGTCATTCTCCACTTCTGTAAAATGGGCTTATTTCTCAATACTTGTATTATTCCATAAGGATGTTCTAAAACTTGGGTAAAAGGTTAATTGAGGTGACTTGTAAAGCATATTTAAAGATTTACCAGTGAGAAGTGCTATATTCATGCTAGCATTTTGAAGACTACCTGTGCTTATTAAGGCAACAAGCCAATGAGTTGAAGATTAAAAACTAGGAACAGAGGTCCCATTGACATGTTCTTGTCTATAAATGAGTAGCAGGGAATAGACCAGCTAAAGAAAACAGATAAAATTGGATTTATCATTCCCTAGTGTTTTACTAGATATCAGCATCTACTTACAGCTTCTATTAGGATAACTTTTCAGCAAAAATTGCAACATTTTCAAAGTTTGTAGGAAAAATTAAGTTGTCATGAGATGAGATGGATTTTTGCCTCTAAAACTGTATTTCTGTGTGGGTGAATAGTAGTCCCCTTCTTGCTGCTTTACCAGGAAATAATTGCTTGCATTCCTGGCAGTTTTAAACTGTTTCTGTTTGTGACCCAAGTTTCCACCCAAAACTTTATCTGCTATTATTCCAATACAGAACTGCGAGTTAACTTTTTTTCCCAGAATCTTCTACAGCATTTTTTTCCCTCTCTCTTTTTTGCCACCACTTAAAAACCAATAGCTGGTTTGAAACAGTCACTCTTCCAGCTGAACAGATGTGACCATTGCATTAAGGCTCTGAGGAATGTTCCATGGCAGCATCTGCTGCTTCACTTTAAAGTTTATTTTTAACATGAAATAGTTATGAGGGTTCATTTGTAACTGAAATGCTGTCTTCTCAAAGCAGTGCAATTAGGTCTGACCCTTCAGCAGAAGGGGAAGAAGGTATGATGACAAGCAGTTTTAAGGCAGAGCTACTGCAGGCAAGCCAGTGACTTTGCTTTGTTATTCATCACATTTGTGCAGATCTATGTATCTTCTATGCTAAAATTTCCTTTGAAGTGAGATTGTGCCATGAGAACTGCATCTTCAGAACTAAATATTTTCAAAAGCTTTGGCAAACTGTTCTTGGGGGTTTTGAAAGTTTCTTATTCTAGTTTACAGTCTCCTTATTGAAGAAAATTTTTCCTTTTAATACAAAATTTTCTCCTTAATTTTTGTGTGACACCACATTGTCATTGGAATAATTGCTGTTATTTCTGTACATAAGACTGATGACACAATGATGGCATAAGATGAGATCTGAGCTTCTGGGAGGCAGAGGGGAGCTTTGCAGTAGTTCATAGCCCCTGGGGAGTCAGCATGGCTGGAGCACTGGGGTGATGAACCTCTGGGGCTGTCTGGGTAGCACAGAGATGCTCCCTGCCATGCTCAGTCAGGATTGTGAGAGAGAGAGAGAGAGGGTCACTTTACTGCCCAGAGCCAAGTGACAGCTCACATCACTCAAAGTGGAATCCCAGATTCTGGCTTACAGCAGTTTTCCATTCATTTAGTGCCAGGGCTGGTGGAGTAGGAGAGAATCTCTAGCCCATTATTTCCAGCCATGCAAAAGGACTGGCAGGAAACATATTGAAGCAGATGTCTTGTGTTTGAACAGAATTTCAGTGAGTCATCTGCATGCCCTTAGGCACTCAATGCACCAGACAGCTTTCTAATGGCTGTGGCATCTTGCTCACAATCTAATATCCTGCACAAGTTCCACATAATAAAACCCCTCATCTTTAGCTGGGGAAAGTCCATGATAAATTTGCTGTGCAGTTGAGGACCTGGCACAGGAATGTAATTCCCAACACAACCTTAATCTGATTTGGTGTTAAGAGCCAGAACCTGACCCTGGCCCATAAGTGGCATTGCTGTAGCAATCTTTTGGGACATGAGCATTTGTCATCTTCTGACAGCCCATGCAGACAAAGGGGTTTTTGTGAGCTGGCTGGCAGCCTGTGAGGTACATACATGCCTGTGTGCTACCTTAGTATTCCCCTTCTTTGTCCCAACATGCTGCCCAGGGACTGACTCAAAGTGAATTAAAAGAAAAGAAAGATGTTTCAGCTTTTAACAGCAGCAAGCTCTTTTTCTTCTATGGGTGCAAAAATGAATCTCTTATATCATGTAAATTGTGATCTTGTTACATGTGACAATATAATGTAGAAGCTACTAAGGGCAGCAGGGAAGTTTCTATCTGTCTTTTTGATACTTACCTGCATGTTTCTTCTCCCCCCAACGAAAGAAATAAAGCCCCATTTGCTGTAGTCCTCAATTAATATTATCTCACTGATCAATTTCATTGTTGGATTGAAGCAGCAGAGGGGACATGCGTCCAGGTAATGATTTCCTGACTGCAAGGTCAAGGAAAATACCTGTGCACAGCCATGGCCTGCACAGCTGATTATGAAGAGCCATGTCTACTTGATCCCACACTTCTGGCTTGCCACTAAGCCTGGACATGAAGCAGGGATTTCTATATCAGCAATAACAAAGCAAAGCTTCATCTTCATCACTCTCTTGGATGACTGCAAAATATTTGCACATATGCTATATGTAACATACCTGATTATTGATGTCATGAATTGACATGTAACCATTCCTGGGAACAAAACCTAGGTAAATCAAAACGTGCTGCAGAAACACAAAGAAACTATTTAACAGTGACAACCAGTGTGGGAAACAGAGAAATTTATGGCAATATGATGTCTAAGCTGAATCATACACTGTTGCAGAGCTGATCTAGGTTTAGTATAATCTGGAGTTTCATACAGGCCTGTTTTTTCTGTTTCCCACATACAATTCAATCTTTTTTTTTTTTCTTAAGACAAACTAATGTTTTTTCCACTCAGTCTCTCCACTTATTCTGTAAAAATAGTTCTCATCAAAAGTCATTTTTACTTATGATTATCATACCAGATTTTCTAGAGACACTATTAAGTATGCTATGCTGGAGGGCAAGGGATAATTTTAGAGACTTTTTTGCATGTCCTGCTGTTTTGTTTTGCTCCTTATGTGGTCTCAAATAATGTATATTGTCTAAAGTGCATAATTTTTATCAGTGTACTCTGTGTACCACATATAGTTGGTTCAGCAACCCTAAAACTGGGAGTTATTTCAGGTGAGTCAAACAGCAGGAGTGTTTCTTCTCCTGAGGGAAAAAAAAACCTTTTAGCTTTACCCTTTGATTAATTTCAGGGTAATTTTAGTACATCCTGAGCTTTGAATACACTCTTCTTTGAACTGTGTGAAAACACTGCACTGACTTAGGATTGCTGAATTTCTGGTATTTGATTCCTCAGATTTTCTACTGTCCTGCAGAGAATTCACATTGAATTCTAAATTGATGAAGAAATTATCTCACTTTCACCTATGGTGGTATCAGACCTTTTCCCTTTGAAGTCTCAACCTACTGCAGCCTGTTCTGAATGACTTTGACTTGCAAATTCTGTTCCTGTATTGGAAACTGAAGCTTGCCATGCAAGAGGATGGCTTGTACTTTAACTTGTATTGTTATCATGGAGAGGCTGAAAATCACAAAATCAATGTAAAGAACCTGACTTCTGGAAATCTAGTTTATTGCCATTTAGTGAAATCAAAGAGAAATTATATCATACATACCTGATTTTGCAAAGTTTAACATCATAACATCTGAGGTTGCCTGTATGAATGCCTCATGCCAGGGTCCTGTACCAATAGTAATGGGAAATGAATTAGTGTGACTCTTTTAATGACATTGATAGAAAATGAACCCTTCATTGTTGTTGAATTGATGTGCTATGGAAGTGGGAACAACTCTTTCCTGCCTCTTGCTTGTGAGTTGTTCTCTGGCTATGAGAAAGGGCATGTGTTCATATTGTAATTAGTAAACAGGCAGTGTAATTTCTGTGCAGTGTATTCCTTCAGCTTCATTCTTTGGTATGGAACTAAAGGAAGTATCAAAGCTCCTAAAGAGTGCAGTAAGCAAATTTAACAGAGACAGTGATGTACCTAACTATTCAAAAGATGAACCTGAACTGGAATGTGACATTCTACATTGTAGCTGATCAGGATCTTCATTACATCCTATGTCAGAATCTTAGATATCTTAGCTTATCATAGATGTATTTGAATTGAAACACTTTGTGTTGACAGCAATACATATCAAGTTTTTATTCTGACTCTGAAGATAACCAAGGAAACTTGGGTTTGCAGGTTTTTGGCTAGGACTTATTTTCTGTTCATTCAAGACATAAATTGCATTTACTCTGAATAGAAGCCTGCTCAGTGAGGTTCTTCAGGACACTGTGGTTATTCATTGAGTAGGGTGATAGTTTGAATGTGTAACCCCATCTTTTTCATATCAAATGTGGGTAAAGAGAGTTTGGCATCTAGCCCACTAACATCCTTAATCACTGAGCTCCTGCTAAAGAAAACTACAGCTGATGGAAATAGGGTCTTTGATTTGAAAAAAGAACAAAGTGGCCACACAACCACACATGCAAACAAATACTGGACTAGCTCTGCAACTAAAAGATGCATTTGAAGCCTGAGGAAACAACAAAAGGGACATAAATGAGGAGAAACTTCCTAAGGCATCTGTAAATTCTTCTTGCTTAACAGTAATGATATATACAGTTCACACAAATTATACAGCATGTAAGTACCTTTACCATTTAGGGGACATTCCTCAGAGAAATAAGTAAGTGATATAAACATATCAATAGGAATAGTAGCATGCTTTAAGAATGCTAAGAGAACAATGGAAATTTGCCAAGTTTCAGGAAAATCTGGATGATATAAAGATATTAGTAAATTATGCCCTGTGTTTGGGTTCAAATGTTTTTGTTCACACAATGTTTAGTGGAAAATAACTAATAAAAGATGCACTATGTTGATTTTATCTATTACATGAATTACATTACCTATGGAATCCATAAACAGAATTACAGTTAAGAGTGATATTATCCACAGTATTTATTCTTGAACTGTTAGGAAATTAGCTACTGCTGGAAAATGTTGACTGGGAAAGAAATTTTGTACTGGTTTTGATATGTGAAAGTGAAATAGTATCTTGACTGTAGAATGAATTATATAAACTAAGTTTGCCATGAAAGGCTGACAAAACCAATGCCAGACAGAATGTAAAAAAAACCTACCCAAATCTAGTTATTTGGGAGTGAACAAGTAGACTTGATTTGAGTAGACTTGAGCTTACAATCAAGGTTTCCTTCTTTACTGTGCTGCCTTAAGCAATAAGCTGGTTAATTGTATGGTGGAACATATCCCTCTGCAAAATTTTTCCTCCAAAGCTGTAAAGGATTAAGTTCCTAACTAATCAGAACATGAACACCTTTGATACATGAATATGAATAAGATAGAAAAATTTAACCTCTAACTGTACATTGAGGACCAAAGAATTGTGTGCTATGCTTTCAAGTGTCCAAACAATCTGAAGCTTTGTGCATTTAAATTTTGATTCTGAGCAGGACTTGAGTGATATTTCTGCTCAAATGTCATCAGTTTTTAAACACTCTTTAGCGTTTGATCTGAAATGCCAGTTTACCAGAAAGACATGCAACTGGAGTCATCCATCTCATCTCATACACACAGGAGTAAGATTTGAACAACACTAACAGGTAGCATATACACTGTGTTCCCTAGAACCAAGGATCCCAGATATAAAAGACAGATGTCTGTCTCCTATATAATGTGTTATGACAGCAGGCTGGAAATTAATCCACTTCCATTGTGTGAATAATAATAACACCTATGTATGTATTTAATACATAAACTTTGCAAAGATTGGTTTGAGAGTAGTGAAAAGTTTTGGAGGTTGAACCCATTTCCTGAAACGTGCATCTGGGATGTCAGTGAATATCAGCAAAGTCCAAGTGCCATGTCCTGCACTTCGGCCACAACAACCCCATGCAGCGCTACAGGCTGGGGGCAGAGTGGCTGGAAAGCTTCCCATCAAAAAAGGATCTGGGGGTGCTGCTGATGTCCAGCTGAACGTGAGCCAGCGTATGTCCAGCTGGCCAAGAAGTCCAATGGCATCGTGGCCTGTATCAGAAATAGCATGGCCAGGAAGTGATTGTGCCCCTGTCCTCAGCATGGGTGAGGCCACACCTCAAATCCTGTGTTCAGTTCTGGGCCCCTCTCTGCAAGGTGCTGGAGTGTGTCCAGAGAAGGACAATGGAGCTGGGGAAGGGTCAGGAGCACAAATCCTATGAGAAGCAGCTGAGGCAGCTGGGTTGTTTCACCTGGAGAAAAGGAGGCTCAGAGGAGACCTTACTGCTCTCTACAAATGCCTGAAACAAGGTTGTAGTAAAGTAGTCTCTCCCAGGCAAACAGTGCCAGGACAGGAGGAAATGGCCTCAAGATGTGCAAGGGGAGGTTCAGGCTGGACAGCAGGAGGAATTTCTACACTGAGTGACTGTTAAACATTGGAATGCACTGTCCAAGAAGGTGGTGGAGTCACCATCCTTGGAGGTGTTCGAGAAACAACTGAACAGGCACATAGTGCCATGGTCTAGTTGACAAGGTGATGGTCAGTCAAAGGTTGGACTTGACCTCAGAGGTATTTTCCAATCTAAATAATTCTGTGATTCTGGGACATGTGTCTAGAAGCTCCACCTGTGTGAATTTGCATCAGAAAATGCTCTTCTGTTTTTCTTTTTTTTTCCCCCCCCCGCTTATGTTCAATAATTGCTCTACAGACATTTCTTCTTTTGTATTATTTGAATAGGTACCCAATGAGATAACTCTGATCTTCTGTGGATCCAAATACTCAAAAATATCCAGTTAACTCTGTGAGGGGACACGAATTTATATTTTGGTATTCCCTGTTTTTATAGCAAACTTCTGATTGTCATCCTTGAATTAGCACTTGTTGAATTCATTAAGGAACATTGACATTTGCTAAACAGCAGATTTGGTTAATAATTACATTTTTTCAAATTTTTAAAACTATTATTCTCATATTTATAAGTGTGATTTATTTGCAAATCAGGCCAGCTGACAAAGAGTGTCTTTTCTCAAGAAAACCCACAATCTAACAGCAAGGAATGGAATTTGTTGAAAGATGAGAAGTTGGGGTAAAAGTCTGCAACATTCAGGTTGTAGACTTGAAGGAGCTTGCTTTTCTTTCTTATGGTGTAAAGTTTTTTTTTGGCCTCCATATATCTTGCACTCTTTGGATTATTTCCTTTCCATTTGATATGATTGCAATTCCAAGGGCATTAGAAACTGCAGCATTTTTGGAAAGTGACTTGCCAAGGACATTTTTCTGCTCTTCACACTCTACATCAGTATCATGTGGACTAAATTTTATTTATATATCTACAAAGAGATCTTGATGCAGGTTTCCACCCTGTCTGACATATACTTTCTCAGTTATCAGAATAATATTTCCCTTTCTACTTAAGGGAGAAGGAAGGAGAGATTTGTATTTCTCGACAAATCAAGAAACTGGAGTGCTCTGAGCTCAGCTCTCCTGGAGGCAATGTCTAAAGTAAGAGCAGATGAACTTAGCTACAAAAGTTAAATGCCTGAAAGTAACAATCCCAGTTGAGAGCATTAATTAGCACCAAAGAAGCATCCAGGTCTTCAAGAGCTTCATCTGCTATTGAATAACCAAGACATCCAGCAACTACCTACAGCAAACAAAGCAAACAAGATTCATTTTCAGAGCCCTTGTGCTTTACAGATATGTTCTTTTTCCTGTGGGAAGCACAACATATTTCATAAGAACAACATTAGAACATAAGAGCTAGATTTGATGCAAAGGCCAAGGCAACCAAATATCAGCTCTGCAGTCACTGTCAAGCCACAAGCATTGTTACAGGGCAAGGTCACCAAGGGCATTGCTTCTCTCTGTTTTTCCCTTCTCTCTTATGCAGTGACTGTGAGAAGACTTCTTGCAAGGATATTATGCAGTCTATTGGATTTTTAGCAGGCTACAGATTTCACTGTTTAAAACTGTTCTTAATGTCCAGCATAAATTTTACCTTACACATAGCTTTCTAAAGGATTTTTTCTGTTCACAGGAGGAACAGGAGTAAAATGGGATTATGTGCAAAACTGAGCCTTTTAGGCTGCCTGAAAGAGTAGCAGCAAGCAAAGAAAAATAAAACCAGTATTTTATAGCTGTTGTAAAAATTATTTCTGTGAGCAAAACATTTTTTTTTAAAAAACCACCTCTTGCCAAGAAGTGACATATTGGGCTTCATTCTGTTATTGGATGCTTGTTAAAAATCCTTCTCTGCTATTGCTTTTTTGGGTTACAGGGTTTAGGTTACAAGAGAGATGAAGCAGGACTTTTCATAAAAGCATATAGTGATGGGACAAGGGGGAATTGGTTCAAACTGAGAGTAGTTTTAGAATTGATATTAGGAAGAAATCCTTTATTGTGAGGGTGATAAGGCACTGGAATAGCTTGCTCAGAGAAGCTGTGGATATCCCATTGCTGAAAGTGTGCAAAACCAGGATGGATGGGATTTCAAGTAACCTGGTCTAATGGAAAGTGTCCCTGCCCAAGGCAGAGGGGTTGACTATAAAGACCTTTTAGGCCCTTTCCAACCCAAACCATTCTGCTAATCCATAATTAATTATTGAAAATAAGGTTTAGGGTGATAATGCAAATAATCCCACCCTGAAGTCTGAGAGCTGACCAACAGTTTACCTGTACATGCAATTTCTACATTCAGTAAGTGGTCATATGTCTAAAGGCTTGCAAGGCTTGTTTCTGTGAGCGTGTTGCAGAGGTTTTTTATGTTACTGGATTTTTTGTTATTTGACTGTTTTTCCCAGTATGGGTTTCCCCACTGGAAGAAAGAAGACAGCTGTCTTATTGTCTATGAGCACAAGAAGCTGCTTCTCCTTGACAGGCAGCAGCTGCCTGCATAGAGATGGCAGTGCTGGGTTCGAGTTGTAGAGCTTGAAGTGATTCTGCCCTGGCAGTATGGGCATCCTCTCTACTTACTAGGGCAGTGCCCTACTGATGTTCTTGAGTTCAGACTTAAGGGTTTGGCAAAGAAAAATTGAAGGAGAAAAGGGAGTTGCCAAGAGGGTGTAACTCTTGGACTCAGCTAACATGCCTGGGAACCCAAGGATGAATAATTTCAGGAACAATATGAGTGCTTCAGAGCTAAACACACAGACATGAGCAGAGTGTGATGTGATGTCTGCACATGATCTTATCTCAATGCTCTCGGAAAGAAAGGGGGATTTTTTCCAGTTGATGGCAATTTGATACCTAAGTCTCATGAGTATTTGTTGGAAATCTTACTGTGAAGATTATCTGTTTAGGCATGCATTCAGCAAAAAATATTTTTGTTTGGGGGGTTTTGGGGTGGGATTTTATCTGAATAAGGATGGGAGAGGGCTAGGTTCCAAGTTTCAAACTTTTTTTAATGTTTTAACAGACTCACTCTACTTATTAGAAAATGTAAAGAAATGAAATGCATTTTAATATACTTTAAATGAACAGCTGCCTCTCTGAAGAATTCTGACGGCAATTATAAAAGAAGGCTATTTATCTTGTGGACACCTACGATATGAGGAAATCATGAGGCATGGCCATACACCTTTTCTTTTCTCAAAATGGAATATGTTTTATTTTGCCAGGGGTCAAAACATGTAACCTGGGTGCATAAGTCAAACAATGGAAATTAAGTATATCCAACATATAAAATATCTTTTATATATCTTATAAATATCTTATATCTTATAAAACATCTTATATATACTGTCAAATATATAATCAATATTAACAAAATAACAAAACCTAAGAGATTTGTACTACTTCTGTGAGTACTGCAATACTAAATATTTTGTATTATCTTTGTATTTCCCTCCATTTGCTTCTGGTCATCTCCTTCTTGTTGAAAGCAGAACTTACTGAAGTGTGTATATATCTTTTTCTACTATGTAGAGAATGAAGAGATAGAGACCCTTGAGCCCCATCCAGCAAATAGCTTTTAGATCCTGAAACTTAAATAAGGAATTTGTTCTAGCCATCTCTGCAGCTTTTGAATGAGGCAAAAGGACTGCAAAGTGCATAGTAAAATGCAAGAATCTCACTTTTTCAATTGCATTGGTTGCCCAGACACTGGACAAGACTGGTGTATGCAAGACTATTATGACAAGGCTCCAGTTGAAATATTGTGCAGCTTTTTTTTTCAGAGTATTCATGGTGATTGACAGGAAATTTTTCCTTGAAATTTAAATCTCCTAGCTAAATGGGTTCCATTTGTCTTTATATGCCATGAAGCATATGCTGAGAATGTTATCAGTCAGAGGAGATTATCTTTTTAATTTCATTTAATATTTTCAGGATGCTTGAGTATTCTGTGATGCTCTCAAGCGCTAATGTTTGTGTAAAGACACCGTATTAACACATATGCAATGTGCTCCAACCCATCCATCACAGCATCAGGGCATCCATCTGCCTGGTTACCCTTCTCGAGGGGACAGCTCACAGCACCTAAATTCAGATCTCGTTTCTGCCTGAAAACAGACAAGTACAAGATGGTCATGTGCAGGGGTTTTAAAAACCAAATCCCCTTTGGATCAGACTTGCCACCTTTGTGGAGATTTGCCTCCCTGCAGAAAATAGTGAGAAGCATGAACTCTTGTCTGCAGAATGGAAATATCAAGCTGATCAACATTTCCGCATTGCTCGCAAGATAATCCTTCATTTGAGCTGCTTATCTGAAATCTGTCTCATGAATCTGATGGGAGGATTTGCCCTAAGTAGTTAATTATGGTGCTGCTAAATTTCCTCCTCTCTACTTATTCTTTCACTTTAAGAAAAATCATGCAGCTATAAAGACTGTAAACTTCAATTAAAAGCAAATGAAACATTATCTAGCTAAAAACTTATTAAGGCACCTGAAATTATCTTTTTACCTTTCATTCTGATCTTACTTTTCCAGATGCTCACTGTAGGTGGATTTTTAGTTGGAGCTAATCTGGCTGTTCTGACAAAATTGTGGGGCTTGAGGGTTTTGTTTGGTTCATTGGTAGGTTTTTAGTATGTTTGGAGGTTTTTTGTTTGCTTGGGTCTTTAGATTGTTGTTCATCTGACTTAGAGCATTTAAATGAAGAATTCTTCTGTGTCAGGCTAAGCCCTGTCTGTTGTCCTGGCCTGAACCTGGCTGTAAAGCAATTGCAAAGACAAAATAAAGACATTGCCAGATTATACAATCTTTTAGTCTAACTTATACTGTAGAGAGGAACCATGGTTTTGGTTTTTAAAGTATTTTGTACCTAATTGAGATTTATGAGAAAGATTTAATATGTTTTGAAATTTAAGTGCCACTTCTGACCCCTGATGTGATTGTGATAAGGGATTGCAAAGACATGTTAACATGACCGATGAAAAATTACCACGGTAATATGGGAAATTGTCAGGTTATTTCCCACACAGAGAATATATTTTGTCTATGAGGAAATATTTTGCTGGTTATTCAGATTTCTCAACCAACCTCTTTAGGAAGAACCAATTCAGGTTCTTTTCTCATCCTCTGGATGAGGGCAGTATATTTTTTCCTGGTGCAGACACTGAATGGAACTGGATGTTCCCTGGGCAAGTGGGTCTGCCTTAGGGTGGGATTTCTTATGTGGTTCAGCAAACGTGCATCTTGTGAGACATGTGAGAAAAGGACTTGAACTCAAGTAATAGAAGGTACTTTCTTAGCAGAGAAGAGGTTAAGTTTTACTCAAAAAGTTATGAAAGTTCTTATTTTTCTTTTACTGGGTTGCTAAACAGGACAGCCCTGGATTTCATGTGGTGCAGCCTCAGCCTCTTGGGAAGCTGCTGGGCACAGCCTTTGTCCTGCTGAGCTCTCCTGCCCAGAGCTGGGTGTGTGCTCTCTGCAGCAACCCAGTCCCTAGAGAAAATGGAGCAAAATGTACTTAATTGTTCTTGCCATGAAAAATGACAGTCTTGGAGGGAGAAATGGCTCCCATCCAACCTCTTTTATAAATTCTTAAAATAAGCTAAAGTTTCTCATCGGAAGGCTTAAGATTTTGGGGATGGTGTTAAATTGCCTTTTATTAGCTGGTGCTTTCATTGCCTTAATTCTGGATGTATCCCAGAAGTTCCCACTTAATCCTCAGGAAGTTTTTGTCTCTAGTATTTCAATAGCAGAGGCACAAGTGTTTTATGAAGACACCCACCTAAACGTTTTTTTTTTATTTTTTTCCTCTTTATATTCCCTTCACACATTGACCAGGACAGGTGTTACCTTACATCCTTCTCATGTTTGTGGCTGTTGAAAAAATTTTGGAGTCTTTTGGTATGTGGTCTATAAAAGCTTGCCAAATGTGAATTTATGTGAACAAATAAATGCTTTCTGCTAATTACTCCAACCAGGCATTCTCCAGGACATGCTGAAGTGCTAAAATAGTTGTGTTTTAACCCTGGCCATAAGCTCTTTTCTTCTCCCACATAGATTTTAGGGGGGTTTTTGCACAGTGTGTGAAGTAACTGTGTGCAAGTCCTGGTCATTTACATTATTATGTACACATGGCCAAGTACTGAATTATAACATATTTAGTATGAGACACAGCTTCACATTTTGTTTTGCACTTTGTTTCTGCTGAGACCTGTGCTCAGAGGCTCTACCAGCCCTGAGGCAGTAGGATTCTCCAGTATTTTGATGCCCAAAGAAACTCATGGGTTCATGGAAGCCTGTGTAGGACTTGCTTGAGGATCCAGTTTTGGGGTTTTTTAAACTTCTTTAGGCACTTGATACACGGGGTTGTTTTTTATTGTTACATTTCATAGGAATTTTGTATCTTGAGCAGCAGCGCCTGCAAAAAGAATGTGAGGAAATAAAATTACTTCTCTCCTGCTTTCTTGTATTAAGAAGCTATTTCCTAAGGCTATCTACTTAACTGCAGCTGCTGTCCGTGCCTGGAGATATTAGAAAAAATGGCATTATAGCTCAGAGCAGCAGCTTACTCTGGTTTTGATTTCTTCTGGGTTCACTACCAGACTCACTGGGGCCCTGAGCACTACCTGAGACTGAGTAGATTGTTAAAACCCAACTGGTGGATGGCTTGTTTCCCCTTAACTGTTTTCATGGTTGGTGGCAGGAAAGTTTCTTGCCACTCCCTTATCTGAGGTTTATGTAATGAATTGATCATAGGCAGTGTGCGCTTTGAACTTGTTCCAGTTTGGCAGAGCTCAGCTGCTCCTGAGTCACCGTGACTCCCAAAGGAATTTTTCCTGACTTTAGAGGCAGGTAGGTGATTTTTCCCTACCATGGGCATTGAAAAAAATGTCCCCAGTGAGAAATCAGGTTCCTAGTGGGTACTGAAATAGCACCATTGTACAGGCACACTCTGATTTAGAGTCTAAAAATACAGACCAGCTCTGACTCCAGGACACACGCTGAACTCCCTGCTCTGTGTGCTGTCCTTCTCTGGATGAGATACTCCAAGTGCATATTCTAGATACCTCTGCCTACTAGGGTCAGTTTGAATCTCCTTACATGAGTGTTTTAACACGTTGTCATTTCTGCACTCTGTGTATATGTGTGCTTTCTCATGGTCACTGACTTGTTCTCCCACAGGCAAGATCTAAGTGTAACCCCATTACCCTGTAAAATAAAAAATTAAACCTTTCACCAAGAGGTAATGATACCAGGTGTAATACTTCCTAACAGATAACTCTACTTTCCCTGAAAGCCTCTAGATTGGGAACAGAGCAACCCAGGATTACACTGACAAATAGCCAAAGACAGCAAATTGCAAGTTCTTCTTAGTGGTTACAACATGATGTAAGTAAAAAGAAGAACATACCATAAAATAGCAAGCAGTAAACTGTCACAGCTGCTAGCAGATGTTGTACCCTACTGACAGGCTGGTGGGCTCACTTCACATCTAGTGGGTTTTATAATGACAGCAGTGAAACACTGGAACAGGATGCCCAGAGAAGTGGTAGATGCCCCATCCCTGGAAACATTCAAGGCCAGGCTGGATGGGGCTCTGTGCAACCTGGTCTAGTAAAAGTGTCCTGGCTTATTGCAGGTAGGTTGGATCAGACAACCTTTCAATGGCACTTTCAACTCAAACTACTTCATGATTCTATTAAAACACTCTGAAGTAATACAGCTTGATCAAACTGCAAAATCACCTCCACCCCAAAGAAGCCTCCATCCAAAAACTCTGTGCATGGTGTGTACAGTGAGGTGCATCTCTCCCAAGCTGCCATGGTAGGCCAGGCAGAATTGCCTGCTGACAAGCAGGTAAATCCTCTTTTTTTCCCCCTTGAGTCTCTTTTAGACTTTCAGATTCACTTCCTTATCCTCTAAGACCCAGAGAAAACCCTGTGAAACTGTGACTGTTGCTGCAGACTCCCTGGCCAACAGAGGTTTTGTGCTCTCTCTCTGCTCTCTGCAGAATTTTCCTTCTTCTTCCCCACCAACAGGTGGAGCAGAGATGTCTCACCTCTGCCACTCTCCACAGGAACCTTGCAGTAAAAATAGCACACTTACTTATTTGTCTCCCCAAAAATTATTCTAAATCTCGACATTATTTCCCTAGTCTTTTTTGCCAACTCACTTTTACCACTTGTGTGTTTGTTCTCTTCCACTGTCAGAATGCAAATATACCAGGTGAGACAAAGTGTCAAGGTCTTTTTTGCTCTCCTTTTAAATATTCACTGGCTGTAAAACAAACCTCAGGGCTCTTTTACGAAATAAATAAAGAAAACCACTTAAAATTGTTTGCTCATTAAGGTATTTATTCCTATATTTTGTGTAGGAAACTCTCCCAAACCTGTGCTTTGCTCCTAAATTACTGAAAGTGTCCTTTCAAATTGCTAAAAAGAGCCAAATAGCACGTGTAAATGTTGCACAATGCACACATAAGAATTAATGTTTAACAATAGAGTGCCACTGCTGAGAAGGTATCTGTAAACAGTGCTTGTTTATATGAGAACCCTTGGCATATCTCTGGCAGTGAAGAGCAGATCTCAAAAAAGTTTGCACCTGAGAGACTGACTTACAGTCCTTCAACTCCTCTAAATGAAGGAAAAAAAGCCAGCTTCCTGCAAAATGAGCACAATGACCTCAGAAATTATCCCAGGGGAACTTTTGTTCACTGCTCCCCTATTTTTAATTTGTTTTTAAGAATTCCAAGTGAGGTTACTGCATTTGAGCTGTATTTTGTCTTGTGCAATTACCTTTAAACAAGCATAGATGTTCAGCTGTGGCATTGAGGCTGCCCTTCAGGAAAAGTAGAATTAGGTGTAGACATGGGAGCACATACTTTGGCTACATTTGCTGTGTTCAGCTTGGGCTCTCTGACATAGGATTAAAAACTCCAAAGCATTCACTGATGCAAACATCTCATTATAGTATTCAAAGACAAACAGAGATAGAAGGATGTTGACATCTTAATGGACAAACAATTAATATATATATATATGGGAAAAGAGCCTTTTTTCTTCCATGGCTAGAATAAACAGTGTATTTCTTGCCTATATTTACTTGGACAAGTCACCAGCAGATCGGGGTGATGGGCTGTGACCTCTAGAAGTTAATATGTTACACGGCAATAATAAAAAACAGCATTAAAGTAGCAAGTGCTGGAATTTGTGCCTGCTGTAGGCATTTCAAGTCCACGTACCTTGACTGCTGCCCTGTTCCACTCGAGGTATGTCACTCTACTGTCATCCCAATTTGAAACATCACTGCACCACCCTCCCACCCCACCCAAAACAGGAAACCTATCTGGCACAGCAAAAGCTTTCCCTGTCATTCAAGGAGTGTTTCCCAGTTGTAGTCAGGATGGCTGTAACTTGGACTGGGAGCATGGGGAGGCTGAGAGTGTGCTTGAGAGCAGCAGGGTTGTCCCTCTGGGCAAGCTGCTTGCCCCACTCCATGCCACACAGAGACAAATAAAGCTCTGTGTGCGAAGGGGTGGGAAGAGGGGAAAAAAGAGGGAATAGCTTTGCTGGGGACAGACAGGCAGGAGAGAGTCCTCCTTTCACAATCTGTGCCAATTTAGATTTGCTTGAAGTGACTATGAAACTGAATTAAGTTTCATCCCATGTACCCAGCTTTATTCATAATTGCTCAGAGACAAGGAGTCTGTTGAGTCTGGGGTAGTATTTAGTTATTTTAATATACTGTCCTTTTTTCTTGCTAGAATCTCTTTGTTCGCTTCATTTCCAAGCTAATGAGATTGACTACACTGCCTTAGTACAGCCTCACACTTCATATCCTCCATCCTACATACCAGTGGTAGCAGGGATCCTCTGGAAAAAGAAAAGTTTAGTCATTTCATTGAAACACTGCTGCTGTTGTTCCAAAGTAACCCTCCTGCCAGGACATGACTGGCAGCAACAAGATCTGGGTTGAAATTGTAGGGAGCTGCTCCAAATGTGGTGACATGAGGCCACACCTGGAGACAACTGGAAAAATTATACTGAACTCTAGTATTTCAAAAGCAGAGGCATAAGAGGCAAACACGAATCCAACAGTTCAAAAAGATTTTGTTAGGTATTTTTTTTTTTGTAAGAGAGGACAAAAATCTGACCAGGTAGATGAACAGTGATAGCAACTGACTGTTAGTTATTCTTTAACTATAACAGTTCATAGTCTTTTTCCTCTAAAGAAGTAATTCCCAGGGTAGAATTTTTCCCATCATCTAAGTGAAAGTAAGTGAAAGCAAAGATTTGTTAGTGATAAACTGCCCTATGAAGCAATGCTCTGGTAGCTGCTGATGGCTGTGCCTCTGGCTGCTCCATTTTCATTCATGGGCCTTGGCAACTCTGCTGAGAGCCCTTTGCTCCCAGCCTGGCCCAGCCACCTCTATGACTCCTGCAGCCTCTGGACTTGCAGTGCTTTAATGCTCAGAACTGTCAGCTGGCTGAACTGAACCAAATGACAATCTGGACATGGATCTTCAAGGAGGCAGGGAAATGGTTTTTTCCTCCCTCTTCTGCATATACAGTCTGCAGCACAGAACCTTGTGAACCCCCTGCCCAAGCTGACTAAGCACGACCACTAACCTTCCACTCAAAGCACAATATCAGCTGTTGCCTTAGGCTGGGACAGCCATTTGCCCAGATACATTTCACAAAGCTTCAAATACATTTGGAGACTATAAATATCATTGTTAGAGCTGCAAAGTTTTCCCCAGTTTTTAAACTCCATTTCTCAGCAATGACTCTCAAGTGTAGTAACACAACGCACAAAATAAATGTTTAGGACACGTTTGTTTGTGTGCCTCCCTCTCACCCCTCTGGAGAGAAAAAGAATCTCCTCTGGTGGGGTCCAGGAGTGTCTAGGGCGAAGGTTGTTCTTAAATTTTTGGGGCAAGCCATCAGGTCCAGGACTCAAAGGGACTGAGTTAAGGATTGTTCTGCTGCCTAAATGTCTTTCCCCGTTTTTTTTTTTTTTTTTTTTTTTTTTTTTGGTTTTTTTTTTTTTTTTTTTGACATAGAATACCTGGGAATACAAGAGACAAAAATACAAGTCCTTACAAGTCCTTCACAACTGGCTGAAATCATTGTCCCACTGATGGTGGGTTCAATCTGACCTCTTCAGCTCTTCAGAAGAGCCATGAGCTCAGAAACTCAAAATCCTTTGTCTTATTTTTGTACCTCTCTCTCATCAAAGCTGGAAGCTCTGATAACAAATCTACCCAGGGTGTCCTTTCAGCTTCCTGCTGCAGCTGTGCTTTTATGATGATGTTAGCAGGATCTTTCATCATCCACCTCCTAAGAGCACCCCCTTCATGCCCACACATTTCACTCCTATTTTAAGAAAAAGGTAAAAGCTGTTTGGCTTTGCTTAGAGCATAGAGGGATTACAAAAGCAGATATCATTATTAAAATAAAGCCATCCTGTTCTCTTTTCCAGGAGATAGTAACGCCCTATTTCACCACCTTAGGAAAGGAGTTGACCCCTCCTCCCACAGATGCATATTGGGACTATCAGCCCCAAGTTCCCAGGGAGCAGTGACAGAAGCCTCCCAGTGGAGAGGCGTTGGATACAAACATTTAAAAGCCTAATTTTGCAATAAGACCTTGGGGAATTTTTGTTGTTTTGTTTTGGGTCTGTTTTCCTGCTGATTGCTGTCTTTCCTTTCTTAATCATTAGTCTTTTCCAAGTTTTAATTCAATAATTCAAATGTTATTAAGATTTTATTGGTCATTTTCTTGTAACAGATTGTCACAAGACTGTTGAAGAAATCATGCTCATTAAAACTTCCTTCCTGAGCTTTCCACAGCAGGTTTTCTGATCATACTGTTGGACCACTGCAGAACCACTGATTTAATTTTTAGCTCCTACAATAAAAATTAAACTAGGAATGAGTTCCTATCTGTTTCATTGGCTTAGCTGCTGGATTCTGTTTACCTTCAAAAAAACTCCATTTAGGGTTCTGAGTCCTGGAGTTTCATTATCAGTTGACCTCAAATATTCTTAGTTTTCCAGTGATGAATCCTATATTCTCACTTAAGCCTACTAACACAGATACCTGAATCCTCATTTGTGTACTCAAGAATCAAAGAGCAGTTCGGGCTGGGAAGGGCCTTTAAAGGTCATCTATAGTCCAACCCCCACAGCATTGGCAAGGACATCTTTAACTAAACCAGGTTACTCTTCCCCCCATCTGCAGTGATCCCCC
Organism: Oenanthe melanoleuca; assembly: GCF_029582105.1. Taxonomy (NCBI): domain Eukaryota; kingdom Metazoa; phylum Chordata; class Aves; order Passeriformes; family Muscicapidae; genus Oenanthe; species Oenanthe melanoleuca. Next base: position 67,696,828 of record NC_079335.1, read on the forward strand.
CCCAGTGCAACACAACACCCACCCAATCTAACCTTGAACATTCCCAATGATGAGGCATCCACTGTTTCTCTGGACAACCTGTTCCAGTCTCTCACCACTCATTGTAAAGAACTTCCCTACATCTGCTCCAAGTCTACTCACGTGTAGTTAAAACTGTTACCCGTTTCTTTTATCACTAACTGGCCCTGGTGAAAAGTCTGCCCACATCCTTCTTATACGCCCCCTTTAAGTATTGAAAACTGCAGGAGCTTTCATTTTTCAGTTTGAACAACACAAATTCTCTCAGCCATTCCTCATGAGGGAGGTGTTGCAGCCCTCTGATGATTTTTTGTGGCTCTCCCCTGGACCCACCCCAACAGTTCCATGGCTTTCTTGTGGTGAGGGCCCTGGAGTTACATGCTGTTCTTCGGGTGAGGTCTCAGAAGAAGCCACAGGCATCTGGAGCTTCCAAGTCAGTATGCAGAAATAAAACCCCAAAACATAAAACCCTACCACAAAGGAAACAAAACTCTAGAATCATACAATCATATATGGATGGATAAACATATCTATTTTACAGTCTATGTTACATCCATCTGAAAATTCCTGGTTTAGCCATTCTTAATGCTCATCTATCAGGAGGGAATGAGGAATTCATAAATCAGTAGGGTAACAAATATAATTATCAAGATCTGTACTAGACAACAATTTGGAAATGCAATTGTTATGTATCAATGAACCGTACTTTGTAATTTTATAGGGAATCACCTTAAAATTGAAAACATGGTAGCAAAGTACTGCTGATTTTCAGTGTCACTCGTGCCCACACCACTCTTTTCCAAAGAGTTAAAAATGCCAGTCCTCAAATTGTATAAATATTCTCCTATGTTATGACATGGAAATCCCCATGAAGGAGATGATTAGACCAGCACAGGGATGACTGTGCAGGGGAGCTGTACCTGTTGTTTAAAATATGGTGTGAACTTGGTAGTAGCTGGGACTGGGCAACCTGACAGGTGGTTTCAGTAGCCACGAGCCGAGGCTGCATAGAGAAGGGCATGGAAGCTTCCACCTGTGGCATGCCCAAGTGTCTACAGGTGGGAACCCACCCTGTTCCCACACTGGAATAGGACACAAGGGTATCTTCTGTTCATGCAAGGACAAGAAAAAACAGGGGCTGCTCACAGCAAGCACCCTGAGAAACCTTCATGTAAGCAATGACTTAGGCTGCAGAGGTTGCTGCAAGACTCCCAGCTGCTTACTCTTGTGTGCACACATGGTCTGACTCAAGCAGACACTTCCTTCAAGTTTGAGAAGTGTTTGGACAATGCTCTCAGACACATGATGTGATTCTCCATGTTCAGTGCAGAGCCAGGAGCTTGGCTTGATGGTCCTTGTGGGTCCCTTTCAATTCAGCATACTTTGATTCTATGAACTACTGGGGTGATTTGGCACATCAAATACAAAGTATCTGTGAACAATTAAAATGTCACTCTCTGACTTTTAGTTTTCCCGTGTAAGCTGTAGATAGGTTTCAAAGTACATAATCAGTGAAAGTTTGCAAAGATTTCCATGTGCGTTTTGGTTCAGTACTGATCAAGAAAGTTAATGTGGCTTTTGTGACAGACTTAAAACACAGGCCAGTGCTGTGAAAGCACCTCCATAGTTATTTCAGGTATTAGTCTAATGCATTTTAAGAGGATTAAAACCTTCATTTGTCATCTTCTAGTAAAAGAAAAAATGGCATGTAAATCTGTGGTTCCTTTAATATTGCATCAGATTATGAACAAGTATAAAACCAATCTCTTCCTTCGAATCTCTATGGACACATGCCTATTTACTGAAGAGTTGTGGTCTTTATCCTAGAAGGATTACCCTTCTCTACCCTTCATGGTCATTATGGCCTGTCTGTGATAGAGAAAACAAGAGTTTCTGTGGGATTATTGTTTTCCTCCCTTGTCATCCACCTCTGCCGAGAGAGTAGAAGGTGGAGAAAAGGTGGGGCTCTGGCTCTCCGCCCACTCTGCTGGGAAGGTAAACTGTGCCAACAGGCTGGGCAGCAAGCAAGTGCTGATCCAGACACCAGCTGCTGCCAGCAGAGCTCCTGCCATGAAGGCAGAGGAGGAACCAAGCACAGATCTTGTCATCACAGTTTGTTTTCTGGGCAGTCCCTGAAGCCACATAGTAGTGCACCACCCTGAGCAGCAAATTCACAGGAAGTCTTGAATTTTTCCTAGTTTGCAGCTGTGAACAGCAAGAAAGTATTCTCTCTATTTATAAGTTAGAGGTTCTCCATATTTATTTTTCCTAAGGACATCTAATGAGCTGTTTTTGTACTCTTAATGCCTTGAACCTGAGGTAATTCTCATGCTGTACGTTTTCCGGATACCTGCAGATGAGTCACCTGAAAAAAATGGAGTGTAGTTTCATTATAATTATGTAATAATTTATACTGCATCCCTAGACTGAGGTTACAGTGTAAGGAGAGCTGGCAGGCCAGGAGAAGACAGAGAAATAAAAAGATTCCAAAATTCATTAACCAGGGTGTTTAAAGGGTGTTTAAAGAATGTGGCAGACTTTTTACCTTCATATTGTCTTTTAGGGGACAGTAAACAGCAGACTCTTGGGAAGATTCACATAGCACCATTAAAACTGGTCAGAGGTAGAATTCCAGCATGGTTAACCTCGCATTCAAAAGAAAGAGGGAAACAAATGAGAGAAGGAAAGTTCTGGAGAACAGACAATCATTACTGCCTGTTTGCGAGGTGAATATTCCATAAATGCAATTGGAATCAGTAGAAAACCTCTCAATATTGAACAGCTTTGGATCATTACAGTGATGTTGACCAGATAATCCATACTTACTCCACCCCTCTTTGACTCTCCAATCCCTTCCTTGATAATTGAAGGACAGTTTTTCTGGTTTCTAATTCTGTGTATTGCTCACAGGAGCGGGGTGAGGAGGGTGACCACAGCCCGTCATAAAAAGAGAAGCTCCACCCTGTCTTGTCTCTGTGTGACCACACCAGTTCAGTGATTCTGTGGTGAAACAACTGTGTACTTCATCTCAGACCAAGATCTCCTGGATTTTTACCACCAGACATCTTTGGAAGACACCCTTTCCTCTTTAGTCATTCCTAGCTAACCCAAATCTTCTGGAAGAAGACAAAAGCAGCAACATTGGTCTCAAGGTATGTTAGCAAAAAGAAAAGTATTATTGCTTTGTCACCTGTTGGTATTAAGGTGCAAACTTTATGAAATGTACAATGGGTGAGTTAAGAAGCCTTTGCTGGCCTCAGAGATCAGGTGATGGCAAAGTCACCCTCTGCACTACTGATCACATCATGACATGCTGAATACTAGAAAAATTTTACTTCCTATGATGTCAATCTAAATAAGCTTACAGAGAATTCCTCAAGGTAAGGAGGTAAGCTATTTTATCATTTACCCCCTCACACTTGGAACTTAAACCTGAGTAAGGCTTTATGTATGTCAGAGCTCGTCTGCCTTCTTCAGATGCTTTCCTTACATTCTCTCAGGGCTATGAGTCTCATATTAATAGAATTTAGTGATTTCAGCAGGTTCATGAGGTCTGTGTTTGGGGTAGGAATGAGTAAAAGGTAGGCTGTTGGGAGTGCATGTTGTAATTTAACAGGAAGCAGCAGTTCAAATTCTGTTTAATTCATGGGAATTGCACAGATTACATGATATGTTAAAGGTCTTTTTTCCCCAAAGATTTAAGGAATATGGTGGTATAATATCAGTGAGCTTTCTTTTTAAATCTTTGCGTGCTTTGAATTGTCGAACTAAGGCAATCACAAATTAGATAACTCAAAAGAAACAGCAGCAGCACCAAGACTGCTACTTTTGTATCTCTGTATAAGTACATATGTATTCGTCTTTACCTGTAGTGTATTAATTTTGGCTTAAACACAGAACCAAAACCTGCTTCCATTTGTGTTGCTAACAATCAGGATAAACTGAAAAGTGCATCAGAGGATGCAGGTATGAAATGAGAATTATGTGTGCAACTATAAAATTCTATAAAATCTATGCTGTAATTTATCCATTCTGAAACTTGAAAATGAAACCTGGAGATACTACTACCTCCTAACCATGGAAAATTTCCAAATTTCAGTGAAATTTGCAAAAAAAAATTCTGAAAAAAAATATTTAAATGTAGTAGAAGTTTTACCCACTCTATGAGCTAAAAGATAGTTGTGGACAACATTAATAAAGCTTCTCCCATGCAGTGTTAAATATTTACATAGAGGACTGTGAGTATATATAATTCTCCTGATTATAGCATGAAGATACATTTTTTTACATCAAAATAGAAATGGCCTTCTTGAAATAGAAACCCTGGTACTGTGTATTCACTACAGACATGGCTCAGGAGAATTGTTTTCTAAGGGCATTTGGGAGTAACTTACTCCAAGAATGACTCCAAGAGTTCGTAGCTAAAGCCCCACCTGACAGTCAGGGTTTCAAAGGCAGCAGGTCTCCCCACTGCCATCACTCCCAGCTCCACTGCTGGCTGGAGAGCTGGGTGTGATGCATGGGAGGGTGCAGGCTGCTTGCAGTGGTGAATGTGTGGTGTTGTATGTGCAGTGTGCTGCACAGGAAACACTGGGAATGTGGGAATCCACAGTCTACAGAGAGGAGCTTTCTGTTTTATGGTGTCATTGGACCATGTAAAGTGTGTCCCTTCCACAGTCTTCTCAGTCCTGCCCAGCTCTACAAAGTTTGGCCTGTCTGTAACCCCACAACTGGAAAAGCATCAGTCACTAAGCGATGTGCTACAACTTCACACAGCTTCTAAATGAACTGTTTCAGATCTGTGGAAAGTTATTTACACAGGAACCTCATAAAGTTTCCCTTTCTGATAGCTCTGCTGGGCTGCATGGCCCAAGATCTTTACTTCTGTCTCACAAAAATTCTGAAAGAGAGGGTAATTCTAAGAGTACAAATTCTTGAATTACAGGAGGAGGTAAGGATGACATGTATTTTAGTGGCACAAGCATCTGTGAGGCAGTGAGTTGCGTCTCTGAAATGCTACTTTCACAACTTCAGACTCTCTTTGGCACGGCAAACAAAGAGCAAAAACCTCCCAGAGAGGAATGGCTGTAGCAGGGTCACTCTGACCAGCAAGCCAAGCAGGATTACCCAGCTCAGTATAATGAAGATAATTTTACATAACTTAGTTAGTGTTTTGATTCAAATTTGTTTTGTTAGGTAGCCAAGATTTCCCAAATGCTTTTTTCAGTCACATAAGATGACATGGTCTTGAAAATTGATTTTGGATTTTCTCTGGATAGTACTATTGTCTTCTCTGACACTGTTCAGAGAAGTATGTTCTCACTGTACAGATGAGTATGAGTCATGCAACTATTAATTTTAGGAAGCATCTTATTTTTTCATGTTGTCTTGGAAGGTTCTCACCACAGCTGGGCCCAAGAACATGGCTGTGGCCCAATGGGTCCATCCCAGTAAATAAACTTGCATTAATATCAGTTCAGTTGAAGACCAGGCCTTGGGTTTCAAATTTTGGAAAAAAGTTCACCTAAGAGGAATAGTAGAAAAGACAGGAAGTTAAAGGTCACTTGCCCAAAATATATAGAACAAAATGGAAGGGAAAACAAATGTTGGGGAAAAAAAAGAATATATGGAAGAATAAGCATGAAATCAATACCTGACCTTTAAAACAAAATCCCCAAAGTTCTGTGGTTCTTACACTCAAGATTGTGTCAGTGTATTATAAAGACCAGCTTCAGTCTGGGTTATGTGGTTGTCTGCTGTGTCCACTTTTAGCCAGATTTAAAATAATCCAGTTTTAATGTCCTGATGGCTTCACTGTTCACAGAAATTCCTCTTGCCCTATTCACACTGGGCTCAAACCATTTCCCCATCTCTTTTAATGTCCAACACATTCCCCACCCCACATATGTGTTCTGAAATACTCTCAGGCAAAAGGATCCTCTCTTTCCAGAGTATTTTTACACGGTATGCTGATGCTTGATCTGCTGTGCAGCTCTTGACTGTCAGCGCTGGATTGCCAGGACTGCACCAGGCACTCTCTCATCTCCTGTGCTGCTCCATCCCTCTCTCCACCACTTTGCAGATCACACCACAGTTTTAAGGAGTTAGTGAATGGTCAAGCAAGGGTTTCTTCAGCAGCCTTTTCCATGCAGGGGGTGGGCAAGGGCCTCTAGTTTTCCTCATCACATACTTTTTTCTAGATCTTAGTGCCAAAAACCCACTAAACCCTTCGCTGACTTCAGTAAGTTTTGGGAGATAAAAGGAAAAAAATCTCTGAAGGGATCTGTCTTTCAAAGCAAAATGGGTTGAAAGATAGCAAGACAAAGAATAAGCTTCAGTAAGTATTTCTACATACACAGAACACAATTACCTGATAATTCAGAACAGCATGAACTATCTCAGCAAAAGCTACAAAAACCCATATCTGTATCCATATCCATGTGCTCTTTCAGATGGCTTGTCATGTGACATATGATTAGTATCTTTTTTGGTTCTTTCTTTGTGATCCTCAATTGACATCACAGATGTTTTATACATAAGTCTCTAAAAGAGGAAGAAAACCAAAATCTGTTCCAAAACCCCCCAGGTTGTCCAGGGCAGGAACTGCCTTTGCTCTCTTGCAGATACCATGCAAGTGCAGTTTGGCACTGAGTTTCAACAGCACCTTCTCAGCACCACAAAAGACACGTCAGAAGAACAAAAAGTGAAGCAGAAACTTGTTGGCAATTTTCTATGTGACTAAGGGCAGATCCAAGCACCCTTGTTCCTTGTTCCCCCTTGAGTGCCCCACTCATCAAGCCATGGTGCCTTTCTGAAGCAAATTCAGCCTATTCAGTGGTATTTGGTAATGTGCTAGGCTGTTATGGACCAGCAATGACCCAATATTTGTTCAAAACTAGTAAATGTTTTTATTTGTTTATGACTCGTTCCTCTAAAATGTATTTGCTATAATTATTTGCTCTCAGCTATTTCAGGTTCCTAACAAAAACAATAGGACATGTAGGGCCAACTCCCAGAGCAAATTTCTGAAGAAAGGGTGCTCTGGGACTTAAGGAAAAGACCTAGCATGCCCTGAAAATCTAACTTCCTGTCTCTTTTTTTCCTCTTTACTATGGATAGCAAAATAAAAGTTTTGTGAGCTTGAAGCTACACAATTCCAATTGCTATAATTACATAGCTAGGAATTTTATGATTGTACAATAAGTCAACTCTTTTACCAGGACTAATGCTTAAATTGCAACTTCTAGATTGCTTAAAATGGGAAAAAGGCTTATGTGGTTAAAAAAGTTTGCTATTAACTGAACCTGACCACAATAACTAACTTCTATTCAAAATTTATTCCTGCTATAAATTTGAGGTTGTTATTTTTGTTTTGGTTCGTAGGCTCAAATATGGTTTCCAATGCTGGGATGGTCCTCAAACAGCTAAATCATAAAAAGAGATTATGTGTTGGACTAGAGAAAAAGTTTGATTAAGGTGCGTATTTGTTAATGCTGAGCTAATTTTAAACTCTTTTTGCTATATAAACAAATTCTTTGGTATTAGACTTGTCTTACTAGATTCCTTACGTGTTCAGTTACGTTTATACTACAAACTCAAATTCCTGAAATATTGCAGGCCAAAAAAAATGCAGCCTTAAAGAGTTGATTCAATAATACTACTAGCAGTGAAGGTAAAAAAATAGGAATAAGTTTTAGAAAACTGTACAAAGGCATAAATGGGAAATTGCACTGGTGAGTAATCGATTTTTATTTTTTATTTGTAAAGGTCTAAACTATTTTACAGCAATGATTTTGTCATCCAAGTTAATTGATTTGCTTAGAAAAAATATTGAAGGGGCCCATCAAAACAGAGATGAAGCTCTACAAACAGGAAAGGGTTAAAGAAACTCAGAGCACTGAACATGCAAATATCACAATTTTATGACACTGGCAAATTCTCATAGAGCCCCTCTCCAAACTAATGCCCTTTGCCTAAACAAAGGAGCACAGCACCCCAATTGTGGGAATTACAATGCACACTAGAAATAGCCCCTATGCCCTTTTTAAGAGGGACAGACATTGCCAAGTAGCCTAGAGAAAAACAGATTACCATGTTGCATCACACAGTGTACTCCTCACATTTCACTCAGCTTTTTCCATATATGCAACTAAAGAATGGGGGACATGGGCACTTGGCCCCACTGATGCTCTGGAGGTGCAAGATAATGAATTTGGTAATTAATAGGCTTTCCCTCTTTTGATATGCTGCACAAAAAGAAGGGAATATAATAGGCAAATACTAGTTCGATGTTTTGTACTTTACACTCCTGCTCAGGTATATAAGAATAGAAGTTACAGCTGAGGCAAGGGAAGTTATTTTGGTGCAGTTTGCTAATTATGCAGATGGGGAAATGTTTGGGTGTTTCTGGAGAGGGTTTTGTGCCTCTGCAGCTTTAGCAACTGCTCTAGAATAAGGGAGAGTTCACTAAGATTTAGGAGTAAAAACAGGAGATGAAAAATTAGTGAACAGATGATGAACAGAGCTGTGAAATCAAGTTCCTGTGATGTAATAGATGACCATTCATTCCTGGAGCTATGGAAACTGACAGCATGTAGTGACAGAACCAATCCACTTGCAAAATAAAGTATGCAGCCTAGCCTATTTATTTTCATAAAGGCTCAAATTAAGATCATACATGTGGCTCATTACCATGGCATGTGGCTCAGATGACCGGGGTAATTACTGAACTGTGGTGACTCAGTCAACTTCTACCCATGGTAACAGGGAAATTAGAGATCAATGTTTTGCTTCTGCAAATTTGTGGTTTTGTTTCTCTACATACAGCTAGGATAGGCAGCTGCCTCCCATAGATATCTGCACATGTGAGGTTGGAGAGAAGGGAGAGGAGATGGGAATTAAGGGGATACTTCATGCTGACAAAGTGAGAAAAGATAGTTAAGGATAACATAAGAATTGTTTTGTTATACACAGGGGGAAATATATAGAAACCGGTATTTTGGTCATAATGCAAAGCTTTGGTAGACAAAGGTGGGCATTTAAAGTGATTTTCCAGTTATGTAGTACAGGAAAGATCAGCATCTCTTTCACTCCTCTGTTACTTGCAAATCAGTCCAATGTCTGAATGTTTCAAAGCATTTTCAATCTGCCTAGGATGGGGTTTTCTTGCATATGGCAATGCCATCAGCCACATGCATCTTCTGACCCCTATTTGCCAAGTCTTGCTTGCTGAGGAAGCAGCTCTCACTTTTGGAGCCGGAGGAGCTGCTTGCATCTACTCTGCTTGGTTACTGAAATGGCAAGACACTTTCTGATGGGCAGAAATGCAGAAATACGAGCTCAAGACTGAAGGGATGGAAGAGTTTGTGGAAAGGGTGACCATTAAGCAGAATCTGAGTGACTATCACCAAGGCAGCCAGGTGAAAAGCCAAGTAAGGCAGCAGCTCAGTTCCTCATTCGAGCTTCTTACTGTAACATCACTCAGCCTGCTTGCTCCCGTCTCCTGGTCCCGGTGTTGGCTGCCGGCATGACTTGTCTGTTGTCTCTGCCATCCTCCTACTGTGGCCGGGAAAGTAAGGTGACACAAATGGAGAGGAGCAGAGAAATTCCTGAAATACCTGGAGAAGCCAAGGCTGTCCAACGCCGGAGGTGCCGGGCTGAGGACACACACAAGAGTTGTGACAGCCAGACTCCTCCGCCTCCAGCCTGGTTTTGCTTTCGCACACAGGTGTAGCGGCCGATATTCTGGAAAAAGGTGTGAGGGGGGATATTCCTGGAACAACACACAGAGATTTTAACGCGATGCCCGCGTTTCCACGAAGACTGTGCCGCTGGGCGCCCCGCACCGCCCGGGGAGTGGGGCTGCCTGCCCCGTGCTGGGCTCGTTCCAGAGGAGGAAAAACCCGGGAGAAGCCTGCCTTGCCGTGCCACGGCCTTCCAGCCCCTCTCCCTGACCACAGCCTCTGCTAATTTTAAAAGTTGTTTGTGCCGCCTCCGAGAGAAGAAAAAATGTCTGTGTGAACAGGGGTGACGAGAAACAGGCCGTAGGTGGCAGAGCCAGGGCTGGGCAGGGTGTGAGGCTGAGGAAAAGCCTCCGCTCCCCGCGGGGCTCAGTGTCGGGCACAGCCGCCTGACAAGCACAGGGTTTGCCAAGTTCGTGGCGAAAGAGACGGAGCAGGGTCCCGGGAGCTGGCGCCGGCGGGGGCGTATGTCGGATTGTCGCTCCTCTCCTGTTACCCCATCCCCTCCTCTCCCACGCAGTGGCGTGGGTGGCGTGGGTGGCCGCCCTGGCAGTGCCCGCGGGGGCACCGCCGTGTTTGCGTTTGTGCCGGGCAGTCACATGGAAACCGGCCCGCAGCGCCCCCGCACTCCGCGCTGCCCGGGCAGCCGAGCCCCGCCGCGCCGGGAGCGCCGCCGCCGGCCTCTCGCCCTCCGTGCCCGGCTGCGGTCTGGCCGGGCAGCCCGGGCGTCAGCCCGCGGAGCGGCTTCCGTGCCGGCCGGGCGAGGCGGGCGGAGCCGCCCCGGCAGCGCATCCCCGCCCGCAGCCGGGCACGCCGGGCTGGGCAGCCGTGGGCGGCGGCGGCCGGGCAGCGCCGCCCGGCAGCGGGGCGGGGAGCGGGGGCGGTGGGGGCGAGGGCGGCTCTCACTCCTGTGCTCGCCTCTCCTCCCTCCCTCCCTCTCGGTACCCCCGCCTCCGACCTTCGCCGCTGCCGGGATCGCGTCTTGCACCGGCCCGTCCTCTGCGAAGTGGCGAGGGGGGCCCGGCCATGGAGACCCTCGTGCGCCCCGGGGCCAGCAAACCCCCCACCGGGTAAGCTCCGCTCCTCTCCGGGCGGCGGCACGGCCGTGCTGGCCGGCGGGCCGCGGTGCCTTCCTTCCTTCTGTACCGCCTGTCCCGCTTCCCTCCGGGGCGCCGAGGTCGGAGCGGCGCGCAGGTGTCGGCGCCCGGCCCGCTCGGAGCACGGCCCGGGGACGGAGGGGCACGGCGAGGATCGGGGGGCGGTGAGCTCGGGAGCCAAAAGGTCAGGAGCGGGAGAAAGTGCCTGTTTCGCCTTTGACCTGCGGGAGGGACGCCCCGGCCCGGCTGCCGGCTCTGCTCTTGCGGCTGCGAGACCGGAGAGCCGGTTCGGTTCGGGGCTTGTTCCCTTCAGGAGGTGGTTCTAACCTGCGGGACGAAGGGCAGCCGCTGCTTGCAGCTCCCGACCCGGGCCGCCGGGCTGGAAGGGACGCTGGCGGGGAGGGTCCGGGGAGCCCCCGCGGCCGCAGAGGCTCTCGCCCTACTCCCCCTTGCCCGAGCTCCAAAACGCAGCTGCCAAAAGCCTTTGAAAGCTTTATTCGGCCGTCCCAGACGTGGGTCTCAGCCCCACCGCACGGCCGCGGCAGAGGAAGGAAGAGCACTGCCAACCGCGAATTAAAAGTGCCCGAAATTGTCCGAGGTTGGTGGGAGACCGCGGTGATTACTCGCGGTGCCTCCTGCCTTTGGTGACAGGCACCGCTCTCGCAGTACTATTGCTGAGTAGCGGGAGGGTTAGGGGTTTTTCAAGAGAACAGACAAGTCGAAGATATGCCAGCAGTGGAATTTATTAGTCCGTTAATTAAACGACGAGAGCAGCAGCACGATGAGGTCCTAAGTGATCTCTTTTGTCAGAGCAAAAGCTGGGCAAGTTTTAAGAGCTGTGCTGTCTGCTCGCTGCAATTTACTGCTCTACTTCACACTGTCTGCACAGACTGAAAGAGACTGTGATTGCTTCAGCAGCTTCTTTTATTTTTAGTTTTAATGTTTATATCACAAATTTATTTTCAACAAAGTAGGAAACAACTCTAAAGAATGTGCTAGTGGGCTACAGTAGTTCTGTTCAGTTTCATTTCCTTAGTTTGTGTTTAATAGGGAACCTTGCAGTGTACACAGAAGGTAGTACAGGGAGCAGTGGTGAAGATGCCATTGCTAGAGCTGTGGTGATGAAACAGTGTGTGCCGTGTTTCTTTGTCTGGCAGAGTAGGACATAGCTTATTGCTCTTTTTGTAAATAAAATGCTTAATTCCAGCTGAAATTGAGCCTGTTTGATCGTGACCTTTTAGACTAACCAGTGGTAGATGTAAGGTTCCTCCCCTCTCTGTATTTAGTTGATGTAACAGTATAGCTCCTTTCTAAAATCCTGATGAAGAGGAGATATGTGGTGCCAATTTACATGGGTGCTTTGAAGAGTAATTCGGATGCAGTACTGTCTAATAATTTGTCTCAATTGCTAGGTATCCAAAGATTCATTTAAAAAAATTAATTTTCAATGGGAATGCATGTCATTGGTGCATCTCAGAGAGGATCGCTGGGGCCTGGGGGCATTTCTGAATAAATCTCCTGAATCCTTTGTAATGACTGTCATCTGTGTAAACTTGTCCACACCATACTCAGATATCCCATACATGAACAGAAGTTGTAGTAAATGCATTAAGTTCAGTCATATTGCTCCTGACATGGCTCAAGGAGGTGAATCCAATCCTAGGGTCCAGACGCACTTGTGATATTGTATAACAAAGTGTGTGGGTGCTAATCTGCTCATGTGGAAGCTGATGGCAACACTGTCCTGTGCACCAAGGGGTGACTGCCTGTTTAATCTGAGCTCATTTCAGCCTTTAATTACTTTGTGTTGCCTTTTCTTGCAAGTCAGATCTTCCCTGCCTGGTGTATCTGAAGTTAGCAGGGACTTCACTGGATGGTTCATAATTCCCTGAGCTGCTATCATCCACACTGGACACTGGTGGATGTTTGATCCTTAATCAGATTTTTCTCATTCTGTGATGAAATCTGTTAGGGTCAGGAAGGTGCAGCCAAGAGCACAGCTTTGTCCTTTTTGGTTCCCATATGAATCCAGACATGAACTGTATCTGTGGAGTGTAGCTGAGGACCTCTGGCTGTTAAGGCTTTTGTGGCAGAAATAATTTCCTTTCTTGGCAGAAGACGTGCTATACACATTTCCAGTTTATTGATTGGCTTAGCTTGCAATTAGAAAAGGGAGGTAAAAATTACCTTAGCTTCACAATTTTAAACAAAATTTAGGCAGAGCTGTCTGTATGTAAATCATTAACAGCAACATTGTGGCCCTCCCTTGTTAAACAGTGAACAAATTCAATGTACAATTTTGTTCAGGGTAGAGCAGCTGTGCTGTGTTTTTATACACATAAATTCACTTATATGTGTTCCATGGCAGAGTTCCTTGAGAATAAAGCATTTAAATGTAGGATACTGTTCTTTAGGTTTCTTTTTTTTTTTTTGTTTTCTCTAAATGGCAAAGGAAAGTCTGAAGTTTGTTCTGGTGTTGTTGCAGGATTTTTCCAATTTTTCAGTTTCAAAAATAATTTTAGACTTCAGAACCAATAATTTTATTATTACTGATTGCTAGGCATAAGGTTTTTTTAATAAGCTTTACCAAGTTCATAGTGCTTTATTTTGGTTTATGAAAGTGAATTTAAGACAACCACTAGCAACAGCAGAAATTACAATTTACTCTATGATTATGCTGTGGATGCTAAAAGACAAATACACTATTTTAGTATCTTTGTTTATATTTTCCCTTGTTTCATTAGGGAGAGCAGGGATAATCTCTGGGTGTTTCAATTGGTTTCTTTTTTGACCATAATTTGGCATAACAGACATACACTGGTCATAATGGCACTGCAAGCTCAAGGATCAGTTCTGTTCTGCTCTGTTAGGAGCCTTGCAAAAGAGCAGAGCATCTTCCCTGGCTGCTGAAGGCATCTCCATCCCACAGAAGCCAGCAGTTTATGGATCCATCTTCAAGCCTCTGTCTGAGCACAGAAAATCTTCCTCTGGAGTCTGGCAAATGTGGGGAAAGCCTCTGTATTAAACTGGATGAGTGCTTTCTTGAAATAGGACCTTTATTTTCTGTGCTTCAACTTCCTTCCCTGTCTCACAGTGCCTTATGGTACTAACAAATACAGGCACATCTTAGCACACCTACTTCCCTGCTGGATTGAAGTGTCCCTGGAAGTCAGATAAGGATGTGAAACATCAGTAATGTTGACATGCAGAACTGGGGAAAGCAAACCCCCAGCTACAGAGCAAGTTGCACATCTCAACTTGTTGAAACATTTTCTTACTATTCTATAACTACTATACATAGTTAAGTTGCTTTGTGAAAGTGCACAACCAGCTTTTAAAAAAATATTATTATTGTGTCTATGATTTTATTTTCTTGTCTAGAAAAGCCTGGAGAGCACTGTTGTGCGCAGAACATCTATTAGTCTGTGCAACACTCGTGTCATGCTGTAGCTGACCTCCAGGTGTTGCACAGTTTAGGATGAAAAGAAACACCATGTAATTAGTTTTTAATTGGAAAACTGAACAATTTGTGTGTGTGTTCTATGTTTTGTATATATGTGAGAGTGGTGGATGGCAAAGGGCAATGACTGCAACCAGAAATGTAGAGTAGCACTGTGGTAAAATCACAGAGTGGCTTGGGTTGAAAGGGACCATAAAGGTCATCTCATTCCAGCTTTCCTGCCATAGGCAGGGACAGCTTCCACTAGACCAGGTTGCTCAAAGTCCCAGCCAGTCTAGCCTCCAACACTGACAGAGATGGGATGTGCACAGCTTCTCTGGGCAGCCTGTTCCACTGTCTCACCACATGGTAAAAAATTTATTCCTAATATCTCATCTAAACCTCTTCTCTTTTAGCTTAAAGCCATTCCCCCTTGTTCTATCCCTGCATAGGAGCAACTTTCAAGATTGCTGCCTTGACCAGTTGCAAAACTGACACGCTTTTTGGCATTCACATTGTTTCATTATTTGTATCTGTACCTCTCCTGCAGAATTCACTTGATTCACTTCAATTCACTCCTTATCTGTCCACTGAGACACGGAGCTTCCCTGTGATGCATTTTTCTGGCACCACTAACATTAACCCTGTCTTCCTCTCAGTTTGGGGCCAAAGTATTTCATTCTATGTCAGTGGAGATACGTGACATTTAATAAAACTCTGGTAGTAATGACAGAAAAATTGCGCTTGCTATTGCATAGAATGAAACAGAGTAATTTTTTCTGTGTTTGGCACCTCCATATTAATGTAACTGTTGAACTAATATACCTTAACAGATTTGTATTTTCAGTCATGACTAATATCTCAGGATTGCTGAAGATAAGGATACTAATTGTAAGAGTAAACCAAATGGCGAGATAAATACAATGCAATCCAGTCCTGACAGCTGTTCTTTCTGAAGTCCAGGTTCTCATACCTTATTTTTTTTTATTTTTTTTTTTTTTTTTCCTTTTTCCTTTCTTTCAGAAATCTGCCAGAGTAGAGAATGAATGTATTATAAAATCTGTTTCATTTCTCTACTGTCTAGAATATTCAGGACTTGTTTTGACTTTCCCCATCTTCCAGTTGTCTCTCATTATTTTGTTCCCATGGAATGTTTTATATTTTTTGGTCTTGCTATTTTTTACTACTCCTGCCACAGTTAGATTAAATAGAACCTTCTCTTTCTTACTGTCACCTGTCTTAGTTGTTGTTCACATTCTTTCCCTTATAATTTCAGGTTCATTTTCCTTCAGATTTTGCTCCTCTAAATTTATATCTTGGTCAAATTGCTAGTCATCATGGAATCATTTCACTGCTCTGCAGGAGCATTTTGATAGGACATATTTTACTTACCAGCCCATCTGGGCTAGCTACACCAGTAACAGTCAATTTCAGGAGACTGCACTAGAGAAGGGGGCGTTAATTACAGTTTCAAGTGCTCTCATGGGTACCCTTTTAGAGATGCTGACCCTTACAGACAAGCAACTTCCTAAATATTTATATTGAAGTCAGTTCAATAAGTACATGGCTGCTTTGTGTGTAGCTAATCTTGCTGGAGAAGTGGTGTATCTCTTTCCACCAAGTAATTCAGATCCCAATGCATGCTTATGGCCAGAATGAAAGAATTTTCATTTTTTTTTTCCATCAAAGGAATGAGAGTTCTTTGGAATACGTGTATTTAATCTTAATCATCTGTCCTCATAAAGACTTCTGTTGTCATGGACTTGATTATCTCACAAGCATTTATGAAGACTTCCTAAAAATATTCATTTGGCTTAAAGAAATGCATTTAGAAGACTCCATATTATTTATATAGGCAAAAGTGTGAACACATTTACATGACCAGCTCCAAAAGCAGCCAGGAGGCCTGTGACAGAGTTAGGGAAATACCTCACTTCTCCTGAATCGCAATTCAGTGCCTTAACAAGTGTTCCCCTGTGTCCGGGCTTTAGCTACTCTGTTAGCATCAGCAAACACTTGATGTTCTGGCAACGACTGTGTTCTGTATACTGCAGCTTTTTGTGTTGCTCTGGCATTGTGATTTCCATGAAAATTGACAGTTTTCACACTATAATGCTGCTTCTAAAAGAATGACGGGCCTTTAGAAATTGTTTTTTCCATAGCGAGTTAAGCCAGTTTATGCATGAGAAACTGGGAATTGGAAAATACTTACAATCCTTGTTTCCAGCTAAAAATGTGATTTAAGGATCATTTAAAAATGGCTGCATTTCCAGGTCATGGAAATTACAACCCTTATTAAGATATGAATCCTCTTAATATAGAGAGTGTTTCCAGAGCTGTTAGTTGCCCAGTGATCCAGGCTGCTTATCATTAAACAAATGATGCTGGGAATAGTGTATTGTTGTCATAGTTTCAGCATGAGAGTGTCAGTGATGAGGCAGGGACTTGGCCCATGAGCAGTCAGAAAGCTGGGTGGCAGGGCTGTGATCTGATGGCACTGATGCACAGCAACTCGTACCCACTTCAGTCCCCTCATACCAGAAAGGATGTCTTTTCAGTTTCATTAATCCCTCTGCTAATGAGCTTGCCTCAGGGTCATTTGTGCAGAGGAGTTGTCATAACTAGAGAAAGGGAAAAAATGGATTGGGAATGGTTTTTCTATGTTCTTTTGTTCTTACTATAACTTCCAGGTTCAGAGTGTCTATAGGACCTTTAAAAATTTATTATTCCCGTGAATTCAATGTGATATTTGTATGTTAAGCTGTGCTTTGTGTGTTCTTTGGGATATGTTGCATGGAAGAGAGTTGTCATTTTCTTGTAAAGTTAGTGTAATGAAATATGAATTGCAAAGCTTTCTCTAGTAGTCAAAAAAATCATGCTTATGTACTTTTTTTTTTGACATGGTGAGCATCATTAAAACAGGTAGGAAAGGTGGAAATGAAGTGGTGCAGTCTGGGCAGAAGTACTTGCAGATGTGCTGTAGACAGACTGCATTTTTGGGTTTGGTTCTGTGTTCACCAGTGTCTTATTTTTATTAAAGGTGGTTGACCTGTGCATAAGTATTTAAGGCTGGTCTGGGAGCTCTTCTGCCTCTTTCTCTCTTGATGTTGCTGTGGTGTATGCAAAGTGGAGCAGCTCAGTAAAGTGTGATGCAGAATTCCTCACCTAAGTAATCATCAACCAGGTAATTAGGGAACTCTTACAGAAAACCCACGTTCAAGGATCTGCTTGGCAAAGGAAGGGCTGAGGATTAAACTTGCAGTAGCTTTTACTACACTGAATTGCTAGGACCAGCCTGCACCCAAGAATCCTCCTTTTTCCTTTGAGTGAGAAGCCAGATAGATGTGAGCCTCAGTATTCCTGAAGCTGTTGTGTTGAAGTTGGTGTCTCAAAGGCTGGAGAAAATAGAGTATTGCTCAGCTGAGCTGATGTTGTGGCGCTAACAGTAAAAATTTCGTTTGTTCAAAAAAATGAACAGCTAACATGCAAAATCATTCCTCTTACATGGAGCTTGAGGAAGAAAATGACATTTTATGTTATCAATGTTCTAAATATAGCCATACTGTGAGGTTCCAACAGCAAGTACCAATCCAAAAGTACTTAATCAGATAAGTGTTACTTTACATTTTCACCAAGAGTGACTAACAGTCACTAGCAGTGACTGTCTGTTTGCTGTGCCTACTTTCCTTTCCTGTGTGTCAGGCTCTATTTAAACAAATGTGTGCTGATCTTGTTGATGGTTACTGGGTTGTTATTGTGAAGTGGAGCTAAAACTGTTTGTTTTCAGTAATCAGGGGTTAATGACCTGTTTTTTTGAAGTCCACACCAATAGAGATTTAAAATGGATGCCATTAATGGTTGATGAGATGCTTTCTGAATTTTCAAATGTTGTTTCCATAAACATTCTTGTTACCATTCATAGTAAGATGCTATAAAACCTCTTTATATTACTGCTTTTTGGTGATATTTCAGTGGCTTAGTTAGACCAAAGAACAATAAAATTAAAGGGCCTGAGTACAAACGCACCATTGATGATCAGTTGTTGCTTTCTCCAAAGTCTGATGGTCATTCTTGTTAATCTGCTGGTCCCCTTTTCTCTGAAAATGCAGAGTTCTTGTTTGTTTTGTTGTTTGTTTGTGGTTTTTTTGGGGGTGAGGTGGGAATGTATCTCCTTTATATTTGTATTACTTGATGACAGGAGATGGTGTGGTAGTGGCTCGAGCAGGAGTTTGTCCACTGAGATTGTGTGGAGGTCCCCACACTGCAGTATATATAAATCCACAAGTTACAGAATCATCTCAGTCAAGGCCAACATCTCCTGGGATACAAGAGGAAAGCTCTGTTTTAGATTTTCTAGATGATTTTTGTTTAAAAAGCTCATTTCTTTCTTCTTGCCCTATGCATCCCACAGTGGGCATTCTCCACTGTTCACCGTGGAGATTTGTTGGGTGCTATGGCAGAAGTTGTAAGAGTGATAGAAGAGAAAATTAACTAGTAAATTCTGCTCAAACCCTTTAAAACACCCATCTTTTGTTGTGTAGAGTTATCTTGTTTATGATAACTACTTTTTCCCTGCATTAGTAGCTTCCAAAAGATAAATAAAACCTCCAAGTTACTTTACAAAAAAAAAATATTATTTCTTTTTTTTTTCTTACTTCTGTGCTTAGATGACTTTCCTTTCTGCACTTTTTATGTTTGAGGTCAGTATCTTGCATAGGCAGCAAAAATACCTCCTAGGTAAATACATCAAGCATAGCATGTCTGCTCTTACTGTGCACAGGACGTGTATTTTCCCCTGTTTTTGTATAAGTTTGCCAGGAGGGGATCCTCCAAAATCAATAAACAGTTTCAGACAAATGGGAAGAAAAACAGTTTTCTCTGCTTTTTTTTCAGTATCTGCTCCTGTGGCAGTGCTTTATTTCTGAATGTCTCAGTAATGGTTCAGGGTGTTGAGGAGTCAATATCTTGGTGCAAATCCAGATTCCTTCTGCTTCTTTTTGTGGTTTTGAGTTTTGTTTTATTTTTCTGGTTTATTTTTTTCTTTTGAATAACTTCTCATGGTACTTTTGGAAGCAAGCCTACGCTTTTATGGATAATAAATAAATTACTGCTGGTTTCCCTGGGGGTACAGCTCACGTTTCAGTGTCAACACAGCTTTCTCTGCTCTAGGGGGGATGGTTGTGTTGCTCGTTCTGAGGAATGCTTGCTGCTACGACAGGGCTTTTTTCTTGGGAAGGAGGCAGCCTTTGGCTTCTGCCATGATTGAAATCTTGGTACTGTGACATCTTCAGGTGCTCCTAAGACTAACTCTCCCAATTCGTTAAATACAGCTACAATTAGGTCAGATCACTTTGCTAAACTGACAGGGTTGTAATTAACACTGCTCTTTATTTTGTTTGCTTTTAATTACCAGTTTCTTTTCCCTTGCTGAACTGGAGAGTCACTCGGTCATGTCACAGCAACACAGAGCAGCATCACATGCTTAAATAATGTTACATTATCAGATGTGCATAACCTTGTGCTTTCTGAGACGTACAGTCTTTTTGCTGTCTTATTTTATGGCTTTTAAGGTCTGCTGTGCAGTCCTCACTAACTGGGACCATTGTCCTCTGAGTAGGTCCCCAAGCCTCCATTTACCTGGGGAAGCTGCAAATTGTCCAACACTGGGCTGTGTGTGGGAGTAGACTTGCCTGAGCCCAGACTGACATAGGGATGATAGGGAGCAAACAGAGTGTGGCAGGAAATTGTTCTCCAGCTCCATTGTGTCTTTTGTAAACCAGAAGATATTTTTGTTCCTGCTCTTACACTAGCAAGTCAAGGATTGCTATATTCTGATCAAGCCTATTGTTCCTAAATAAAATGCGTTAGTGTGGAATTGCATCTTATTATTAAACCTCCCTTTTCTGTTGTGAGACAAACACAGATCTATTCATGTGTGATGAACAGAGGGTTCAGGACCAAACTTAAAATTGAAAGAAATCACCTTTTACATGAGTCATTACCTAACAGAATTTTATCCTAAGTGAAGAGACTTGTGGGTTTTCCAAATTACCTGTGTAGGTAGGAGAAGGATAAAAATTTACACTGCAGTTTTAAATAATAAATTTAATTGGCTTCTTTTTTTTCCTTCACCTCAAGTCCTATACATGTACCAACTTTGCAAAACAGTTCAGCAAAGACTACCTAAGCACAGTCCTGTTGAAGATTAAACCCTGTCATGATGACAGTAAAGTTGTTTCTCTTCCTAACTTCCTAGCAAATACTTGAATTCCCCTTCCAACTTTTACATGGATTTGTAAGAAACAAGAGAATACTTTCCTGAAAGAACAATTAGTTATTCTGCAACAACTATTTCCTCAATTTTCAACTTCACAGGTATCAGTAGAGAACATTGATTATAGTTGTGGTATAGAATTCTTTCTGAAGAAGAAAAATTGTGAATTTTGAAACTATTTGAGTATCAGTGGGTGCAAGCTGTTCTTTGATTTCTTTGCTATTAGTAGTTCTATTTCACAAATAATAATGTCTCAGGTGATCTTAGCACTTGATATCAAGCACTCCTGGCTCAGATACAGTATTTCTTTCTATTTTTTGTAACATTTACTATCATCCAGCCTCATATAAGACAAATCAGAAATTTAATTTTTTTCATAGAAGCATATTTTTTCATTTTTTTTTTCCCTCTCTCAAAATTTTTGGTAAGGCTGTTAGTGTAGTATTGTACAGAATGACTGCTAAGGACTGAGCAGACTCATAGTCTGTCTGTCCCCACGGTCTACTGGACTCTGTTGGGACAGAGTCAGAGAGCCTGCTTGTACTTGCCAGAGAATGAAGAGCAGCAAAAGCACTGGCTAATTGTTCAATGCAAAATTGGAAATGGGACTTTGATCAGCTGCTCTGAAGCAGCATGAATTTATTTGACCTGTTCAGCATGGAGGAGACTGGGCATGGCTGTGCTCCCATTGCCTTAATATTCACATTTTGAGCCAAAGAGCCCTTTGAGTTTGGTCTCACTCTGCATCATTTGCCAGGTTGAGCTGTGCAAATTCCAGATTTTCAGCAGATTGGCTGAAATCTCTGGGTCTGCTCCTGCATCAGACAGGTGTGCACTGATCTTAGTGCTTTACAGAGGTTCAGGTTTATGTTTTATATTAAAGTAACAAAAATTTGGTATCTCATTATAAAAGGAGGGAGGTGTTTAGGTAAAGATGGGTGAGTGCAATCTGTACATTCCTCTGTGTGTTTCTTCTGTAGTTCATTTTTTTGCTTGATGGTAAAATTCAAAGTGCCGTCTTTCCACCAGTATTATACAGCTAAAGACCTCTTGGACACTAACAATATATTGTTCATGCTGGTAAGGATACAGAGGTTACTTGTTTCTGTTCTCATTTGTTCTTTTTGCAAGATCAGATATTGCTTATATTTTTTTATAAAGCCTACAGCTTGACTTCCACTGCACCAGTCTTTTTTAAGAGTACTGCTCAAGTATATAGTTGTTGTTTATTATTGAGTATTCTCAAATTAGCCATAGTTATTTTGGAATGAAATCTCTTTGCATTCAAGTGGTTAAATACCACACTTTCTCCTATTAAAAATGAGATCCAGGTCTACTGGAAAATATTTTACACATATAAAACTGCCTGAAGTATAAAACCTGTTTATACAGATACCATGGATTTCTTGCCATAAAAAGCACCGTAAATTCCCCGTGCTGCTTCATTTTCATAAGGAGTTACTTGAAAAGAAATATTGCTTGCGGTGAGTTGCCAATTATTTATATACTAATTTGCTACCTGAGAATAATTTCAGATTTTTAATTTCAGTTTGGTATTGAAGTGATAGAGAAGAAAAATGTCTGAAACTGCTTCATACTTTACAGTAGTATAGTATAGAAGTACTTTAGCTTAAGTTTGCTGAAAAGAAACTGACAATATTGATTTATTCCTTTTTTTTAAGGGAATGAGTTTATCTTTTTAATTAAAGTGGTGTATCTGTGAATAGTTTTTTTTAATGTAAATTACCACTCACATGTTACAGGACAAACAGCTCAGTGCTGTATATAGAATATTAAGCTGTCGTCATGCAAGTAGTGTCTGTGTGGAAAACTTTGGTGCTAGATTTAAACAGGAAGCTACATGCAATGTCTGGGAGCAGAGAGCTCTATTCTGCCATCATTTGAGAGGACATACACATCAGCCTGCTGTACAGATCAACCCTTCAAGCAAATGATCCAGACAGTTAATGAGGGGAAATATATTCCCTTGCTTCTCTTTTAAATGATACCATTGCTGTGTAGGGAAAAAAAAAGTAAGTTCAGTGGCATTCAGCTGTAGGGATGCAGTTAATAGACTAGAAATAGTATTGCTTTATCTTCCAGCAATGAGACAGTTTTTGTTACAAAAGTTGGGGAACTAAGTGAATTGGAGACTTCATGTTCCTTTTGTGCCTGGTGAGGCACATAGTGCTTATCAGAAATACCTCAATTTTTCTGAATTAAATTGTGTGGGTGTAGAGAGGTCCACACAGAAAGCTGTTTTGGAGGCTTCCTTGCATGATGTTTGTGAGTGGAACCTGTACATCTGCTCGGGAGTGATGTGAGGAAGGATTAGGCTGCAGATGCTCCTGCACAGCTCTAGTCTTTGCATGTAGGTGCTCTGGGTAGCAAGCCCTTTTACCAATGGGTAGCACAAGGGAGAGCAAGCACGTGGCTTACTGAAACAGATTTTTCTTTTATCCTGCTGTTTTTGGTAGGCTCTCTTGGCATTTAAAAGGAAATGTGTGATTATTTTAGGAATCTTTGAAAATGGCAGCATATCTCTGAATTAATATGTTCGTATTTCTCACTGAGTTGCAGATGGAAGATTCAAAACTGTGGTTTGGGCAACATATGTTGATTAATACTGGAAATAAATGCTGCCCTATGGGACCTTCCTTCTGGAGCCAGCATGTCCACTGACTCGTACAGCTGTGCTGGTCTTTCCAGAATTGTTCTGCAATCTATTTATTTTGAACAAATGTTGCAGTCATGGATGGATTTATGAGGATAATTATCTGACAGACCAGGCAAGCTTATAGATTATAAAATTTTCTGTACTCAGGGAAACCACATGTTCACCAATTAGACTCTCCTTATATAGAGGAATGGTACTGTTATGTTCCTCAAAATATATACGGAAGATGAGAGGTGAGGAATATAATTTTTATTGCTGCACAGTAGGGTGCAGGCGTGTTGACACCTGATGCAGACTCAAAATTGCCTGAAATTCTCTACTGGCTTGTATATTACAGTCAGCGTGTTTCTGTGGTTTGGCAGTGCTGCCTGCAGATTTCACAAGTGGTGGAGTTCGGGCCTTCATGGTTTGTTTTTTTTTAAATTGTCGGAAAGTACGTGTACGTTCTTGGGAGCTCAGGGTAAATAGATCTCACTTGGAAAAACATTTGGAAAAAATAAAACTGTTCCTTGATAGTGAAGTCTATTCTTCCTAGCCTTTTTAATTAATTCTCTCTAGCAAGTTTCTAATTTTGTGGCGGGATGGAAGAGGAGAGCCGCGTCCTTGAATTTGTATCTGGAGAAAAGTTATTGTTGCTTGGGGGCTGCGTTATACAAGCATTGGAAGGAGTTTTCTTTGCTATGGCTTGTCATCTGACAGCCACGTTCTGCTTGGTCTTGTGCTCCTTGGTCCTTTTAGGTCTCGTCTGCAAGCCTGTATCTCTCAGCAAAGCTCTGATTCCCCACGCTTGAAGCAGCACTTTGGTCTTCTAAAACTGTCCTTACCGTGGGCCAGAAGTCACAAACTGGGCAGACCCAGGGAGTATGTGCAAAGGCACAGCAGGGCAAATGGTAAAGGAAAGTTTTAAAAGTTCACAGCTACATAAATCACTTTCCTCAAGCTCCTTGTTTGTTGGGTTTTTTTTTTCCTTGACACCTTTCAGTTCTTTCTGCTATCTTCTTTTCACCAAGCATTACTGTTCTGCAGAAGAAGAAAGGGGAAAAATGTTATTCATGAAAAAGCAAGTTAAATTGTGTAGGCATAGTAGTAATCATAAAGTTTTACATGTTTAGATATAAATTTTACAACCAATGTGTTATAAGACACAGCTAAACCCCATTGATTTATGCTTATAGATAAGATATAGGCAGGAATAGAATTACTACTAATAATAAATAGAATAAATAATAGAATTATTTTTTCTCAATCTAATTCCAGCTATTTTCAAGTTCATACAATATCAGTGTATTGTCTACTATATACCTTTGTAACTACATAAAACTGATAACAAGCCATATGACCTTTGCACACAGATCTAAATATTGCCATCAATTCATTTATTATGTCTGAATATATCTCTGTGCTTAGATCAGTCTGTAGTTCATAATGTGCTATCTTTATTACTTTTTACATAAAGAAATGTGGTAGAACAGTACATCAATGAACACTTAAATGAGAGAACTGAGTATGTGATAATGTACTTACTTTTTACAGTGAAAATGTTTTCCTGTTTCAATAGCATTTAATACTTCATTCCATTAAATTATTTCTATCACAAAGTGAAATTTGCATGTACACTGTCAAAACGTGACAAAATATGTATGTACAGATTGAGTAGACAGAGTTCTATTGGTTTAGTACTTCAGTACATTACCTTTTTCACCCCATCTCAAAACTTCCTAATAATCAAAACAAGTGAATGTTGTGTAACTTTTATGATATGGTTATATAAGTCAGGAAGTTCAGTTTTAATAGTGAAATTAAATGCAATATGCAAACAGCCGGGACCTTTTTACCTACAAAACCAACTTAGTCTTGAGTGAAAGTTCAGAACTTTACTGCTGGCAGTTTACTTTCAACTTTGCTGGAAAATTAATGTTTTAACGACTGAAAAAAGTACTCTTGCAAAAATATGAGATTTTTCACTTTATGCAACAAAAATCATATAATATCTTTAAAGATTTGGCTTCTTAGTGAAAAAATTCTAGTTCAAATGAAATTCAGCAAGTTGTCTTTTAGGGAAGGGGAAGGGTAAAGAAAAAATACTTTTTTTCCTACAGATAAAGTTTTATAGCTTTTTTCCCTTTTTCAAATTTTCCCTGAAACTACCAAATCAAAAAGACTTTTGTTTTATGAAACCTGGTCTTGATTAAGTTGATTGAGTTTTATTTACCTACTTAATCTGAACCATGCTTCTTCCTTATCGTGTAAAGTCGCTTACTGTTGCTAAATATACCCGTGCATTTTAAAGAAGCAAAGCTGTGCGTGAGTGAGACCCATTCAGAGCGGGGTTGTAGGGTAGGCAGGGACCTGCTGGTAACCTGAGAGCAAGAGCAGATGCTAAATTAGCAGCTGGATCGTTAGTAACAAGTCCACAAGTGTCTGCTGGGAAATGATCTCCTTTGGGCGCATGTAGCGTGGGTGTGTGGGTTATTCAGAGTTTCTAGCATCTAGTTGCTCTTTACCCATGACTCAAAGGAAAGTCATGGAGCTGTGAGGATTTTTATTTGTGAAGCGACTGGCAACTTTTTTTTAATTGAAATTACAGGCTGCATCTATAAATTGTCATTGCTGTGCAGCATTTTCTACTAGGAGATGCAATTGGAAAATGATTGGAAGGGCAAGGAGATTGCTGGCTGTATTTAGAGTTAAGTAAAAACCACAAAAGATCTGTGAAAAAAAAACATTATAAGGGCATCATTAATAATCCCAGGGTTACATCTGTTTTCACCTTTAATACAAATAGGTATCAACCATTGACTGTAGTCAGAAGTAGCTGAGATTACAACTGGATGGGACTCTAAAATGTGACCAGGGACTATCAGATGATGTGGTTTAAGTGGGAGCCAAGCAGGAAAATCCCAATAAACGATCATGAGGAAACAAGGTAATTAAGAGAGCTGTAAGAAAAGTGCTGAGGAGTCTGGCTTTACTTCATATTGAAAATCAATGTATTTCTTTATATCTTAAGCTAATGATTATGTAAATATGTGTTTCGCAGGTCAGCATTTCTCCATATTGAAGAGCAGGCTTGGGTTGTTTTTTTTTAAGCCTGCCAGTTTGGTGGGGATGATTCAATTTTGTAGTATAAACAGACACAAAAATGATACAGACAGATAGAAACATGATATATGCATATCATGGTTCTAATGTCACCAGAAGATTTTTTGATTTTTTTTTTTGTTATTGTTGATCGGGGAAAAAAGCCTTATTATGGAAAAGAAACAAGCCTTCCAGCTGACAAGTGTGATTCTGCTTACTAGTGACAGCCTTATCATGGGCACAAAGTGAGTTTGTGGTGTTTTGAGGCAGTGACTATGATCTAACCCCCCAAAAGAGACCAAACAAAAAAATCTCCAGATGGACCCCTTCCAGGCTCATGTCTGGACGCCCACGCAGCAGTGATTTAACGTATGAAGGTGCTGTATCCTACTCAGTTATCCTCCTCCAGTAATTCCACTCCAGTACCAGGTCTGACTGAAGGTCAGTCAAAAGTTAAGGCTTTGGGGATGGCAGTGAGATTTTCAGTTGTGTGTCAGGAAAGGTCAGAAAGACAATTCTTACAGAAAACCCTCTAGGCACAAACTTCTCGGCTGTTTCAGAGAGGGATGCACAGGATAGTCTACAGCTTTGACTTTCTTTTTTGGGAAAGGATGAAGAAGAAACATTCAAACAACTGTTTTCATTTGAGGATCCTTTTCCAGCAACTAGACTAGATCTTTCCTCTTTTTTTTCCTGAAGAGATAAACATCTGTGTGAAAGAGAGGGAACAAGTTACAGTCAGTACGGTTTTGTGTGAGTACGGAAGTGCCCTTCCCCCAATCCCCAAAAAAGTTTAGCCAGTGTAGTGGCTATCTATATTAGCCTAAATGTGGAAAAATGTTGACTTTATATAACTTGGCAGAAAAAGACAGATATTGGTTGTATTTGCATGTGCATATGTATGCAGACATTATATTATCAAGTTTTAATTGACGTGTTAATGCCTTGGTAGAATAAAGTGTATGTTGAAGACCATATAATGTTACCCAGTTCCAAGTACAAGCGTGGGGGTGGGTTTATTTTGGGAAAAAGAAAAACAGAGGTTACTCTCTGGTAGCTTTTTTTTCAGGGAAATTTAGGAGTGTGATTCTTTGGTTGCTTTTTGGCAAGAAATTGCTTTTCCATCTTTGTATGCAACTGTAATTTAGCATTAATGGAAAAACAGAATAGTTTGGTGTAAATCCTCCAGAGAGTACACCCCATTCTAGTAGGGATTAAAAAATGTTCTGCTGCATAGCTGATGTGTTGGTTGAGATTGCTGTTGCATAGCAGCTGGGATGGAAAAAGAAGAGAGTTAGCCAATTCTTTGTGATAACCAGGCAAAGAGCAGCAACAGGTTTGGTGTTTGGGATATTTTTGAATTTTTAAAAAATCTGCTATGTAATGTAACACATTTTTAAAAGAAATTAGTGTCTCTCCTATACAGCAGTTTACTGTGAGCCTCTGTCACTAGCAAAGTCACTAGCTTGTCTGACAATTATGTTCTCTTTACGAGCAGGACTTAGATATTTGGGACCTCTTTGGTCTAGTTCTCCTCAAATTGTTTGTACCAGTGTGCCTCTTTTTCTAGTGCTTCCTGATAGCGTGGGTGATGTGTGGTAATGACAACATGAATGATCTGCAAATCTTCAGATCACTCTCCTGTAATTTTGTGGCAGAGTCCTATTCATAGCATGTATAGGGGAGAAATCTTCACTCTTTGCTAATTTATGTAATTGTAAATCAGGAATATTTCAGGCTAAATTGGTGATTTTGGAAACAAGTAGCCACTGTTTTTTGTGAGATGTGAGCTTCTAAAACAGCATTTTAATATAAACTGTACAATAATCTTTTAAAAAGAATGATTAATGCAGAGAAAATGTTTATAATTTCTGATAACTTAATATCTGTGGGGGTTGTAGGAGCTAGCCTGGAAGGGCTGACCTGAGGCTTTGGTCTCCAACCCTGAGCTGGCATTGTGTTCAAGATCCAGTGAGGTCAGTTATGCAGTCAGCAGAACAGACCTTTTAAGAGCATGTAGGCATGACCTTAAACAGCATTTGGGATTAAATTGTTTACTTAGGTGTATGCATATTCTGTCAAATTTTATGTCCCTTGAAACTGTGGTTAAAACAGACTCCTCCTCTGAAGTAGCTGACTGAAGTAAAGTATCTCTTTGGATTTCTGTGTAAAGACCTGGAGGCTGCTTCAGTGCAGTATCTTCTGGGAGAGAAGCAGCTCAGAAGTCATTGCAACTGTGGGGTTTGATGCCTCCTATACCTTTATTCCAGTTCCTTTGCTGCTGCAGAAGCTAAAATGCTTCAGATACAAGTTAGAGGTTCCCCTTGAAAAACTTTATTTGTACATTCATACTTAATATATACCAATGTTCTTTTTTTATTTTTTTCAACAAACCATTTGTGTTGGATTTGCAGTGAGAAACATCTTCCTTTAGTGTATGGCCTAACATATCTTCATAGAACTTCACTGCAGATCAGAATTTCTAGATCAGAAGTGAAGTCAATATCTGTGACAGATAAATTTTACAAATTAAGGTGTAACTGCAGATGTCCCAACTGTGTGAAATCAGGTCCTGCACAGAGAACACCTTCCTGTGTCTGTATTGCATCTTGCTGATTGTGGATGGGGTACAGGTGATGCAGCTACCACAGTTCTGTGACTGCAAGGCTAAATTCAAATACAACAATACCAAGCAAAATTCAAACCAGTCCTTCCCTACTCAAAAAAAAAAAAAAAAAAAAAAAAAAAAAAAAAAAAAAAAAAAAAAAAAAAAAAAAAAAAAAAAAAAAAAAAAAAAGAGAAACAGTTTCTCGCTGCATGTCTTTTGGTTTATATATTCCTTTCATTATAGTATTGTCCTGGACCCTGACCACACAGTAGGCATTGGTAACAGATGAGCAAAGTTCAAAGTTGATGTTTTTTTGACATTGACAGTGACTTTTTCCAGCAGATCCAGCTGTTGGGAAATATGGTTTAAGCATTCAGACAAAATCCTATTTTTTTAACTCACATGAATGGAGGTATTGATGACTGAAGTAAAAAACTGGAGGGTTTATGCTATCTCCGAGTTTGAGTTCTGTGAGTTTTCATGGCATAGGACAAAGAGCTTTGGTGAGGAGGAAGGATATAAAGAAATGCTTGTTAAAAGGTGTTGTATGTCTTCTATCTGTAAGGGAGGCCCTGCAGATGGCCTCTCCTTCATGGTGCTCCACTGTGTGCTTTGACACAGACCAAGTACACGGAGCCTTTCTCCTCCTGCCCTGCTCCCATCCATTCACACCCTGCCTTTTCCACTGTGTTTCTCCTGCTGGCTGCACCAGCCTCCCAAGCCTGTGTCCTGCCTGTGCCGGGCTGTGCCTGTCAGGCTGCACCTGCCAGGTCTCTGCTTTGCCCGGCTGCCTTACAGGACAGCCCATTGCTGCTGGCTCCAGAGCGCTGGGCCAGCTTAGTGTGTGTCTGTGCTGAGCAGGCAGGTGTAACAGAGTCTCATTCTGTGTGCTGCATTATTCTTGGCCAAAGTGTTTCAAAGATAACACAGGTGTTCCCACTGATAAACCCACTTCAGAGGGGAGGGCGTGAGCAGGTTTGAAAGAAACAGGGCATAGGCAAGGCAAATCCTGTGCATTTCTGTGGCATTGGGATCCCATGAAACCTGACCAAAGAGAAACATTGATTCGTGTTGTGTAAGCTGAGGTTTGGCTCTGAGAGAGAATTCCTTTTTTTCCTTCTTTTTCTTTTTCTGGGGATGGGAGGGGAGGTAGCAGTGAGGGCATTTTCCTTTCATATCCTTGCTGACTGCATACAGAGGAGCTGTTGTAATTTAGCTACCAGGACTCACTGATGATCAGCTGCAAATACAAATCCAAGATCAAGGAAAGGAAAACAGGGCTCTGGTCCCTCTACGGAAATTGTTTCTCCTTCACTGCCCTAGGAGGATAAATGAAGGAGGCAAGGCACTTAGCAGTCTGAATTAAGCTGCTGCTGGGAGTGATTTTAGACAAAACCCTCCCTAGGCAGATCACACGGTGTACTATATCTATTTGAAAATGAAAATACTATTACAGTGTGAGTGACATAAATATAAAACTTCAAAAAGGTTG
Source organism: Oenanthe melanoleuca (assembly GCF_029582105.1). Lineage (NCBI taxonomy): Eukaryota > Metazoa > Chordata > Aves > Passeriformes > Muscicapidae > Oenanthe > Oenanthe melanoleuca. The sequence goes on from NC_079335.1 coordinate 67,727,254, forward strand.
TTTTAGAAAAGGAAGGTGGCATAACTGTCTGGATTTTACATCTGAAGAAACATGTCATGATACACCCAAGGTAACAAGAGAAGGAAATCTTTCTACTTTTTCATTTTTGGTTCAGTTGTGATTTTCAGCTTTCAGATTCCTGCTGCTTTTTGTGCCAGTTTCTGTGGCAGATAGGTGGGTACAGATGCTGACTTGCAGGTTCATGTTGAAATAAAGTGGTAAAGGCATGAAGGGAGGGGTTCAAAAGCAGGCTGCTGCTTGTAACAGCACATGTGCCCTGTACTTCTTAGATCCTCGAAGTATGGGGAATTTTGATTTGATCCTGTGACTGCAAATGATAGTTAAAAGCAAAGACTTTACAGGTGGTGTCACTTGACAATCTTGATTTGATGAGAGGTGAAAGCAGATGGGTTGTTAGACCATAAGCTACCATGAAACAGAGAGGTAATTTTTGTCCAGTGTCTCTTGATGACACTGCTGTGAAAAGCTAGGGACTTTTTTTTTTGGTGTTAAATCTTTTTATGAGTCAACATAAATGCCTTTTCTAGCTTCTTTAGATATGAGTTGTTTTCACTTCGAAAAAACAAAGTACATGTTCTGTGTGTTTAGTAACGTATGATACTGATTTGTCTGTCCTTAATGCCAAATTTTCATCGTAAAATGCCAAAGTACAGATTATCTTTCAGATTATGACAGCTAGGGACCATAAACTTTATACAGAAACACAAACTTTGGGAGCATTTCTAAAATGGCAGTTTTCTCTGTTTTGTCTTGAGACCAAACTGGTAATGGGATGGAATGTGGAGCTCATTTCCAAGGATTAAATCCGACTAATAGTAGCAAGGTTACTTTGCCCATAACAGAATATCAGTGGCTATTCTGTAGTAAATTTATGATACAATGTATATTAAAAACATACTTCAGTGGGATTCCTTTTTGGCTCTCAGCAATAGCTCATTCATATTCTCATTATGATCTGGGAATCCTCCTTTTAGCACATGGTGTCCTTAGGTGCTTGCATGTGCTTCACTTGCTATTTGTTTTCTTGGTGAATTTACAATTCAATAGCTATTGCTATGAAAAAGCAATTACTGCCTTCAATTTTTAACAAATACTGCAACATTCCAACAAAGTTTTTGAGTTTTCAAGAACATTGTCTCATCGTGGACAGATGTCAGATCTCTTCCCTTCTATTAGTCAATCTTTCAGCCCCTCTGCTAGTGCAATGTCTGTTTTCTTAAATGCAAGATCTAACAGTAGAATAGGAAAGAGTAGTTTGTTTTAGGATATATCTGAGTGCAGAAAGTATTAATGTACATGCTTTTTTCCTCTTCTTTGAAGCCCTCATTCAGACTTGAGGATTCACTTAGTTTTTTGTCATAGTAGTTGGCATCAGATAGAGAGATGTGAGAAATCATGGAATATGATACTGATTGACTTCAGGTGAACCACTGGCACTGCCAGGATGTTCTGCTCATCTAGAACAGAACAGAAAAGGAGTTGAGGATACCTAGTCAAGAATTAAACAGAGATGAGTAAATTAATGTGATGAAAAAAATTTCTTTTCTAAAACAACCTACATGAAGTTTATGTATATTTATGACATTTAATCTACAAAAGTATTTTCATTTTCAGATAGATATAAGTACACTATGTGATCTACCTAGAGAGGGTTTCGTGTGAAATCACTCAAAACTGCAGCTTAAAACAGCCACTGCTTTGGGATCTCTGGATCAAACTGTAGAGTGATTGATGTAATAGTGAGTGTTTTTCTGTCAGGAAGTTGAATGTGCCCAAGGCATCTGGTTTTATTCCATCAATTTATTATTTTCTGCAACATGATGCATAGTCCCACTTACAGTGACTGTAAAAGAGCTGCTTCTGCTTTTCTTTCTTGCTCCAAAATAGGGTACTGTAGAATATTTATTATATATGCAACAGGAGTAGAGACAGTGGTCTTTTTTTTTTCTTTTTTTTTTTTTCTTCATTTTTTGTGGACAATGCCTTATTTGTGATACTGAAGATTAGCTTTCAATGAAGATTAGCTTTCAACAGATTACTGAAAAAAAGAGAACAGCTACACTGGGTATCTGGCAGTACTAGATTTCTCTGCAGACTGTAGTCAGCTGGCAAGCATGGCCTTTTAGACAGCCTTTGGATAAGTCTGAGTGTTACTGCCATGATTAAAGGATAATTAAAAACATGAGTGAGTTGTTTTAAACTGAGGGCTGAGTTGCAGAATGACAGATTTCTCAGTATTAACTAATGAAAGTATCTGTAGTTAGGTTCAGAAAACCCCAACTCTGAATCCCTCTGTGTGCACAAAGCAGCAAATCTAGTACATCTGTTCATACATCTAATTCTTCCAGCAGCCTTGCTGTTGCTTTTTGGAGGGAATAGGCATTTGCTCCCTGCTCTTCTCAGTTTCTAAACAACTTCCCTATATGTTATTAACGGTCATGAACTTTGCTGAAAATGTAAAATGTGACTCCTCATTACGACACAGGTCATTAATAGTAGTAAAGTGTGATGAAAATAGTTCAGGAGCAATGGATAGTGTAAAATAATGACCTAATAATGATAGTGTAAAATAAGGGATGTATATCCTCTTCATTGTTTCCCAACTGAATTTAGGCTTTTTCATCCTTTTATCAGTGTTTTAGCTTTGTAGTACTCCAATTTTTGAGCATACCTTCTTGCCAACAGTTGCCAAGATAGGATCAATCTGGCAGGCCACATCCTTCTTTTGTTTCTTTCTTTCTTAATTTTCATTTTCTTTGTTTCTGCAAGTGATTTTTTTCTTTTTTTTTCTTTTTCTTTTTTTTTTTTTTTTTTTTTTTTTTTTTTGCCAGTTTGTTCAACTACAGCTTTCACATTCATTCTTCTTCTCCTGATGCCTTCCACCCTGAAGATGTGATTAATGTGCTACTATTCTGTCCCAGGCTAGATTTTATAAGGGTAACATTACTGCTGTTGTTTCTTGGATTTACTGTAAAATCAGGAAACGATCATAAGAAGTCATCTAGAAGTTTCCATTTTCTAAGTTAAAATAAAACACTGTAAACACTTGTAATACATATTTGCTTGCATTTTTAATTATAGTTTTAGCTTTATTGGTGTAATGGTAAGTGGAAACAGTTTAAAATCTCCATGCCTAGTGCATGTTTTTCTTTCATAATTTTGTGTGCACGATTTTTTTTTTAATAGGAAAATATAAAAATTCTCAATTTCACTGATAGTTGTCACATAGATGCTGCTCAGAAGTAAACTGGCAATAGAGTATGTATGTTAAAGACATCTTGGAAGCAGGTTATTTCATTGGTTAAGGAAAGGTTATCCCTTTAATGTAATGGGCAGTGCTGATTGGCACAGCAAGGGAATGAAACATTTATCAGTTTTATTTCTCTAAGGACTGTTACAAAATCAGTCAGACAGTTGTTCCCCCAGGCCCACAGTTAGCCCAGACGCCTTTTGTGATTCCATTAAGTTAATTCTCTAATGATGGCGTAATTAGCGCAGTTTTCCCAGAGGAAAGGGGGATTTCTCTTTTGGCTCCCGTACTTGTTTTCCATCGCGAACAATAAGAAGTCAAGAGCTATAAATAGCGTTTAAAAGCGCTATATTAAAAAAAAAGGGTAGTGGGAGAGTCCCCTTGACACGCCGGAATAGCGCGGGGCGCGGGCAGCTGCAGCTCGGGCTGGGCTCAGGTTTAGGGAAGGGAGGAGGGAGAGGAGGAGGAGGAGGGAGGAGGGAGGAGGGAGGCTCCGGCAGCCGCGGGCAGCAGAGCTCCCCCGGGCGGCGCCTGGGGCTCGCTGAGCTTCGGGCAAACACCCGACCTTGTTAATTCCTTTAAAAATACCGGCATCGGCAAACTAATGTTTGGTACCGGCATGAAAAAGCAGCTTTTTTTCTCCTCCCAAGAGAGCCATAGCAGGTTTCAAAGATCCGAAAACAGAAGCGATGCTGGACACGGAGCATTAAAGAGGCTGGAGCGCCTCCCCTGTGAAAAGCCGGCAGAGACAGATGGGGTTACTTAGCCCGGGGAATAGAAGGATCCAGGGAGACCTTACAGCACCTCCAGTACCTAAAGAGGGTTTACAGGGGATCTGGAGAGGGACTTCTTACAAGGGCATGTAGTCATAGTACAAGGAGGAATGGGTTCAAACTGGAAAAGAGCAGGTTTAGATTGGATATTAGGAAAAATCCTTTGCTGTGGGGGTGGTGAGGCACTGGTTGCCCAAAGAAGCTGTGAATGCCTCGTTGCTGAAAGTGTACAAGGCAAGGCAGGATGGCGCTCTTGGCAACCTGATTTAGTGGAAGGTGTCCCTGCCCATGGCAGGAGGGTTGGAAGAATCACAGAATCATCAGATTTGGAAGAGACCTTCAGGCTCAGTCAATCCAACTGTCCACCCAGTCCTGTCACTGTAACCCCTAAATCACAGCACCCAGCATGAGATCCAGACACCTCTTGAACACCTGCAGGGATGGGGACTCCACCACCTCCCTGGACAACCTATTCCAATACCTGACCACCCTAACACCTAAGTGAATCTTTAATCTCTCCTGTCTCATCTTAAGGCCATTTCCTCTTTTCTTTTTCCTGTAGTCATGGCTGAAGACAAGAAGACTATCTTTATGCTCCCTTCAAACCCTGACCCATTCTGTGTTTCTACATGTGAATTATTTTAATAGATACATATTTCTTGATGACATTTTTCACACCCATTTTACCAACATATGGCCACAGCAAATGACCAGGAAGCTCTTGAGCTCAAAGTTGTGTGCACACCACTGTAGTTCTAAAAAAGGGTGTCAAGGTGTAAGCAGAACAAAGTCTGCAGCAGTGCAGGTGCCTTACAGTGACAGGTATCTCTATGACATGAGTTGCTTGTTTTGCTTTTTTTCAAAGGTGTTACGTTTTTGAAAATCCTACATTTACTAGGACTATTAGAATTTGGCTGATTTGGCTCTTTGGTTTTAAGACTGTTGCTGGTAATGTAATCTGTGTGAAAAGTTAGTATTTTAGTGATTGCAATCCTTGGCTTACTGGCATTGAGTATTGAGTAACAAGGCGATTGAAAACCTGAAGTAAAAATGCAGGGACGGGGTTTTGTGTTTCAGAGAGTACACAGAGCTTGTCTGCCACCATCCATATGTGTTGCTGCATCCCTGTGTGGTGATACTGTAAGACGAAGCTGCAATGGCTTTCTTTCAGCATTTAACATTGAAGGAGCATTCCCTGAGCTGGATTTCAGAAACTGCTGTTTATTTCTTTAAATATTTGATTTTACTGGATGGTTGTGTGGTTTATTTTATTATCTTTGTTTTCACTGATTATTTGTGAGTCCAGTTTAATTAAAGAAGAGGTCTAGCTTATTTAAATGGTAGACTTTCAAAATTTGATTGAAGTTTTTTCTGGTGTACTGCCAGCCAAAGCTGCAGGACAAAGGTAAGACTGAAGCCCTCTTGCCAAAATCTGACAAGCAACATGATCCGATGTTGCTGGCCTTACAATTAAGGAATTATGCCATCTGTGCTGCTGGTGAAGCTCCTCACTGGCCTTCATATTTTTCTTGTGTAGTTTCATAAGGCACATCCTGTGTTTAGCATGGAGTGAAGGTGACCTGGGTGGATCAGGGTGGGGAGTATTGACTCAGGTTCAGGTATTGGCCTGAGAGTTTTGCATCATTTTTACTGCGTAGCCTTTTTGGGTCTGTCATGAACCTGGAGTTAAGTGAGATCTGCCAGTGTTGGCTTCTACACCCTGTTGGTTGGTGTTCTTCTGTAGAGGCTGTATTTTTTCACACAAAGCTTCTTGCACTCAGCCTGATGCTTAAGTCACTTTTGGGTCTTGGGCAGGTCACTGGGCATGTTGTTAAAACCCTTCTCTTCCTTGGTGTCTGAACACTTTGCTGTAGAATGTGTGTTTCCAGAGAAGGACAAACTGGATGAGCTTGAAGAGGTGGAGGGATCTGTCTGGGTTGTAGAGAGATCTGCCTGTAGCAGAGGAATGACTGGGACCTTCCTGTCCTGCAGCCTCTCCTTGTGCCTCAGCTGCGGATTCCCAGGCAATGTTCCTGAGCTGGAGAAGTCAAATGAGAAGTTACATTTCTTCTCAGCATCTTCACAGCTGGTGCTGTTGATTTTTAACTGTGTTGTGTATCACTGGCAGGGTGGTGGGGCAGCCCCAGTGAGGAGTAACACAACCTTTCCAGTTGGCTCCACAGCAGGACATGACTGAGGAGGAACCCAGCTGGCTGCTGCCCTGGGAGGAACATCCTTCTTTCTTGTTAGATGTGCTGAAATCCTGTATACCTGTTTCTGAAATAGTCCTTCTCTTGCCTCATCTCCCTCCCTGCTTCCCCAGTTTATATCAAGAGACTGGCTAGGAAAATACTTGAAAGTACATAGCTATGTTTGGGCTCTCTATGTCTGTGGCTTTTCTTCAGACAACCTGAAGAAGAGAATGCAAAGTGATAGAAATTATTACCTCCAAAAGTTACTTGTTAATACCAATGAAGTCAGAATAAGATTTCTTTTAATAACCCATGTTTCTTCTTTCAACAATGAAGATGTTTAGGGATTGACAGAAATTTCCGTTTGTATATACATGTAAATGAAAATGCAAAACCCCATTGCTTGTCTATTTGACAGCAGTTCTTAGTGAATAAAAGTTTGTTGATTCAAGAGAGAAACTGCTAAGTGAGGTTAGGATTAGGCTATTTAATTTTTATTATATGTTTTATTATTCGTGCTGGCACTAATTCTTCAATTTTTATATAATACATAGAGGGTTTTTTCCATCCTGCTCTGCAGCATAAATGAAAAGCAGTATTATGCTACTTTCTATATTCTCATTAATATCACTAGTATAGGAAGTTTTTCCTTTTCTTCTTTGGCTTTTTTTTTTTCTTTCTGTTTCAAATGTCTTTGAATCTTCAGATTTCTTTAAATCATTTCATGCCAGCTACTTCTACCAGCTATGCAGACTGAGTGCAAAAAAAGGGTGTGTGGAATTCATAAGCCCAACCCGGATATTTTCAATTGTTCAGACTCTTCCAAGTTTAAAAATAAGTGGTTAAACTTGTTATGTGACACCATTTATATGTGTTTAATTTAGCTGTCATTTTCCAAGACTATCAACATGCCAGGTATTCATTTAGTCAAAGATTAAACTTTTCAGTCATTATTTGCTTTGAGAGAAGAAGCAGTAGTGAAATGAAATTCTCACTCTTCCTGCCCTGTATCTCTGGGCCTAATCCTGTGGTCAAAGACATGTGTGATAAAGCTTGCTTTTAACAGCATGGTCAGGATAATTTGAATAAGGTTGATGCATTAATAAGTCTTTGGATATTAACAGGGAAATGGGGCTGTGTGTAATTAGTACTTTTGCTAATGCCTGTATGCCTGGCTTGAGTACATGGAAGTGTTTGATTCACTCAAGGTGGACTTTTTGCTGCTTATGTAAAGCATATGTCAGGAGACATCTGCTTCTGAGCATCCATTTGCTGCTCCATAACAAGCACAATTTCACCTCCAATTTTTGATATTAGTGACCATGGTTTTTGACACTTACATGTTAGGCAAATCCTTCAATGTACTCTGTTACTGTGGTTCTGGACCTAGCAGACCAACTGCTCTGTCAAATCTAGTGCATCCTCTTATGGGGATGTGATATTAACATTATAGCCAACAAATGACATGATCAGAATGACAGAATGAACTGGGTTGGAAAAGACCTTAGGGATCATCAAGTCCAACCTAAGGCCTGACACTACCTTGCCAGCAAAACCATGGCACTGAGTGTCACGTGCAGTCTGTTTTCAAACACCTCCAGGGACAGTGACTGCACCACCTCCCTGGGCAGCCCATTCCAATGCCCAGCTTCTTTTTCTGAGAAGAATTTTTTTCTAATGTCTATCCTGAACTTCCCCTGGTGCAGCTTAAGACCATAGTACACAAATGCCTCCATGCCTGTTTCTCTGGCTCTGAGCATGGGGAGTGATGATTCACAGGTGGTTATGATCTCTCATGTCTTCTATTATTGCATGGTAATATTTCTGTCGTATAATTTTATCATCCTCTGCTCAGGGCGGGGAAAAATTTTGGTCAAGCAGTTTCCTAAACACGTTCATCTTTTGCTGGCTGATCTGTTCCCATCTGCTGAGATTGAATTTAGCTTGCTAGGATGCCTGGGGCAACCACAATCTAAGTTGGAAATGTACTTGCTTTGAAGTCAGCACTTGGTGGCATCCTTTTGTAGAGCAACAAGGAGTGATCAACCAGATCTGCTTGTGCCTGTGTCAGTAGATGTCCATAATAATTTCTTTATTCATATTGTTGTAGAGGAAGTTGATAGAAGGTAAAGCAGTGCTGTACAGAAGCAGCTGCATCTAAACAGTGAATATAATTAGTATACTGTTTAGTCCTGCTTCTCATATATTACTGACTCAGAAGCAGAAATGATGACATTTAGCCTGATAACATTCTCTCTACATCAGATATATGTGCATGACATGCCTTTGAGTAAGGGGAGAACAGCCTTTACATGCTGTATGCCATGTGAAGGTGAGAAGCAGGCCTGTGCTTTTGTCAATTATGATGTGCAGCAGCTGTGGCTGTGAAAATGCTTTTATGTTCCTGTCAGGAGAGTGCACCCTTCCTTCCCACGCTGTTGTGAGTGGCCTGTGCTAATTCAGCAGCATTTATCCTGAAGTACAGGGGTCAGATGAGCTTGCAGGAATAACTTAGATTGCACCACTGTTGTTTCTTCAGGGCTATAATTAGAATACAAGGGAGACAAATCCCTTCCACTTCTTTTATGGTAGGTGTAACTCTGGGTTTCTCCCACCTTGTTGCTTTGCTTGTATGCTGGACTCAAGAGAATTATTTGGAGGAACGTGGCTCTGTAAGCTGCATGCAGGATTTTCCTATGGTGAAGTCAAATAAACAAGAGAGGGGATGCTAGGTCTGCTTGCTAGCAGTTGAGTGTTCTCATCTCTCTTTGGGAAGCACAGTGCCAACACATGTCAAGTGAGCAATGTTAGGCCCTGGCTCAGGGCGTGCTCTCTCTATGCTGGTAATTTCACCAATTATCACTATGCCACTGGCCTTCCTATTTGGGAGGAGGTGACCAGAGAAATTGTGGTGTGGCAGGTCTGGCTTTATCTGGTGTCCTCAGATTTCCTTGACCTCTCTGACTCATTTTAGAATCGGAAATGGTAAAAAGGCAGGGTGGTAATACATGAAGATAGCCTTGCTTGCTTTTTTAATTGAATTTTTTTCCTCTCTCCCCTTTTATTTTTAAATACGTTAGTTGTATTCTGGTTTTCTGTGAGATGCAGTGAGAACATCTAAGAGAACTGTGCCTTTGCACAGCTAAAAGGCAGCTGGTTGGATGCCCAGGGCAGTACCATGTAGCTGCTCTCCACTTCCCAAAGCTTCTCTAGGTGCCATGCTGGTACCTGAAAAGTGCTCCCTGCTCTGCTGGTACCTGAAAAGTGCATTCTCCCTGGGGGAGCCAGCAAGTGGGGCTGTCAGCACAGAAATGAAACTGAGCTGTGTTAAGGTTCTGCCAGAATGAAAACTTGGCTTTCTGCAACGTCAGTGGCAAAAGTTTTACTGACTTCACTGAGTCCAGGGTATCTTTGTTCTGGTTTTCTTCAGTTGTGAGGAGGAAACTCTAGTCAAATACTTCCAAACTCGTGTTTTCATCCACTGTTTGCCAGGGGGGGCCTTTCAGATGGGACAGACACCCTTGCTTCAGCAGAGTCTGCCAACAGCTTGTGTGGCCATGCAGTGCTATATATACAATTTATACAAATATGCAAAGTTTATTTCATGATGCTCTTTGCCTGTATTTTTCTGAAAAATATTTATTTGTTTTTTCACAGGTTAGTTTGGTTTCAGTTTAACTGACAAGAGAGAAAGAAAAGCCTAATGTACTAGCTTTTTGTAAGTGTCTGGAATGTTGGTGGCTGGCAGGGAGAAGGGGTCTTGTAACCACCTTGGAACCAGTGAGGTGACAGCTGCAGGATAAGGTCCAGAACTGAAAAGAGCTTGTGAGACTTGTCACCCTTTTTGATACGAAAAGCAGTTCAAAACCAGGAACCTGGAGGAAATTGGATGTCATTAATGCTGCTGTTTCTTTGTTTTTGATAAGGAGATGGAAGTTCTCTCTTGGTTAAAAGCCCAGCTCTAAATCACAGGTTTTTTTGTTGCTTGCATTTGAAGTATTTGTGCCTCTTGCCACTTCTAGTATAACTGTGGCAGTTCATGTTATAAGGTAGTCTAATATATCCTGTTTCTTCCTGTGTGGGTGTTGCAGGCTCTGCTGAGTGTGCAGCTGGCTCAGGCATGTCTACAAAATCTTGCAATCACTGCTGAATGCCCCTCAGTACTTCCAGGGCAGCCTGAAGCATGTTTGCATTGAGTTATCTCTTGAGCAGCATTTAAAGCTCCTCATCAGCTGATGCCTTCAGATTCTTGGTGATGTTTTCTCATGGATAACATGTAGTTATCCTGTGGCTTCCAGTCTGCTGAGAAGAAGGCTTTGGTTCTGCTCTGGAAAGTCCATAATGGTCCTGGCTCCTGCCTGTTTCCTGTGTCCTGAGCCAGTGCCACACATCAGTAAAATGCCCACAATAATCATTCCTGATTGGAATGTGTGTGATAAAGAGGGAGGGTGTTTGGCTCCTTCCTCCCTCATTTAATGCTGTCTGGGTGTGTTGACATGCCTGATTTATCAAGATTTTCTTCATAATGTGCTCTAGTTTGCACTGCATGAGGCCTGTATCCTTTTTGGTTTTGAGAGATTTAAAATCCATTAAGTAACTCGTATGCCCACAGGATACGTTAAACAGACTTTTAAGTGGAAACTAACTAAAAAAAATGAGGTTTGCTGGCATATAAAATAGTCCTTAAAACACTTATTTTCTTACTTGATAAATCAGGATCACACTTCAGAGTCCTCCTGTTTGGTCTTGTAACATCTGCAGTAGTCTTTGCAGTCAGACTTTCTGTTTTCTATGTGAACATCAGTCTCTCACCTCCATAGTAGAATTGGAGTGGGGTTACTCACTTAAATTTATGATTTGCTTTTAATAAAACAAAATACTTGAATTTTAGTTGAAACCAAGAAGTATTTGATTCCTGTGTCATTTAGAAAGGAGAGAATATCATAAAAATGAAAGCAAAATACTTGTGTTTCTAATAAGAATTTTAATTAAGCAAATCAGCGCCAGAAAAATACACAGAAAGTCAGCTGAAGATGTGTGATTTCCTGATAAAAATACATGAGGCATCCCAAAAGTACAGGGTCTGACAACTGTTCAGACTGTTGTGTTGAAGTTGGATATGTCTTTTTCTCATTGACACTGAATTTCTGCCTCATTAACCTTCATTTAATATACTGTGGTACGTGAATTCCTTGCTGTGTGATGGAGTATGTATTAAAACCGAATTATAAATGCTAATTATGATGATTAGGGAAGGTAAGGAATGTCCTGGCATCTCATTCTTTTTCTCCAAGAGTGAATGTAAACTGTATGTCACAAAAATGCATTGTTAGATATTTTAAAGGCTTTTTTTCTAGCTCTAAAGAGAAGCTTATCATCCTTGTAGTTCAGGTGCTGGCTTCTTATATGACATGTAGTTTACTACAGTTGGAATTTACAGAGTAACATTAGATGGAAAAAAATGGGGTAGATTCATACCTTTTGTCTTCTAGATCAGACAATCCAAAGTAAGGTGTCTTCTTGTTTATCTTTCAGTATGTCAACAGTTGTGGACTTTTGAATATATAGCAATCAGTAGTGGGTGCTAGATTTGGATACAGCTTTCCATTCCCAGAGATCCCCAGAATATCTGATGTAAGGTCAGCCATGGTAAGATCATGAGTGCTTCTTCAAGGGCAAGTGAACTAGAAAGGAAGCACAAAGGTGCTTCCTCGTTTAGGAGAGCTCAGTGCAGCTGGAAAATAAATGGCTTTTGTAGTCCTGCCTGCCATGTTTTGTGTCTGTCCTTCCTGGGTCCTTGTAGCTGAAGAAATTAGCCAGGTTTCAGAAGCACAGATGCCTTCTAGCCTGGTGCCTGTAAAGACATTGGGGCAGTTGCTATTGATTAATTGAATATGTGCCTAGAAGTACATGTTTCCAATGTTTTGAGAAGCCTTTTGGGTCTAAGGGGTCTAGACCTTTTGGGTCTAACTTTTTGTCTGTGCCTTTTTCTTTGGTATGTTAAGGTTTTCTGAAGTATCTGTGATCTTGTCACCATTTGCAGACAGATGTGTGGAGGTAGGTGGAATACCATAGGTGTAATTCTGCAAATTCTCCTTTAATTGACCATTGCCTGCCTATTTTTGTGGGAGCTGTTTGTGTCAGGGTGAATAGGTGAAATGAGCTTCAGTGGTGTACTCCTAGAGTGTTGTCACTGAATGAGAGATCACAGTAACAGCTCACAGATCTCAGCTCACAGTAACAGGTGTTAGTGTTCACCACACATGTACTTATTTAAGCAGCTAATCATGCTAAACAATTCTTCCCCTGCTGTACCTCAGATGGACACTGTTTTAAGGCTGTTTCTAGTTGAAACAGGCATTGGTAGGAATATGTTAGTGGTTTCCACTTATAAAATGCTTCTAAGCATTTAGTAAAACTTAGGAATTAGCCAGCATAGTAAATCACATCAGAATTTCATTAACTATAGGTACTGTTTCTCCTTGATTCTTTTAAAACTATTCCATCTTTTTGTGGGAATAAGGCAAGCCCTTTACTGCAAGGAGTACTAATCTAAAATCTCACTGAGGTTAAAAGCTTGTGGACACAAAAACAGAGCACAGTCTGGGATACCTGTGCTCAACAATACAGTGCAAATGCACCTGGAATTTACATGTTAGTTGACAGTGCAAGTCACCACAGGAGAGTTTATAAATCAGTGTTGCTAACCAATAAACTTTTATTGAAGGTGATTGTTGATAAGAGATTAAGAAAGGACAGCCACACTGAAATCTGAACAGCACCTATCATTTCAGGGGACATAACATGCAGTACAAGTGTTTCTGAGATAGCCTCAGGCTTGAGAAACCATACCTTTAGTCATTGAACCCTCCAGAAACAAATCATCTGCTCACGGCTGTCATGATTCACTGTTAACAAACATGGTAAAGACTACTGTGTGGTAATGAAGCCTATTAAAACAGCAAGGTACTTTTCCAGACCTAGAAAGTTCGTCATGGAGTTGTGGCATCCTCACAAAACTTCAGCTGACAGGTAGCAGAGTGAGGGCATCTGAAGGATGCCCATTTGCCCACACCATGCAGAAGGCCAGCAGTGCCTCCAGCCTGCTTGGAAATACTCCTGCCTTGTCCCATGGCAGTGTTTTCCACAGGTGAGCATGGCTAGGAAGAATCCAGTTAGCCAACCTGAACCTGACTATTACTTCATGAATAATACTGAGAAATCTCATTAGTTGTCTTGCCAGAAATTTTAACTTTGTGTTTTTCACAATTCAGACATAGTATTTGCCCTCTGCAGAGAATTCAGTGTGCAAGTGGCTTGTCTGCATGGTTATCGCCTACTATCTGCTTAACTGAGCATCTTTAACAGCTCAGTGATGATTTGAGAGCACAGAGAACAGAATAGAGTGCCCTAAACAGGGCTTGGGCATTTTACAGTATAAGCATCAGTATTTTGGTTTCCTCTTTTAAGTACATTTGGGGTGTTAGCATGGATGCCTTTGGCAATTTGTTTATTTTAGTTTGGTTTTTTAACCAGTGCCATTATGCTTTCATTCAATAACACAAATAGAGTTCTCTTTTCCCACTGAAGCATACCATGCAAAGCAGCCTGATTAGTCACAGATGAAAGAACTGTATGATATTTCAGCTGAGCACAAGCAATGTGATGTTTTCCTTAAGTTTTTTCTTTATTTTAATATTATTGTTGATTGGAATGGAATGAGAAAAATAACTCAATTCTTGATAAATGGGGAAAAAACATTGTGAATTTGTGGATAATGAAGGAAGAAGTCAAAGATACTGGTGGGGATAGGATTGGATGGCTATTCACTGAATGCTTTGCACTACTGTATTACTGTTTTCTCTGAAAGTCAGTTTAACAGCAATCTTTTGATTTTGCTCAATGTGAAACTGGCAGGCAGTTTTAGCTGAAGTGGTGGTGGCTAAACATATTAGAGTACTAAATTATTGCCTGTGTTCATGTTCTGGTTCATCAGCAGCTTCTCTTCTGGCAGATGTCACTGTGAAAAGACCAAGGCTTCACCATTCCTACCTAGAGTGGTTTTTTTTTTTCTAGTTTGTTTTTCCAGGCTACATTTTTTTGAAGGTGAAGCTTCTAACCTGTACCTCCTGCATGAATTGTTGGTGGAATTTTGTTTGGATCATGTCTCTCAAGCTAAAGAATTAAAACTATTTGTTTTAATCTCTCTGACCGAGAGATGTGATATCCCTGTAGTTTAGGTTGCAGAATTTTACCTTTCCAAAATAGAACCTCTCTGTGCTCTCTTGCCTTTAACCACTAAAGACTTCTGTTTTTTCTTCAGTGTGTGATTCAGCAGATTAGGTAAATAATTAAATAATGTTAACTGCTCTCCCATTTCGTTCCTCTGTACTGATGTGCAACCCAGTGGAGTTGTACAGCATGGCACCAGCTCGTAGTGTGGTCTTTGCCACACACTGAACGTGTGGGTGGTATCTCAAAAGTCCTATGATAGAGCTATTAGTGATACAGACCTTACAGTGTTATTCAGGCAGTGTTTCATTAACTGCAGTGGGCATGTACCCAAATCTTGGGATTTGGCTGCTTTTAAAAGAATTTCTTTAGGGCTCATATTCTGCTTTGTTTTGGGAACTGATACAGGTTAGGCTCCTTAGCGTGGCTGTGGTTACTAAGTGTAAAAGCATTTGTAGGCTCCAGTGTTATTCCTTGATCAGTTAAAGCCCCCTCCATGTACAGTCCATCCCTGCTTTCACTCTGAGAGGGCTTTCTAAAGTAGCAGTGGGGAGCACTGCATGGCCCATGCGCTGCAGGAGGTCAGGTTAGCTTCTGGCTTCTTCTAGCCCTAAAAATGACTCTGCTGTGAAACTGGAATGTCAACTGCTCTGTACCAGGTCTTGAGGGAATGCCTTAGTGACTGGAATGAGAATTGTTGGAAGAGAGGTACACTATGATTCTTAATCCAAAGTGTAGATGATGTATAAAAACACGATTATTTGAGGATACCAGCCACAGGCCACCAAATCATTTGGCCTTCCTGTCAGAGGCTGAGCCCTTAGTAGTTCAGCTACCTTGTGTCAGTACAGGAGTTTTTATAACAATTTTATAACAATTATTCACTGACACATCCAAGACCAGGAAACTGCAGCCCAACACTTTTAAATGATTGATTGGTTAAGTTTGTGAGAAGTTTGAAATTAGAGAGAGAATATGAGGAACTACTTCCTTTAAACTCACCTACTACTTCCATCATCTTACCTTGGCTTCTGTTTATTTTTCTTTAGCTTCACCCTTGGGCAGCCATGATCATATACTTCCATCCCTGCTTCCTCTTCTACAGATGTATTCATCTGTAGAAGATGTATTCATCTCTTTCTATTTGCTTCTGGTCTTTTTTCTTTTTCTTTTCTTCTGGCATATACTTTTATTTTTAAAGTATATAAAGCTGTAGGGTTTCTCATCAGCAGAATCAAATGGAAGATAAAAAATGTAATTAAATAACTTTTATTTCTTTGCCAGAAACAAATTATTTTTCATGTCTATTTTGGGTGACTTTATCATGCCTGCAAGGAAATAATTTTCATTGTGTCTGTCAGTGTGATTCTGCCTGAAAAATAGAATGATCTTTTACAAATAATATGAAATTCCACTAAATGTTTGAAAAGAGAGAAGGATAAAATAATTACATACTATAATAGTCATGCAATTCAGAGTAAAGTCTGCTAAAACAAAGCAGTAAGTTGATTAAAAAATAAAAAAATTTTTTGCCTGTGCTGCATCCACTAGTGATCTAGTTCATTCCATCTTAGTGCCTGCTGAAGATTTCAGCTCTTTGGAAAGTATAATATTTGTGTAATATTATTAGTTTTACCAAAATATTGTAAAATAATATTGGAAACAAATAAACACAACAGTAATGCATTTTAAACCTGTAGCCTGTATAAGACATTTAAAGATTTGCATTTCCTGTGTTGCATGTAATTGTAATGAATTGGTATATTTAGCCTGTGACAGACAGAGTAAACTTGAGAATGTTCTTTGATATTTTTGTTTTGTTTTTAATTTAATTGGTTAATTTAAATGTTATAGATGGCAAAGTGGAATGAAGTTCTAGTTTATGCTGTAAGGCTGTCTGGATGAATTCATGCCTCTTTAGTAGTTATGGACATTGTCAGGCTCTCCTGGTGTCTGTTCTCAATTTCTCCAAGATTTGTTTGACTTTCAGTTTCCATTTTCAGAATTCTTGAGCTGCCTTTATCTTCCTGCTGATCTGTTTGTATTTCCTTTACATTTGTGTTTGTTGCAGTTTTTCTGACCTGCTGCATAAGAAGCTGAAGGGATTTTACATACAAAGAGGAAAATTGGCATGCTGTTTATTCTGATATAGTGGTTGTCTCTTTCCTAGCCAGTGATCTGGGTTTTCTTTGGTTTGCCATAAGCAACAAACAAAGAATGAAAATTAAACGTTCTCTGAAAGATCTCTCCTTCACAAGTTAGATTAGTGAGCATGAATGACTTCTACCCTGCTGTGTCTTGGTGGCTTGGAATATGAGGTGTGTACCTCAGGGCTGGCCTTCTGACTTTGCTGTGCAAGTTCCCAGGGGAAAAGGACCAACTGAGTGACCATACTCATCTCCATTTTTTTTTCGTGCTTATGTGCACAGATTTCCCCCCAAAAGGCTATAGGAGTCCAATCACCTCAAAATCAGGAATGTTTATTCCCATGTTTCTTGGTTTTCACCCAAGGGATTGCTGTGTCTCTATTTTGCTCATCACTGAACACTTGCAATGTTGGTTTATTTCTTCTAATTATGAGATGGAGTGTACACAAGTGTCACAGAAAAACCCTTTGCACCTGTTTTAGCCTTTTGATCAGACTACAAATTGACTTGACCAGACTGTGTTAGTTTGCCAGTACACAAAGAAATGAATGTTTCCCATAATTGTGCTATGGTTGAGTTTTTGTTTTGTTTTGGATTAGATTTTTCTTGGATTTGTTGTTGGGTTGGGTTTTTAAGGTTTCCTGGTGGGGTTTTTTTTCACCCTTTTTTTTAATATTCTTTATTTTTTTTCCTGCAGTTTGTGTGTGTATGTGTATGTGTGTTTGTGCTTTTGTTGCTGTTCTTGCTTGCTTAAAATGAATGGTTAGAGAGAGACTGGTCTTAGAAAAGATCAGATTCTACAAACTGTTGAATTATGGAGCACTTGCCAAAGTCCTGCTGACACACATGGAATGAAATCTGTCCTGTACCTGTTAAGTTGCCTTTGTTTTACAGGGCAGAGAGGATTATTTATTGGGAATGGTGGAAGTGAGTAGCATTTTACTGTTTCACTTTCAGTTTTTACCGTGTGTGTGTTAGACCTTATCTGAAGAAAGGCAATCTCTGAGTAGCTTTGCCATGGGCGTGGAAGTCCCAGGACCACTGCTGCTCAAAAGATAGATGGTGTTTTTCTAGGATGGGATTGTAAAGTCCAGGTTAATCCTGCTGCTTGGTGGTTATATATTAATAAATTGTAGGTCCAAAGGGCTTGTGTTACCTTGTCTTGAAGTTCATAATCTGATGAAACTTCATTTCATTTCTCTTGCATTTCTTCTGTGCTGAGCTACAGAAACACTGATCTTACTGGTCAGTTTCCTTGTTTTTCCTTTTCCATCTTAAGAAACCTGGTGCTTCTATTGAGAACAGTGCTGGTAGGTGATTTATATATTCTGCCTAGTTATTTCATTTCTATATGTGTTTTTTCCCGTTTACAGTTAAGTGAGAATAAATAGTTCAAAAGCCACTGTACATTTGTGTATTAGAATAATCTGCTTGTTTTCACTGTCTCTGTCTCAAGGACTGGATGGAAGCATTCATGTAACCATGAGTTAAACTTGATCATAGATCTGAAGAGTTCCCACTTGTGATTTCTGCAGACTAGGAGCAGGTGCAGTGCCTTAACAGGTATCTCAGTGGTGAGCACAGTTAAAAGTGTTTGTGGAGAGAAGATGGCTGTGTAACTAAATTTAGGTTGAATTTATCTCACACTGAAGAAGGGTATGCAACTCTTTTATAATATGTTGTGGTTAGAGCATGGGAAGTACCCTTGCTTCCCATGCTTTTAAATCACTCACTTTCTTTGTGCATTATTTTAGTGGGGTAACAATAAGGCTTTTAGTACAGAGGGCTTTTGTGTTGTCCTTTATAACCATTGTTGCTCTGACAGAGAAAGATGAATTCTTTTTCTCACTCACATTCAATAGTATTAACAAGCTTCTAGGCACCTTCTGACTGCAGTTGCTGGAGCCTGTCAGAAAAAGCAGCTGCTCATGTCAGATGCAAGGTAGAGTTAGATGTGTGGATTTCAGTCTGTGATTCATGGAGCTATGTTCTACTACAGAAGTGTTTCAGAAAGTTGGCTGGAAAATGCAAATCTGTGCCACTCCACAAATGTGAACTGCAGAGGCATCTGCTTCCACTGAAATAGTTTGAAATCTGTAATTTGGAAAATGTTGAAAACCAGGAATTTCAAGCACAGTGAAAATATGTAAGTCACTATTGTGGAAAAGTTCGTATGAGGTCACCTGAACTGTTGCTAGGTTAGAGAGACTGCAGTGGGAATGTTTTCCCTTTTCCTTTCTCTGATGTCTCTGAAGGAAACAGACCTGCCCTGTCCTTTCTGCACAAAAGAAAAGGAGGATTGTAGTATCTAAAAGGCCCTGTCTGAATAATTCCAAGAAGAATATTTATTGTTGGATGTTATATGGAGTTCAAGTGAACATCACTGGTCAATGTATGTCAGATGCTTTTGTTGGTGTGATGCCTGATTTGCTGACACACTCCACACCCTGCCCCCCTCTAACCCCCGGCCTCAAGCAGTTTTATACAAGGTCTGTGACTGCAGAATTGGCTGAGGAGTACTTAAAAAGTTTTTTAAAATAGATTAAAGAGATAAAAATCGCACTCTCATTAAGGTGTCTGACCTGGTTTGTCTGTTCCCATGGAACACCTCAGGCAGGTTTATGCTCTTGCCAGGGAACAGACAGACACCTTGTGCAGCATATTCCTGATTTATTTCCAGCTCCTTCACTAGCTTCTTAACTGAGTCTTTCTTCACTGCTTCCCTGAAGTTTCAAGTGTCTACAGTTTCAGCTGATTTCAGTTTCATGATTATTTTATTACCATTGCTGTATTTCTTCTACCTTTGTTCATTGTGAGATCTGGAATTTAAAAGGTAAATCATAATTGCAGCTAGGTCTGCCAGGCTCAGAGCACTTGCCTGCTTGTTTTCTTTCTACCCCCTTTGTCAGGAGCATTGTATTGGAATTATCTCCTACAGTATAGAAAAAGCTTTAAAAACAAAAAAATAAAAGATTGTTTTAAGAAACAAGTTAAACTCTAGCTACTCCTATTGATGTAGTTGATATTATGTAGGGCAAGAATTACATGATTTGTAAATTTATTTGATGCTCTTAAACTTCATGATTGTAAGGTTGTGTTGCCATGAATCTGGTTGTGTGCAAAAATTCCTATGTCTTTCACCATCTGCTTACAAATAACAACTGTAGCTAAACGTGAAGGGATCTGAGCAGAAGATTAATCCAAATTTCTTTTTTCTTCCTTCAATAGACAAATAAATTAAGAGAATGGAGACTCAAGGTAGTTAATTACTTCTCAATGCTGAGAATTTACCATCACCTCGATGGGGAGGAGCTGCAAGTTAGTGACTGATGACTTCATGCCTCTCAGTACACATAGGACAAAAAACTAAATGTTCAAGGAAATTCCTGATGAAAGGGAAATTTCTCTATGCTAGTAAATAGGGCAGTAACTCTTCCTGCATATCTGTAGAGAATGCTATTTGTTATTCACACAGGGAGGGAAAGGCAGTATCTTCATCACTCCTGATTTAACACTGCCTTGCTGACATCTCACTGAAATGAGCATTTTCAAGGAAGTGTAAAGATTTTTTGCAATTTGAGATATACTGTTGGTCAAATGCAGATACTGATTACAAAATATGGAGGGTTTGGATTGCCTCTTTGGTTGGTTGGTTTGGTTTGGGTTTTTTTGTTAATGTGATAAAGGTATTACTTTTTTCTTCTGCCAGGAGCTTACAGTGGTAATCCAAACCCTATGTTTAGTTTTTTCTATATGTGAAAATAGAGGTTATGTCTTATTAAGGAGAGTTTGATTTGGTATTTCAGTTCAGTTTTTATTTTTTTCCCCCTAAACACAGTTTTGCCCTTGGCTGATTTGACCACTAAGCTTTTCCGGCTTTTAAGGGCTAGAGTGCTTTTTCTGTACTCTTCCTTTCTGGACTTCAGTTCATGTTGTTTGCAGGGAAAAAATCGTGTGAAGAATCATAATCTCTTCATGCACCCTAAAAACAAGCAGATTAAAAAATGCAGGCAGTAGGCCTCCATAATAATTTCTGAGTAAATATTTTACTGCTTTTTCCATCTGTTACACTAAAATCTGACTTAAACTAAGCGTAAATCTAGTCAGAAGAGGTCACTGGAGTATTAATCATCAGAGTTAATCCTCTTAGACATGTGTTTGGTATGAGGCCAGCTATTCAGAAGTTTAACAGCACACATATGTTGCTTATCTGTCTGGCAGCTTGCCAAAGAAGTAAACTTCGAGTCTGTGGTGGGTTTATATCTCTGTAAAGTATGCTGCTTCTTTGGTGCAAGCTGATGCAGCTTTTCTGTATCTCACACATGGTGCATAGCCTGCTACTGAAGAATGAGTTCCTTTCAGGGTGCTTTCAAAGAGCTGTAGTGTTGGTGTTGCATGGTAAGAAGTGATATCATTCACAGCTGACCTTTTCATGGTGCTTCTCTATGAAGTACGATGAGCCAGATTTAATACTACTAACTTAGAGCAGAGGAAGAGACAATATTTCAAGTAGAGTAAGACTGTGGAACCCAAATATAGCTGAATGAAACCTCACCCTGCTTCCACTGCTGCCATTCTGACTTGGAGGAAACATTCATGTACGTAAATACAACTCTTTCTTGAGTCAGGTCTGGACTGGACCCAGCATTTCTGTTTCTCACTTCATAGGAGTGTGCTTCATACTCGACAGAAAAACGATTATATCATATCCTAATTATGGAACTGATTCATCCCCTGGGGCATGGAAAGCAAACAGTAGGAGTGAGTGCATCATTAAAAAATTAGTGTATTTTTAGAGAGGGGGTAAATATAAAAGTACAACTCCACTGAAAAGGTTAATGATGAAGAAAAAAATAACATGCATTAAAGGAACTTTTTTAAACAACCTGAGATTATGGCCAAAAGAACATATATTTCTTAGTAATGTGTTTGGATTTTCTTGCAAGAAATTATTAATTTTCTTCTTGCCTTTCTTTCTCAAGGAAAAGAATGAAAGCTCGTGCTCCCCCTCCACCAAATCAACCTTCTGCAGCAAGTAGAATTCACAGTGAGCACAAGTCACCTGCAGAGACAGCTGTAATTTCTGATCAGAACCTTGTGAGCATGAAGGAGAACATGATAAACAGGCTGGTGGACTTCACAGTAGTTTTACCCAGTGGAGTGGAGCAGAAGTGCACAGTGCAAGGAAGGTAAGGCTTTGATTACTCTCACTTCTTGAAGCCTTTTGTTCCCTATGGGATACTTGCTGGTGCTGTCTTTCTGAGTTTATGGGACTTCTCTGTCATGCTATTCTCTGCATTTTAAGCAGCTGTTGCAGCAGAGTCCTGAGAGCCATGAATAAAGGACATTCTCTTCTGGGGCAGGAAGGCTTTAGCAGCTATTGTGTCAGTGTTTTCCCCATGGATCAGCACGTGTGCGGATCCGTCCCTTTCATGTAGTGTCACTCTGCTTAGGCTGTATCACATCCCATAATCCAGAGTGGGCTTCCTGCAGTGGAAGTAGGTGCTGCTGGCAAACAGTCCTGACAGTTTGAGTGCCTGGAGGCACGCCAGGAAACAGGCTGGGAAGATGGATGATTCATTGCATTCAGAGATCCCGCCTTCACAAACACGGCACAGTTGTGTAGACAGTGGAGCATCTGCTCCTGTTTAGGAAGCCTTTTATATACAAAAGAAAATCCTATGGAAAGAGACAGGGGTTTTCTGTGTTACTTACTGGGTACAATTGTATTGGAAAGGTAATTTGAGAGCTCTTCTTTATCCTCATTCTTTCTGTGTAAATTGTTTTGAAAGAGGGAGACGTTACTTTAGGAAATAATATGGAGAAGTTTCAAAAATATAAAAAGTATTATGATGAAACAATAGCAAACAATGTTGTGGTCAGGAATAGTCAAGAAGCTGTAGAAAGTGTAGCACCACATTCAAAAGGTATGTAGGTGCCTGTTGATAAATCAGATTCTGTGTTTATTTTATATTTGCTATTTTCAGTAGTTAGTCTGCATTCCAGCAGAGCTGCTTTCTGGTCTGATATATTAGTCTGTGTTGACTGTTTCTCTCATACTGCATTTTGATGGCCAGGGAGGGTGTGCAAACTGGTGTTTGGTGTCTGGGACTTCTTTTTCCCCTGCTACTTTTCTGGTAGAAGCTAGCATTCCCTTGTCTATTCTCAGATGTGTGCAACTTGTGGGTGTCCACCCCAAAAGCCACAGTGATGTTAAAGGTTTGAAAGGAAAGCAGTGCTTATCAGAGCTCTCAGATAAGACATGTGGTGTTAGAGTTTTTATAGGGAGATTTGGACTTCGTGAGAGAAAGAGGAAAACAGGCGTGGTAAGTGGAACAGGACATGAAACTCAGTGGCCATTGGATTCCAAAGAAAAGTGGTATTTTGTTGGCAAGTGCATGCCAGCTGGGAGCTTCAAGAGGTCAATATTCATGCAGCATTTTGTATTGAGACATAGATAATTGCCATATGGCTACAAACTTCTTTTTCCCTCCAAAGTAAGCAGCCCAAGAGCACTATAAGAGTTGTCTTTTAATGTGACTTTTTGAAGAACATAAAAGCTACAGGAGCAAAGAACAAATAGGAACGTCCCTGTACAGTAAATATCTTGTGTCTCACATAGGTGTTTATCACTATGTATCACATACACTGAGACTGTTTTGTTTATTAGAGTCTTTAGTCTGTGGACAAAAACCTGAAAGAAATGGCAAGTATGAAACTTCACCCATTTCTGTGAGGCTATTGATATCATCTGCATTAAGCATTCTAAGCAACCAAAATGTTCTCTCTGCTGTCTGTGAAGGTGCTTGTTTCTCTCCAAGGTCTGATGACAGGTCTAGGACTCTGAGTCAGGTGGCAATTCAATTCCTGCTTGTGTTAATGTGCTAATCTGCACATCTCTGGTGCCTAACCTAGGCAGTGGCAGTTCTCCCTCAGTGCTACCTTGAAGTCTTGGAGTGGAGAAGTTGGTGACACTGATAGCCAGCTGTGGGAAGTGGAAGATGATAGAAAATGAGAAAGGGAAATTAATAATCCTAACAAGCTATGAAATAAGAAAAGGATATTCTGTAATAAGCTCTGCATTACAGTGGCATCAGTTTGTGAACAGACCTCACATTCTTTGTAATCACTGGAAGATGCAGTTTTATGTATGTTAGCCTTGGTTATGTTTTTAGGTGTGTGGAAGAGTGAATAATAATAATGCAAAGATTATCTAAAACTTTTAGGAGGTGAACTTTCCTAAGTCTCCAGATTTGGGTGAAAGCCCAGGTTTTTTCAAATTTTGTATTGTTTTGATATTGTGAACTAAACAGCTATGAAATGCAATGATACTCAGGGGTAAACATTAAATGATGAAGTTACTGGATTTTAAAAAATGTGGGATTTTTTGGTTGGTTTTTTTTTGGTTGGTTTTTTTTTTTAGTTTGAGGCAAATGTTAGAGCCACTGCAGGTAATGAATTATTTTCCCTGTTCACTCTTTTTATCTGTGATGCTCTCCTGGAAGGACATTTCAGAAAAATCTGCTGATGTTTATACTGCTATAAATCTTCAGCATTTTTGTTGCCATCATTAAAACTGTATTCTGCAAAATCTCCTTTTGGCTACCCTGGGGAAATAGGTTTTCTGTTTCAAAAAAATTTGCAAATCTTTGCCCTGGGCATATTCATAATGAAAAATGATTCTGTAATTTCAGGAAAGCAGTTCACAGAACAATGAATTGCACTAGATTATATTTGAAAATATAAATACTGTAGTTAATTAGTATCACTTAAGATTATTACAAATTAACTAAAAGTAAAAATTATGTCTTTTCATTTGTTCATTGTATGTAACACGTTGTAATTTAACTTTGTTCTCTATGTAAAAAGTTCCTGTAAATACCAGCAAGAAGGCACAAAATTCTTATTATATTTTCTTGAAAAACACTTTAAGGAAAAAGGTGTGTGCTACTTAAAGATATTTTATTGGAATCTGGAACCTTGAAATTGTTTTATTTATAAAAGTTAACTCAAGCTGACAGTCTCTCTGACAGTTTATTGCCGTCTTGTAACACAAAATTTGTTTGAGAATTTGGAAGTATGTGGTGCAGATGTTAGTACAAAGCTGAGTCCTTAGGGAGTGTGTGCAGCAATAGAATAGTATTAACAAACAGTTTTATTTTTGAAAGAATTGACCTCTGGGGACCTTACATGTTGAACTTGTATTCATGAAAAACTGTTAGCCTGCTTCCCCTTGAAAGGGAGGGAAACACTGTGTTTGTACTCTGTGTATGAGCACTGACTGATGTGCTGAAAGGATAGGTAAAGTGCTGGCTATTTATACATTCTGTGCATGCAGATCTGTAGCACATCCACACAAACTGTTAACAGGTCTGAGAGAGGTGATGGGTACACATTTAGAAAACAAGTAGAAAAGCTCCCAAGTTATCAATTATCTGTTTGTGATTCTCAGAGGTGATACTTTCAGTGGGTAACCTGTAAATAAAGGGATCATGCATCTGTCTCTGTTCACACTGGGTGGCACTGAGGAGGACTTCCTGTTTAACACAGACACAGACATTGTGTCAGCACATTGGAGCTCACTAGTATTTGAAATGCATTGCAGAAAAATAAGGATGTTTGAAGCTAAGTGAGGTTTGGTTTGGAGCTGTCAAAACCAATATGAAGGAAACTGGACAGTTGTTGCTCCTCTGTTATCTTGCATATTACACAAATTCTCTCATACAGATGATGTACAGAGGGCAGGACACTAGAAGAAATAGTGAACTAGCTGAAGCTGTAGTCCAATTCTGCAAATATTGCATTATATGGAGCATAAAGCTAATGTCATTGCAGAAAGAGTATTTTCACATATTCTCAGTGACTCTTTATTGTGGGCTTATAGCTCAACATGCAGAACAGTGTCTCAGGAAAGACTGAAGGTGTGAAATCAGCCCAGGTTGGTAAAACATTAAAGAAGTGTTTTAGAAGATAAACAGGGCACATGGCAAAAGAATTAAAATTAGTTTAACTAAATACTAAGTAAGAGTAAGGTCAAAACTACAGTAGTTCAGTGTAGGCTAAGGGGAAAAAAAAAAAAGTTGTACTAGAACTTATGTTGGAAGGGGCCACTGGAACACACAGTCTCTAGGCAAGTTTGAATACCTTCATGGAGGAGGTTTTTGGATTTCTCTGCACCTCTTTTCCAGGGCTGGAACCATCTTTATGGAGGCTATATGTTTACATGTACCTAAATGGAATTTCCTATTCAGCACTTTCCTCATTCTTCTTGTCCTCATGCTGTTCACCAGCAAGAAGAGTCTGTCTCTGTAACCCTACAGTTTATGCTTACAGACAGTAGCAAGGTCCCTCTTCACCTTTCTTGTCCTAAGGTTCAAAAAGCACAGTCCTCTGTCCCATCTTGTGTGTCATCCTCATGTTCCTTCTGTGAGCTTGCTCAGTTATGGAAAATAAGAGCCCAAATGTACAGGAGCAAGCTAAGAAAAGAAACAGAAAACATTTATGAGTGTCTTATCTATCACACTTCCTCAACTTTTTCAGATACAGATTGCTACTTAGTGTGTACATTTTTGTTTGCGTAGAAAAAATTGTAATCTTTTCATGGAGTATCTACTGTACTTTGGAGCATGAGAAAATAGTGACAATTTGAAAACCCTATTTTCTGGTTTAAATGCAAATAGTGAAATAATTAGCAACTTCAGGTCATCCAGCCACGTTACACTGTTATGTTTCTTTTCCAGTCAATTGCTACTGTAGATTCTTAATTGAGATTTGTATTTGTAGATTGACCTAAATAAAGAAGATTCTCCAGTTTGAGATTTTCTAATTTTTTTAATTTTTTTTTAAATCATGGAATTGCAGAATGGTTTGGGTTGGAAAGGACCTTAAAGACCATCTAATTCCAATTCCTCTTGCCATGCACCAGGGACTTGCTCAGAGCCCCATCCAGTATGGTCCCTCATACTTCCAGGGCATCCACAGTTTCCACATCCACAGCTTCTCTGGACCAATTCCTGTGCTTCACTACCCTCACCTGAAGAAACCTACCCTCAGTTTGAAGCTATTACCCCTTGTTCTATCACAACATGCTCTCAGGAAAAATCCCTTTCCAGCTTTCCTGTAGGCCTGTTCAGGTACTGGAAGGCATTTGTAGCATGAAAGTAGAAGGTAAAAAGAAAGTTGGTTTCGTTTGATAGAATACAACTTTACCCTGCACATTTATTTTTAGATGAACAAGACTGTATTTTAAAATGGATTTCTGTGTTTTATCCAAGGAGGTTAAGCCAAACCACACCCAAAACATCTCAATTGTTTTATACTTCCTAAAAACTATAGGCCTCTGCTGCATGTCTGCTCAGACTTGATCAGAACTTCAGCACAATAAGTATTGCTGACAGAGTAGCTATTCTTTACTGTCCAGAATTTGCATTAATGTCAAACAGCTTGGTAATAAAATATCAAAACAGAGCCAAAGTACTCTCCTTTACTAGGAATAGTCATATGGACCTTCTTATCTGAGTCTTGTGTTCACTCCCCAGTTTTGTTTCTGTGCTCTAGTATTTGCTTGTCAATCATTAACCTTTGGTGTTTATTGCATAGTCTTTGGTCTCTCGCCAAAAATTTCAGCAACATCTTACTAAAATGGAAAAATAAGGTGTTTCTTAGCTGAGTAGTTGGAAAGGCAGGACAGATTTCAATTCATTTCAGCTTTAGATTTAAGATCTGCCTGAATTTCAAAACAGAGTATACTCTACCAGATATCCAAGTGGGTTAAAAGAAAGTGGAGATCTGTGTGGAACAAGATAGAAGCACAGGAAGGATTGACTCTTTGCATCTTCCAAGAGCCTTATTCAGCCCAAGGTTAGAAAGAAAAGTTGGTCAAGATTAGTAGATTACCATTGTTTTGCTGTGTTTAGTGACTCTTTTCTGTGTGTGCCATATATATGGACTTACTTGAAATAAAATTCCCAATTAAAATCAAGCTGAACTGTATTATGGTTTAGAGGGAATTTTTTTTCAAGTTGATCCCATAGAAATCTGATATAAGAATAACTTCAGTGCAAGGATTTCCCAGCTCTCTTACTTCACTTGAAACACAAGAATTCTGAACTTTGTGGAATTCCTCTCCTCTCCTCCTCTCCTCCTCTCCTCCTCTCCTTCTCTTTTTTTTCTTTAGACTTCATAAGTTTTGTGAAAAATTTCCCCCAATTTTACATTTTTAAAGAGCATATTATTTGCTTTAAAGCTTTTTCAAAAGCTTCAGTTATGCTTTCAAATCGTACAGATGAAGGCTGGTGATGCTTTTCGTGGAACAATTGTGTATTCTGAGCAGCATGGCACAGGTTGGGATGTTGCAGAATTCCTTAAGTGTTATATTTAATACCTGCCTGTTCTTAATTAGCAATAAGCTGAACCTCAGATTTGGCTGGATTTTTGACTTGTCCATTATCCACACAAATTTGTAAAAGTTGCCTGGTTGTCTGTAACTTCTTTTCTCTGATGGCTGGTGTGGGTTCTGGACTTGTTATAGTTATGGTACTGTTGCTGCTGAATATATTTTATAATTTCAGTGGTATGTGTGTGAAATCATGAACTGTTATTGTGTTGAACTATCCTCTCTTTAGAAATTTGAATAAATTATCACAGTATTATGCTCTACAAAATTATATTACTATTCCACGTTAAATATAGATGTCATGCACATAGGACACCATGTATTGTGACTCTGCCAGGATATTACTTTTCTCTGAAACAATAGTAAGAAGGCTGAGGGAAAGCACACACATGCAAATTTTAGTTTAAAAGAAATATGTCTGTAAACAGACAAGTTGAGATCTGTATCAGGAGAACTGATAAGCACTTTTAAAAAGTGTGCACTGCTTCACAGTTTATGAATATTCATGCAAATACTGGTGTAGGTGGGATTCTCCTGTAGTTTGGACTTGGTAGCTGTAAATATGTGGTGGTTTGTGGTGTGTAGGATGTAAATTGAACATAGTTGTGAAACACAGATGTTTTCAACTTGGGGACAGTGTCAGAATGAGTCATCATGAAATGAGCTGAAACAGTTTTGATTTGGATGCTGCACATTTGTATTTGTGCTCTCTATGTTAGCAGTTGCTGCTGTGCACTCTGTTCTGAAGCCTCCTTAATATACGTGTTAATGACATCTGTTTTCCTTATTTGGTCTTCAGTCATCATCAGATGATGACTGAACCATTAAGCAGACTGATTTATGAAACCAAAACTTTTTAGAAAAATGACCAGTTTTAATAAACCTATTTTCCCTGTTTCTGTAGGGAATTTTTGAGGGGAAGGCTGTGAAAATAAAAGAATCCTATGGTGGTAGAGGAGAATTTCCAGAGTGTGAGGGACCACTGTTCATATCTGCAGTACTAGGCAGTATCAAGCTCCTGTGAATATTGAGTTCTTGACACAGAATGGAGTACCTCTGTGCAAAGGCACGAAATGAGAGGGACAGTTGCTGACTCTTCTAAAATCTCATGTTTTAAGAATCATACTGTAGTAAAAGCTGCTGATAATGGGGACACTCAAAACCAGATGGTTTTGTACAGGGTTAATATCTTCTCCAAAATAAATATAGACAGGATCTATTGTACTGGAAAACACTGCTGGTGTCAAATGGATGTGGAGAACTCGAAGTTGTAAACTGGAAAAATAAGCTTTATCTACCATTTGTTTCAGATTTAAGTGTTCCATTTTGGGTTATGTTCAACTCTAGATTGAGTTTACCAGACCATGAGTTGATAATTTATTCATATCTTGTCTTCATGTTAAAGAACAGGATTTGGACAGGAGCATTTAATGTATGGATTTAGTACATTATGACCCTCAGTTGGTCAGAACATGGTGCTAACACCACCAAGGTTGTGGGTTCAATCCCCATGTGAGCCATTCACTTAAGAATTGAACTTGTTGGATCCTTGTGAGTCACTTCCAACTCGGAATATTCTGTGATCTGTAGTCTGGAAGAAAGTAAGATGCACTTTGTCTCCTTTTGGCTTATGTTTGTTAGTGCTGTGATTGGCACTGCTGTCTGCCTGATTCTGAACAGTTAGTTGTGAGCTCATAAACAGGCACTGAAGTGTGAATATATTTAATTCCTGTTTTATCTGATCTGTTTAACATTTCAAAGCATTAGCACCGTTCCCTCCCAAAGATGGTTAACTAGTGGCACATCCACAGCACGTCTTGTTGTCTTTTATCCCCCCATCTTAAAACTGAGGTAAATTTTCTGGCAACGGTTTTTTCTCATGCTAATGGTGAATTCTTCTTCCTTGTAGTAAAGCTGTGATGGATGTATTGGTTGATTTATGCAGCCAGTATCACTTAAACCCATCCCAACATAGTCTTGAACTAAAGTCTTCGGGAGCTCAACAAGTTCTGAGTTACAAGCCAAACACTTTGATAGGAGCACTGGATGTACAGACAGTACTTCTGAAAGAGAAGATTCCTGAAGAGAAGGCAAAGCGACCTCTGCCAAGGGTCCCTGAGGTCAGTACTCTCTAGGGCTAAAATGATGCCATGGAACATCATGCCATTCCTATGATTTCAGTTCTTCCAATCTTTCCATCTTTAAACCAGATGGGAAAGACTTGGGATGGACTATAACCTGCTTTACTAGCTTAACTGTTTTGCATGTAGATTGGCAGAGGCTAGTCTAGGCATTTAGACAAAATGGTATGTTGCATGTGATTGGATAGATGGAAATCTGAAGTTTGGGGGAATTGTAACGGCTGTAATGAGTGTTGTGGGGTTGTGTGGAGATAGTGTTTTGGTGATATTTTGTGTACTGTCTTCACTGAAGATATGGGAGAAGGCTGATCATTAATATATGTATTTCACTGTACAGTGAAGATTGAGAAGTGATCATTTTCCAAATGTTTGCTGAAATTTTTTGTTATTCTAATAATTATATCTAATTGTACTCTCCCACCTCTCCGAGTGGGACTAGTAAATATTTACATTACATCTGCCTCTGATTTCTTTTCCTTATTCTCACGTTCTTGTGACTGTCTCCTTAGTGGAAAGGGAGGTCTGAGATTTTATTCTTTCAAACAGTATTTTTTGCAATGTGAGATAAGTTTGCCTAGGAATAGGCAAGACAATATGGAAATCCCCAGTGCTTTTCTCATTGTAAAAGGACCTATCCATCACAGAAGGGAGACTGAGAGTTTGTTTGTTTCTGCAGAAATCCGTGAGGCTGGTAGTGAACTACCTGAAGACACAGAAGGCTGTGGTTCGAGTTAGTCCAGAGGTGCCTCTCCACAACATCATCCCAGCTATTTGTGAGAAGTGTGAAGTCAGTCAAGAGCACCTTGTTCTTCTGCGGGATGGCATAACTGGGGAAGAGCTGGAGCTTACCAAGTCCTTGGAGGAGCTAGGGATAAAGGAGCTGTACGCCTGGGACAGAAAAAAAGGTGAGCCAAGACTGAAAAGCAGTCGCTGCAGGGTTATATGATGTGACAGCAATATTATGGGCAATTAAAAGCATTTGTGCTGCCCTTCTTTTGGGGTCAGCTGAAGCAGCAGAGTGAGATCTCAGTCTGGAGGGCAGCAGGGGTTTGTTCAGTGAGCTGTGCCCAGAGCAGCAGCCAGGTCAGCAATGTGCCCAGCCGTCCTTGGCTGCTCTTGGGCCGTGTGCCAGGCTGGGCTGGACTCTGGCAGGGTGCAGGTTGGCCTGGGGCAGGGCAAAAGGAGGAGCTTTGCTATATCCCAGAGCTGCTGTCAGTAGAGGTGAGCTTAATGCAAGGGCCCTCGTCCAGGCAGTCTGTCACCTGTGCTGTGGCTTGGAGAGAAGGAAAGAAGAGACATGCCATAGTCATGGCAGCTCTGAAAGCTGAGAGGCAGAGGCAGCAGACCAGGGCTTATGAGAAACACACTGGACAGGATCAGAGACGGTTTCTCCAAAGAGCAAAGGAGTGAAGCTCCTCTTAGTGAAGAGGGGCTAAGAGGTATTTGTATTTAAAATTTTATTCTCATGCTTACCTATCCTCGCTTTCTGTTCTCATAGACAAAATTGTAGTAGCAGCTTCTCGGACTTCGGTTTTATGAGCCTGATTATGTACTCCCTCTGTGATGTGCTTTAAAATATACCTGCTTTAAAAATACACATTGACAAGCTCTTACTCCTTTGAGGTCAGAAAGTGATAGTCATTAAAATTGTCTCCTGCAGTTTCTCTCCATTGCTATCACTTCCAGCACAGTAAATGTCCTTATTTATTGTTTAGAGAACGTCATTCTTGTAGGTGCTGAGCTGTAGGCTTATTTTTTATTTATAAAATTATTTATTTATGTTGACATTCTGTCTCTTCTTTCCAACTCTTTGATAAGTAACAGTTCTACCTCTGTGAGAGTCAAATTTCACTGAGTTTAGACTTCTAAGTAAACTAAATATCTCCTTTTCTTTTGAATTGCTGGGATGTTCCAAAAAGAGACTGAAAACATGTCATAACTCAATTGCATGTTTGTTTTTTTCAAGACATGTTTACTGTAATTAAGCTAACCATTTTGGAGCAGCATATTGAACATGGAGTGTATTCAACAGGATTCATTCCCTGAACATACTTCAGGGACAACTTAGAGAGTAATTATCCTATGCCTTCACTAAAGTCTTTCCTTTCAAATGAAAGTGGTGCTGTCTATGCTGGTGCAGTGTTGGTCCTTGAATTTAGTTGTAGCATATACAGTCAAAACCAAGACCTTACTACAGGGCTGGGGTTACAGCATCAAATTGTCACAGAATCACAGAATACATTGAGTTGAAAGAACCCACAAAGATCTACACACCATAGTGTGCTGCTTTCTACATCAGTTTTTTTTTATATTCTATTCTTTTTTAACCTTTCAGCATTCCTTTCATTATGATAAAATCCTCCTGATCCTGAGCATAATTCAGGATCTTTTATGCCTTCCTCTTACTCTCCACCATGGTGTCTGAGAAAACCAGTAAATGCACATAAAATTTACAAGAATTTTTGCTGTATTTCAGCAAATTCTTCTTCAGTCTTCTCATTTGTAACCTCCAAGAGGAATAAACCTGTTGGTTTCAGCAGCAGTTGGTCTGTGACTTGTGCACTGAGTATCTAGACTGTTTGCTTAACAGAAAATAGATTTTTAAACACATTCTTACTAATGAGTAAGGCATCACAGGTGCTGAAAGCCATAGGCTGTGCTTGTAACAGCAGATTCTAGAAAAACTCTTCACTCTTCCCTTGCCTGAAACAGCAAACACCAAGAGCTGAAGGATTATTAAAAGAGAAGCTCTGCTGCCACCTGCTTACTTAATTCTATTTAGCAGTTGAAGAGCTTTGTGAATGAATCAGAAATTAATACAAATGCAGCTAAACTGCCTCAGTAGCAGCTCTGTGTGTTGTTGGTCAACGTGTTTTTTTTCTGTAATGCTTAGGAAAAAAGGTGCTTGGACTAATTAATGAATATTATGCTTTACAGGGCTATATTAGAACTTTAATGTGTTTTCTCTTATCCTTTCATTGCCTGACTTTTCCAGTTCCTCCATCAAAAACTCAGTCTGAACCTTCTCTGAACTATAGAGGTACTGTACAATGCTGCTGGGGGGAAACTTCACTCTGTGTTTAACTCTGTCGCTTCACTCTATGTTTAATGTGGGTTTGGTAGATAGATCTTTAAGAATGTAGACTAAAATGCTATAGAGAAACAAGCTAATTTTGATCTGTTTTGTTGCTTACATGTCTTTTGCTTCTGCTAAGAACAAACACATTCTGTGCTTCTATCTCTTCAGTAATAGTCATTAAAATGCCAGCTAGTAACAAAAGCTTCTATTTAACTGTTTTGTGGTGTGGTGTCTCTCTATAGATCCCAAGCCTGTTCAGTTTACCTAAATCATGATTAGGTAAATTTCAGAATTACTTACGTTTCTGATGTCTCTTGGGTTCCAAATTTATGTAATAGCAGAGGCAGAAAATTTTGATGTCTGTGAAGTCTTCCACTGCCTTCAATTTACATATAGCAAAGCACTTTAATATCAAATGTATGCAAACACATCGAGTAACTGAATAGATAGTGACTTCTGAACTGTTACAGTAGTTGGGGTTGGATTAGATTATATTGATGCTTCTGCTTCTAGTCAAATAGAAACTGTGTGTATTTAGTGTGTCCTTTTCCCTAATGAGTCTGTTTTAATACATTGCTTAAATTAATTATCCTCAAGAAAGGTATGGTTGATTTCTAATGAGCTTTAGTTCTTCACATTACTAGTACACACAACAAAACAAAAGTAAAATTGGATAAGTTATTTAAATTTTTATGAAGAAAGTCCACCTCTAGTAGGTGACAGCCACTGAGCAAATCTGAGTTCATGGCCTCTTGGCTTCACAAATGACAGCACTATTCTCCCTAATCCTCTGTCATTATTTGCTGTGGCTTCCTCTCACGTGAAGATCAACACTAGATCAAATATCTACTCTATGTATATAAGAAAAAATTATACAGATTAATAAAGACTCATTATTTTGATATTATATGCATTACTCCCAATTTATTTGGATTACACAATGTTCATTGACAGTGCTAATGATCAGCTGCTACATTAGCCTTTCCACAGCATTGTTTATGGTGGAAGACTATACAAGGAAAGGAATCATAATGCATATCTAGTCACAGCCCAGCCCCAAGCAGAAAACCAGCCTAGGTAGTGCTTAGTGTTTAAGAAAAGCATTAAGTCATTACTGTATTTGCTTGCAGTGCAGCCTTTCTTTAGGATAGTTTCTCCCTGTTGTCCTTCGTGTTCATTGTATACGTTTGACATCTTCTGATACGTGAGATTGTTTATATGCAAGAGTGATCTGTATGAAAATCACTTTGTATGTTATGTAAATAAGTTTACAAGAGTTCTGGGATGAGGTTTTTTGGTAAAGTAAACCTTTATTTTGTGTCAACAAGTAAATAATTTTGAATTTGAGTTTTAATTGTTGTCAAGCAAATATTTACAAGATAAAGTACTTTTATTTTCACTGTGAGCTAAACTTTTTGAATGCTAGTGGAATAATCTGATGTGCTTGGAATCAGAAGAAAAGATTTATAGCATTATGGAGAGTCCAATTTAAAGTGACTCTTTAAAATGAGATGCTTCATGGTCCGTATATTAAATGGGTAATGTTGTTTCCTGTAATGCATGAGTGTGTCATTTTTCTCATCAATCTTGTGGATGGGAAGCTAAAGGGGGAAATTGAAGGGATACTAAATGGTATGAGAACTCCCACAATTTCTTAAGCAGGTTCAAGGAAGATGCATATGAGCTCTTACTGCCTGAAATACCTATACACTCCGCTCTTTTCCCACCTGAAGTAAAAGCACCAAGATAAGAAAGATTACCACAACCAGCTAGTTTAAATTCTAAGGAGAGCCTTGTTTCAAAGGGGAAGATTTTTTTCCTCTTTATAGAGCTTTATCCAAATTACACATTGAGAATCTCTCGTTTAAGTTCACAGTACTAAGTCAGACCTATGAATTGTTAAAGATACTCACCAATATATCTTTTTTTAGGTGTTTGAAGTTTTTTTAGTATTATGGTACTCTATGAGATTTAAGTGATGCATCTAACAAGCATTTCTGAAGTCATAAGCAATTTGATAATGTTTTGGCTTTTAATAAGGGTTACTGGATTGTGAATTCAAAATCTTGTGCGCTTTATTAAATTATTCAATTTGTTTTCATTAGATTTTAGAACATACTCAGAACAAATGAAAATTTGATGACAAAGTGCAGGATCTGGTTATTACTTAGATAATCCAGTCCATAGCGTCTTCAGCTCATAAAAATCCAGCATTTATCCAGGATGTTTTAAAGTACTCATCTTGTGACTCTTTATTTCAAAAATGTAGCAACTATTCCATTAAAATCGTTTCAGAACCAAATCGAAAGGCTTCAGTGAGCAGTGATGCAATAGAGAAAGAAAAGACAAGACTTCTGGGATTGTTTAATGCTGATAGAAGAGGCAGCAAGGTAAGTGTTCAGCAGTGTACTGCTCACTAAAGAGAATTTATTTATTTCCAGATCTATTATGTGTGTGGGTGGTGGCATTTGTTTGGCTTGCCTTCCTTTTCCTTCCAGAGAGTAATCTGTTAACAGGGGCATAAACTGTGTGTGATTAGTGCAGCCTGATGGAGATATCACCTGCTTATTGAAGGGGTCAATCACGTTCACCATTTACTTTTTCTTTTACTTTTTATCAATGCTGTGAGTTCAGTGGGTGTTAAAAAGGGCTGTAGTTTCAAGGAATCTGTGCCTGCTTATTAGTAGTGCTCACATTATAAAATGCATTTATGAAAGGACTGATGTAATTCAGAACAATTTAATTACCAACTAGATGTGTCTTATGACCTCTTCTGTGCATGGGTGATAATCTCTTTTAAAGCATTTATACCTCTTGGAAGCTCTGTGCAGTCCTGCCATTGCCATCTCCAAGTCTGTAAAGCTGATGAATCAGGTATAGAAGAAATAACTTCCAATACTGAGCTGAAGGATCAGTGTCTGCTGGGGTACATGTTAGCCTTTTTTAACTTTGTTTGTATTCTCGAACTTAAAAATTTAGGAAAGAAATTTTGTATAAAATAATTCCCTTGAGATGCATTAATGAAGAGTATTTCATTTGTCACAGGAATAAAATACAGAAAAACATTCTGACTTAAGAACATAGGAAAAATAGTGGGCTTTAAGCTTCATACTTTTTGCATTCTTTGCTAAAATTGTTAGTGTTAAATGATTTTGGACCTAAAGTGTTTAATACTCTAGGAGGAAAGATGGAATTTTCTTTTTTCAAGTGTAAACCCTCCAAGGATTTTAGAGTGGAATTACAAAATGTGTACCTGATTAACTGGCAGAAAGAAACATTTGCTTGTTAATGGATTAGTATTTTACTTATCCAGTCTTCTCAATCAAAATTCTCAAAACTGTGAAGGCTTTTCAAAATCTCTAACAGTTGTCTGCCTTTTTGTTCGTGATCAAATTTGTGGTAATTTTGCTAGGGAATAGATTCCTTTATGGACGTTGTGAATTACTGTGTGAGAAAACCTTATTTCTGTCACAGATAGATACTAAACTATTCGTAATATCTTATAAGGGACACATGGGAACTATTTTATGACATTAGAAGTCAGTCATTTTCTGAGTGTTTTTTCACTAAGTGTAAGAAAATACTTCCTGTTTAGAAGGGAAAAAGCTATAACTGGAACAATAATAATACATCTGCTCAGAAGAATCAAGTAGACAAGGGAGCTCAGCCTCTAGAGCACGCTGTGGGACTGTAATTCCTCTGGAAGAACCAAACATTACAGCATGCACTTTCTGCATCATACTTTGTTCTCTCATTCCATTTTACTTAACTCAGCTGTGAAATCTGTTCTTGCAGTTCTAGCTCCTGAAGCAGATCAGTTTTAACTTTTAAAGTATTGATGCTTACAATCTTAGCAAAAGTTGCTATGAAGCATCCTAATTCAGTGGTTACTGCCGTGGGTCAGAAATGTGTTCAAAGACTGCAAGCTCCTCTCTTTTTTTTCTGTTCTCTTTTTCTGACTTGCTAATCAAAGCAAAGCAGGTGATACCCTGAGCTTTTAAAAATACAGATTTTAAAAAATGCTAAGGATATTGAGAGTGAATTAAATTCAAAATAGTATTTGACCTGGGAAAAAATAGGAACAAGCAAGTATGGGAAACAACTTCTAAATCTGAGGAAAGTGTCTAAGTCCTTCTTGCTGATAGTTCTGACAAGTTAATTGATTTTCCTTGGTAATTTCTTTATTGGACTCTTACTTTCAAATGGCAGTTACTCTAGGAAAAGAAACTAAATCAGTCATTTTGTTCAGGCAAGCAAAGAAGGCACTGTTGCCTTCACAAACCTATGGGAATTTAAAAGGCAATAGATGGAAGAATTACTGAAAACTGAAGAATAGCACAGCACACAGGAGCAAGCAGGTGTTAACTAGGCATAATATATCTGACTTGCTGTTGTGAAAGCTTTGTAACCAAAACAGCAGTGAAACTGCTGAGCAGACTTAGCAGGATGAGGCCAAATTAATAAAGTTCTTTTAATAAAGGATTTTGTAGGTTTATGGAGGGATTAGAGGATGGGATGCCTTGTGATTTCAGGGAACTGGAATCAAAACCCCAGGCTGCCTAAACTCTGCTCTTTATGGCTTTTTTTACATTTTTGCTTCCCCACAGTTGGTTCTGTATATTTTTTGTTCCTTTGTTTGTTTGCACTATTCGCAGTGGTGAGGTGTGTGTGTATGTGGTCATGCACAGTCTATTTTAGAACCATTTAACAGGAAGAGTTATTCAAAATCCTGAACAGTAGTAGGACTGCAAACTTGCAGGCATTTGCAAGGGGAAGGCAATTTCTTTTGCAAGGGAAGAAGAGTGTTAGCCTGTATTGCAAGCTGTCCTGGATCAGATGTCACTGCACACTACAAGCCTGTGCTCAGATTTCCATGCCCATGCTCATGCTTTCTTTCTCAGCTGGCTCACTGAGAGCAGTAATTGTGGCATGACAATACACCAGATCTAACTTTTCTAAAAAAAACTTTCTATTATATTGAAAACACTGTGACATAGAATGAAAGCAAAGCCCTAGGATCATGGCTGGTACAAATTTGTTAAAAGTATTTCTTTGGTTAACTTTGTACTGGCAGGCTTAATGCCAGATCAGGTATCATCTTGTTCTCTCCATTCTA
Source organism: Oenanthe melanoleuca (assembly GCF_029582105.1). Classification (NCBI taxonomy): domain Eukaryota; kingdom Metazoa; phylum Chordata; class Aves; order Passeriformes; family Muscicapidae; genus Oenanthe; species Oenanthe melanoleuca. The sequence continues at coordinate 67,765,600 of NC_079335.1, forward strand.
ATTTTATGCTGGATCAGTTACCCTCTGTTCTCCTGCAGCTGGCATAAAAAACGTAAAGGTGGCATGAACTTCATTTCTTTTTGATGTTAAATGTAGTCTTTTGCCTGAGGCTAAATCCAGATCAAATTGGCACTGCTAAACAACCCAGTGGAGCTGAGGTGTTATGCAGACAATCCTGGGATCTAGGCTTAAGTAAGGTGTGTGCTAGCACACAGAAACATTTCCTTCATGGTGAAATGGCAAAGAAGGAGCTCCCTGCTTGTTCCATTGTGTCTGTGGATACAGCAGAGACCAGCAGTCTGGTTCCTGATGTTACAGGAATTAGTTACTCCCTATTTTTATCCTTACCTAAGAATTTTTTCTTTGTATTCTCAAATCCTTTTGCTGATGGCTTTCTTAGCTCCTTGCTTACATCAGAGAATTTTGCAGACAACTTCAGAGTTTCTCAGGTCCAGCACTGCTGAGGCAGTTTGTCTTGGTTCCATGATGGGGTTTGGTATTTTGCTCTGGCGTGTTTTTGCAGTTTTGTTTCCTTTGCTGCTGCTGTGTAGGACACTTGTTTGTGTTGCAGACAGAAGAGTACTTGAGGATGAACAGAGATTGGGGTGAGGAGGATGTTTTTAGTTCTGCATCTACAAGTGAAGGAAGCTTGGATGTAAGTACTAACACAGCTTGTAGATGCTATTGCATTCTTATTAGAGCCTGCAGTTTGATTTAACCAGAAACCACTGCTGTTCCTGATGCTTAGCCAAGTAGAAATAGAAATAGCTTATGCTTTAGCAGGCTTCGTTTTGTGAGTGCACTGTTTGCATATCTTCATGAAGTTCAAGTGTAATGCATTGTCTTCAATTAAACTTGCTAGCTTCACTATGAATAATGTTTCTTTCAATGTTAAATTCTAAGCAGTTGTGAGAAAGAAGAGCATAGGTGCTGTGACATGCAGTGACAGTCCTGCATGATGCAAAAGGATGTTTGCCTTACCACTGCTATTTAAAGGGGGCTTTTCTTATAAAATCACACCTTTCCTTTTCATCCCTGTATCTGACTTCTGCAGCATGGCAGCATTCTATTTGTTACATAAGGACCTTGGGGGTGAAGAATAAACACTGGAAAAAAACAGATAGGATTTTTATTAAGTACTTCAATAGGGTTTGGGGTACTAAAATCCTGTGAACACATTTAGAAATGTTTTAAGTGACTGAGAACCTACCAATTTATGAGGAACTAAACAGGAAGATATCAGATCAGGAGGTGTGAATCCTTAATATTTTCTAAGACAGTTCTGGTGGTATAGTAGTTATAACTAATGGCACATCTTTTTATTACTTTTTAAAATTACTTGACTTTTTTATCATATTTTCTAAACCTAGAGAAGAATGATGATGTGATAAAAGTTTGAAATGCCAGGTTCAGCTCTGAATGCCCCTTTCATAAACAGATATTTGGAAAAGGAATGTGGATCTGCAAAATATAGAACTCACTAGCCACAAAAAACTGTCACAGGAAATTGTGGAAAAAAAGAAAGGAGTGAGAGAACAAATCCCAGATGAAAAGAGTACTACAAAAGGAGTTCAAAAGGAGAAATAGATAGAAAGTTGATTGGCTGTAAATTATAAAACTCTGCAAATCTGTAAAGATTTCATAATAAAAGATTACTGAAATGGAAAAGCTGCAACAATTTTTTGTGATACCAAAAATTTGGGTAACACTATAAAGATGAATATATTAATAGATGTCTCTTACTAAAACAAAGTCCTAGAAGCAGGTGATCATGTGTAATTGAAACAGACTAAGTAAAAGCACAGAAAAAGCATCCCAAGCTTTGCCAAAATAAAATAAGTTTGTATTCACTGCCATTATAAATTAATCTCAATATCTTGATACCCAAGTACTAGAAACAAGGAGGAAGAGCAGGAATTACAAATAATAATAATATGATGGTAAAGATGTGTGGTGCTTTTTTTATTTTTCTAGGGAATTTTATAGGGCAAATTGAAAATTAATTCTTTTTCCTCTGCCCTAGTGGCATTGATGGAAAAGGTTTTCAAAACCATTTTGAGCATGTAAATGTCTTCTAAAGGTGCCAGTTTATCGGGAGGAAAGAGGCTTTTGCAGAGGTAAAAATGTTTTCTTTTTATTCAGTTAAATGAGCATGTCAGGGATTTAAATTTTTCCAGCTTTCTTCTTAAGTGGAGCTAATCTTGAAGAACAATGTAGCCCTTGTTCAGTGTTTATGTCTTTCACTTGTGGTTTGACACCTGTATTTGTATGAGCACCAATCCTGAGCTAAGACATGAACTCATAAAGAAATGTGTTGACCCTGTTGTATTGAATTTGGTAGTATTCTGTTCAAGCTTGTAGGTGTATTAAAAAAGTCTGACAGATTCACTCAGCATCACAGAAGGTCTGTCTTTTCAAGAGGCTAGAGGGACTTCAAGAAAAAGTTCAGCAATTGTGATGCCTTAGGTGAAAAATTCAAAAATGTTGCAACCTTGGCACAGATAGTTGGCATAGATAACTCATATTAAGATAAAATTTAAATGGAAACATCAGCAAAAGCACTTCATAGTTTTAAAGGTTCAGCTTAGCAGTTCCTTATGAACTAGATTTGAGACCCTCAATCATTCTGAGTAATTTGTTATTCTGCTTGTTCAAAAGATGCCTCATTTACTTCAGTGGGACTAAGAATGCCTGTTCCAGCTAAGTGGTATCTTACATGGCCATCTATGTGAAATGTATTTAGAGACCATTATATAGAAGTTTCATTGCTGGGATAGGACTGTTGTCATGCAGTAGAGGCTTCCTCTTGAGCGTTTTCCTCAGGTCTGCTTTCTAGTACTGTTTTGGGTCATATGAAAGTGTTTTCATTTTGCTGTGTGGGAACCAAAGGCAGTTGCAGTTTTGTTTCTGAAAGAAAAATATCTTGCCATTGCTTTTGGTACAGTACCAGGAGTTAGACTGACTGGATTGAGAAAAATTTTCTTGCCTGTAACAAAATAGTTAACTCGTGAAGTACTACCAAGGTAAAGGTATGAACAATCATATGCTTAGTTTAAATCCTTTTCTCACTATAACATGGTGGGGATGTGCACTGTGAATTGTAGAAAATGTAGTGATTCTGTTCTGGGTATTGATTTGGATTTGGTTTGTTTCTTTGTTTAAAGTGGATATGAAGTAATGGAAGAAAAGTGTGAGAAATAAGAGACCCTTAGGTGTTTATTCAAGCACAAGTTATAGTCACTTTTTAACCACCAAACCATTCTCAGTGCCATTTTTATATAATTATGATTGGAATTATTAATGACTCTAACATACTTTGAGTTGTTGATGAAAAAGCAGATTTTCAAAGTCAAGATGGCAAAGTCAACACTTATGCTTAAGGTGAAAGGACAATTTTCCACAGTATCAGCAAAAATAAGGCAAAAGTAATTTGTTAACATCTTAGAGAGAGGGTGTAGAAATGCAAGAAAAGACTTCTCCATGAAAATCCTCAAAGTGCAGCAGTTCATTACACCTCACACCAGTAAAGGATACAAAATCCAGCAGTGTATTGTAAATGAAGCAGAAATCCTTTCCCTTAATCTGGGAAGAAAACCAAATCTGCTTTATGCTAAGCAGATGAGTTTTATGTCCAGGTTAACTTTTAACAAAACAAATGCTATTGAAATACACAATATACAGGTAAAGCAGATGGAAGTTGCAGCACAGTTGGCTGTATTCAGCTTTTTCTCTGTCAGAGCTGGAGTTCAGAACAGCTGGAAAAAAAGGGGAACTTGAGTCCTCTCTGCCGCTTGGTGTCACTGTCCTCATAGAAACAGTTGATCAAGATAAAGCACAGTATTGGAACAGTGCTAAAATTAGCTGGTTTTATTTTTGGGCCTTCGTGTTTTCATAAATCAAGAGTGAAAAAACACATCCCAAGTGCTGAACGATGTGTAGCTCTGATGTGGACTTTGTTTATGTAATATATCAGCTTGGGAACAAATATTTAGAAGTACAGCCAGGAACACTTATCAGAGTTTTTGAAACTTTAGCACAAAGTCTTATCTCACAAGGTTTCTCTAGTTCAAACACGGCTGCAGCAGTGCAATGTTGGAGGATCTTCCTCAGCACCACTTTAAAAATACCAAGTCTTCAGTGTATGTCAGAATGTAAGTTCTGCCCATAACTATCAGTTTATTAAATGAAGCAAATAGTCCAGTAACTCTCTACTTTGTGAGTCTCTCAGGATATGAATATACATGCTTATATGCAAAACTACAAGAGGAAAAGAAGCATGTAGTTTAAAATACCAAACAGTCATCAGATACTTTCAGGATATGTGTGAGGGATTTTGGTTTTGTTTTTATTTCATAAAACAAATGGACCTGAATAATTGCAAGATTGTTCTCCAGAAGAAAAGTTCTGTGCTAATATTTGATAAAAGTCATCAAGAACTTTGCTGCATTAATAATCCTGCCAATCACTTCTTAAGTTCCAGCAACAACTCTTTTCCATATAAACACTTTAAAAACATAAATGGTTTACCTTTTCAGAGCCTTGTATTCTAGCTGTAACTTCTGTGCTCTATATGATGGCAAGAGTCAGTCACACCATTCATGATACACTTTGTTAGTTTGGAATGGGTGGAAAGAGGAATCAGGTGCAGTTAGATAAATGTAATTTCTCTTCAGCCATGTTAGATGCCAGGTGATCAGGTAATATATTTTCCTGTCAAGGATTTCATGTCACATGAAATGTGCTGTTCAGGGCAATAGGAATGAGAATACTGCCCATGTCAACTAAATGGAAGTTAACAGCCATCCACTATTAATATTTCCTTGTGTTTGTCAATCACGTGTGTTTTACATTCCTGGTTTCATTTTCTTCCTTCTTGGTTTCCTGACAATACTTAGAGTGTGTTTATTTGTTACTAGCAGGGACAAATCCTGGGATAGTTATGTTGCATTTTGTAGAGTTAAAGTTATCTATGCACTGTCCAAGATGTAGGTTGTGATCTGGCCTTGAAACAATATTTCCTAGTGTGATTTTGTTTGCAAAATATGAAACTCAACAGGCTGAGCATGGAAATACTGCAGCAGACAGGTCTGTCTGCCCCAGTCTTTCATTAAAAGGTGCCTGTAAGCCAGTATTTGGATGCCAAAGGATGACACTAGAGAAGATACAGTTATAAAAAATTTCATTTGTGCAGCCATGATTAGAAGAAAAAGAGATCTAATAAATACCATGTATCTCAGCATAATGTTCACCATCACAGTAGAGTTAGTTTTATTTTGATAGCCTGTGATACACTGTGGAGAAAAAAATCATTACTGTTAACTTGCCTTGGTAAGACAAAAGGTTTGCCCAAGGCTTAAGCTAGCTTTGAGAGAATTTCAGTAGGTAGTAAAGATGCCAATGATCAACTTTATTTTTCCTTATCTACTGAGGGCAGGTCAGGAAGAAATATGCTTTATATATAGCAATAAAAATTTAACTTGGATGCAAGAGGGAGAAAAATTTGTCTGCATGGAAATTTCACAGGGGAGCATGCTATTAAAATGACTGTGAAATTCTTATCATCCCCTAATCCTCAGACCTCCAAAAATGTCTAGAGGATGTGCTACATGTACTTTATTCTGTCTCAGAGCAGAGTTACAGATTAAGCAGACGGTGGAGGTGTCTTTCAGCCAGACTATGGCTGCTGGAGAGATGCAGCTGTACCCACCTCCTTTTGTGCTGTGTGCTTACAGGATATTAACTGTCTGCTCATGTGAATCATAGATGGTTTTGCATATTATGGTATCTTTAGATTTTCCTTACAGTATGTGATAGCAGAAGGCAAGAGCTTGAAACAGTGGCTGCCTGCCACCACCAGACTTCAAGTTTTTGTTCTACAATGTGGTGTTACTAGACCTCTTCAAAGAAAAGGTCCTTGGAGTTAGTGCAAAAAAAAATCATCTCAGAACCAGCTGAACTACTCTGGCTGAAAAAAATAAAAAATAAAAAGAAATAGCCCGAGGCAGGCACCTGGAATGGAAAGTCTCAGCATCCATGGTTAAAGCACGGTGAAGTTACAAGCTATTAAAAACAGTATCTGGTGAAGAGACATGTCGGCTGACCCCTGTTCTGTCTATGCTGCTTAGCTTGTACTTGCCAACTTCATGCATTCAAAAATCACTTGTCAGCTCTTGCCCTCACCACACAAAAGTGGCTTAAGATCATGAGATTTGAAAAGAAATCATTAAGGGTGGACTCCCCTCCACTTTACTTCTGAGCGTTATTTTTGTAGAAGTTGCATTTAAGCTTCTTTTTTTAGCTTCTTTTTTGTGACCATGAAGGTTTGTTTGGGTTTTTTGTTTTTGTTTTTTTTTCTTAATATTATCAGGTAGTCAGTGGTTACCAGAACCTATATCTTTATTTAGAACTGTGTGGTTCAGAGTTAAACCATCACAACTCATGGTATTCATGTTGCTGCTTTTAAAAAAGACAGCTCATAATCTTCAGTTCCTGCAATGGTTTTAGCAGGACATTTTGAAGGAAATATTGTCAAGAAATGTTCTGAGATGAGCACAGAGAAATGGATTAAGTCAAATCAAAAGGGCTTGAGTAGGGTCATATCTACAAAAGGAATTGGGTACAACTATGCCTGGCAGTGCCTGTTTTAAATACCTGACAGTGTGGGTGTCTGGACTCTGAATCTAAGCAGCCAAGAGCCAGATTTCCCGAGTTTTGAATCCACTGAAATCTTCACAGCAGGAGTTGCTTGTTAAACTCTGCCCATCTGTGTCTGTTACTTGCCTCTGTTCAAGATTCAAATCTCAAATCAGCTGTTAGATTAAGGTATTTAAAGCTTTTACTCTCGAGCATTACCACCTACCACTGTTATCCAAAATGTGAGTGACCTACGTTCTCTTTTTTGCCTTTAGAGATATCAGAGAATTATTTCCTCCTTTGCAAAAAAAAAAAAACCAACAAAAAAAAAACCAAAACAACGCAAACCAAAATACTGACTGGCCTAGAGACTGCTTGGAACAAAGCTGTGAGGTATTCTTGATGTGGGAAGCACCCTTTTGTAAAAATACCCAAATATTCAGTGACTCAGAGAGCAAGAGCAAGCTTAACTATCCAGACCAGTAATGAACTTACTTAAGTGCAGTGGCAGCTCTGGGTTCCAGTGCCAGCGCCAAAGATGTTTTTCTGTGTTTTATGCTAAGCAGATGTTACATCCAGCAAGTAAGTAGTCACTAAAGCTAGAACTGGAGGAGCCAAATGGCTTCCTGCCCAGATGAGTGCCCTAATCTCAGTTTCTTTTTAGCTAAACTCATGTTCATGTCCTTGAACAGAGAATAGTCTTGCTCTTCTCACAAGAGGGGAAAGTTTGTTATTTCTCAACTTGGCAGTGCTTTTGGACCTGAATTTACCATACCCTTACTGAATCATCAGACTTGGGGCCGGGGTTTGGACAGGACAGGAGGTTATAGTATATAATATATATAATACATGGTATATAATACCATAGCTGCCTTTTCAGGCAGTTGCATTTTTGTGAAGCCCAGTTGCTTAGTTGTGCTTTAAGCACACCTATTGGATCAGGCCCCTTGGCTGGCAAAGGAGATTGCAGGTTTTATGGATCCTGTTGGAATTTAGGCAGGAGGTTAGACACATAGTTTCTCCACAGTTTCTATGCTCAGCATGCCAGAAGCAGAATTCAGGCACCAAAATGGAAGTAAGGGATATGTGTCAGGCTCATTGATGGGAAAGCACAGACCACTGTGATTTAGGGAGGCATAACCTAACAGGAGCATGCTAAGTTAGGCTTGTGTGTGGCAATTCCAGACCTGGGCTGATGGCATCACTCTCTGCACGGTGATGTACCCAGCCAGTCTGGCATAAGTTGGCTCAGATATCTCCCTCGGATGTTTAATTAAGACCTGGTGACACGCCCTTAACCACCCAAATCCTTTTATGTCTGATTCATCTTTTGTTACTGATTTCACTGAAAAGTTCTGAAGTTAACACACTGAAAAAAAAAAAAAAAAAAAAGCAACAGCTAATAAGACCAATGGCTTTTAATTTGCATTAATGAAAGCACATTAAAAAAATACCCAAAGACAAACTCAAAATTCCATTTGAGATTTTTCTACTGACATGTCAACCGCTCAGGCTTTGCTTTCTTGGTAATTAATATTACCAGAACCCCTTAATAGTCTGTAATAGCCTTGTAATTCACATTTGGTCATAACACATTCAGCATATTGCTCTTAGTGGCAAGCATGCAGTGGTCTGGAAAATACCACCTTTAAACAGAAGTTTATACCAGGATCAGGCTTTTCACAGTTGGAATTTCTTGTCATGCTTTCCAGTGGTAACTGCTGTAGTGAAAGGATTAGTGTGTATTTATGCCAGTATCCTCTACTAGATGAAATCAGAAATGACTAATAGAATGTCATTGATACCATATTTCTAATATACAATGGAAATTTTTTTAGACAGTAAAACCTGTTTTATAGTGGCATAATCTAAATCCCATGTAACCAAGATTCATTATATTAGTCTAAAATATCCTATTAGCATATGCAGATTTTAGATACAGCAAAAATTTTCAGCACCGGTTAAGGTATAATTTCTTTTCTTTTGCAAACAATTTCTGAGGCATGAGCACTAATAGGATTTGGTTTCTTTCCAGCCTCTTCTGTGGACAGTGAAGGCTCAATTTCATTAAAAGTAGTGGCATACAATAACATTTCTTTTAATTAGATGATCTCATGATTTCCACACATATTTGTTCTGTGCATTATTGTTCGTTGGCAAAACTGAGCTGCTTGGTAGCGTGTGAAACCATGTGTCTCAATAACATCTTATGGCAGGTAAGGGAGGATTTGCAGAACACTTGCTGACGGGACACAATGCATTTTACTTTGATGGGGAAGTTTTCCTAAGTGAACTTTATGGCTTAGTTCTCTCATGCAAGTCAGACCTACATGAGGCTCAGTGGCCCTTGCAGGTCTTCCTTTAACTCAAAGAGTTGTCTGCATGAAGCAAAGACTGTACAGCACTGAGTGTGCTTCTCAGTGTGTGCTTCTCAGTTGTTCATCACTACAAAAAGAGACCATATAACACCTGTAGTCTATGTAGCTGTTTCATATTCTCTCTTCTTCTTCTTTTTTTTTTAATAGATAACTGTTGAATTAGGTTTTTTTGTCTTTTATGTGCAGCTGCATATTGTTCCTCCCCTTGGAGCTTAGCAGAAAGAACTACAAATAATTTCAGCCATTGCTTTTTCTCCTACTCTCTTTAAAGTGCATAATACTTCATTTGAATTCTAAGAAACATTTTGGGATGAAAACTGAAGTGGGGAAAGAATGTGGCAAATAGTAGTCAGTCCATTTAAAGGCTTTTCAACAGTGTGAAGTAGTCAGTTCCACTTTCTTGAATTATTTTTTTCAGTATCATTTGCACTTTTAAGCAGATCTTAAAACACTTGGGCAAACTAAGGAAAATATTTCTGGGTTTGGAAGTGCTCAGCTGGAAGGGCAGAAGAGAAAGCAGATCAAGACAAATAGCAAGATGTAGCCCTAGAGAGATCTTAAAAAGGAGAGTAGCTGTAGGCATTGGCCCCACTGCCTTTTCCAGTGCCATTCCAAGCACCTGTTTAGGTGTTTTGCTGGTTCAGTACCTCGGTGACCTGCTGAGCCAGGTAGGACCAGTGTGTAGGTTATGAATTGTGCAGGCAGCCTCTGAAGTGCACAAACATAGTGAGATGGAGAGATTGCCTGTAGATTTATGTTGTCAGTGTGAAATTCCCCACACCCCCCTTCTCTGATGGTAACGTTTTCTTCTTTCTATCCCAGCAAATGCTCAAGTATGCATCTTGATTTCAGTCTCTCAGAGTTTCAGCACAGAGATGGTGTGATTTCATTGACTCTAAATGGAGCTTGTTCTGATTTACAGTTGTTTGCACAGGACAAGAGTCAGGACAGTAAAGTGCACTGTAGAGGTTTGCCTTGTAAAAACCTAATGGCAATGGATTTGACAGAAGGGGGAAGGGAAGAAGAAACATTTAAGACTATTTATTAATCAAGAATTCCAGCAGGGAGGCTTTTCTTGCCTTGATTCTGGCAAATGTACAGATGAGAGATACTGTGCAGAGACTGTTTCTGCACAAACAGAGAAAGCCCTTCAGATGTAAACATTTGAGCAGCTGGCATGGAGATTAGTGCAGCAGCAGTGGAAGGGGGGTAATAGTGGATAGTGGTGCTGCCTAAATTTAACAAATGTTAAACAAGGTCCTTGTTCTAGTTTAAGGGTTACAGGTCAGAAAGACAATACCAACTAAAAATACTGGCAGTTGTACAAGTCAGACAAAGTTATTCTAGTATTTAATTAAAAGCAACTTGCCTATCCAAAGTTGTGACACCTTTCTCCCCCCTTGCCCAAAAGGGGGAGAAATAAGGGAGCTGGGAAAATGCATCCTATGTAACTTCTTTGATTTAGGAAAAAAAAAACCACTTTATTCTCCATGTATGGAAAGGCAATACTTTAGGACTTCTTAATGTTTTCGGTTTTGATTGTGAACTTATTGTATTGTTCTACTTTTAATTTCCTGTGGCTGAAAATTACATCAAAGAAAGCATCATGCTAAGGGTGAAAGTAGAGGTCTTTTAGCTTTGTAGACAAGTTCATATGCTGCTTAACATCATGTGTTTTAGTTTTTTAAACGCTTGCCAGTTAATTACCCAACTAGTTGTGTATCAGGATAGGGTATCTGATCATGCATTGGGTTCTATGGATTTTGGTTTTTAATCTGTTTTGATCATGCTTTTAAAACAACTCCTTGACTATTTGTTGGGATCCAGTTCACATGTGTGTGTTGGAGGTCCTTTATTCATTTCTTTAACAGAAGAGATTGAATTATGGATATCTGGAACCAAATTTTATGTTTAAAAAATGAGAGCTATGCTTTCTCGGCTGGCATTGTTATGATTTTCATTAAGCTTGAAAGTATACTGAGGAAAAAGATTTTTCTAGAGAAATGACAGTGACAGCATAGTTTGTGGTATTATTTTCTTTTGGTGTCATACAGTTAGACTGACCATTGGAGACTCGATGCAGAACTCACTAGAGCCAATGGAAAAATTCCTGCTGGTTTTAACTGGCTTTGGACCATGTCCTTTATGAGTTATTATCTATTATCTACTCTAGTCCATTTTAGAATTGTTCTTTCTTGTCCTACTTCAGGTTCTCAAAAGTCATCTGGCACTTTCACTGTAATCTCTTAAAACGTAAGACTTTCATTCCTTTTTGATGGACAGCTGGCGCAGATAAACCCCTTAAAGTTGCTTAATTTATGGAGCGTTTTCTCACTGGAGAAGGAGAAAACCCCAAAGTAAACATGTTAAGTCTTGTAGAAGATGAATTGCAAACAGTGGCAAAGGAAGGGAGTGGCTTTCACCAACCAATAATTTGTTGCAAAAGCAGGTTTTTCTTTGTTATCTGAAGCAGTGAGTACCCACAAGTGAGCAGAATTCCCAGCACTGGTTGCCCTATTTAAACTGTAATTGTGCCAGTTGAAGTCCAAGTGTAGGTATATGTTTTATCTCTTGTCACAGGTTTTTAACTTCTGTGTCTGTTAAAATTTTCTGCCAAAACTGAGCAGTGGGGAGTTCACTCCAGTGAATTGGAGTGCACCACTGTGGAAATAGATAGGAGAGATGTGATTTCTGAGTATTTCACACTAAATTCACAAAGAAACAAGGCTATACACAGTTACACAGTAGGAAATTAGTTTCTTGGGAATAATAAACATTCACAAGTCAAGCTCTGGTTTCCTAAGGATATGTCTTTTTTTTTTTTTTTGACTTGGAGAAACGTCGCAGGCTACAGTATACTGCAAAGGAAGATAAAATTATAAATTTATGTGTGTGTATATCCAAAGTGGGAAAAGGCTGAAGTGGCCTTGTCTCCAGCACATCTATAGTTCCAGTCCCTTTGCAGTCCAGTCCCTATATTTTCATGTTCCGTTTATTTAGAAGATAGAGCGGTCCGGACAAAGTTAGAGTTGAAAGAATAGCGAAAAATATTCACAGTAGGAAAAGGCTTAAAGGCCAAGGATATTAAAATAATGTCAAAGTATTACTTCAAAGAAAATTCAGAGGGAGGGTCTGCTTCTTTATTCCTCTGTTCCTCTGAACCCAGTTAATGATTTTTGCCAGCATTATCAGGTTGTTGTTTTTTCTACAAAGAGGATAGTCTTTGGAGCATCCTTCAGGATGGAGAGGAAGCTTGGATTTGAATTTCATGATTTTGGAAGATTCAGATCCTGGAATTAATTCACTTCTTCAAAGTTTAAGCATATGTATTTTTCTATCTAAATTAACCACCTCCTTTAAAGAGACAAGCTTAATTTCTGCAGGTATCAATCTGTAGATGTTATGAAACAGAAGGTGGCTGTGTTGCACACCTGGATATGGTCTATCCATTGTCCAGCAGGGGAGTGTTGTCTTTAAACCTTCTTCTCACACCTGTACTCTCACATGGTGTCCTCCTGACTCCTCTCCTGACCACTGATGCTGATCTGGGAATAAATATTCAGTTGTTTTAATAGTGGTTTGTTGACATCTGTACCTGACCATCAATGTGTAAGCATGATGTGAGTTTGTCTCTTGATTTTATCTTTTGCAGAAAGCTGTCATATCTCATTAAAGAGTTGGCCTGCTCCAGTGCTGTAGTTTGCAGTCAGAAGTTGTCATGAAACTCCTGAAAGCATGAAAGAGGCAGGGAGTTAGAGAGCTTGCTTAGGCAGCCCTTAGGGCCTCAGACTCAGCATAGGTTTGTGTGCATTGAGGCACCAACATGCGTGCAGACGTCAGGAAGAGCTGACTGAAGTGATGAGCTGCGTGTGCATACATCCCTGTGGTTCCATGTATGCATGCACAGAGGTTGAGTACAAGCACAGCTGCACATGCAGACATCTGTAAGAGCTAATTGAAACTGTGAAACTCCTGGCTGCAGACTTCTGATTCATGTTGCTAGAATCATCTTCCTGACTCTGTAATTATGGTTTGTTTTAAGATTTGCACTAATTTTAGAGTTCAAAAACTTATTTGTTCTTCCAATTTAAGTTTTAAAGTCTTCAGAGGTTATATTGTTTTTCAGTAACATCTTCAGCTGTTTTATCATTACAAAGGATAAAGTTTCCTTTTTGAAAATTTGCTTTGACAGTTGGAAGATTGTTTTTGTCTCCCTCTAGCTAACCACCTTCTGTCACCACATACTTCAAAGGAAAATGTTGTTGCAGGAATGCATTTTAAGTTAATAAAGTGTTTGTGTCAGAATTGGATTATAAGGACTGGAGCTGGAAGCCAGATTCCTGAGCTTGAATAGATCAGAGCAACACCTTTAACCAGAGTTCTGCAGATCTTGGTAAAAATTTGCCTTCGAATCTCAGTAGATTTTCTTCATTCATCAACAGCTAAGAGATTTTCAGAGGCCAATATTCATATGTGTCAGAATTTCAGAAGACACTGAAAGCTTTTGAGGATTGATCGTTCATGTTTCTTGCCTCCGGAAAACTTGCATAAGGACAACACCTTCATTAAAATGTGGAGAAAACACTTTCTAATTCAAGTGGAATAAAAATACTTTCAGTAAGACTCAGAAATTATTTCTCCCAAACCAAAAAAATACACACCCAAAAAGCTCGTGCCAGGAACTATTCCATTCATAATTCTGGTCGCCATAAAAATTGACTATGCAGACATTAAAGAAGATACTTTTAAAATTGTATGTTTTATATAAAGTTTCCATCTCCTCCTCCAGTATAAATTGGCATATCTACAATGTAAATATATTGAAGATGATCAACTCTAGTGGTTTAATAGTTTCTATATGTTAAAAGAATTCGTGGAGAAGAACTTCTTCTGCAATAGTTTTTAAAATAATTTTAGGAGAACATATATTGCATATATTGCATATATTGCAGATGTAACAACTCCTATCTTCCATGAACTAAAAATATTGGCTGATTGATTTAAAAGAATTAGTAATTCTAGAGAAAATCAATTCATATTGCAGTGATTAATTCATTTTACTCAAGATTTCTGATCCATTTTTTGATTGATGAATGCTTAACACCAGTGGAAAAATGTCTTTTTTTTTTTTTTTTTCCTGTTGTCAGTCTTTGACCTTTTGAACTCCCTGAAGTCTGTTGCCAGACCATTAGGAAAGACAGATTTTGATTTTTGGCTTGGTTGTTCAACACTGTTGGATTAAGCTAATCTATTTGCATGTAGTGCAAAAGTATAAGTGAAAGGAGAAACCAACTTTCCAAGCTTACAAAAATGTGGCTTTTTCCATTCTCAGTCTTCCAAGATTCTCTCATTCTATCTGCTAATGCCCTTCCAAGACAAAGTGTAAATAGCCTCTTTTCTAATGTTCTTCCCTTGTTTTCCTTCCGGCTTAATATTTTCCTATTTTCTTTCTGTACTGGGATTAAATTGAATTTTGGAGTTCATATGACTTTTTCTCTGTAATTCTTTCTTCAGGTTACTTTAAAATGTGTTTTTCTATTTGGATCTCTCATTTGCTTTTTGGACCTTTCTTCGTAGGTTTCAAAATGTTTCTTTGTTATTTTCTTCCATTCTGCCTCATTTCCATGTCTTACTATGCATTAAATCCCTACCACAGAAATATTTATCACACATTCACAGATCTGTATATATCAATCACCTTTTCTTTCAGTGCTAAATCTTTTCTGCTTTGAGTTCTATTCATTTGACTTTTCCCCCACTGCCTTCATGACAAGTGAACATGAGCATCAACATCTTTCTGGGCCAGTATATGGACAGTCATGGAGTTTTCTTACAAAATATGATTTCTGTCCTGCACAGCCTCCTTAGTTTGTTATTCCTTCCCCAGGATATAAGTCAGTACTCTTATCATCACATTCACTGAACTCTTCTACTTTTTGCTGTCTTCCTCTCCTTTTCCAGACTTTCATCTCTGATTTTCTTCAAGGACTTACTTTCTGGTCAAATCTCATGAACATGTTCATTTTTTGCCACAATTAATGTTTTTGTTCCCATCCTCACTTCACGTGTTCTTTCGTACTTCTTTCACGTCTGCTTTTATTCCACTTGGACAAATACCCAAAAAGAGACTTGTAATGTTTTCCACATTTTTTCTTATTTCCTTTTATGATTCACCAATGCTTTCATAATTCCCTGCACATCTCTCATTACAAGCACGTAGCTATCAAAAAAGAAAAAAAAAAAAAGAAAGTTACGTGAGTAGCTGAATTTGCTGACTCTCTATCTTTTGTTGGATATTCCTTTCTGGGAATCTTTTGAAATTATTATTTCTTCCCATCGTGGCTTTATGTTCTGGTATTTTTGACAGTTATGAAAAATCTATTTTCAAAATATGGTGGTTTTTTACAGGTTGACATATTTTGACAGTGCATTGTGACAGAAAGTGTTGGACTTGTGGATGATAAGTTTTGAGCAGTCTAGCCAGAAAGATGTAAATCAGCCCCGAGAGGGTGCATTTTAGATGTAAAGTGATTCTGGTATTTTCCCAAAATGATATTAAAAGAAAGAAGGAAAAGAAAAAAGAGAACATTTCCGTCAAATGAGACACAAAGTTTTCCACACACTTCTGAAAGTCAAGATAAATCATTTTACACTTGTATGGAATGCAAACAAAGCTTGCCCTAAGCCTCTGGTGGCACCCTAGACTGTCACCCTCAGTTCAGCCTGATTTTGGAATTCACTTCGGATTGTACCTTCAGCACTCACTCCCTACCTTCCACCTGAGTGATGGGAAGCAATGTATCCTTTAAACTGCCAAGGAACATAGGAACATTTGATCCCAAAATGTTTTCCGTGCTGTGTTAATGATGGGTTTTTTCCTCACTAGGGTTTACCTACACAAAGCTAAAGCAAAGGTATTTGCATTTTAGTGATTTTTAAAATATGTCTCTCATCCAGAAAGTTAAAAAAGAACCCACATGCTTTGTGTGCTGTCACTCAGCCTGATGGTCTCAGCTGCATAAGGGCAGAAAGGAGGTTGGCATATTTTGAAAGGTTGTGCATATACGTTCATGTTTTCTCTGTAACATGGCACTATAAAGTGACATTTTAAAGGACTGGACACGCATGTCTCTTCTTTTTAAAAAAAAACATGCTGGTTTTAGCAAATCTTCTTACAAAGATACCTGTAATGGACACATGCTGAAGCCTGTGGTTGTTTCATGGATGTCATTTGATTTATACCAATGTTGAAGTATCTGCCAGTATTTTAGTGTCTTATCATCTTTAGCTTCATTTTTGTAAATTGAGAATCTGGAGAGTAGTGGAATATCAAGTGTAAAACATGTTGGTTTGTGTGACGTTGAGCTGAAGTTTGCTGTTTTGAACATACCATTCCTTGCTTTGCTGATCTCATTTGTTCAGAAAAAATTGTTTAGCAGCCTGAGTTTCTTTCATTTGTGGCTAAATAAATATCTTCAGTTTCAGCAAAATGGTTTCTCACTCCTTCACAAAACACACAGTGACAGAAATTAAATCAATTATGCATTACCAAGATTTGTAGCAAGTGTATTTCCACTACATTGAGTTGAGAGTGACTTGTCAGTGCTAACAGCTCTGAATCAAAGAAATTGTTTCTCTTCTTTTTAGCAAGTTCCTCAGCCGTGATTCACAAGGTCCACAGGGTATGAGCTTGCTGGTTACAGCAATGAGTTCAGTGTCCAGACTGATAGGAGAGGACACAAAGGATTATATGTGTGTGCCTTCCAAACACCCATTTATACATTTGGGTCTTCCCATTAGTACCAGGCAGCATTCCACCTGCTCTCACCTTCTGAGTTACTGAGACATGGCTGCTCTATTCTGTCAAGAAAGATTGGTTGTTGCTAATTCTGTTGGAATGCTACTTTTTCTTTTTTTTTTAAATGTGAATTTGTTTGAAACACGCTGTCACTTACAGAAGAGGTGATACAAAGACAAAAATATAAATCAGGTTAGCTTGTCTTCCTTTTTTTGCATCTATTGCTACAATGGAATAAATATATTGTGTCCATTTATTTTGATACTGATTGTCTCTTAATACAGTTTGACATAAATGAATTTGGGTAGCAATAATAGACAAAGGTTTTATTAGGCATGAAGGGTATCTTGACTTGAGAAAATCTGAGAAGTAAAACAGGAAACAGGAGAATTTGTTTTGAGGAAATACATTGAATTTTAAATCACAAGAAGTATTTTAAAAAAAGCTTTAGTTCTCAAAGCATTGAGGAATTCTCAAAGCACAGATCTGTCATAAAATCTTTTAAAAATATAACTGACTTTGACAATCTCTGAGTTGCTTGATTAATACACATTGTTGAACTCCTAGACTTGTATTATACTGCTTTATATGTTCTGTGGTACTTCCTTTAATTTTGGAGAACTCAGATTAAATTTCTCATCTGAGAGTGGCAGAATACTGAGGGAGGTGCTAGTAGTGGGTGATACTGCAAATGTTTCTTTATGTTTGCAAGAGTTTACAGACATGTTTATGTTTAGCTGGAATTCGTGTATTCCCAATCCACGTTTTCTAACCTCCTAATGATTTGAGTAAAATATTTATATTCCTAAGCTTCAAAATATAATATTTGACAGATCATTAAAAAAAGTAAGTAGCTTATGTGTGGGTTTTTATTTGTGGGTTTTGCCATATTCATTCAGTATCCAATGATTTTCAAATGGAAATTAAGTTTTGAATATTGCTTCATTTCTTTTATATATATATGAGGCGTAAGAAGTATAAAAAAAACTAAAGAAGCTTCTTGGAAGCTCTCTCTGGTTCACACCCTTGTTGTCCTCAGTGTGGTGGAAGGGGCCAGAGACAATACCCATACTTGTTCCCTACTGAGAAATTCACAGTGAATCTAGGCCCCTTGGTGTGTTCTGGAAAATCTTTTTCCTGGAGGCTTCCATTTTACTAGTTCCTTTCCTTGGGAGGTTGTTCTTTCAGCTTTTCTACTGGAATAGAAATTGGACACCACAGGAGTTGCAGAGTGTACATGAATCAGATGGAGCTGGAAACCAAGGCTGTACTCTTAGCTGTGGAGACCATTTCCATCACATCAGCTTACCTAAGTGAAGAGAAGTAATCAGATAAGCTTCTAGGAAGGGAAGTTATGCTTGAGGGACAAGGAAAAAATTAATTATAAAGACAATTAAGAAGAAAAACAGCATAATTGCAGATGGTGTGAACCTGTGTCATAGGAAAATTTTTGTGACCTCTGCAGTGACAGATTGGCAGATCTGTCACTTTAGCACTGAGAGATAAAATGGATGATCTTGTATGGGAAGTGACTGCCTTGCACCTAGCACTGCTAGGATTTCTGATCGAAAAACTCTGTACTAAAACAAGAGGAATGTGGTCAGCCACACTGAGGGAGAACTGGCAGGGGCACAGGAGACAGAATGTTCTCAGACATCTCTGGTTCTGGCTGTGTAAGATCTGGTGTCTACCAAATGGGCCCTGACCACAAGATCTGGAACTGCTATCTAGATGCTCTGATAGACTCACAAGTGTAAGGTAGCACGTGTTGTACAGACTTCAAAATATAACTCAAAACTTTTACAGTAAGAACTTGAGAGTCTACTTGCCAGGCATATGAAGTCAATACAGTACTCCTGTGTAAATAACTGTTATAAGAATGAAATAGTTTCTTCTCTTTTATTACTATGATGTGAGACCAGATAATTTCCTACCAACAGCAAAATGCAGTGAGATAATAAAGCAAGTAAAGTAAATTGCATAAAAAGGCTTTTTTTTTTTTTTTTTTTTTTTTTTTTTTTTTTTTTTTAATGGTTCAGAACAGGAAAAGGTTAATTTTTTTTCTTCTGACTGCAGACCGTCAGCACAAGTGCTTCAGGGAGTACAAGAAAACAAACTGTATTCAGTGTGGCTGGTTAAAAAGGAAAATCTGAGTAGTCACAAATTTTTGGGGGTTTTTTTGCTGAGTTTTTTTAACTGCGTCTCCACGCGATCTCATGACTGCAGTATAATGCTTCAGTTTTGAAGCAGAAGCTGGGATTAATTCAGTTTCTGTGTTGTCAATTTTAGTGCAAATTTAGTGTCAGTAATATCAGTGTCATGTCAGGGAAAGCAGCCTCTAAGTTCACTTTGTGCAGTAGGTCTGACATAACCTGTCTGGCATTTTATATGGCCAGTTGTAATCAGTTGTGCTATCATTCAGCTAATCAATAAAAGTTTGCATTAACGGAGTTTAAATGTCTAACAGGCATAAATATTCTTGCTGTCACTGAAAAGAAGGATTTGTTTGCCTGCTGTAAATCATACCTTTCATATTTACCCACAGCACACTTGTAAAAAAAAAATTATATCCTTTATGATATTTTATTTTTTGTTTCTATTTTGGAAAAAATAAAACCCTTACTCTTTGCTAATACATCTGGTACTTTGAGTGCTTAAAAACAGCTCAATTGATTACTTCTGATTTAAAAATTTCTGAGAAGGAAGTTGCATAACAAGAATGGGAGCTCAAATATGTGAGTTTTGGCAAAGAGCTGCGGAAGAAAGGCTTGTCTGTAGCAACCTCGCAAGAAAAGAACTTGACATTTTGAAAAATTTTTATTGACCAGTGTGAACAGGGAATAGGAAGTCAAATCACTCTCACAGGCAATCTGCAGCCTCTTCCTTGCTGACCTTTAAATGCCACTTAGTGTCATCAGAAAGTCAAGGAAATGCTAATAACAGGGCTTTGGGTAAAAAAATTATATATAAGGGACATCTTTTAAAAACAATTGTAAGCTGTTTTCCATTTTTATACACATCTGGTTTTGTAGAACAGTGTTCTCACAGCAATACAGTCACAGTTTTAATAGATTATTCTTACCTTTATTTTTATATGACTAAGATTTTCAAAGTATCCATAAGATACCAGAACTTCTGTTTGTTCTCGAAAAGGAGGTAGTTTGAAAAAGGTATTTTACAATTTCATTCTAGATTTATGACCTTGGAACAGAGACTGGCCTCAGCATTAGGCTCTTAATCTCTTGTATTGAGTTCAACAGGCTAGGGGACTTCAGAAGTCTTGTAGAAAGCTGACTGCTTGTTGTCTTCTGATAATGAGGGTGATATAGAACCTCACCAGGTTACTCTTAGCCTTCCTACTTCTGTGTATTTAGCAGTCCCTATTTGCCTTTCAAAAATGTCTTGTGCTTCAGTACATATTCCAAACTGATGTCCACCTAGTATCTCACCTGACTGCTGTCCTGTGCTGGTCTATGTGGTTTTGTATTGGGTTAGCTTTAATTCAGAGGGAAAACCCCCAAACCAAACTGTTTCTTTTTCTTGGTAGTTTGCATTAATTAATTGCTGTTTGAACTGGTCGCAAAGCGCTCGAGCACTAGTAGCTTAACAAAGACTCTGATTTTGCAAGTTAAGAGACATTTTTGAAAGCTCTTTATATTGAATTAGTTTCCATAAATTTTCTTTCATGAATTGATTTTTTTTTTCCTTTTTCCTTTTTTTTCCATTTTCTTTGTTATGAAACACATGGATTCTGTGAACTGATTTGGATTCTGAGAAGAGTATTTGTGCTAACCTGCTTGTCAAACGAAACAGAGGATAAGGGCTGGCTTTTTTTAGCCAGCAACATTGGCTTCAGTTTCTCGGCTTGGCTTTCCTTACTTACACTGCTGTAATTTGAGTAATTCAATCAGTTCTTTGATAACAAATTAGAAAAACAAGAAACGAGGGATGGTTGGAGTATTTGGCATGTAGATATCATGTCTCTGCAATTTTGCTTGATTAATGTTGTATGCTCTTAATAGTTGCTAAACTGCCTGAAAAACAAACTTCCAAAATCCCATGATTTGAAAAGAAATTGCATTGCATTTAACCCAACATAGAGTATAAAAGCTGGATCAGGTGTTGTCTTTCTGTATTAGTTATACAACAAAAGACGGGTCATGCCATAATCACTTGTGTCAGTGTTTTGTGTCCAGGGTTGTTTTTTTTCTCTTAAAGCTAATGAAAATGGCTACACACATGGGAGAATTTGAAGGTCTGCTTCCAGTTAGGCAGAGCTCTTGTTGTTGCATGAGAGGGCTTTCAAAACCAGTTCAAAACTGTCCTCATTCCATTCCCTTGGAAGCTGGGGCGAGTTTTTGTTTTAGGGCAAGTGTATTCACATGAGCATTCTTGAAATGCTCTGTAAGGCTGGACTGGGAAGAGAAAACAGATGAGTTTGCAAAGTTGGGGTTTTTTTTCTATCATTCAAATTTTTTTATTAAAAACTTCTTATAGTGTCATGGAATTATTACCTTTCCCCCCACCCAGTATCTTCTGTTAGGAAATCCAAGCTTCAAAACAGAACAAACCAGCTTTAAACTGTTTAGTTGTTCGTCACTGTATTCCTTCCCAATGACCTGTAGCTTGGAAAAGGATTCAGGCACAAGATCTTGAGATAAAATTGAATATGCATTTTAAACTGGTTATGGCCTATCATCTTACCAGTACTCTGTATTTGTTGTGCAAGGAGGGAGGTCTTAGGGCTTTTTTATTATTTTCATATATCTTTGTCTAAAATTTCTCCACACTTTTATGTAGAAGGCTAAAGAATTAAGAGTCAAAGCATACCTGCAGAATCCGCTTTGAAATTGTTTTGTTCATTTAATTTTTTGTAAATGTGTGAAAAGAGGAAACTTCTTTGTATTTCACTCTATGAACCCATCATTTATGTAGGAACAAACAAACTTTATTTGATAGGACCTTGTACTGATAATAACTTAAAACTTGTAGCTTACAGATGAGATCATTATTTTTTCCACTGGCCTTATAAGATACAGGGCCAAGACAAGACTGCTTCTCTGTAAGAGTTTACCTAATCTTTTAAAAAATACCTTCTACTTCAAACTTTTTTCTTCATTTCCTAGAAGGGTAAAGATGCTATTGATGCCATTCAATTCAGAGAAACTGGTGATGTAAAAGATACAGCAAACACTGTTTGCTGTCAGAGAAGGCTGGTATCATACTCCACTTGTGCTAAATACATTATTCCAAGATCAACTGTGCTGTGCAGAGTGCAACATAAAAGTTAACAAAAGCATCTAGGTCCGTAATTGGTATCACACACGCAGTAAGTGGAGGACAAGGCACAAATCTGTTTCCATCTCAGTTGCTTTCACAGGAGAACATGTAACTTTACCAGGCAGTAAAGGAACCTGTATTGTATGTCTTTTTGCTCTGCTCTGTTTTTTAGTCTTAATGCTTTATCAGTGCTTCCTGAATGATCCTAAAAGTAAATTAATTGTGTTTTTAAGTTTGCTGCCCTGTGTTTTCATTTTTTTACCTAAGCTTGCACTTGGCACCTGTGGAAAGAATTTTAGGGGTTTTTTAAAGTAATGGCATTTGGGGTGGCCTGTAAGTTTCCTGCCAGTATGTATTCTGTGGTTTTGGACAAAATTCCACCAGAGAGCTTTATGTCCTCTATGGGAGAGTTTTGCAAAATTGTGGTAGCATGTTCTGTTGTGATAAGAACAGCATTATCAACCATGCTCATCAGTCTATGTTTCCAGAAGAGCTATTCAGCTCCAGGTCATGGTGAAGTGGTATCAGTGGTGATTCCACAGAAGATATTTCTGGGAAGAATTTACAGTCAAATAACTTAATTAAAATTAAAATCTTCAATTTAATATGGAAGATTTTCTTAATTAAAAAAAGGAGAAGGTGACTCAGATTTTGAAGGAAAAGTTTTTGCAAGATTTTTATTAGCAGAGTAAAAAAAGAAATATTGAATTTAAGAGTAAAAAGTAAAGTTAAAATGCACATTTTAAAGCGGTCCTAGTTCTAATCTTTCATATTTGTTGATTTCCTACTATGTGACTGTATATGTTTCTGTTTGTATATTAATATAAAAATGTGTTAAGATTCTGAAATCCATTAAACTTTTTCCATTGATTTTACTCAGTTTTCAATGAGAACTAAGGTAATTTTTTGCAGTAAGGAATTACTGAAGTAGTTTTCTGTTTC
Organism: Oenanthe melanoleuca; assembly: GCF_029582105.1. Classification (NCBI taxonomy): domain Eukaryota; kingdom Metazoa; phylum Chordata; class Aves; order Passeriformes; family Muscicapidae; genus Oenanthe; species Oenanthe melanoleuca. Next base: position 67,788,631 of record NC_079335.1, read on the forward strand.
TCTTTTCATCTGGGCCTGGTAGAAACCAGAGTGATGCCTGTCAGTAGCACTTCTTCTCACCAAGTTAAATGGTTGTTTTCAATAAGTTGTAAGTGGTTATGCTTGATTGTGCATGTAAATTGGAAACAGTTTAATGGTAGCAGAATTTCTCTTATGTAAATCTGCAGAGAAGACTCCGGTAAATCAGGCAGATTGATAACAAAATAGACAAGCCTGAGACACTGACAGCATTTTATTAATACAGTGTTCTCGTTTAAGAGTAAATCTTTCTTCCAGAAATGTGTAGCACTTGTAATTTAAATGCAACTGCAAATGCATTTGGGTAACGGTAATTATGTGTCTTGATGTGAACTTTATATTTTAAATAGCAAGCAGCAGCAGTGTTCCCATCAATACTACTGTTAAACCACAGTAGGTGCTTATCATGCCTCCTGTCTTATTAATACTGCCTGTAAGCTTTGTTCCAGTTGACCTTTGGAAGTTTCCAGAAGTTAGAATTTGCAATTCAGCAGGTTTGGCAGAAGAACATACATGATTATTCATATCGTTGTTTAAACGGTAACCAGATGTGTCTTGTTTTTCTTCTTTCTTTCCCATTGTTTTTGGAGAGTGATGTTAATCCAAGATGTTAATCCATTTACAGGGTTTTTCCACAGCACCAAATTCCCCTTCGGTGAATTCTCGTTCCAGTAGCCTGGGTTCATCACTGTCCCTCGGAAACATCTCTGGAATGACAGCAAACCCAGAAGGGAAAAAGCGCAGAGCACCTCCTCCACCAGTTGCAGCTCCACCGGTACTGCCGAACGCGGAGGTGAGGGGACAGGAGAGGACAGCAGCACAGGTAACAGTGACACAGCTGGATGGGCTCCTTTGTTTGCTGTGCTGGGTGCCATCCATTCACTCAGCAGTCCTAAAGCCGTTCACAGGTTAGCCATTAGCTACAGCTGACAAAACTCCATCTTACGAGATAAAATTATAGAAAGTCTTAGTACACTTTTACTGAGCTCTGTTGAGACTGCCCCAAGCTTTCTGCCCTGTAAAGAATCATTCTAAAACAGGAAAGTTTTGTAAAGCAATATGCTTAGAGAAGGAGAGTAAAGAAAAATTAAGGTAGAAAAGCTGGAAATTGTATTAGGTATCCTTACTGACCAGGGCAGTCCTGGAGAATGAGTGAGAGTTCTAACACAACACTAAAACCTTCAGCACACTGTTCTGTCTAGATACTTGTCAGGCTAGCACTTGTATCCCTGTCTCCAGTGCTGCCATGGGATAGCAGAATATCTGCTCTGTTTTCTGAGTTGTGCCATGTGACCTTTTAAAGCAGTGCTCTGGTTTTGCTTTTATAAAAGGTCACTGTTCCGCTGTACATTATGGAGAATGAAACAGAAATGGGGGGAAACCTTTCTGAGGACCTAAGCCTTTGAAAAGAATAGAGCTAAGGGAAGAGGAAATTGCTCTTGCTTTTATAGTGACACTCAGGGGTGTGTTACTAAACCTGCAGAAGCACATGAAGTCTTCTGGTTCCACCAGCCACTAGTAGTATTATGGTCTAAATGTAAACCGTAGAAATCAGCTTGTAAAGTTATACAGGGATGCCAAAGAAGAGTGCAGGGAACCAGTATCACCAAAGCTGTGTAATGTGCAGTGACTCCTACCTGCTTAGGGCTTGTTGCCTCTACAGCAGACTGATCTTTGGAAAGCAAACTATCCTAGTGCAAAATGGAGTCAGAAAGGAATCTTCGAGTTCACTACAGAGAAAGTAGAGGAGGAGCCTGGTGTTTGGTCTAACTCCTATTTATCTGCATTAAGACATGTTAAACACCTTCTCAAGTGAAGCATTCTCTAAGAAGAGTTGATGCACGCTCTTGTTAAAGTATTGTGGATTTTATTTTCACATTCTTAGGTTATCTAAGTATGATTGCTGGAACATAGTAGTGTTTTGTCTTTCAAAATTGGTATAGATGCCTTTGAAATAGCACTAATTTGTGGATATAGCTAAAGAGAAATAAAAGCACTTTTCTAGCAACACTTTTGCACTTTTCCCGTTAAAATTTCCTTTTGAAATTCCTATGTAAATATTTTTATGCAGGTTTCTTGCGTCCCCCAGAGTTAATGTGTTTAAGGTAAATAGATCTTTTCACACAAAAATACTATGGCATTATAACTCCTAAGTTTGTGTAAGTATGGTAATCACAGACTGCATAGTTCTGCCATTCTCTTTGGCTGATCTCCCTGCAGTATGGCATTGAGATTCTAAATTGTTATGTACAATAACACTGCAAATCTGAACTCTCCTTAAACATACTAACATTTCTATTTTCAGCATGTTAGAAACAGGTTAAAATGCTGGTTTTCTGAAGCCATTTGTAGAAAAATCTGTATTTTTTTATACAAGAGGTATAAAGTACAGTATCAACTTCAAATTCTCTTAGTCTGAAGGAAAAGTTATGTTGAAGAAGGGAAGCAGATGAAGGTTGTGTCAGAGGATTTTCTGTAACAAATTTCATTTTAGGCAAAAGAAATGTCCTGTGTAGCTGATGAAGTTGGTGAAGACCACACCACAGTAGAGGTGGTAGAGTACATTTGGCTGCATTTGTTGAGTAAAGGACATCTTTCTGGAAATGATGGCATAGGTCAAAATGTTAGAAAGTTATGCTGTGTTTCTGAATCTCCCAGCCTGAATGTTGCTCAGATGCTGCCATTTACTTTTAACAGGAATGCAGTAGAATTGAAATAAAGCACGAGTTCCATGAAGCAATCAAAAACTGAGGAATGAAATTAATTATTCAGTATTATGGGGCAAAGTAGCAATGGAGATATTGTTTATAAGAAAACCCAAATAGTTCCATTTTATCTACGTGCAGACAAGCCAGTTTGCTGTGAAAATAGAGTAAAAAATCTCTGGGTGTAAGTTTATTTCTTTAGTTTATGGGAAAGAATTAGCACTGATCTTTTTTTTCAAGGAAGGACGTCAATTCCTTATTAATGGACTTCCTTCCATAAAAAGATAAGATGTTTGTTTAGAAAACTTTATTTATGTGCGACTGTTACTAACAGGAAGATCCTGCAAAAGGGGAACATGTTTATTTCCAGTGAAGCTAGCACACTAATAGAAGATGAAAAGGTGGTACTCTGAACTTTCAGAAGGTTTTTTCTTTTTTAGCTGTCTGGTTCCATGAAATTGTGTAGGAAATAAAGTATTGTAGCTGTTATGAACACCTGTAACTTTCCAACCCAATCAGCCTGTTATTTTTAACCCATTGTTATGTTCCAGGCATAGATGATTCTGTGGGGTTATATATATATCTTATCTCCCTGCCTAGGGGTCCCAAACAGAAATTTCCATGTGTAGGAAGACTGGGGTGTTTTAGTTTATGCTGTACATTTAGATTTTCTCCATTCACTTTTCTGCATAGGTGACTCACTGCAATATATTTTACAGTCTTACAGTTTTTGTTCCTGTAGAGCTTAGGATCATTTATCTCCTTGTGGATAAGGCTCCTGCAGTAACTTTATTTATTTTTTGATGCAACAACATTAGTTTTCCATGTCTATTTAAAGGTAATGTTCCCTCTGTAAATGTTTTAAATCTACCCTAGAAAATATTAATTTCTGTTCAGAGTGTGCTGAACATATGCACTAAGTAGTTTGCAAAGGAATGCAGAATCAAGGAAATGAGTGTACAGATTTCTTCTCTGGACACTTCACCCCTGTTTTTTCTTAAACATCCTCCAAATGGTGCCATTAGGAATAATGGGAAGTCACTTGAAAAAGTAATCTTCAACAGGTTAGGGTATATAACAGTTCCAGAAAAAAATCCAGAAGGTTTGATGCTTGTGAAGCAAGGAGGTCCTCTCCTTTCTTAAGGTGCAACACAGAGCCCACACAATCTGAAGAGCAGAGCAGAACAATGTAGGGCTGAGTTAAAACTGAACACCCTGTGCAGTCTCTATTGTCTCTCACAGCACTCCAGGAGATGTGCTTGCAGAATTTCTGGCCCCCCCACCCCCAAAAAAGCATGCACCATATCAAAAAAATATAAGAGAAGACCTGTATGAGTATGACATTGTAGACAGAGTGCACAGAGAAAAGCCACAGGTGAAATCTGACGGAATTACAGGCATCTCCTTAAGACACTTGATCAATTATCTCTCTCTAAAAGAAATGCATAAAAGAAATGTATTTTTCTTGGAAAAAAATACCCTTTTGGAAGAACCTGAAAGAACAGTGAACTTGAGTTATTTGAGTTTCTAGGAAGTCAAGAGTATTGTGCACTGGCAGATTAGTTTATGGGAATAATTACTTTTTTAGTTTTTTTAACATGTATGCGGAAATGCAGAAACGAGTGAGGGTTGTGATAAAGTTGGCCTTGGGCTTTTCTTCAAGAGCTTTGTCTATAAAATGCAATGGTTTATTCAGAAGTTCATGGGGGTTTTTTGGAGGCAACACAGAGTTAGATGAGAACTCTTCAGTGCCTTCATGAGATTGTGATAAAGGAGCTGTGTGTTATTTCAGCTGCTACCGTTTCCAGAACAGAAGCCCTGTAATCTAACAGGAGGCATCAGGGATTTTTTTTTACTAGCCAGTCAAATTCCTGTACTAATAGAACAATAGAATTATATACCAGATACAGTATTCTTCCATTTGTGTCATAGACTTTAATTTTAGTTGTTATGTGGCAAGACAGTGGGCTTAAATAAAAATAATGTGTTGATGTTTTTAGTGCAGGTGAAAAACGGGACTCACACTTTTAGAAGTTTGTATTATAAACCAACACAACTTTCAGGCTTTTTTACATGTTTGTGTAGTCTCCTGTATGTTGCTATAGACATACTAATGTATATAGCATGCTGTGAAGTTTTATCCTGCTTCTTACATTCCTCTTTTCTCCATTTAGATCTCAAAATTGGGTTGCTGAGGACCATTGTTGACTCTGAATTATTGGTCACGACCATATTTTAGAGCAGAATACTTGCACTCAGTGTTTGATCAAGGCTAATATTTTCTCACCAATTATAACATATTTATTGAAGAGTGTTACTCACCTGAACAAAAAGGCAAGAGAGCCAAAAGAGATCCACAGGCTTACTCTCATCATTTCTGGCAGTTTTCTCTCCCCCATTGCCCATAGTTAAAATAAACCAATTCTATGCCTAAATGAGAAGTTTGGCTTTAAGAGAATCATTATGTGAACAAATGTAAATGAGATTTTCATATCTTTCCTGGAGAAAGTAAGATACACTAAAAATTTGCCAAATGTCTGGCTTATGTAGAAGATATTTTCAGTAATTGCTAGGATTTTGCCATCTTAGTTGATGATCTCTTACACTGGCCACCACATAGGATGGTGTTTTTTCCTTTTCCTTTTCCTTTTCCTTTTCCTTTTCCTTTTCCTTTTCCTTTTCCTTTTCCTTTTCCTTTTCCTTTTCCTTTTCCTTTTCCTTTTCCTTTTCCTTTTCCTTTTCCTTTTCCTTTTCCTTTTCCTTTTCCTTTTCCTTCTCTCCCCTCTCCCCATCCTCTCCCCATCCTCTCCTCTCTCCCAAAGTATGCTGCCAGTGCATATTGCACTTGAAAGTGCACTGATACTGCTGGCAGTCTTTCATAGGAGTGCTGCAGAGCTGGCAGGACCCTGGGTTAGGCATCCTATCCATTTAGTAGCATTTTCATGCTTTTGCTAAGGTTGCCTTTCTCACAGCAGAATTTGTGTTACAGTACTATTTATCCTTTTTATGTAAACCAATATAAATAGAATACACCAGGGATTGAAACCTTAGGTCCTCCCTGTTTGGTTGAGGTTGTTAGCAAGCGGGTCAAAAGGAGGAAGAATACTCCAATGAAATGTCCTTTCTGGAAGCCATTGAATTTGTACCTGTCTACAGGCAGCCCTGAAACACTTGAAATTACTCTGAAAATGAGTACAGCATGTAGTGAAAACATACCTGGGATTCATTCTCCCAGCAAGAACCACGGAATAATCTTCAAGCAGTAAAAATAAAGTAGAGGCAATAATGTAGGAATATTTTAAAATTGAAATCATAATTAACAGACTAAATTTTTTTTCAAAGTGTTATTGACCTGTAGACTCATCCAAATTTTTAGAATCAGTCCCTGAATTTTCAGTTCTTAAATTTCCCATGTGTATCTGTGTATGCTACAGGTATGGACTTGGAAGCTGCTGGGAACTATGACTCATAATCTTCCTTAGAAATAACATATATTTTAAAACAGTGGCCAAGATTTTTAGAAATGGTTAGCTCAGCTGTCCATAATTAGGAAGCTGATTTTGGAGCTTGATGTTTTTTGAACTTTTAAGATGTCAGAAGCTACGTCTGGTTGCTCAGCAACTCAGTATCTGGCCACTGTGATTTTAATATTGTATTATTTTTCAGTGTGCCACCTTCTGTCACCAAAGGAGTTTAAATTGAGGTTGTTAATTCAAAAATCTGAGCAAAGCAAGCATTTCTTCCGCTAATGTCCCCCCAGCACAGCAGGGTTTTTGCAGAGTTATCTTTCATGCATGTTTGCACAAAGTGATAACCACTCATCCACCTTACTTCTTTATAATCTATTGCCACGGATTTGTGGTTAGCAGGCTGCAAGGATAATCTTGATTGATACGAAATCACACTGTTACTGTTGTTCTCCTCAGGTTTTCAAAATCACCTATTTCCCTGTGGCTGCAAATGAAGCCTTGAAGCCATGGGCACACATCCCGTAGAGCAGTGTAGAGTGAGTTCTTGCCATGTACATCCGTGTCAGTATGGATGCCACCAGTAGAGCTCTCTGTCTGTGTGCCTGTGAGTCTTGAATCTGCTTTGTCCCTGGGTATTTCTAATAAATCTGATATTTCAAATAATAAGACTCCTGCAGTTGGCTTTCCCTCTGAGAAACAGTAGAGTCTTTAGGAAGAACCTGTGTTTGTGTGGATGACAGCCTTTTTTCCTCACAGATTTTCTTTGACTATGAGAATCGTCCTTTGTAAGAGAAGCATGATAGCAGCAGGCCCTGCAGTTGTGGGAAGCTGAGGGACAGAAGGATCACAGCTGAATGAGAGCACCTACCACAGCTTCTCACTGAACTGAGATTTATTGTAGCCAGCTGTCTAAAACCCACTTAATTAACATCACCTCTAGAAGCACAGTACTCGTACCACTTCTTTTCTTCTGCTTCCTCTTTTGTGCTGTAATGTATTATTGTCCAAATTTCAGATCAGTGTCTCAAGAGGAAGAGTTTCAAATTAGTTTAGATTTATCTGGGTGGTAGATGCTATTTTTTGTAGAAAGTATGGCAGTCAGGCTTGAAGGAGGGGTTTGATTTTTGTACTGCAGCAGGATATACCCATATCGTTTATGCTATGGGTATTTTCTTCCTTTCTACCTTGTACTTTATATCACTACTTCTGTATAAGGTGCAAGGTGATGGGCAGTTCATGGGGACATGGAACAGATGTATTCTATTTTAATAAGAAACCCAGAATCCAATGAAAGGGTGGATGGCTTCAGATTACTTATCTCCCTTTCATAGGTTACACCTAAACCAGAAATGTCTACTAGAAATCAACAAGATATGAATGCATGCTTTTTTTATCATCTTTTAGAGAGGAAGGGAGGTTTCTCTTGACTCAAAGGTCTTCTGGGTGAGGTCTTCTCAACCTTTTTCTTATGACACATTTCCTTTCTCCCTTAAGTGTTCTGTGAATGTATTTTTGTTTTGCTTTGTGGTTTTTTTTTCTATTCTGTGGAGCATCCAGAAGTCTCCTTTGAGAATAACAGATACATTTTTTTTCACATTCTGAGGAAGGATGCAATGAATCAGATTATGCTGTAGGAAAAATCTGTTTTTCAAAACGTGCCTCTTATTTCTACAACCTACTGTATCTTCTAGGTCACTTCTCAGGTTTTTATAAGTTCCCTGAGGATGTGAAAGCAGGATTTATTCAGAAGGAGGAGGGAGAACACTTGAATTACTTTTTAATTTGTTTTAAATGTTGTTTAAATGATTTAAAGTTAATTAATGACTGGGTTTATATGCCTTTTCAATTGTTCTGATTTAGATTTTCTTTCCTTGCACAGAGGCCTGAAATGTGAATGCTTCATGCTATTTTTAAAGTGTCTTTGCATTTGTTCATTAACTGAGGATATCATGAGTGTTAGCTGTGATCTTCTCCAATCTTTGTGGCAGACTTGTTAGAATTCTCAGGCAATATGTGATATCTCTCAACAGCATTTTTGGGATGAGGACAGGGATATTGAGTCCTTATTAAAGATATTCTTTATCTGGAACACTTTCAAATGCCCAAATTATGTAAGCCTTAAAGAAGGAAGCTAGTTTTTTGTATTAGAGTTTGGATATGGGGTGCTGGGGTGCACCTTTTACTGCTGTGTGATACCAAATTAAAGGGCTGAGGACTTCTTAGACAATTGGCATGGGGCAGTATTTTGATAAGATCAAAGAGGAGCTGTGTGTCTCTCTCTGTTGATACAGATAAACAAATAATTATTGATAAACCAATTAAGAATGGAGATTATATCTGTTTTATTTGTTTCTGTGTTTCACATCAAATTTGTGTAGCAATTGCTTATTTTGGATGTACCAGGCTGTAAATAGTGCATGGTAATTACATAAATTTTCCATTAGGCTTTTAGTATCTGACTTTTAATGTTTTTTTTTTTTTTTTTTTGTGCTTTTCTTCCTGACAATTTAGTTAGAAGATAATTTATTTCATTTATGCATTTCTACAGATGTTGAGAGTCTATGGGTAACATGGGGTCTTTTTGCTCTGTTCATAGAACCATAGACAAATAATCTATTTTATCTTACTCTTTGGCCAGAGAGTTGCCTGTTAGTCTGAGATGGTAAAACAGTTAAACTTGGCTTTACACTTTTCACAGGTTAAGGCTGCTGGCACAGACAGGTAATGACCATCAAGCTTGTCCAATAACAGAGATAAGGAGTGCTCCAGCTCTTTGTCTGAGGAGCGTGCTGTAGCTCCTTTGTCTGAGCAGAAGCTGTGTGAGGTATTCTAAAAATGATGCACCAGAGACTGCACTGCTGTCTGAAATAGGACAGATTGTGTAAAATAACTGTGTCTGTAGTAGGTCTCTCTACTATGTGGAGCAAAGAAATAGAGAAAAATAATTATTGCATAATACTGCTAATTGCTGCCAATGCCCCATTCTGGGTTTCCATTAAGAAAATTCAGAGAAAATGGGTGAAAGATACAGCTGCTGTTTGGAAGGTGTAAGAGAAACAGAAAAATAGAAAAGCCTCCTTAGGTGGTTTATATACTGGAAAAATTACTAGAAATATAATAGAGAATTTAACCAGTTGTCATCTTTGTAAAGATAGCAAATAGGTAAATGTAGCTTTAATAAAAGAGAAACCCTGCTTTACAACTCCATTACATTGCTCTTGATGCATTTAGCAAACAGATGGATGTGATCTGGTTGATACAGGCTGGGTTTCCACAAAGCTTCCAAATTCCCTCATCAAGAATTTCAAAAGGAAACCAAGTCTCAGTTCTCAGGTCATCTTACTCTTAAATAACAGGCACTAAGGAAAAGATAAGAGAGGTTTCAGGTTAGGACTAAATGATCTGCTCATCTAGTGGTGAAATGTTGCAGCAGCTGCGGAGTATTTGGTCATCCATGATGATATTAAGAAATGACCTGGAAAAGGAACAGTAAAGTGAGAAATTTTGTTGCTCCTACTTGAGTTATCTGGATAGCAAGGGACAAGGCTGAGTAGGAAGAGCAACAGTTGAAAGACGTTATGAGGCTGAATGCTGGGAGTGCTTGCAGATGAAAGTATCTAAATTCAGTGTGGGGAAGGGTGAAGTGGCACACATGAGAAAAGGCCACTCGGAATTCTCCCTTGTAAGATACTGATCTCTCAGCTGGCAGTAACTGATTAGGAAGGAAGATCTTAGAATCACAAGACGTTTTTGTTTTAAAAAAGTCATCTCAAAGCTCAATAGCTATCAAAAACACAAATCAGATTCAGAGCATTTTAGGAGAAGAAAAAAGAGTAAAAAGATAGTTTTATTACACCACTACATTATGAGCTTTTTTTAATGCCATCTTAAATACAGCAACAGTGTTCCCCTTGTTTCAGAAGAATATTACAGAATAGGATGAGACTTGTGGAAGGACATCAAGGGTGATTAAAGGTGTGGAGTAGTTTAGTACAGTGTCCTGTAGGTACCTGCCACAGTCTAATAAAGAAGCCTGAGCAGAACCCTTAACCTAACACATGCAGCTATTTTTGGAGAGTACTGAAGAGAGTTGTACCCAAATAATTGTCTCATACAATCTGATATCACTCCAGAAAAGTCACTGGCAGCATTCACAATGACTTCACTAAGTCTTCTTATCAGTGGTAATTTGATGACCAGAAAAACATGTTTCCCATTAAAAACAGAAACAGCTGCCTCTGATTGCTATTCCCAGTCACCAGTCTCTCTGGTTTTTGCTCTTAAGTGCAAAACCGCATTCAGAGAATGAAATTGGAAGTTTTGCCAGTAAATCATAGGACCAATAAGAATTTTGCACCATGAACCCTAAAGCAACTGGCCTGGTATACATTTTTTACTTATACAGCTCATCTTACAGGTGGCTGGGAGCTGTATCGGTGATGTCCAGTGCACTCTACAGGGCACGTGCCTTTCACTGATGAAATAAAAAGCAACATGGAAGATGGGATCCCTTTGCATGTCAAATCAGTATCAGATACAGGTGCATGCCAGGTATAGTCTCTAGATTGCATGTCCTCTGAGGAAGGAGCTGTTGAGACACTTCTTGTGCATTGATGGGGATACTGTTTTACCTAGAAAATTATGATATCTCTGCTCAGGAGATAGTCAATCTTTAGGTGTTCCCTCTGTCTATTCACTTTTGCTTGAAGGATCAGGCAATATTTTTTTTAAGACTGTATAAGGGAGGAGCTTTTCTTAATGACTTTCACTTAATGGCCTCGTCAAAAAAGCAGTCACAAACTACTGCCCTTCACAGACGTAAAATTTTGTGATGACATATATTAAGTATTATAGAAACAATAGTCTCTCTAACAAATCATAAACCTGGAAAGTTTTAGGTAGTTCATATTTCCACTGAACCTGACTAGTGCTATCTTACAGTAGAAACCATTATCAAGGTGTACAGAACCAATTAGCAGAAACAAGAGTGAGTCGTAAAAGAAATCTGTGGTCTTTAAAATGACTGTACCATGGTAAATGACTAAGAAATCAAAACTTGGCATTTAATTTCCACTTGGAAGGTGTTTTGTTCATTTTTTAAAGAGCTTTAAGCATGACATTCAGTTATCTGAATGAGAAATATCTAGACTTGTTCATGTCTTACAAAACAATAATCAGATGGCAAACATAAAGCCATCTGACAGCACATCAGATAATGTTTGCTGTGCAGTTTGGATGCTTAATTTAGCTAACAGCTGCACTTTGGTTTGGATAAATGATGCAGACCCAAATTAAAAGAAAAGAGTAAAGTGCAATGATGGCTGAAGGCTTATCTTGCTGTCATGTAAAGCATAAAATTTAGCAAGGCTAAAAAAAGCCTCTAGAGAAAGGGAGTAATTTGTACTTCTTCTTATGATAGAAACAGCTCCAAAAATTAATTCTGGTGTATGCACACTTAAACACATTAATTCTTTTAAAGTAGTTATTAAAAACTACAGCTTAAATGATACATGCAGTGTAGTGACTACTTTCTCAAAATCTCCAGAGAGTATTAGTTTAAGAGTATGTTGTATTTTAATACTGTATTATGGAATTTTCTTCTCTGTACCTCTCAGGAAATTCTGTTGTTTCAGTCCAAATTGCTACCCATCCTCTTTATTGCACCTAATGCTCAACTCATGTTGCTGCACATTTATTCACTAATAGCATGTGTCTCATTGAAAAAAAAAAAAAAAAAAAAGTTGTAGAAAGCATTTTAATAACTTTAGGCAGCCAACTTATTTTCTAGCAGCTTTTTTATCCCTCCTTTTCTTTCAACTCTTTTTTCCTTTTTTGATTTTAAATAGGGTAAAGTGTCACAGTGTGATGAATTATTTAAAAGGAGTCTAAGCTTTCTCAGTCAAGAAGCGATTAACTACAATTGGTTATACTTTTTCCTGAAGCTTGGCCAGTAGGAACTAGGATGTTAGCTCAGAATTTCAGCAGAGGTTTTTGTGTTATTGAGAAGGTACAGCCTCTCAGAAGTGCAGTTGGAGCTAAGACTCATTTTGCAACACCCCTTTGAGAATTTTTATTCAGATAATGTTCACAGTCAAATAATAGGTTTTGCACCAGAAGAATATAAAATTTTGAAATCTGCTTTAAAATTATGTCTTTTTACATTGTGAGAGAAATCCAATGTGTGGCTATTTTGCAGTTTAAGAAAGAGTGTTTTTACAACTTTGTCTGGGAAATAGAAGCAATGGTGATTTAAATTGCTTACCTCTAACTGAGGGCTGGACTTTGTGAAATGCTGACTGCTTCACAATTTGACTTGGACAGGCTGTTACTTTAGAGAGGTTGGAGAATGTAATTATAAAATTTTGTAAGGTTCTTCCATGATCTGCTTTCCTGTTGTCTTCTGAAAAGTCCAGTCCTGCACTCTAACCTATAAGGTCTGAATTGACATCAAAGTTGGAGTGACCTGATGATGGTTAATATATATGCAAGAACACAAGCAAGGTGAGCTTACAGGGTCTTTATATTACAATTTAACGTACAGAACATAATAATCATGCAAAAGTGCAAGATTTGTTTGGCAGGAGGACTTCCATTTTTTTTTTCAAGAAACATATGTCTTGAGAGTTGAATCTTTGAATTATGTGCAAGAAAAATTCTTGGAATAGTCTTTTTGCCAGCATCAATAGCGTTCTTGATCTTTTGCAATAATCCAGTTGCTTCTGGCTGTGAGTTCATGGTTCACCTGCCAACTGTTTCTGAACAGACTATACTACCTGCCTTGGGAATGATACCACAACTTACCATCTGGTGAGATCATGATAGCATCACTTGACCTCCACATGTGGTCTCTGTCAAGCACTTCATTGAGAACTGGCAAGACGCTGGGGCCGGAACATACTGTTCTATGCAGCCCTGAATTTTGGCAGGGTTGCAGTGCTCAGTAAGTAAACTTCATCTGGCTTGCAAGTCTCAGACAAATAGAACAGGCTGATGTCATAGTAAGCTTTAACTCTCATTAAAGAAGAAAGTATGTGTCAAGTAATTATGAGGCTTTGTTGGGCATGGTATTTAGGGGAAGTTAATAGACAAAGATCATTTTGAGGAGCGAGACTTCTGAAGAGCTGGCATTCAATGGGTGATGAAAAATGACCCTAGCACTGTGCTTAATTTAGAAACTGGGTTTGCATCACTTTTCAGACTTTGCTTCTAACTCCACCTTGCACAGTTCCTAAATTAAAAAGGTAAAAAAATTACAGAATAGAAAAATTAATGAAGTAAATGTGCGCTGTGTCAATCAGCTTTAATTTTATGGCTTATTAGCATAGTCATTTTTTAGCCAAATAAGAAAATAAGGAAAAATATCGTGGGTATAATAAAAATTGTTCTCTGTTACTTTAAGCTATTTTTCACAGAACTGTGGAATTCTTAGGGATGGAAGGGACATCTGGAGATCATCCAGTCCAACTCCCCTGCCAAGGCAGGGTCCCTTAGAGCAGGTTACACAGGAACATGTCCAGAAAGGTTCTGTCCCAGACAGGGAGACTCCACAACCTCCCTGGACAACCTGTTCCAGTGTTCTGTCACTCTCAAGGTAAAGAAGTTCTTCCTCACTCTGAGGCACAACTTTGAGTGTTTTACTTTATGGCCATTGCTCCTCCTCCTGTCACAGGACACCACAGTAAAGAGTCTGGCACCATCCTCTTTAAAGTTGCCATAGGTCATTTAGAGAAATAGAGCCTGACTCTCTTTGCAGTATGCCTGTCCTAATGAGAATATAATTTCTCACCTCCTAAGACCCAGTAGACAGCTCCTGAGTCCTGCTCAGCTCTATGTTGCTGATGCTTCCAGGAGTGGCTAGCAAGCAGTGTGCCATGATGGATTGATTCCTCTAACAAGTCTTCATAGAAGAATCTATTTGTAATTTTGGATAATAAAATTTTACGCTTGTGGTGGGTAGTTTGATGTAGTCCCATATTATGCTGTGGTCCTGATATTATTTCTAATTGACACTGTGGTACCAGTTTGCTATTCTCCCCTCTTTGTACTTTTAGGTTGTGGAGATACAGAAACTTTTGGCTGGCATTAATAAGTGCTGGAAAGAACTAGGCTTGAGTGGGATTTTGAAAGGGGCACTGTGAAGGCATGGCACTCACGAGGTCATAGTTAAGGGTCCCTTCTACCCAAACCATTCTATGGACCCATCGAATCAGAAAGGAATCAGGATCACTTGACTTACTGCCTAAACCATGTTTCCCAGGCATTCTGTGTGCCTGTGGAAGGAGAAGGCTTATAGAAGGATGTAGAACACTGTAAATAATCAGATATGGCTTTCTCAAAACTGAGAAGACTGCCAAGGTGACTTAGTGCTAAGCACTAGAAATTTAACTTGGTTATCTCTACAGAAGAAAATTTTAAGTCTAGAGAAAAACCTAAAAGCTCCAGGAAAGTATGCCACTTACTGGAAGTAGAAAGGGTAGTGTTCTCCTTGCTCCTTGTCATATGTTTGTGTGAATTCCCTTCCACATTCTAGCCCTAACAGATTTTAGGCTACAGCACATCCTTTTGGCAAAAAAAAAATGGAAAAAGATGAAAAATAAATTTTGCAAATCTTCATGATATCTTTGAGATTTTTAAGGACAGACAAGCAGATCAGCCAATCATCCAGCCTGTAATCCAGGGTGTGAGACTGAGAAAAAAAAGATAATGTAGGAAATTCTTAGTCTAGTGACTTTCCAAAAGGCAGTCGCTTGAGAAGATGACACTGATCATATCAAATTCATTGACAAAGTTGTCAGAAGAAATATGAACTGCACTGCTGCTATTCATCTTCCACTCTTATTAATGTTCATTTATTCTGTTAATTGTATAGTTCTAATGAAAAAAGATGTTCACAAATATGAGATGAAAATCTGGAGGTTGATTTTGCCTTTTTTTGTTTAATTTCTCTAGAGGAGAAATTAATATTGGTAGCAAATCAGTTTGTAGTGGTTTTAAAATGTGATTTTTAAGGTTTTGATGGTTCCCCCCCACAAAAAATAAAGACATAAATGAGGAGAATTACATTGTATTCTGAGAAACAGAGGAAGTTCAGTTCTTTGCCAAAGCAAACATCCGCAGTCTTGTGTAGTCTACATGTTTCAATGCGTGTGAAAATATTTGGCGTTGCAGAGTGATTTCCTTGAGTGGAAATAATACTGTAGCTAGAAATGAGTTTTTGCAAAGAAGGAAATCACAGCTATCTTGGTAATTTAACATCTCAGATTTGTTTATGGATGGTTTCCTGTCTGACACATTTAACTGAACAAGTTAAAGGGTTTAAAGATTAGAATGACATTAATTTTTAACTGTCCTTGACTGTGACATTTCACAAAGGGTGTGTTCTATAAAAACAGATGGAAAAATGAGCTTGCCCCTTCACCTTGTGCTGGCTTTCTTGTGTTAACTGATTTAGCTTTCTGTCACCAATCAGCCAAGTGTTCAAGGACATACTTGCCTTTTGTCTTCATTTTGTGAATAAATGGCACAAGAACATAGCAATTTCTGTAAAATCCAGTAATACTAAGCTTTTATCTCTTATTGAGACTGAGGCATTTTTGCAGTCAGAGCTGTATTTTTGATAATCAGTATTAAATTTTATGATGAAATGATACTAAAAATATAAGATTGTATTAAAACTATAAAAATATTACAAAATTTATTATAAAATTCTGTTTAACACCAAAGTTATATAATAAAAAAATTAATCTGAAATTAAGCATCCTAGGCAAAATGTTTTGATATGTGATTAAAATATTAATGATAGGGGTATTTTCAGAAGGTGGATGCAGTTTGCACTCTGATTCTAAGGTAGTTCACAGTGCCTGAGCACTTCCAGCAGGAAAGCATCTGGGAAGCTGAGGCAGGGAGTACAGGTGGGATGCAGCCATCAGGTGAGACAGACACCTGCACAATACAGGGAAGCACAGTGCAGAGTTTCAAAGTCAACAGGAAGCCCCCTAATAGGGAGTGGTGCTGCCAGGACTGAAACATGGTTATCCTGTTCCAAGAGTTCCTTGTTGTTACTGTGGACTTAGACTCAAGTTGGCAGTAGCTTGGGAGTCTCCCATCTAAATCTGTTTCTGTGTCCAGAGTTACACAAACTGTCATGTCTGGTCTGTCCAAATATCAGTCCTGCTATCCCAACATACTTACTCATATGGCTTACTTAAAGCTAAGCCTGTTATTATTTATTTTATTGCCAGGCTTGTGAGATCCAACACATCAGTATGTACAGAGTAAAATAACCAATGCAGAGAAACTGTTTGCTAATTTCTAAAGTGCAGTTATTTCTGTGCATTTTACCAAAATGACAAGTTTTCCAAATAATACCCTCTTTAAAAGTGTTTCAGTGTGTTAGATTGTTTTATTATCTCTGTGTGTGTTATTTTGGTAATATGTTGTTGTATTGCATGATATCCTAGTAAGTATTTTAAATAACCCACACAAATGCATTCTGCAACGTCAGGACACACTTCTGAGAGGCATCAGGCTCCTGTCTTTGAGTGCAGTTTCTAATATACTTGTGTTTTAGTGCACTTGTGTACTTATGGATTAAACATTCATCTTTTAATCAAATGAAACAGGATCCTACCCAATAAGGAAAGAAGGTAGAGAAGTTCAGTGCTGAGTAGACAATTCTATTAAATGTAGCTTGCAGTGGTCAGCCTCATGAGTTGCTCATACACCCAGTTTTGAGAGCTCACTGAATTTTCCTTTGTCAGTATATGCTGGTGAAAAGACTAATGATGTATGACCTGTCCAAGGAATACTAGGCACATGAGTAAATGCTGTATAAGACACATTAATGTTCATGTGGGACTTCTTGTGGTTTCTAGTGTTAGGCATGTTGAAGCATCTGCTGCCCTGTGAAAATGCAGAATCAGCTGGGCAGAATAGCTTTTATATCATCAAGTTTACTGGACAGATTTATGTCTCCATTCTGCAGCTGAAAGATTTATCTGTCTGATTTTCCTAGAACGACTCCTCTTGGATCAAAATATTTTCTTCTCAACTGCTTTGAGTTATGTCATAGGAATATGTATTTAAATCTAAACCCATAAATCTTACATACCAATCTATCACTTGTCTTTCAAAGAATATTATAAAGGATTAGTGCAGTTATATCAAGAGTTTAAAGCCGATTAATGAAATGTGTCTTTTTTCTTTCAGAACTTCTTGTAAAATGGCTCTTAATTATTTCAAGTTTTATTGAATTTTTTTGCCAGGGGAAGCAGTTTGAGATGGTCCCACACATGGTTTGGGATGATACTGTTGTTTGTTCAGTTACAGGTTAGCTTTGGGTTTTTTCCTTTGGACTGCATTTAAACATTTTTGAGATTCAATAGGCATTCTGACCCCACACAATATCATCACCATCAGGTGTATCAGAATCTGGATTGCTTAAATCAGAGTGCCTGCTAGTCAGTGTGGAGTGATGGAACCACTTTGTAATGAGGGTGTGCCAGTGATTGAATCCATGGGTCCTTTTCCCAGTTCTTTTTCTTTACTTCTAAAAATGGTTTCGACAGTCATTCACTGTTTCCATGAATAATACAATTTGTATACAAATTAGCCAATTCCTCTACAAAACAAGAAAAGGTCCTGATGTGTAACATTGTGTAAAAAGGAGAAAGAAGCAAGGGAACAGGGACTTTCTTCACACAGTTTATATCATATGCTATACTTTTTTTTTTTCTGCATATGCACAATAATCATCTGACATCCCTTAAAAGCAATCCTTATTCCAAACATGATTCTATTGCTGATATATCTGTATCATCTGTAGCTATGCTGTTTGAGCAGGAAGAAAATTGCTTTAAGGGGAATTTTGTTTAATATTGAGACTGGAAAATTTTTAGGTTTTCAAGATTTTTCCTTTTCTGTGTCAAAATGATAGGGGTGATAGTAAAAGGAAAAGTCTGTTGCCATAAGACAAATGCTTCTTACAATGTTTATAAAAATACTGGAAAGACTAGTTTGGATTTTGAAACAAAAACTGTGCCAATTAATGGTACAGTTTCTGACTTACAGAAGGAGGCTCAGTTTTGGGAGCCATAAACCTGCAGTGAATTTTGGCCTAGTTGGGTCTGTGGGTAAAAGAAAGTTAGCATTTACCAGATGACTTAGTACTTGGTCGTAAATAAACATTTCCTTTAGAAAGTTTAAAAGGGAAGGGCTGACCAATACAAAACCAGTGTCTGGCCTGTAAGCAGAGGACAGGCAAGGCAAAGAGTGGAGCTCACACTGAAAGTTTGTCTGAGAACCCCCCTTGTCTCTGAATGCTTGAAGAATTTTCAGTAGTGGTAACTTTTGTTTCCTTGGGCCCCTTTAATATTTTTCATTACTTCATTTTCATTGCAACCTGACCCAAAGAAAATACTGGACTTTTGCACATGAGGAAACTTAAACTCAGTTTGCACATGGACTCCTACAGTGTTCACAGGTTGTTTGCAAGTTGGGTGACTGGGAAATGCTACTGATTGAAAATTTCAAGTATTGGCCTTGTAGGATTATTTTCCACACAATTTTGACAAGTAACCTCCCCATTATATTGTTGTTATGCTCTAAATATATTCTGAAATGTTATCTAGAGCCCTCAAATTTTGATAAGTATGTTGAACTTTCAGAGTAGGAAAACACATTCACCACATTGCTCAGATATTTTGTCTGCAATATTGGAAGTATTTTTCAAAGAACGTGTGAGCCCTGAATGTGGTAGATTTTCTTTGTATTATTATTGTATGTGATCTTCTCAGTAGGGGAAGAGAAATTACACTCTTTTTCAGATTTGGGTCCTCTTGACCTCTTTTATTCATCTCTAGCTCAGTTCATGGTATTAATTATAGTCAGAACTTTCATCCTTTTCATCATTTTCATCCTTTGTTGTAAAAGGAGCTGATCTAATAATTTCTTGTTGATAAATATAGGTGAAGCACAAGTGCTAAGACAAGGAAATATTGTTGCACTCAGAGAGGAGTTCCTGTACCAAAGTTTCAATTGGAAATTACTCTAAATAATGTTGTTAAGGCTTGAATTCTTTATAAAAGAAGCAGCCAACCATAACAAATTATTTTCAAGTTCTATTGGTTTTGTATATACAATTGGAAGAAAGAAACAGAATTTTCTTTGTGCTTTTTCCATTCATGTTTAGCCTCATAGGTTTACCAAAATTGGGATTGAGGAAAAGATACTTTTAACAATTTTTATGACCTGTTCTTGAACTAGACACTTTTTATACACATTGTAGCATGACTGACTTTAAACAAGCTTTTCATCTTCTTTATGGTGTTTGTGAAGAATACTGCACTTAGCTGACACTATAATAAAAGCATTTTTGTGTGTGCATTTCACCAAACTTTCTTTATTGTAGTCGTGCAGTAGCTATTTCCTAGCCTGTTCTTTAACTGTAGCAGCATGGTCATCCATTCATCTGTGTAATGTTCCTCAGAAGATTCGGCTAAGTGAGATTACACAGAGCTGAAAAGGATAAGCTGACTCCTAACAGGGATCCTTTCTTCACAGGAAAGCAGTTATGTGTCTGTGGGATTTGGCTATACAAAGCTAACATCCTTCACTTCTGCTACTTGGAGAAGGGTGATTAGTGATCTCTATAATTGTAAGAGGGATGACACATTTCCTTCTTTCTGCCTTGATTCTCATGATTTCCTAGCTTTATCTTTTAAATCACCAGTCCAACCATTTTTTGTGCTAGAATAAAATGACCTTTTTTTGTCTGGAGAGGGAGGAGTGAAGGTAGAAGCTGCACAAATGCCATTAAACACCTGCAAAAGTCAAGCTTGTACTTGTGAAGTGTTGGGAAAGTTCAGATGGTGCCTGTCTCCCGGATGATTCAGGTTTTCCATCGCTACTGAATTTTGCAGTCTTTGTAGTAATCAAAATTCTCACTTTGATAATTCTCTTTTTTTTTTTTTTTTTTTTTCCTGTAAGGTAGTACCCTAAAGAATCAAGATACAGTATTAAGTGCCTACATGTTGCTAGTTATTTAAATGCAGGGCAGAAGAATGGAATTTTTTTTTTCCGAAGTCTGTATTTGCCAGTTTCTTTGATAGAGAAGAATGCAGCATTAGGTGGCTGTCCTTGGTATAATTCCCCTTGAAACCAAAGCCTGATGAGTCTGTTTCACTGAACAGAATTTCTGCTGTTCAGCTCATTATTGGGCATTCTGGTTCAACTTCAGTTAGTTGTGGTTAGTTCCTAACCACTTCAGGCAGTTTCTTTGTCAGGGAAAGTGTCCCATCTTTATGCAGAGCAACATCATAACACTGGGCAAAAGTTTTCCAGTGGAAAACTTTTTCTAAAATTTTGCTGTATCTGTTTTGAGCATTTTATGTGGTGATCTTTTCTGGGTATTAGTCCAATTTTTTTTAAAATCTGTGAAATCTGGTGACCAAAATTTAGGTCCACAAAATTCCTAGTTACTCCTAACATTAATTTTTCATTCAATAATTATTTCAATAATTAGTGCCCATTCACTATGCCTAACTTTGTCTAGATTGGCCTCACTGGCTTTAGTCATGCACTGTATCTGGTGGAAATTTAGTATAAAATGCTGGTATAATCCATGATAGTAGGAATTAGGTCCAGGACACCTTTCTTTCCCACCTTTGTTTGGTGTGAAGCTGCAGCTCATCCTGGCTGGTGTACTCTATGGCCAATATAGTTCCTACCAAGTTTCTCCCATGCAGGATGCAGGTTCACCAAGGGGTGGAAAGTGTGCAATTGTCATGTGGCATGGTGGTTAAAGCATAATCTTCAAAGGTGGGAACAAAAGGATTCTTTTTTCAAAATTTAAGACCCTCCTGAGTGCTTTTAGAAAGGAAGACTCCTTTCCTATCCTGATCTTTGTAAAATTCATTTATTCTCAGATTTTTTACTCAGCATAGGAGAGGAAATCTAAATGAGTGCCTTTCCTCTGAACTCTGATGGTAGATTGAAGCAGTGTGAAGCTACTATTTGTTTAATGAACTCTCCCACCACAGTTGTATTTTAAGGTTCCATTAATCCTCTGGATGAAAGGAAATATTATGAATATGATTGTTGTTATTTTTACTTTTATTAGTTAGGCCTTTGGAATAGTAGAAAATCACCCACGGTTCTGTATATTAGATATAGAAGTAAGACAGACAGAGCAGTTAAATTAAAGAAGTGGAGACTTCTTTGGAGGAATACCAGCAGCATGTCATACGTGGGCAGCCACCATTACTCTGCCTCAGCAAAGCCTGGTACTGATTAGTGTTGTCAGTACCTGTCAAATATAAAAATTCCACAGATTTTCCTACATGGTTTTATTATTATTATTTTTCCGGAAAAAGGAAGTAGGACTAAGTTCCAACAAGCTACAGAAAATATTATGCAACCCAGTGAAAGCCAAGTAATTTGTAATAACATTTTTCATATTTTTAAAAGCAGCATAAACAGTAATAAAGTGTTGGCATATCAACCAGCATGTTGCAATTATTGGAAGCCAAGGTGTTACAGATCTTCAAAAGCGTGTCTGTGAAGTCCAGCAGGCATGAATAGAGTATAGTGTGATCTCATCATCATGCAAGCAAACAGTCAGTTCTGATTCTCCTCTCTTAGACAACAGTTTGAGAGGAAAATAAAAGAAATGAGGAAGATTTTATTCATTATACATGCAAATTGCTGTATTTAACCATAATTTAAATTTTGAAGAAATCAATGGAAAAAGAAGATTATGGCTCAAGCTTAACAACACACATAGTGTTGTGCTTTGCTGAGTGTTGGGCTCTCTAGTTCACTTTTTCCATAAACCATCAAATGCCTACCAGACTGGTATTTCTGCTGTGACACTCATCTGCAGTTCTTGTCTCCTTCCTTTTCTGAGTGCAGTATTGCTGTAATTGTTTAATCTCTGGTTGTCACTATAAATGCTCGCTCGTTATAAATATACTGTGCTGAGAAATTAGGTCATATGGCAAACACTTTTTTTAATTATTGAAAATTTACATTACCAACTAAATATATCCTTCACTGTGCTTATTTTTCAACTTTGTTAGATATCTCAAGGAGCATCCCTGAACGATTTAAGGAAAAAGAAGAGGCGTGCCCCTCTTCCACCAACTGCATCTGCTCCACCTACTCCTGCCATGCCAAACAGGACTGAAGACAGGGAAGACAAGAGGAAGAGCACAATGGGTGAGAGGCGTTCTTTCTCCTGAATAACCCTATTCATGTGCTTTCAGTGCTCACTGCTTGAAGTTGCCTTAATTCTGTTATGCTGTGAGTTTGGAAACTTTTGTAACTTGGGGGAAAAACTACATTTCTCTGCAGAATGAAAGTCTGGAAATAAGTGTTTGTAAATTATCTCTTTGTTTTTTTTTAATGGCACCATTCAGAGTACCACAGGAAAGTAAAATGTAGATAACACATCAGATGATTTGAATATTTGGCAAAACTTAATATACAAAGGCACTAGCCCTGAGCCTATTCTGCACCTTGAAGGTCATGACTGGTTTGCTTGTAAATGGAAATACAGAAATAGTAAATGAAAATGCTAATAAATGGAGATAGGCCAGGCAACACTGAATGCATCTGAAGCCATGAAGTTCTGCTAGATCCAAAGTACAGTCAACTTGGTTCAGCGTTCCCTCATGTTTCTAAAGCCTGCAGATATTTGATTTTCATGTAGTCCTCCATCAACTGCCCATATAAAGTAAAGGTTGTTTTTTTAAAATTTCATCCTCACTTTTATTTTAAATCAGTGTCTGATAATTCTTTAGCTAATCAGTAGAATAAAAGAG
This sequence comes from Oenanthe melanoleuca, assembly GCF_029582105.1. Classification (NCBI taxonomy): domain Eukaryota; kingdom Metazoa; phylum Chordata; class Aves; order Passeriformes; family Muscicapidae; genus Oenanthe; species Oenanthe melanoleuca. Next base: position 67,811,644 of record NC_079335.1, read on the forward strand.
CTGATGCTCTCAAAGGAATGCCGTACATACCTGGACTCAACAAAAGAAACTGTATCTTCAGCTGCATTGGCACCACATTTACTCACACAGGAAAACTGAAAAACATTCTCCCAGACCTCTGTTTTTATCTGCCTGGTAGCTTTTTCGGATTGGTGAGAGCTTTGCCTGAGTGAGGACACCAGGATTATGCTTCTAGAGAGCAAAGTGATTTTATAATGGATCAAGTTATGAGATAATGACCCCTCATATTGGAACTCATTTTTCAGTACATTAAGAGAATCATTCTTCAAGTGCCATAATGCACTCAGTGCACTTCAGTTCACGCCTTTGACCTCATGTTTCATAAAATGCTGAAGACATACAGATATGACATTCTGTCATACATAATTGCTTACATTACAAATGCCTCACAGTTTAGAAAGAAACCTCTTGGCTTTGTTCCAACATTTATTTTCAGTAAATGCTTCACATTTAATGCCTCAGCATTTATGTAGCAGCAGGAGTCCATTATCATGTGACACATTTGACTGCACTGACATCTCTTGTTTAAACTCTTTAAGGACAGTGTTATTGCTGGGCCATATAACACAGGAGTTTTCAGGGAATTAGCTTACTTTTAATCACTACAGATGTCACACTCTACCACTTCTCACACTTTGTCCTACTACCGGTCACTTTTTGATGACGTTTGTTGCCTTAACTTTTTATAAGTGGCTTGGGGTTTTTTTTGGTTTTTTTTGTTTTTTTTTTTTTTTTTTTTTAATATTAGTTCTGAAATGTTACAGATGAGTTATAGTAGAGCAGAGCTACTTCTAGTCTGTTCAGAACTGTGTATGTAAGTGCTTGCTGGCCAGACTCTGCTCATGTAGGATTCTGTAGTATCATTTGCTTTAATGGAGCCTTATTATTTTACACTGACAAAGAACTCGTCCCACAGTAGCCCTGTCTTCAGTACTTTTTGTTTTCTGCTACTTTCTTGAATGAATGTGTTCATTAACAAGAAAAAATGTTACAGCCAGAGAGGGTTGGTAAAACAGCCTCTCTTCGGGGCCCTTGCAAGAAAACAATGAGAAAGCACAGATGGCTCTGAAAGCATGAGAGAAAAGCTGTGAAAAAAAGCAAGACTCCAGTGAGGGGAAAAAAAGTGCTGCAAGAAGTAGTCAGCCACATGATGGAAAAAGTATTAAAGATACCTGCGTAGCTCTCAAGTTAGCCATGTGAATCAAAGCAAAAGATCTTATCAAAAATATTCTCAAACTAACAAATTCCCTGTAGTATTCAAGACTGAATCATTTATTGTGACACCAAAGTATTGTGCCAAATTTCCTCAAAGCAGTGGAAAAGGCCTTGCACTTTTGCCAGCATTAAATTGTGTCTTTGGAAGATACTCCTCTGGAAGCTAGTGACTCCTAAGTAAAAAATCTTAATGGTTTAATCTTTTTTCTTCCCTCTTAGTGCTGCTTACCTTCTCAGCAGCCCCAAAGCAGGAGAGTGTAGGAATGGATCAGGTCAAACATCTGTCTCTGCCAGCATCCATCCTCAGCACTGACCACAGCACATGCTTGGGGCAGGGTATGAAAGCAGAACGAGCAGGTAGTCATGGTTCCTCAGTGCACTTTCAACCTCCAAGCACTTTCCAAATAGCAGTAGCTCAAGTTCTCTACACTACAGACTGACAGCAGCTTTTTAACATTGAAAGTGGTTCACAGAGTACAGTGCAAAGACACACATATTTGTTTAGGTATTGCACATAATAATCTCCCAGACAAAGCTATGGGCATTTCCTTTGATAGCTTCAAACACCATTTTGCAAAAAACGACTTAATCATCTGCTTCTCTACAATGTCAAAATAATAAAAACTGACTCAAGAAGAAGAACAGAAGAACCTATAAGATACCTACTTCAAAATAGTGACCTAAGGCATCTTCCTCTCTCTCAGGAAGCGTCAGGAAAATAGTTACATAAAGTATCTAAGAGGTCAACAAATTCAGGAGTTTGACACTTCAGAAGAGAAAATGAAAGACATTTTTCACGTTTTCTTACACAGCTTTTTAATTTTTTATTTTTTAATTTTGCTGAACTATTTTTCTCCGTCCTTACACCTGCCAAAACTGATGATTTTAATTTTGAGTTGTAATGTAATGGGCTCAAATCTGGTCCCACTGCTGTTGGTTTAAGACCCACCTTTTCCTTCTCCCTTAATTATTTGGATGTAAATAAGAGCAGAATTAGATCCAAAGCGACTTTGGATGTGGGTGAGGGAAGATCAATGTGTTTTTAAAAAATAGCAATGAACGGAGCCATCATTATCTTGCAATGAAGTAACAAATCAATTGATCCTCCTGTAGGTGATGGACGGCAGGTGCCACAAAAGCCACCCAGGGGCACCACTCGTGGTCCCCCCCAGTTAGTGATCCCCCCACCCCCACCTTACCCTCCTCCTGGCAGTGACATTGTGGATCCAACAGTGGGTTACAGAGAAGCAGATGTTACAGCACCAACAGAGCTGGTACCTAAACGTATGTTCGAAAATATATGTATTTGCATTTCCATCCTTCTGATGATTACTCTCAGGGGTAGCTTTTCCAGACTTTCCTCTCTGCTCTTTAGACATTCATTGCTGTTTTTCCCCCTTTCTCCCACCTGCTGTCTTTCAAAATGCCCAATGCAGTGTAACTAATTAATATAAAGTAAACAAAACATTTGGTTGGAGAGAGTTTTGCACGTGGTACCTGCTGATTGTACAGAAGCATTTTAAAATAACCATCAAGCTTTGTTGCTTTGTTCAACTGAAAAAAAAGAAAAAATACCTGTTGTCTTGCATTAATTCCCCAAGTTTGTTTTTCTGTACTAACAATTTCTTTGTCTCCCCAGAGACAAGTTCCTTTGAGAGTCAGTGGGTCTATCAGTCTAGGTTGAAAACTACAGTGTATTCCTCTAGAAAATTCCTCTAGGAGCTGTGTATTGTTAAAGGCCTTCCTGTCCTAATGGGTACATCTTTCTTGGCATCTCTGGGTAGTCCTTTGTGTGCTCTTCACCTTGGGGCATAGCAGCTGTCAGATAAAGAAGTACAATATTTTTCACAGCCCCATGTACTTGTGAAAAGCATGTTTTCATGCTGCTTTTTCATGCTTATCCATTGACTGCCTTTAAATCTTTGTACACAATCCAAGTCTTTGATCATGTATTATGTTCCCTGTGGGCTTGCCCTGCACACCCATGTAGAGCCAGTAAAAGCAGCAAAGCTCTGCACGTTATGACATCTCATGGATGCACTTCCTTTGAAGACTAGGAGGGTGTCTCTTAGCCATGGGATAGAGAAATGTCTCAATTAGCTACCATTTTGACAGAAGGTCTCTTTCCAGGACCTTATCTTTACCAAAAGTGCTCTGCAGGTTGCAGTTACTCTGATACATTAATGTGGGTGTGCTTGCTGTTGGTTACCACGTAAATCTAAAGCACTATTTTTCAAATCTGTGCTGAGGAAATACAAATTGATAAGTTTTATTGGAGCTAAGGATGGAAATTAAGGATATAATACCAACAGAAGACCTGAATCTTATTGAGGATTAACCCTAAGACATTTTTGCCAGCTTATGCACAGAAATAATATAATACTTAAAATCTTATTTTTGTTCTAGATACCATCAGCTTGCCTACAATGTTTTCTTTATTAAAAATCCATTGTGGCCTTCTTTGCATTAATATTTCTGCTTCATTTGAGTTTCTATCACTGTTATTTTGCAATGCTTTCCTGATCTACCTTGCTGATCAAATACCCTTTAATCAATGCAGCCCTGATGTAATCAGCAAGATCGTTTGCTCTTAAACAACACAGTATCTCAGCCAAAAGGATTTGATTAAGCTTGTACATAGAAACATAACATGAGTTTTTATTGTCCTCAATTTATGGAGAGCAAGAGCTTAGTAAGTACTTATTTTAGACTTAAAGCATCACTGTTGGAGAGGGACAAGTTTTAGCTCTGTAATTATGCTTTGTCCTACCTAGATAAAGATAAGTGTGTAGATTTACACAAGAGAAGCCTGTGTAGATGTACCCATGAGAGACAGCAGCACGTAGGACAGATGCTAATTACATTGCCTAATGCCATTCTGAGAGGTGCTTAGAGACTGTAGTGATTGAGCTGTGCAAGAACATTTTGCAACAATGGGTTTTATTGCCTGAGAATGCCTCAAGCAGTGCAAATAAGATTTGGGCGGTAGATTCAAAGAACAGCAAAATTTTCAATCTTCCTAACTCTAACCTCAGTAAATGTGTTTTCTTATAGAATAAGGTGGGGAGGAGGATAAACTGCTGATGCTAGCTGTTGATAAAAAACATGTTTTTTCTGAAATCACTCTCAAAACAGCTTTCTCTGATAACGTTGTGGTCTTCCTTTGCTGGTGGGTGATTGTCAACAGCAGTATGTCTTCCACAAGAGAAAATTCCCATTTAGAAGTGAAAATTTTGTGATCATGTGCAGTTTAAATTCTCACTCCTTATGATCTTCCACCATCTGTGAAGGACTGTCCTTCCTTCCTTCCTTCCTTCCTTCCTTCCTTCCTTCCTTCCTTCCTTCCTTCCTTCCTTCCTTCCTTCCTTCCTTCCTTCCTTCCATCCTTCCTTCCATCCTTCCCAGCAAACACACAGTTGTCTCTTTGTGCTCTGGGAGACACAGGTCGAGGGATTTTTGTTTCATAGAGAGTGGTGGCAATCACTGTTCATTGAGTTTTCCAAATTTAGGTGGAGTGTAAGTAATTCATGATATGGTCTTTAGTAAGGTACTTGAGCTTTTCTGTATCAAATGGTAAGAACCTCTTCCACAAACAAGGCTACAAAAGTTCCTCGCAGTTTTTGCTCTAAAATATTTTTTATTCTAATTACATGACATTTTCTCTAACGTTTGGTCTGGTGGAACCTTAGCTGCATGTTGTGTGCATGTTTAAATTGATGTGTTTATGGGATCCTTTCTCCTTCCTTATCTTACTAATCCGATTGTTCATGGCCTGATTCTGAGATTGACTGTGCTTTGGGAGTGCAGAGATGGAGATTGTTGCATGGTGTTTGGTTATGCCACTTGCATGTGAAGTTCCAAATGTGTGAGTTGAGGTAAGCTCTGTAGATTACATGCATGCTACTGGTTGATCAATAAAACCAGGTTAGTTCTAAGGTACTACAAGAACAGAAAAGAGTCTTGTCCGTTTATCTAATTTTTAATTTTTTCATTATGTCACTGATATATGAACAGGTAATACAAGGCCAGTTGACAAAGGCAATGACAGTTTCACAAACAGTTCCATTCTGTTTCTTTAGTCACCTTAGATATATATCTAGTCTTTCACAGGACTAGATTCTAAGAGTTGGGTTTTGTTAGCTTGAAGCAAAAATGGGTAGAAATACAGAGGAACCTTCACTGTCTCACATGTGGCTTTAAATCAACTGAGGGCTGCTGTGCAGGCAGTTTTGCTGGCTTGTCATGGTACACTGCTTCCTGAGGCATGTGTCAAGTGACCCAGCCTTTTCTTTCTCAGAGGTGGTCTTTAAAGCAAGAACACCTGCAGGTGTGGCTTAGGAGGTTTTTATTGCCATCACCACTCTTACTCATTCAGGCATTCTGAGACTAAAGAATGAAGTTGAATCTCCAGTATCATCTATCTTGCTCCTTCTGGAGGATTAAAATTCAGGCCAAGTAAAACAGAATTATTCAGTATAGACATACTGCATATCAGTAAGTATTGTGCTGTTAGGATTGAGTTAGCTTATACATGAACCCAGGGAGTTAGTCTCAGAGCATCTGTGGAATTCCAAATTTTAAGATGTGCCCATGTTCCTACACCTCCTTTGGGCATCTAATTCTTTAATGTTGCTGAGCATGCTAGCCATTATACTGACTGACCTACACAATACTTTTAATTTTATTATTTTACTCTTTTCCCCCAACAGTTTACTGTTGTGCATCATTCCCTTCATACTCCAAGCGTGTCTGACAGACCTTGCCTCTTCCTATGACCTTCATACTTCTGAACCTCCTGTTGCCTCTGCTACCCTGATTCTTCTGTTGCCTTCCTTCCTTCCCAGCTGATTAAAAAACAAAAACAAAAACAAAAAACCCACCTTTTTTTGACTGAGATTTTGGCTTCTTTTCTTTTTAAACTTGCACATTCTCTTTAATTACTATTGATTATTTTTGGCTGTGGTTCATACTCATTTGTGAGTTGTATGCTTCAGAAAAAAATGGTGTGTTATATAAATCTATATATCAGCCTCAGAAAGATTATCTGTCGTTCTTATCCAAAAGATTCTCCTTATTTTGAGCCATAGTTTGATTTCATTTGATGTTGCAGAAGAATGTGTTCTTGGAATAGGCTGTCTCACTTTCCATGTTGTTTAAAGTTTTAATGAAAAGTTTCTAAAAACTTTTTTTTTTGTTTTTTTCTTTCTGTTACTCTAGGTATAAAATTTTATATTCTCTATTTGTTCTACTTTCCTTTTACTGCATCTATTTTGTTCCTTTGGAACAAATCTAGAACTGGGCATGGCCTAGTTAAGTTGAAGTGCAAGATTCTTTCTGTATCTTGTCTATCAATCAAGCTGTCAAAAAAAAAAAAAAAAAAAAGGAGCAGGAAGATCTGTTGCATCTATAAGGGGCTTAAAAGGAATACCAAGAACCAATACCAAATGCACTGATTCATATTCTTTACTTCTGCTTTCATCCTGATGCTTAATATGAGTAACTTTATCTTGATGCTGGAGACATGCTGTGCAAATCAAGGTGTGTGTTCTATTTCTGTAACAAAAGATGCAAACGCTGTTTGCTCAAGATGCATCTCGTTCCACAAGTCTCCTTTTTGCACTTGTACTAGGAACAGTCAGTGAGTTCTAATTAAGTATCATGTATAGGTTTGTGCTTGGCAAAAACTGCTTTGTGCTAAAGGAAGTTCTTCATGAGAACGGCCCATAAGACATGGATTTTTAATAATCCTGAACTACAAACACAGGCTTTATGAGTTGTAATGTAATGGTGCACACACCCAGAACTACTCTGACCTCACATGTACTGTGCTTTAAGACATTCATGTTATTTAAATGAGTGACTTGCAATACATAACTCTCATTTAAATGATGAAAAATTATTGTTTTACCCTCAAGCAAATAATCATGTTAATCTTGACTCCTTTCCAGGTAGGCAAAATGGAGAATAAGAAAGCAAAGCATTCCTACAGATAATATGAAATATGACTAAAATGGAGTTTGACAGTCTTTAATACAAATATGACATGTAGTTAGTAAGTTTTAAGTGATTCTTTAGAAAGTATACTTAGTACCCTAAGGGTCTTCTAATAAAAGTGGAGTGGATTTGAACTCTCTGAGCTGCCAGGTACTTTGTAATATCTTCTTAAGACAAGACAATGGTTTAATTGTGAGTCTTCACTCAAAAAAAAAAAAAAAAGTAGGTGTTCACAATGTGAAGATTAAGAACCTAATTTACCCATTCTCATTACTCTGTTCTAAGCCTATTTGTAACTCCACAGTTATATGGCCCATGGAGTTCAAGCTAGTGTGAAAATAATGAAGTGGTGAAACAAAGTGTTTCATATTGAGTGCAAAGTACTGTGTATTGTCAAAGCAGTTTTTTCCATTGGCACCATTTTCACTGAAAGGTGGCACAAGTTTTCGATAAAACCACATTTTTAGTGAAAATATCTCCTTTCTTTAGAATCATACAGCTATGACCCCTCTCCACATAGCTGACATGTTTCCTACAAATAGCAGTCTCTTTTCAGGTAGCCTCCTCATGATCTTAAAAACTGTAGGTGACATCTCAAAAAGTTCATTATTTACACTTAATTTACCTTTAATTAAAATGCAAAATTTACCTCTAGAATATGATCTGGACAATAAAGAGATTTTGTGAAATTCCTAGGTTTACTTTAAAGACCAGTTTAAGCTAACCAGCTCTGCCTTTCAGGATTTAAAAAGGCTCATTGCTTATATTCACTCATATTCTTTTATTATGATTTCATAAGTTACAGATACAGATACACTCTTAAAGAGGACTTTAAAGAATATAAAGATTTCTTTGCTTTACAAGAAATCATCCTAATTACAAGAAATTATACTGTGACATTAGCATAGTTTGAAACCCTCCAGTACTGTACATGGTGTAAAAAAAACCTTTCAGTGATACTCATTAAATCCAAATTTGTTGAGTGGAATTGCACAGATACTCTGTCTCAGAACTGTTTATTCATAATAGGGTGTGTGCACTGAGGGGTTTAAGCAAAGCATGATTGCAGGACTGGGAACTCACTGAAAGTTGGGTTCCTGAGCTCCAGCTCAGCCCTGAGGTACTGCTGGGGAATTCTTGTTTGTTGCAAGCTTCAGCTCAGGATTTGTAATAGCTCCCCAACCTGGCTTCTGAAAGAGAATGAGTTTTTCTGTCATTTTAATAACAGGAAGGAGTATCAGTTCAGGTCTCTTTGATGGAGTCTTTGGTCTGCAGTGATATGAAAGGATACTGGCTTGGTTTTATTCCTTTTATTCTAACCTTAGAGAGACATTGGAAGTGTAGTGAGAATGGCATGGAGAAGTTAGTTACAAATTGACCACTACAATAAATTTTTCACCAAAATGCTATTGCCAGAGTTAGTAAGACACACATTTAATATACTCAGGATTTATCTGCACTACCAAACTGCCTTGTTCAAATGCTGTCCTTCATGTTAAGATATCTGGGGTGAAAATCAAATAAGCAATCAAAAAAAAAAAAAAAAAAGGTGGAGAATATCATTGAACCCTTTCTGGAGAACACATAAATGCCTAGATAACTTATAAATCAAAACAAATTCCTATCTTACAACTCCCATGTCAGTGGCATTCAGTGCTTTTAGAGAATAAGGACAGAGGTATAATTTATGATTAAACCTATTCCAATGAATGTTCTCAACCCATACGAAATCCAGTGAATTAAAACCAGATTAAGCTTCTTGGTGTACGAGATTTTACTGAAATCCTTTTGTATGTTGACCAGCAGAGGGAGCCGGTGTTGTCCCAGATTCACAGTCGGAGAGCAAGGAAAAGTAATGCAAAAGTGAATTTCAAACTGATGGGTCCCACATTTACGCAAAGTTTTTCAGGTTTTAGTTTTTGGAATAGTTTTGGGTTTTTCTGTAGCTAAAAATAAAAGATAATTTTGTTTCTAGATTTTTTTAAAAATCAATTTCATCGCAAATAAGAAAATGAAGATAAAATTGTATTTTCAGGTAATGCCACTGTGATGGCATCTTCCAGATGCAAGCTCAAATTTTTGCTGTAAGCTTTCTCAAAGTATGGTGGCATACTGGGTTGGCTATTATATTGCATAGATATTCCCTTGTATCCATAGCAGCTGTGTCCAAAGTGTGGTAATTAGTGCATATGGCTGGAATATGTCCTTAAAATATGTGTAAGTGCATAGGAGTAGGTCAGGTCTAGAGCCAGTATAAAAAGACCGTGTTCTGCTTGGTGGATCTTGTCGGCTTGAGTCTTAGAATTTTAAAATCATGACTAGATCAGTTTAGTATCCATCGTCTTCCACAGACAAATTATTTTATTACTAGCAATTCAGTCACTTAGAGACTAAAATCTCTGATTTTCAAAGCATCCTTAAATTTATTTTCTACATGTAATACTTTTGAGTTTTTTTCCTTACAGTTGTAATCTTTGAGGATCTAAATGGATGTTGTCTTTCTCACAGGGAAGATAGATTTTTTTTTTTTTTTGTCTATTCTAGTGGCAAGGCTGTAGAGTAATATTAAACTTTGAACTCATTCCATTTTTATCTTCAGAAAATGTGTTACTGGTCTAGCACTGAAAATTATTCTGGACAGGTAAAATACAGAGAAAAATATTCTAAATGTATGAATGGAAAAATGAAATATTTCTCTCCTGTTGTTTTTCAACTGGAATTATTTAAAGTTGTCTGTGGTATCTACACTGCTCCAGTAAGTGCCAAGGGAGAAGGACTGGTAGAGAAATCATCCAGTTCGAATTGTATGATGAGCTGCAAAGACTTATGATGGGTTTGTCTATTAAACATATGGCCATCCAATCTATCATATGCTCCTCATCTGTCCCTTTATTCTGCTTTTTTAAAGTAAACTCAGTGGTCATGATTCTCATACCCTCATCATTTATGTTTACAGCCAGTTTAAGCATTCTTTATTGTTCTGTCCCAGTGTAAAAGTGCTTCTTTTTGAGAGCTGGGCTGTTTGTGTGTATGTATAACAGCAGTTCTGTCTTCTGAGCTTGGCTTCCAGTCACTACCATGAGTCCCAATATATATTTAGTACATGCAGTAGGCACCATTTAACGTTCCATACAAAAATACATGTTATTTTAGAAGACAGAATGAAACTTATTCCATCCCTCGAAAATTACAGCCATGTTGTTTTTTGATGTCATTGTAAAACTATGGACTCCCCCCTCAAGGACAGCGAAACAAAATTTCTGTCTCTGTTTACACTTCTTATTCATAAGCTTCTGCTATAGCAGCTCTGTGGCTAGAGGAGTCTGCTGTTAAAATTCATAAGAAGTTGACAAAACAAAAAGTGACATAATTAATTCTTTGTTCATCCAGAAGAGCTTACGGGTAATAAATGCTGATTTTTACTGAGTGGATAAGGGGAAAGGTGATCTTGTATATTTACCTGCAAGAATCCCCTGCTTTTTTATTGCATGTTCTTGTGTAGTGCTCTGGCACCATTTACTAGTGGTAAATGACTGTTGAAAGCATCAAGTCCAAAGAAAGAATGAATGACTCTAGAAGCTGGCAACATGCTGAATAGGTATCAACTACTGAGTCCTTTATATTCATTGAATGTATCTTGAACATGAAAGATTTTTTTCTTTTTCTGTTCACTTTTAATAAGAAAATAGTATATTTGGGTCCCCAGATCTGCTTCATTTTCTCGTGCCTTGAGAAAGTTCTAAGGAAGGAGGCTGAGCCCTGGGTACAAACACAGGTTGGAAAGTGGGGGCAATTTCCTATTCTCTTACATTCCCCTACACTGTGCTGCCTGCCTGTGTTGGAAATAAAATTTGTGATTTTGCAGACTTTGAGCCAGAAGTCAGACTGTAAGGGAGCACAATCAATTTTGAATAATTGAAGAAAATATTTTCAGTTTACATAAGTATGGGACTGGACCATGAATCAAATAGTCTTTCTAGACACATTTCCTGGTATTTAGATTTTTAACTGGCTACTTAACTATTTCATGTAGTGTGGAATAAACCAGAGCTTCCCTTTTCCCATCCTGTCTAAATGTGAAGACATTTCTTGTCTCCTCTTAATTGCCTTGCAAACCAGCTTTGCAATCCAAATGGTCTGTGGATAAACTGTGAATGTTTCTGCCAAACCAAATTCACTGTTGTCCTCTTCCTTCACGAAAAGAAGAGCAGTTTTGACTACAGGAGCTGTACCTTTAATAACTGAGTGGCATCTTAGACATACTCTGCTGCCCTTGAATGGTGGAATGTGAGGAAGTCATCACAGCCATACACATAGAGAAATTTATTATTCTTCAGTCACAAGTGGGGCTAAACATCTGTGTTCAACCAAATACGTGCATGTGGTGCAAGTGTGTGTGTGAGCACTTTCATCCTGGGTGTGAATTTGAAGTTATGCCAGGTTTACACATAAGGTATGGGCCAAATCACACTGGAAGGTTGGTGCTTTAAGTGGCATTTATAGTGCAAGATCCTACTGATTCAAATGCAGACAGTGCTCATGGAGCTGCAGTAAAAAAAACTGCTGGGAATTTTTCTCTGTCCAGGTAGGTGATGATTCTAATACCAAAGTGCTTTTCCATCCTTAGAGATGCTCATACTCAGCTTTTCCTATTACCACTTCTAAGTCAGTAAACACTGACTAAAATGCCTTGACTACTTTCTTCTGAGAACTTGAGAATTCTGGCCATGCACATTCACTTCTGGGTTTTTGGGCATGAGGGAGCAAAAGGCTGAGAGCAGAGACTGCTTCTCTTGTGTCAGCTCCTTTTGTGGATTCCATAATTGGTCCCTGGCATGGATAAAATAATTACTTTCTAACCTATACCATAAGCAAAGGTGGGGTGTAATGGAGGACAAAGACCTAAAACAAAAGAAGATGGAGGAAAGAACAAAACAGGAGGACTGTGACAGACAAATACAATTTTTTCTTTTAAGAATATAGTGATTAAAAGGTGAAAATAAAGTTGTAAATATATGGTGCCCACCCATAAACAGTGAAAGACTGGTAGGGGATTATCTGCTTACTTGTTACAGCAAACAAAACAGCTAATTTTTCCACTTCAAGCATCTAATAAAACCTACTATTGTTTTCTGATTTTTAAAACATGTAGGTAAGCATTTTTCTTTTCTATTCCATGCTTGCTTTTTTTTCTCAAATTTTTTCACTTGACAAGAAGGTAAAAAACTAAAAGGAAAATATTTTTACGGTTTGTAAAAGCATAAAACTTAATGAGGAAATAGTTTCAACATTTTTTTCTAAACTATGTGGAAACATGCAAGAAAACTATTTTTAAGGTGCGTCTATGGATGAAACAGCCAAGATTTGAATGAATACACTTCTTAAAACATAAGAATTATGATAAATTATATACAAATTATAAAGACTGTAAGAAAAAATAATTACTGGCTTTAAGTTCAAGATAAGAGCTTTGTTTGCTTAACTTTCACCATAAGAGATGGGGCATTTTGGAAGGCAAACAAACTCTTACAGACTTGTTCTCCAGAAAGCCTCACAGTGGACTGCCAAGGACTGTAGAAGGGCCACCCAATATAACTCCCTAGTGTTGTTGGAAGTAGATGACACTTTGGGATCTACTGTGTGAATGCATTGGTATTTTGGTTTTGTTCTAAAACCCTTTTTGGGTACTACCGGTCTCAGACATGTTAAATCAATGCTTAGGAGTGACACATGTTTTTTTTTTGCCAAGTGGAACTTATGCCATTTTTCTCGCAAAAATAAGAAATTTCTTTTTTTTTTTTTTATTTCCCAAAATAAATTCTATCCCAATTAAATACAATTTATGTAAATATTTTATGGATTACAGTTTAAATCTGTAATTTTTCACTTCTAAAACCCTTCTCTGCTTACCTTCAGAGAATTAGAACAATATGCTGATTAACTGGCTAGTGAGTTAAAGAAACTTAGAGGTTTAAGTGTCCAAGTTTCCAAATGAAAACATTTAGGTAAAAAAAAAAAAATAATTATACATATACTGTAATTTGCTTGTTTGCTCCACTCCCTTGTGGACATGCCCAGCTTCCTCTGTACCTGGCAGCTTTCCTGTTCTGTATTCATCATGCTAATCAATGGAATTCAGATGTTCCTGAAATAAAACCATTTGTCTTCAGTCTCCTCTCACAAAAGACACAGACTGTACTAGAAAGTCTTTTCTTCACTGTCAGAGTACATTAAATACATGCCACTGTTCATAATACGAGGCTTTGGCAATGTATCGATTGCTTTCTTTTACACAAAAAATCCTTGCACAGGGAAACTCCTTGTGGTTTTTTCCACAGACTTAAATTAGTGCCTGTGAGAAAATTAGCAGGCTGAAAGCAATTGAGACAGAAGTCTTTAAACTTTCATGCTGTAATGGGAAGAGTAATAACAAACCACCAGCTTGATTCTGTGCTGGTTTGATAGGGGCCACTCTAAGGTGAGTGGAGAGTTTTATACCACCATGCTGAAATTATGAGCAATCAGGAGAATTAAGGTAATGTTTGAGCATTACTGTACAAACTGTACTGTACAAAGTGCAGCAGTGGCCAGTCACACCTGCTAAAAAATTTTCCAAACACACTTCTTGGGTGATGGTTTTAGGAAAAAAAATTAACTGGTTTTTGGAGTTTAAAAGAGAAGGTGCCTTTTTTGTTTTAATAGTCTTTTTGATTTTTTAAATTAGGGATACAAACAGGAAAGAGAGAGGATAATAATGAATAAAAAGGGGAAAAACAGATGGGGATTAAAATCCCAGGAACTTGAAGTTCTTGCTTTCCAAAACAAAAAAAAGATTTGAGAATTCCTCTTTTCTTTTTTTCTTCTTTGTTTTCTTATTTTCTTTCCCCAGACCCCCTCAAGTAATTCCTTAAGCATTTCTTTTGAACTTCTGTATTAGTGACTGAGTTCTCTGATATCTGAACCCCATTTCACTTGGGGTTGAAGTGTTGCTTTTGTTCATAGCATCCTTCCCTCAAGTATCCTGGGTAGATCATGGAAAATGAGCTTTTATGTCAACACGTATATGAAGAAAGTCTCTGCGCTCTTCTACCTCTTTATTAAACTTTTGTAACTGAACTCAGTCTGTTATCCTTCCTGACTCATTCAGGTGGCCAGTTTAAAAGTTACTGGAGGGTTTCATAAACAAGCTTAAAACTGACAATAGGGTGACGACCTCAGCCTGATTTTAGGAGGATCTGAAGCTAAAAAGAAAGAAACTCAAAGGCATTTCCAAATTTCCCCCTTTTATGCTGATCCTATTTAAGCCCATTAACTCAGGTGAAAAATTCCCCAAACTAGCTTGCCTGTTTTGAGGGTATGATCACAGCAAACCTTCAAATTCTAGAAATGGCCCTGCTCCAGCAAAGCACTTAAGCATGCTTAATCAGGTGCCCCATTATACAGCATGCACATTATTATTGAATGAACTGTGTAAATGAAAGCCTTAAAATGCTTCACATGAATAAAAATGCAGACAAATTTTCCCTGTGGGGATTCATCCCATGCAGGAGATATCTGCAGCTTTGCATTTTAATCAGTGAACGGTCTGATCCTGCTGCTGTTGAAGTCAGGGGCAGAACCTAACTGCTGCAGTGGAAGCAGAATCTGATACTAACAGCATGTAATATGAAAGAGGAAATTTTTTTCCAAGTGGGTGTTCAGATGGTGACCCATTTCTTGCATCAGGCTATTGTTCACCAGAGCACCAGAGATGGCACTGCCATTAACATTTTACTATCCTCAAATCAGTACAAGGCGTAACATCCAGTTACTGCTCTTGCATGTTTGCATTTCTTCAAGTTAATAGGGAAAGAGAGCCCCAGGGCAAAGCATGATTGATGAGATAATTGACTTCACACAAGGACTGTGGAAGAGCAGGCCAAATTCAGCTCTGACTTAAGTATTTCTATCTCTGCTTGTTTCTGAAATAATCTGATGTAGTCCATCTGCTGCCAAAGAGGAGTGGTGGCATGAGAGCAGTGCTCTTCTGTGAGAACTTTGTTCTCTGCTCGTCCAGAATTCCCCTTCTCACCAGGCTTCCAGGGAGGGCTTCAGTGTGCACTGCTGGAAAAGAGAACTCCATAGTTAGTGTGTGGAGGTCATAGTATCAAAGAACCATGAAATGGTTTGGATTGGAAGGGACCTTAAAGTTTATATATAGCCTAACACCCCTGCTATGGGCAGGGATACATTCCATTAGACCAGGTTGCTCAAAGCCTCATCCAACCTGACATTGAATGCTTCCAGGGATGGGGCATTCTCTGGACAACCTGTTGCAACATCAAAATGAAGAATTTCTTCCCAATGTCTAATCTAAACCCATCCTTTTCCAATTTAAAGTCATTCCCCTTTGTCCTATCACTACATGCCCTTGTTAAAAATCCCTCTTCAGCTCTCTGGTAAGGCCCCTTTTCAAGGAGCTGGAAGGTGCCATGAGGTGTGCCCAGAGCCTTCTCTGCTCCAGGCTGAGCAAATGCAGCTCTTTCAGCCTGGAGACATGCTCTGATCATCTTCATGGCCCTCTGGACTCACACTACCTCCCTGCCTTTGATGCTTGTCCCATGCTGTGGTTGCTTGGCCCTGTCTGTGTCACTGAAAAAGAAGTCTGTCTTTTGTATAATTCCATAGAACCCCTTGCCCTTGTGGGCCTCTGCAGCATGTGTGTGCCTGTTTCCTGCCAGTTTAGATGCAGGGGTGTCTGGAGGTGTTGTAGGTGGAGATTGTTATTGGCATGTACTCTCCTGGCCTCACTGCTCTTGGGTTGCCCTCGTCTCAGCACGAGTGTCTGGTCTTCAAAGGGTTTAGGGAACGTCCTTTGGAAATGGTGCAGTGCCTTGCAGAGGGTATCACACAAGAACTTCAGGGAAGTACTGTGTGTGCTCCAACCCTCAGTTTTCTTCCCTGCAAGAGTAATTTTTCTTTACTGGGCAGTTTCAGAAAGCAGACTGTTTTAGAGACAAGAAGTGTCCACGTACTCCAAGCAGTGTCTCACTGGGTATATACTTTTACTGACATAATTGGATGTCTTATAGCTCTGAGAAGCACAATAGCAGAGTAATCCAGTGCGTATGTGCAGTAAAATGTGTTATAATTCAGAAAAGAAATGTGCTCTTCTAGGTTAAAATATTTCTGGAAATACAATTGCCAAAGTAAACCGGCAGCCCAAGTTTATTGAAAAGCCTCTTGGAGATGGAAGCATATATTCTACTGATCAGGAGCTCCAAGAGGAGTCAGTTAATCTACATCAAAAGAGGTCAGAGTAGAGCTGTGTTTCTTTATACCATGGACGTGTATGAAAATGTTTTCATATCTGAATTTGTAGCTAGCTGTTGAAAGTCTGTGTAGGTATTTACATTATTGGTGGTTTGGCTGAAGTATGTCTTGGCCAATTAAATGGAGTAGTTTTGTGCCATTTTAATTGTAAGTTAGGTGGTTTGTTCACAAAACAGTTTTCTCAGGGCTCTGTCTGACTTCAGATTATACTAAGGTACTATTATATAAAAAGAGAAAGAGATGTAAGGGAAAATGATGGGTGCACTGGTGGGGGAGCTGGAGGGTTCTGCAAGAGTGATTAAATCCCATTTTGTTAATCATCACTCCAGCCTAAAGTTCACTATTAGCTTTTGGTATTAAGCAAAACCAGTGCTTGTTACCATTGCTTCCTAGTAAGTCTGCATCGATAGGAAAGTTTTTTCTCAATTGTGCAGCAGGTCTCAGTGGAAGTGCTTCTGTATACTGTCTTCCACTTTCAAGACAGTATATAAGCGTACTTTGTCCACAAAAATAGAAGGCAGCTGTTCAAAAGGGGTTTTTTAATGTGTGTAATATTTAATGGTTTCAGTAATAAGTTATTACAGATTGACCTGTTTCTCCTTCACCCTTCCTAACTTTTAAATCACTTTTAATTAGAAATAAATACACAACTGTGAATAGAATGGTGTCTCTGTACTGTGGAAAGAGCTCTTAAATCCCACAAGGGTACCCGTACATATGTGTGTGTGTGCTTGGTTTAGGGTTGGGTTTTTGTGTCTCTTCTTTGCTGAGTTTGCTGGCAGCCAGTTACTGGGGAAGGAAAGGATAATTACAATGCAAAAGTGTTTTATGTTTTTCTCCTGTGGATGATGCTATAAATACAAAACTGCAGTAGAGATTTTATGGAATTGTTATCAAACTGAGGAAGAGAATGAATTGAAGCAGAGTGCACAAGGGTAAAAAGATAGCGAAGTTTAAAAAGAAAAGTTGAGCAAATGGCCTTTTTTCTGTGGTCTTAAAAATCACCTAGTAAAACATTGTTTTATTGCATAGGTACACTAATCATTTCTGGTTTTAATCATTACACTGCATATGCTTTTCAAGCAATTTTATAGAGTGTGTTCTCTAAGGTGGCTCATGAAAATCACCTTCACAGTCCATTTGTTTAGATGCTACAGCGTGCTTCATTGAAAGCTGACCACCTCTGGAAAGGATGTGGATTGCTCAAATTTATCACTTAAGACTAATAATTCCCAGCAAAATGGGGAGTATGGGTTGTTTCTTCACCAGAATCATTATACTGGTAACTCTCTGGTTTTAGATCTAGATTTTCCTGTCCTGCAGACACCCCCAAAGAGCCCTGTTACACACAGTGATTTATGAAGTGCAAGCTCGAAGTTATCTATAATTGCTCTTACATATATTTCTGTGCTACCTTCCTCCTCTAGCCTACATTGTCTGCTTGTTGGTAGTCGTTTTGAACTGCACGGATTAGGTGCCTTCCCCTCTCCTCACCTGAAGTAAGTGACCATCTAGAGCCCTGAAATCACCTTGTGAATCATTCTAGCTTGCTGTTAACCTCAGAAAGTGAGCACCAGGAGCTGTTGTGAAACCCTCCCCATCATATTTCATTGGGTGAAAAAGGAAATGAACAACTCACACCACTGATTCATTTTCTAAAATCTGTCCTTCCCAAAGCCAAGTCACAATGTTCTCCAGTTAATCAAGGAAAGATCTACTTTGACACATGATCCTTTTTCTGTCAAAGAGCATTTTACTCTTTGTGTTGCTTTTATGACATCTGATCCCTTTGAATAAGGAAGGCTAGTTACTGGCTATGATGTAGAGTTGTCAGAGAGTCCAAACAAGGCTTTTATAAAAGCGAGGAGCTGGTGGGTTCAAGAGGGTGCCGAAAAGGAGAGAATGAAAAGCAGTTCAGCAATAGCAACAGCATTCTAGGTCAAATGGGCTTTGCAGGGGTCAGAGAGTCTTTTTCAGTCGCTAAAGAAAGGATTGTGGGAAAGAAATAGGAATAATAAAGTCCAATATGTTGATTTTCCCCTGTCTGAAAATCTGTGCTGCATAGTTCAGAAATTTTTCTTTGCTAGTTTGGCAGGTGGTTAAAATGAAGTTCTGAAATGGGAGAGAGTAGCAGACATTTACTTGCAGGGG
Source organism: Oenanthe melanoleuca (assembly GCF_029582105.1). NCBI lineage: Eukaryota > Metazoa > Chordata > Aves > Passeriformes > Muscicapidae > Oenanthe > Oenanthe melanoleuca. The sequence continues at coordinate 67,830,337 of NC_079335.1, forward strand.
TAGCTTCCTCTGAATCTTTCAAGAGCCAGCAGACATTTTAGGTAGTGTTGTTTTGAGAGAGAGAGACTTCAAAATCGTTTTCGGTATATGTTTGAAAGGAAAAGCAAACATCAGTGCACAGATCTTCAAGCTGCTTGTACATGGAAAAAACAATGGAGGGACTGGAACACTCTTCAGTTCTCATTCCCTGGCTTGATCCTATCTTGTATTGCCTTTGGTGTAGGAAACTCCATTGCCAAAAAAGCTTTTGTGAAAGTTACAATACTTTTCTGTTGTGATATCAACTAACAACAGACAAGTTTAACCCCAAGGGAAGTGCTTAACTCTCTCAAATTCATAAGGCAGGTTAAATGAGTCCACATTGCATTCATTTTCCAACCATAGGAGAGTAGACCTAGGTAGCTAAGTTAGCTGTCATTAGTTTGGGATTGACTATGGAAATGCTGAAGATTCACAGGGTGTAACTAATAACACTCCATTTGCACCTTTCTGATGGTGTGTTTGGTGAGACATGTCCTTTGTGAGTCTTTTAATTTTTGTTATTGGCTAGCATGTAAAGGAATGGATTTACTTGTTTTCAGGGTTTGCAGTGAGAATGACTTCAATTAAAGAGCCTATTGGAAAACATGAGGATGGGGCATAAGACTAGGAAGGAGACTGAGAATATCTCATTATGTGAGACTGGAAGTCGCATGCAGGGCTGTGTGAGTCAGCAACGTGCCCTTGCAGTGATGAAGCACTAACCACAGGCTGGGTTGCTCTAGCAAGAGCCCAGCCAGCAGATCACAGGAAATGATTATTCCCCCTTCCTTGGCTACCATGAAGCCACATGTGAGTCCCTTGTCCAAAAGTGAGTCCTGTTTTGAGCTCCGTGTAACAAGATACTGAGACTGAGACAGACTCTCCTGAGATACGCTGCAAAAAGATAAGACTGCAGCAGTGACAAGTTGCAGCTAGAATTTTTTTAGGTTGACATTAAAATAATGTTCTTAAGTGGGAGAAGCCTCAGGCGCTGCCCAGGGAATGATTCATGATTTTTTCCAGAGTGGCTGTTGGGTCTTCATGCTTGGAGATTTTCAGAGCTAAGCTGTTCAAGGCCCTGAGCTACTTTGTCAAAGCTGGAAGATAGCCTTGCTTTGAGGAGGACATTGAACTAGGTGACCTCCAGAGGTTCTTTACAAATTAAACTGTTCTGTGATTCTGTGACCTATGTAAACTAAGCCAACATTAAGCTGCTCTGCATCCTCATTTTGGAGGAGGACTGCAGCTGCAGAGCATGGTACCTCAGCTCAGTATTTCCTGTCCTCTTTTTGAGCTTCAGGAAGGCTGTTCCAGAAGTTGATAGAGGAGTGCATTGGAATTGATCCCACTCCTCTAATACTATTGTTAAAGTACAACAGTGATCATTTATTTTCTCTTTGTTTCTTTGGATTGTTTTTTTAAAGAAGAAAGTATGCATGTATGTTCAAATATGCTAAGAAGCATGCTGATTTAATATAATTTTCATTATGATAAGGAAAAGACCACCCATTCTGTCTACTGCTTTATCTGCTCACTGAGTGATCTTTAGCACTTATCTCTGCATACAGTTTTTTGATCCGTGAGCAAAATGAGTAAAATATAACAAGAACATGTTGTACCTGTGTGAAAACCCTTAAGCTAATCCTGTATTTTCCATTTTCATAATCTCTGTAAATAATTGCCATAACAAATGTTTTCTTTTCCTGTTTCTTCCATCGGTCTTCTTCCAAGTGTATGAAAAAAAAATGCACAGTATTTTAATACTGGTCTTTTTTGATGGTCTCAACTTTTTACTGCCAGGACAAATAATTAGAGCAATGTTTCTTTCTCCTGCTAGAAGTTTTAAGTACTGCCCGTGAAAGAATTATGTTCTAATTTGGGGATCATTATAAGAATTAATATTCTTTAACATCATGAAGTTTGTGGTAATTTTTTACAACTTCATTGAAGTAGACCACTTGAACTACAGCAAAGGAATTTTACTTCATGAAAAGAAAGTTATTTGGCAATGGAATAAATGATAAAAGAAATTATAAAACAATTACCAACCTCTCAGCAATAATTAGATGAGTTAGAGAAACTCTGCATCTCTGAAACGATTGTGAAGTTCAGGTTACTCATAATGTAAGGGTTGAGTCAACTGTTACATCTTCTGTCTGTCCTTATTGAATAACAAAACATCAGGAGTGCTGTAAAACCAGAAGGTCACAGCACTTCCTGAACAGTTGGGATTTACATCCTGTGCCCATTGGACTCAGGAGTGATGACTTGGGCTTTGGTGACTGATTTTGTAAGTCCAGATGGGGTAGGCATCTTTTGAACACTTACATCCAATTCTAATCTAATTCAAATTTGATGGTGGTTATTTTCATAGTAGTAATCAAAGTAGTGAGTATTTTACCCACTGAAGTCTTCACATATTGAATTAAATCTTCATTTCTGAAAGTGCTGATTTGCATTTAAGCCAGGTGAGGTTTATCTGTCTCCCCATCATTGCCATTCTGGAAGAGTAATGTGTGCATATACGCGATATCAAACTGCACGAGTGCAGATATGACTCCTCTAAACTCGGAGTTCAGTGTTTTCCTAATTACTTACAGGCTATCGAGATTAAAGCAACAAGATCTCTTTTGTGTTAGACAAGAAGCTCACATTCTTTACTCATGAGCTACTCTCCTCTTTCCCTCTTGATGATCACGGGCAGCATTCTTGCAAGCAGACGTCCCCCTCTGCAAGAAAGCCTTTGTAACTTGTGGTTGACCTAATTGTGCAGCGACAGCGCTGCTGCTGCAATCTGGGGAGATCCCTGGCACAGCGCTCCTGTGGGCTTAGCAGTGTCTGCAGCCTCAAGCAGGACACAGGGCAGCAGTGCAAGGCTTGGAGGGACTCTCTCCAGTTTCATGTGGGGGTGAGGTGAGATTTTAGAATAGCTTGGAGAGCGCGGACCGACTTCTACTCGCTTTTCAATATCACACCCCACGTGGTGCCAGTGAATGGGATCACCTTACTGAAAATTGTTATGTACTTGAAAACTCAGCCTTCTGTATAGAAATCTTCCAGTGCTATTTCATCTGTGGCAATTGTTATTTGTGTGTTCAATCCTGAAGTACTCACTGAATACTCTTTCTTAACCTGCATGAGGTCCTGAGGATTGAACCCTGAATTTTTCGTAGTGTTATGACAGAAGAAAAAGTGGAAAATGTTGAGATTTTTCTTTATTCGACCAACAACAAAACCTCAGTAGCACCATCACTGTGATCACACTGTGTTAGTGTGGAGTGGTTTTCTGCATGTGAATCTCCTTGGGAAAAAGAAAGCAAAAATTGCAAGGCAGAATCACATCTACTACCAAATGTTACCCTGTTCTCCTTGTAGAATTAGAAAATTTCATAAGGTATTTTCTGTCTCCTGAAGACAAAACCACTCAGTAATGTTGAGGTAGCCTTTCTTCATGTCATGTGTCATTACCCAGTAATGCCCATCCCATCTTCCGTTTGCACCAGTGAAGACTTAATCAAGCATGTAGGAGGAAGAATAGTTCTTACTTAATCCATCCAAGAATGGCTTAAATTTGGAACAGGGGTGTTTTAGTGCTGCTCTTAGGTGAAACAAGGTTGTTAACATGACACAGAACCAACTCAGTTGTGTTTTATATGTGTGCTCTCACGTTCAGACAAGTAGTAGTGGCAATCAAAATGGTTTGTCTCAGGCAATAATGCTGTTCAGTGCCATGCATTAACTGTGTTAAAAATTCATCTTCTTGGTGAAGATAAAGAATAGGGAAGCACTTTGTCAAACTGTTTTGCTTGAGCTTTGGGAATTTAATCATTGAGTAGAAAGATGTCTATTTGTATTTCCATGCTTCAGGATAAAGCTGCTGTTGAATGAGGAGGTTCTTGCTCTGGCCTGGGTGATTCAGCTGCCAAGATCCAGACATAACACGGATCAATCCACCCATATACTGATAATAAGAGATTGGTTTTCCTCTTGTTTGTCATCATGTGGGAACAGTAGGCAGGGGTTGGGGATCGTGCTGCAGAGCAGGGAGAGACTTGAGTGTTGTTATTACTGCAGTAGGCAACTAGGGCTCTGTGACCAAAAGGATCTAAATCCCTGAGCAGAAAGATGCAGGAAATAGTTGCAGGCAGGCAAGAAGAGGATGAGGAAATGTGAGAGACAGCAAGGGAGGAAAATCTGTCCCCCTCATGTCAGGATCTGGGAGTAGGTACTTGGCTATAAATTGCTGTGCCAGCTTTAGGGTGGAGGTCATTTATGGCATCCATGTGACAATAGATTTGTCATGTATTACAGAGAGGTCTCTTTGCACCAAGTGTATATACTGCATTGTGCATTATTTCACAATCTTCCTGTGTGCTTTCACTCTTCAACTTCCACTCTATAAATTGATTTTTCATTATCCTACTTTGTCCTGGTTTTAATATATTATAACTTTTACTAATGTTTGTTACTGGGCTTTTTTTTGTTTGTTTAAGGGCTAAGAAGCCGTACACTTGTTTGTTCACTGTCAGTTTTTGTGGGGTTATGTCATTTGATGTTCAATGTCAAACTATTCACATTTATCCTTCATGTTGGTGTTTTCCTAACTGTAGTTCTATGATAAGCATACTCAAATTCATTCAGTGGCACATACTTTGTTCCTGTAATTGCCATTTTAAAATGGAACAATCTCTGAGACTATACTCAGAATCTAGAACTAATGTTACAGAAAATAAGGTCAAAGAAATCAAATAACATTGCTTCCAAAATTGCAATAGAGTCTTTGGATCATCTTCCATCATTAATATCAGTGCTTGACAGCACTTAAAACTTTAATCATGATTTGTAACCCTCTGAATTTTATTGCTTCTACTGTTGGAAATCAATTTCAGTACTTAATGGCATCTTGTAACCTCAGTCAAGGAGAATGTTGGCTTGATTTTTATTCTAGTTTTACTCGAAGCTTCACTGCTGAGCTATACCCTGACAAAATTATTTCTGTGACATTCTTTAACAAAGTTGTTTTCAGTTCTCTGGCTTAAAGAAAATACTTTTGAGTATACAGTGTAATTCAAAAGTATTTCTCTCTGTTGATTATTTTTATTGAGCTATAGCTTCCTGTATTCTTCAAAAAGTTGTTGATTCTGAGCCTAAAATACAGTGAAGTGTATGTTTAATCTTAGTCACACTTGCAGACCTGGGACTTCTCTTGTAATTAACATCCACCACAAGTGTCTGGAAGATCAGACCATAAACTGTTGTTTAATCTTCCTGCTGCTTACTGAGGTTCAAGAAGAGAATGAAACACACTTATAATTCCAAATTAAACATTTAGATTAGTCTTTATTGATTCCTTTTGATCAGGAGAAGAGTGTTTGGGCTTCATTCTGTGTTTCATCACTCAGTAATTTCAGTCATTGAAATTATTGACCTGGTTGGGAGCTCTCCATTAATGGCATAATTGCAGAAGAAATTTAGTACATTTCTTGAGAGAAATTAAAATTGTGTTTTTTACCAAAAAACACAAAAAGAGGTAGCTCATAGGAGCCAAACTAAAACAGGGTGCAATAAATTATACTGTGTCTAATCTCCTCTCAAAATTTGCAGCTTTTAATACAATTAAACATGCAAGGGCGTATCCCTTGATCTCCTTACAAATAACTAAACATTGGAAAAGTTTCTATTTTAAGTGTGGTACTGTCTACTTTTCTGTACACTTATTAGGGCATTTTGTAAGCTTTGAAAAATAGAAAAATTGAAGGATGATAAAATCAGTGACACCCACTGGGCCAGTAGTAGATCTAGTTTACCAATTATGTGTTCTGACTGGGGAATGCTGCCCATTTTTGCCTGTACATAGACTTCTTATTGAAAATAATAGAATAGAAGAGAGATAATGAGATTATGTTGCCATAAGGAGTAACAGGAGTTATTTCTTGAACTCCATCATTTAAACTTCAGTCTAATTCCTCAAGAAACAGTCTCTGGAAAATGTGGTATTTTTTAGAGAATTAAGGAAACTGATTTGCTATGGAAGTTGTAAGACCCAAACCCTAAAGGACCAGCATAGCGAACTACATCTCTAAAAGTGAAGGACATAATTTTTGTCACTTTTCAAATCATCTTTATCTTATATACAAATACTGAGCGCCTTCCCTCACATTTCTAATGCATTTCATGTGGGTTTTTCCAATTACAAAGGGACAGCGCTCTGATTTATGTGCTGACGACTTCCAGCTAACTTTCCTTGTTGTATTTCATTTAGAGAGCCCTCTGTCTGCACATGATAGTGTTTATGTAGTGGATGACACGGCTCTGGAGCTATCGGAGGTGGAAGAAACGGCGTCAGAGAGCAGCTGCTTTGCATCAGAGGACACCACGGAGGACTCGGGGGTTTTGAGCTCCCCGTCTGACATTGTGTCTCTGGATTCACAAAACGACAGCATGAAGTTGAGGGACATGAGGCTGGTCAATGGCTACGTGGAGGCAGCTGAGGCGGGTGCAGCGTGTGGCACAGGGACGTGCCCTGTGCGGAACGCCCGCTGCGACAGCGCGGGACCTGACGGCGCTCCGCTGAGGTAAACATTGACCCACCACCAGCACCCACCAGCCCTCCTGGTGGGGAATCATTTGAGACAACCAGCTTACACTCTCTTCTGCTCTTTCATAAACCAGCACCAATGCCAAGTGACTCCTCCCAGTGAAAAGCTCACTGCCAAATCCCCTCCAGCAACATACTTGTAGCAACAGGCAAAGGTCACTTTTTTGTTTGAACTTGTAGTTACATTTCTTGCAAAAGACCGCTGCCCTCCAGAGTTGATTTCTTCAAGGAGTCTGAAATAATTCTGTTGCAGTTTGGTTTATTTTGTATTTCTGATAGCACATGAAGTTTTTTGAAAATGTTACCGTATATTGGTCCGGAAAAAGGTCGTGCAGGTCATATAATGGAAAATTCAGGCCATCAAAAGCCAGGTGGAAAAGGACTGTATGCAGTGAACTTTGGAGATTAGTTTGGAAACATTTGCATGCATATGCATATGTGTATATATATATATATATATATATGTATATATATGTGTGTGTATATATATATATATATCTGTTCACCTTATGCTAACCCCCGCTGGTTTTATACTTTGGGGTGGGGTTTTTTCAGCATTTTTTTTTTTTTTTTTTACCATAAACAAACATTTTTCTACAGTTTTTGCAAGAAAATACAAGAACCTGGAGTTTTAACTAGAAACTGCCTTCAAGCACAAATGACTCTGACACTGTTTGTTTGCCAAAACTCACATAGTTGGTGGCAGGGCTGCAAAGGGAACCCAAAATTTATAGGACTTTGCAAATACAAACTGGCCAAATAGGAAGCTGTGCCTCCAGCAAGGAGGGTGGCCTGGTAATACTGACAGGGATCCACTCTGTGTGATGCTGAAGAGTCATGGGACAGGGGCCAGAAATTCCTCAGAATTCTCAGTTGACACAAAATCTGTGCTTTCTGGTCTCTCTCCATTCAGCTGCTAATCTGTACCCGCTTCATAAAAGCATGTATCATGACCTAGTTATTTCCATCCACACATTTCTGAGTGAGAACTTCATCTCAGATCGTGCAGTGGGTGATAACTTAGGGATAATTTAGACCAAAGTCAGTTTTTAACCTACTGGAATGATCTTGGTGTTTTTCTTTATCCATCAGTATCAATGGGGACAAGGTCAAGCCTCACTTAGATACTTGCTCAACAATTCATTTTTCTTGTGATTTTTCCTTTTGCAGTGTCTTAGGTCCTGATGTAGTTTCTATTGGAAGGATTAGATAGGCTGGTATAGTAACTGCAATTAACATTCCAGACCTGATCCAAAAAAGCAACCCATTAATTTCACTAGGCTTGGATTGGTCCTTTTGAGGTAAATATGCTATCCCAACTTTCTTCAAAATGCAGGATCTAAAGTGGTTTTCTTGAAAAACACACATGCATGTTCAGTGGGGTAGGAAGAAGTTAGCATTTTGTTGACCAAAGACATCAAAGCAAAGCTCTGTAATAAGAATACTAATCAGCTACAATTTGGGGGAAATTTTTTCTGTTTTTTTTAATCAAATAAAATATTAACCACAAGTCATTGTGACACACTCACTCTTGAGAGTCAGTATTCCCTCCATCTCTCACCTCAGCCAAAGATATGTATTCTGTCCATGGCATTTAGATTTACCTCTGCCCCACAAACACACACAATTTTTACTAGTTGGAAAGAGTGCACAGAGAAGAGACAGTGGGATGTTCCAAAAGCTGTCCAGCAGGACTTGAGTCCAGGGGTCTTGCTGAGCCAGAGTGGAAGCTGGAAGGATAGTGTGATGCACTGCCCGTTGCAGTCAGGAGGTGCTGAGAGCCCAGTGCTGCAGTGTCCCAGTGCAAGAGAGAGACTGGAAAACTGGAGAGGGTCCAGTGGAGAGCCACTGAGGGGGCTGGGGCACAGGGAGGAATGGTTGTTCACCTTGGAAAAGCAATGCTGGTAAGGAGGAGCCTCTCCTTAACAAAAGGAGGACTATGAGGCTTCTCAGGCATACACTGTGAAAGGACTAGAAGCAACTAACACTAGCTGCTCTAAAGGAAATAAAAATTACATATGAGGAGATTCCTCAAAATGGGAATGTTTAAGCAGTGGAAGAGGTTCCCCAGAGAAGCTGAGGAATCTCCATGTCTGGAGATTTTCAGAACTCAGCTGGTCAGAGCCTTGGGCAGCCTTCTGGCTTTGAAATCAGCCCTGCTTGGAGCAGGAGATTGGGCTAGGCTTCCAGCTTCCTTTTTTTCCCTGTGTTTTTATTATGCTAAATATTCTGTATTTATCTAATATATTTGTAATTTAAAAACAGTGTTTTGGGACTGAAATAGGAGAGTTGTTGTTTGGGGAATGCATTTATTTTTCATAAATACTATTTATTTCTTAAGTTCTGGGACAGCAAAATTGCTCCAGCTCAGCTTAGGAATATAGCAAAAACTGAACATTTGTGATGTATTTTAATCTTATGGCAGCAACCACTTAGACTGACACAACAGTGATGCTGAGAGTAGTATCTTTTAAAATATTATGCTCTGAATGTGCCAGTAATATTTGAAGGTAAATCAAATTCCACTCATAACCTATCTTTGTAAACAACACAGCTTTAAAAATTGTACTGCTCTAATCCTTTTGAGGTCAAGCTGCTAAGTTTTTAAAAGCCACTTCCTAAGTGTAGAGGAAAGGAAAAAAAAGTAGTTTTTTAAAACTATTTGCATTAAATTGTTGGTTTAATCAGATATAAATCCATTTTTAGTACAACTTTGACTACAGACAATTTTGGAGAACATCAGCTTCCATTTTCACTGCCAGAACAGCTGTACCCCACTAGTAAAATGTGTTGGGAACTCAGAAATTCTACATAGTTCTTTGATTAATACTGGACCAAACCAGCCTCTTAAATCCCCAGACAAGTCAAAATGCATTTCGTATGAAGCATCAATATGAAGCTATACAGAGTTATAACTACATTTCATAAGCTACAAAATATAAAGGAAAATTTTGCACTCATTTCTTTCTATCTTCTACTGTTTAGTGATCTAAACTTAAATCTAAAAGGAAGAGAAGAACAAAAAAATTGGTAGAATGTGTTGCTACTGTGAAGTAGTAGGGATTAGAAGCAGTGAGACTGAGTTCTCCTTGAGTCTGAGCTCTACTGAAGCCAGAAATTTTATTTAGTGACTAATTTGGTTAAGGCTTGGGGAAAAAAAGGTTAATAAGAATAATGGAAACATTTAGTCTGTCATTTTAAATTCTAAAGCTGACTAAAAATCGGGCTTTTCATCCCATGAAATAACAAATTCCTAGGTAATAGTGCTATGTACTAAAATAATTTTGTACTCTGTAGATTGTGAAAAGTAACCCTTAAAGTAAAATTATATTTGGAGTGTGAAGGGCTGTAAAAAAAGTCCAGTTAATATTTTGCCCATTCATTGTGAAGTGCACTGAAGAGCACAATCAAGTTCTTACCTAGGTTTACTCCAGAGTTAGCCTGTGCTCCAGGAAATCAGGAATATTTTGCCATGTTGCTTCCTTTAATTAGTTGTATGTTTTATTTAAAATTAATTTTTCTCAGGGTTTCTGGAGTTGTTTACTGGATGTCCTAGGTGGTCTCTGTCTGGTTGTAATGCCTGATAACACTAGAATATCACAGCAGGGTCTTCATCTGCTGCTGAAGTCAAGGAAACTTGTGAGCATTTAGGGGTACAGTCTCTGACATGGGATATGTTTGTCAGCTCACAGCAGGGTGAGATTGTGGCCAGGTCAGAAATTACACCAACTACGGGCTTTGCACAAACAAATATGACAGCACAGCAGAGTTCCAATCTACTTCAGTTCCCAGAGCACAGAAACAGAAATTTCTAAAAGAAGGTACATAGATTCCAGGATTTCCAAGCTCAATTTTTCCTCAATGGTTTTAATTTTCTGTTCATGGTAGAGACTTGCAAATACATTCTTTCTTGTTTGATTTGGGGATTCTTTTTCAAACAATCATAATCTAAATACACTAATTAGCAATTAGAATATCAAAACTAATGTGAAAACACTCCAGTTCTACTCTAAGCTCTGCCTCTAACCTGTTAAACCATCTTGGTCTCTCTGCCAAGAAGAGGGATCTGTGAGATCCCCTTCTGACACTGTTTTTTTACAGTAAAAACCATAACACAGCTATCATATCTCACGATACATTTGTGCAGTGCCTGGTGGAGCAGAATCCAGACCTCAGCTGGAGGTGCCAAGGGCTAAACCCATATAAATAATTGACTACATGCAACGTTTGCCTGTGAATGTTTTAATATTAACTGCTGAGTCTGAACATTGTACTATATAGTTCTCTTTATTCATATCCTTTCTTATGGTTGATGTCTTTGTGTTATGTATCTGTTCACCAAATTTTAATATATAGTGTTAAATGAGTAACAAGAAAACCACAGAGAAGCTGAAATGTTGCTTATGTAGCAGTAAGTACATCTCATGATCTCACAGTGTTGCAACCCTGTCCTCCCATACCCCCTCTTTTCCCATCCCTGTGTGGTGTCATCACGCAAGCTCCTAGGGGCAGGGATCAGACGATTTTAAACGCCTGTAAAGCATCATGCACACCTACTGTCTGGAGCTTTATAAATAATTACACATTGAAAATTATGTTAAAATAATATTGTTAGGGATGCTAGGTCATGCGCTCAACGACAGGTAACTTCAATATTAAAGCTCTGTGTGTAATCTTAGATTCTCCCTTTTTAATGCCAATTTCCCCCTTTTGAACTGTATGATAATGTCTCTGCTTACAGTGATGGGACTCTATTTTATTTTCTTTCTAAGTTTCAGTACTCAATTAATAAGTCAGATATGTCGCTGTTCACTCAGTTCAAATTCTTTTCTGGAGACAGGACTACATTATTTCTTTTGGCTTTTTTTATCTTACTCACTGCACTGGTATTCACATGCTATGCAGACTTTAATTTGTTTCTCTGCATAGTGCTCATGTGATGTGAAGAGGTGGCATTTTCTTGTTTTAGGGAGGGAGAGCTGATGGGCTTTCCTCCAGTCAAGGCAGAATAGTGAACAGATAGACCATGCCAGATCTACCTTTTTTTTGTAGAGGGCTGAGTATTAAATAGAATTTCATGTATCAGAATGCAGTTCTCCTTTTCCTCCAGACTCTGTTCTTGGAAGACATTTAAACATTTTGGTTGAAATAAAATAGTAGAATGATTATAGGCATGATGTGAATTGTCATGTGGACTGTCACCTCACGGACATGTTTAGTTTCTCAACTTTATAAGCAACTGAAATCAGTGTTTTAAAGGGCTTAACTCTTAAGAGTGGTTCTGCTGGCCTATCTCAGAAAAAGAGAAACACTTTAAAATAGCAGTCTTTTTTTTAATTCTGAAAAGTTTTTAAATGTATTGAAATGTTTAAGAAATAAAAGTATTTTAAAATGTGAAGGGAACTTTGTAGTTATAAAGATATAAATAAATGCAGACTTGTGTGTGATAAAAAGACAAAATACCTTCTGAATGTCTGAAAGGGATTTTCCCCTCCCTTGAGTGTCTGCTTCAGTAGCCATGAGAGAGGAATATTTTTTCACGTACAGCTAGTAGAGGACATAGGGTGGGGGTGGGGGAACCCTCCAGAGATCAGTTCGTGCTGTGGGTCTGGACAGAGATAATCCCATTTCCTTCCTTTCTCTTGGAGGAATTTGTTACCTTTGGCTCTGGTCAGGGTAGCTGAAGCTGCTGGAAGGTCAGTCCTCTTAGTTACCAACCTGAGAAGTACTTGCTGTTTGCTACTAAACTGTTTGGGTCCTGATGAGTTAGTTTAAAACAAAAGCTTGAAACGATAGGGCTGGGTGAACCTGTTCTGCTTAATTTTTAGTCCATTCACATTCAAATGTTACAGGGTTTTGTATTCCACTTGGGAGGGACAGGACAGAAGAAGTTAGTAGCTGGAGAGAATTCAGTGTGGAAGCTGGTCAGAAGAAATAAAAATAGTGAGTGGCAGAAGGCAGGAAGGAAAAAGAAAAACTGCAGTGAAAAATAGCAGTGTATGTATGTATTATATGTACCTTTATGCACGAACACATTCTGTGTAATTACTTGTCACTTGCAACTGTCTCTGAGAAACAGGAGAAAGTTTCTCTATAGGATAGGTTATATTTTTAACTGGCTTAGCCTATTTTACTTTTCTGAAATCAGTTTCAAGGGGTAGGAAAGTAGAGAAAGGGTTAAAGTGACACAGAGAACCTCAGGGAAGAAAAATTATTTAAGACCCAGATGTCTGACAGATTTGCAAACCTCCGCTTCTTACATAGTTTTCCTTCCTTATCTCTGGCTTTCCCTTTCCCCTTGTTCCAGAAAACTCTTCAAATTTGGAAACATTTGTGCACTTTTTTGCTGGCAGATCTTCATGGAGGAAAGATATTATGGATATTATGGTTAAGTAATAGATACTCTCAGTCATTCTAGGGCAAGAATACTGATTAGCCTTTCTGTTAAACTCATCCACTGGAAAAATCCAGTATGCTTTGGAGCTGTAGAATATTTTAAATATTAGAGAGCAGCTTTGCTTGCTAAAGGCCTGGTGTTGGCTTACAGGAGAGGAAGGCTCTGGTCCTTTTCTGTTTCTGTTTTTCTGTGTAAATCAAGAGAAGTTATTTTACTGTGCCATCTTTTAATTTGCAGTGTTACATTGGGCAGGTGATGTGGCTGTATTAAGAGCTAAATCATGCTAGTCCACTTTGCTGACTATTTCTGGCAATTCTGTCTGCCCACGGGCTTTCCTGTTGAGAAGCTGTTGCCAGAGGAGGAGGAGTGGGGGTGCATCCAGCTATATGGCAACTACAAGCTGCTGCTTATGCAGCAGGACCCTGGAGCTGACATATGTCAGGTACTCTGGAAGCTTAAATCACCCTGGTATGTAACAAGCTTAGAGATTTCTAGCTTTAGAACACAAAATGATACTATGCAAAAGCATATTTGTTTGCTTTCTATTTAGACTCTTGACCAGTAGCCATGGAGGAAAATTGTAAAAGGACCATAAACCAAGCGGCTGTTGAAAAATTGCTTCATTTTCCTCCTCGCCTTTATTTTCAAGTTCTTATTGTTAATTGGGTGGCAGTATATCTGAAGACACTATTGGAACTGTGTATTAAAGGATTGAAAAATAGTTAAATTCAATCTCTGATGGCTTGTTTTCAGCACAGATATAAATGCAGTGTAAAGACTTTTGTTTGATGTAGTCCCACAGAAGTGGAAACAGAACACAAACTAAAAATGGAATGGAAGTAATACCTGTAGCTTGCTCTCAAAAATATGTGCAGCTTTTTTTTCTGTTGCCTATCTCAGAATGTAAAAATGAAGGTTATCTGATATTCAAGAGAATATGACCATGTGCTTTTTCCCTTTCCTAGTTGCCTGCCAATTTCAGAAATCTTGTGTCAAACACAAGTGACAACTTTGCTATCTAACCAGTCCCAAATTGGTTGTTCTACCACAAAGTCTACAACTTTTTAATTTTAACAGGCTTTGGTTAAAAATTCATTCTCAAGTTCACAGGAGGCAGAAGAAATGGAAAATATCACTGGTCGGGTCATGGCTTAGGTGACTAGAAAGTCCAGCACTTACACTAGCTGCTCTCCTGCTGCAGTTATATTACTTCCTTGAAAATAAATGAAAAAAAGTTACCTAGCCTAAGAAATGCAGAGAATGGAAAAATGGTCTCTAAGCAGGAACCATTGGTTAATCCAGAAAACAGTTACCTCCACTTTTGAAGAGTACTGTGCTGCATCACTCACAAAAATGAATGTATAAAAACCCTGAGTTTATTTAATGGCATCTTTCTGGCCTGATTGAATAGCAAGTTGTTTTCAAAAAGCTTCAGCCATACTTCCTGCAACTTAAAATCCTTCAGCATCAGTCTCTTCTTTAACACCCACCTTGATGCATACACAAGGTAGAAGTATTTCTCTTTGCAGCATTTGTGTAAGAGGTGGATATCATGGATTCATTTTAAAGAGAACAAACTTGGATACATAAAGATGGATTAATGTAATTCCCCAGTACCAGAATGGGATGACTGTCAGAGCTGGGAAGAGAGTCTGAATGCTCCAAAGCCCAGTCTTTGTAACTGGAGTAACCGTGTCAGTTTTCCATGTAGGTCAGTCCCTCTTATCTGCCCAAGGCTAAGGGAGAAGCTGAATGCTCTCAATGTGCCTCACAGTTGTCACCACAATCCTGTATTTTCTATTACACAGTGTGCCTGTATGGATTTGGATTATTTGCAATGGCTCTGTCTTCCCACCCTACCTAGTAACAGGTTCACAGGACCCATGTTATCATGTCTTTTGGTGTAGCAAATATTGTGCAAAATTGGTGAGAATGCAAATCACATTCAGTTAGCCTGAGATATGTATACTACTAGATTTCTTCTTACCTGCTGCCATTCAGGTAAGATGCAAGTTTCCCTGTCTTCCATATAAGTTTAAGAGCCCCAGACAGATGACTTGGATGTCCTACAGCATTTAAAATGGCACCAAATAACTCTGTTTGGATAATTGAATGTCTTCCTTTATCCATTCTCTGCAGTTTACATAGGTCTGTGTTGTATTTTAGCAGTTATGGTGGCAGATGTGGTCTCTGCCTCTGGTGCCATACATGAGGCTCACCAGAACTCCCAGGAAGTGCTCAGAGAAACTTGGGTCAGATTTATCATTTATGGACCCACAGGTAACGCTGCTTTGACTATAACAAAACTACAGCTGCTCTCATTGCAAATCCCTTGTCTGGCCACCAGCTTGAGTTTATTTTTGTGCAGCATTTCCAGCTAGTTTTATCAGAGAAATTTCTCTCTTTCTTAGAAAGTAAACCTTCTCATAAATGTATGTCTCCCATGGCACTAATTTGGTAAAATGCTGCTGTAAGTTTCATTTTGTCTCCAACTGCGCAAATGACTGCCAAGGAGTAATTAGGCGCTGTAGCCCGAGCTCAGTGGAACATTAAATGCTGTAGTTTGGTAGTCATTTTGCTTGGTTCTGTGCTCTTGCACAAATCTCTGCTAATCTACATAAGTAATATGTGCACAGCTTCCAGGAACCGTGCACATTTGCCATTTCGAGCTCGGGCTAAATGCTCACTAGTGCTGTATTTTTAGCACCTCATGTGTTAACCAGGAAGGCAACGTAAAGGTTATCAAGTTCTTCCCTAAGTAAAAAAAAAAAAAAAAAAAAAAAAAAGTATGAGAAAATACCACTGGTAGTGTTTATCCAGAATGTAAAACACTGTATCGAAATAAGTCATATTTTTCTTGGCTCCTGGCCAGAACAGCTGTCAACAAAAGAAAAGTGTGTAGGGTTAGAAGGGAAGAAGGCTATGGAAAAAAAAAATTGAGGCCCTTTTGTTTTCCTTTTTCTGTGAGAAAGAGTCTTAGGCATATTTGTAAGTCATGTGAGCTACTGGAAACTACCAGACCTTCACCTTACAAAACACATAGCCCATTCTAAATTCCTAGTGGTAAGAATTTTAAGAAAAACACTTGTGATTAATCTATACCTTCTGGCTTGCTTTGTTGGTGAGTTTGGAGATACATCACACAATAGGTCTTTTAGAGATTTAGAAATGCAAAAGAAAAGATCTGCATTTTTCTGAAGCTCCCTCTGTAGAAGGAAATAGGATTCTTATCCTTTCATTTTTAATTCATTGTTCTCTTTCCTTCAGAAAAATTCTGTGAATTGGATAATATTATCCCAGTTGTCTAAATAAAGGATTGAAGCAGAGATTGAGAGGCAAATTATGTATAGTCACAGCATAAGTGCACAGAGGACAATGAAAGAAACCACTGCTGACTGTTGTGCCCAGCAAGGAGAGGATAATTTTACTGTGAGGAGTCACTGAAAGATTCCCACTGATAGACATGAGAAAAGAACTGGTCAGTGCAGTGCAATGGACCTACACTCCCTGTTTGAAGCCCAGGAATGCTGGGCTCCATCCCAAATATGTTTTTCTAGATAAATTTCCCATAAAATTCTCAGCCCTATTGTTTCCTGGAGAAATTCCAGCACAGATAACCTTAATACAGATTTTGGCTGTATGGTAGAAGAGTCAGACAACAGACAGGAAAATATAATCAGGTACCAAAAGGGTGGTGAGCTGGCATGGCCTTCATGAAATTAGGTCTCATGAGTTTACAGATTTTTCTCCCAAGGCTTTGGAAACAACTTCTCCACAGTAGGTCAGAGAATGAGTCTCAGTGTGTGTGTCACTTACTTGCCTCCAGCTGTGGTGCAGCTATTCTGCAAGACCAGCTTTGTAAAGAGGGAAGTGGTATTTGCTTTCCATGATGGACAGACCTGTTGCTTAGCTGGTGCACAGTTTGAATGGTTCTCCCATTGGAAATGCTCTCTCTGAGTTTGCAAATTGTTTTAAATGCACTCAGAGGAGAGTATTTTTTAATAATTTTATGAAACTTTCCACTGCAAGAACAGTATGAAATTGAGTTAGTTCATTCTTTCTGCCATCTTCACATTGAGAGTTTTGTTAATCAGTCTTCTCTCCCAATTCGAATACTGCAATAAGTGTAAATCTTTTTGTCAGATTGCTCAGATGAGCAATCTCATTGATTTATGGATCTGTGTGTGTGTGTGTGCCTCAGGGTACAGGGGGACTGCAGTCCTACAGCGCCAGGTGCCTGCACTGGAGGCTTTAACTGATTTGCTCTACCATCCTCATAATCCATCAGGGGAAAACTCAGTTCACCATGAATCTTGCAGTGTGGATGTTGAGCCTGAGCACCATTAGATCACACTGGCTTTTGGGGATGTTCAGGGCCTGTCAAAGCTCAGTGGCAGATGTTGGAAGAAATTTTATTCCAGTCGCAGAGCACCCTGTCTCTCCCTCTATATTTAAAACAACCAATTCTGATTTCTGTCTTGGATTCCAGTTTAGGAAACCTCTTGGTCATATATCAAGCGTTGTTGTCTTTAATTAATCCCATCTGTGTATCCAGATACAAGAATGTGTGCAGGAGAGTTTTGGAAGGTGTCCTTGAAGGTGTGTGTTGCTGTTTTCATTGATACCACATACATGAAGTCAGCTTTGTATGTGCAGTGCAGTTTGGGTAAAAGAAGAAGGATCAGACTGCAGGACCACTGCAAAAGATGTACAGGAGATGTGAATGCTAAATAAATAATGAAGTAAAATCAAATAAAACATCTGATGCTTCAACATGGCCTTTCAGTTGCTCCTGGTAGGAGCAAGGGAAAAATCAAACAACAAAGTAGCAAAAAATGAAGCTACATTGTTGGACAAAATTTAAATCAATGTCAGGAAGCATCCCTGAATTTTTATTCAGATTAGTATATTAAAGGGAAGAAGAAAAATGGCATTTTTCTGGTAGTGTTTGGTAAACTAACAAAAAAAAAATCTGTCATCTGATACTGTATCTGTGCAATTAAGGGTATGATCTTGAAAAGGGAAAATCTGCTTCACCCAGCTAGAGTTAGATAAAGTGTGGCTAGAATGGAAATCAACCTTTTCAATAGACTAATCACAAGTCTTTCCTACCTTTTCAATCACTAATTGCAAAACTTAGATACAGTGTCACAGACCACATCTTAAATTCAGGTGAGGTAACTGAAAGAAACAAAATGTCCAATTTGAAATTCTAGTTTCACTGATTTAGATAAAAATGTTCTGCTGATTGAGATTTTCCTCTAAAGAAAAGGAAAACTGTTGTGTACCAGATTGACATACAGGTGGATTTTTATTGTTGGTTTGTTGTTGTTTGGTTTTAATTTTAAGGGTTTTTTTAAGGATTTTTTTTTTGTTTTGTTTTGGTTTTTTTTCTTATTTTAATAAGCCAAATCAACACTTGGCACTCATTCTGATTTCAGACTTATCTTAGGTCATTGAACAGCTTCATCAGTTTTCTAGCAAAATCAGGTCCCTTGATATGTTTCATTAGAAACTGCTTTCACTCTCTCCCACACCTCAAGATGCAGAGTGATTGTCTAACAGTGCTTTGACTGTGTTTATTTTCCATTACCATGCAATTTTTATTTAATTAAAGTGCACATATATTGTTACAGCGGGTGCACAGGATGGTTAGTGGTCTGCCTTAAAATTGCATGGATATGCAAAACCTGTGTCCTGGCATATGTTGTGTTTCTGCAGTCCAACTGAAATGCATGCTTCACACTGAAGCCACACCATTTCTTTTCAGGCTTTATTTTTGTAATATTTTGATTACCAGCACAGTGGATGTGCTCAAACACCACCAAGATCTTTCCTAGGTGTGGATGTGTCAGTATGGGGGTTTGTGTGTAAGGCTGCACATTTTTCATACTTTTAGGAATGAGTTTCAGAACCCCAGTGGGAGCAAAGGGGCTGAAATTATAGTGTGTTTCAGAGCAACAGTGCAAAGTGAAAGAAAGGGGAGAGACCCAATGATTTTATCCTCTTTCCTTTAGCAGGCAGGATGAAGCAATGGCTTTGGCTAAGCATGAGAATGAAGATACATTCATTGCAGCACAGCTCCAACAGACTTTGGCTAACCTGGATGAAGATTTAGAAGGTAGGAAAGTGTGTTACCTCTGAAGTGCAAAAGACAGAGACACAGGCAGAGTGTAGCTGTACTCCTGAGACATCCTGTATGTTTCTCACTAAGATCACAGTCTACCTCATGGGTGTGAGGTAGACTGTGGTTCCCCCAAAGTGGCTTCTTTGCTTCAGGAGCAGACACCCTTTATAGGGGTGCCTTTATAGGCTCCCACTGAATATTTTTCAAACTGCATATCAGATTGTCGTTGTATTTCAGTGTCTTCTACCAAAAGGAGATGAACAGTCTCCTGAAGCCAATGGACACATTTTGTTGGCCAAATTTAGTATAATTTCATTGACTTCTGTGAAGCTAAATCAGTTGTGAATGTGTTTAATGAAGAATCCCTCTGTTTTTATTTTATCATTATGAAGTGGAAAAGGATGGAACATTTTTGTACCCAGCGTCTCCTCTATGTTAACAGGCACATTTAAAAGTTAAAATTGGAAAAACATGAAACAGTGGGAAGAGATAAAATGTCATATTGTGCTCTTCTTTTTCCTACTGTGAATTAAAAATACTTCTCTATTATTGGTTTGTCAACAAATGACATCAAGTACTTTTTATTTAATTTCCCGTCTTCATTTTTATACTTCTGCAATGGATTTGAGTCTCATTCGATTTTTTTGTGAGTTCTCAGGCACAGCCATTCCTTAGCTTGTGTTGTAACCTTTGATTTATACCAGCAAATTTGAGAGGATATATAGCCCTCTTGCACAATGAGGCTTCTGGAGTCACTGGTAATAAAGGGTGAGAAGAATGGAGAAAAAATAAAAGTACTGTTTCTTTGTTTGCTTGCTCAAGGAAATCCTTCAGCTGGGCTGTTATTACTAACCAGGTCTGGGAAACATAATTTGGAGTTGCTTGCTGTTTCTTAGAAATGTTTCTCCTTTGGAGTCATGTGGTGAAATGTTTATCACTTAGATAAGTTAGTCAAAGATAAGGTATGAACAATAGATGAAATTCTGCTTTCAGCTGCATTTGTTTGTTTCCCACTGACTGAAGCAGGAGGACTGCAGGACTATTTTGCCAATCCTAATCAGCAACCAGACAAAAAGAAGGACCCAGACGTCTCCTTTTTTTGTAATACAGGCATATAAAAAAAAGCCTGTTACTTTAAGTGTAACTAAAATACCTGGTTTGCTTAAATTTATACTGTCTGTTTGTGTAATTTATAGTCATATTGCCTAAATACTGCCTGTATGTAACATTTTATGTGTATTTTGCAGCAGTGGATGGTGTCAGTAACTCTGACTCTGACTACACCAGTGAAGCCTTGAACCCACACACAAGAAAAGTTGAGGCCACCCAAGATGTTTCCATTTCTGTTCCAGTAACAATCATAGATGATGCTCCTGAAGTTAGCACCTCTAATTCAGAGGAAAATCAAGAGACAGAGATTATGATTTCACAGAATATCTCAGCAGACTCTGTTAATGTGAGAAACTTCACAAATAAAAACAATAATGCAGGTTCCTTTGATAAGGGACACACAGATGGTGGAGCTGTATGCAAGGACCTAATATATCAGCAACCATCTGAAAATGAATTCCTTCACTTGCCTGTGGAACAGAGGAGAGATATGTTTGAATCTCTCACATCTTCCTTTGAAAAAAGAAATGAAAAGAACTTAAGACTGGAACCCTCTCCCAAACATGCTGTGAAGTCTGAGGAATGTAAATCCAAGCTCAGTCCATCTCACTCCAAAGCCATGATTGAAATCAGTACAGCAAAAGAGAAGCTAAATCCAGTTAATGAATGTAGTAGCAGAGAGAAATCTCTGAAAAAAAGTAAATCAGAGTTAGAAATCAAATGGCCACCAGCAAAAAAAATGGAAGAAGTCCCATCAACACCCACATGGTGTCATCGTGCCCAGAATTCAGGATCAAGCTACGAACCTAAAATGGGTCTGACAACCTTTAAAGTTGTCCCTCCCAAACCTGAAGTAAGACATTTTGACAGAGGAGTTTCACTCTCCACTGGTGCCATTAAGATAGATGAACTAGGCAATCTAATAGGTCCAAACACCAGTGTTAGTAAGCAGATACAAGGTTCTGCTTCTGATGAAAGTGAGGAAATTCATATTGGGAGAGTGAAGGCATTCTGGAGGTCAAGTTCTATGGAAAAGCAAAGTGATGACTTTGCTGAGCATTTTCCTAAAAAGTCAGCTGTCACCACAAGCTCTAAGCCCTTTGCTACAAAACATGAACACAAACCTGTCTGTCTTGCAGCTCCAAAACCTGCAGCACCACAAAGTGTTACTACCCAGGCAGCTGAAAGACAGACTGAGAATGAGAGGACCAAAGCAGCTCCTTCAGTTACACAGTCCCAGGTAGCACCTTTAGCAGCCCCAGCTGTTAGTAGGGACAAGCTGGAACTCCCGTTCGTAAAGCCACACAGGAGAACTTCAAGTCAGTATGTTGCCTCTGCCATTGCAAGACACATCAATGCAACCACCTTTAAACCTGACCCTCTGGAATATAATGAGAAAGATGAAAATAGGCAAGGGGTGGGAGAGGTTAAGAATGAAGCAGAAGTTTCACCAAAAAGATGTATTATTGTGGCCAAATACAGCCCTGTGGAAACAGAATCACCAGAAACAAGAGAGACACTTTCAAGTATTTTTGCTTGCAGTCAGAAAGCATCCCACAGATTTACACCTGGTGATAATTCTGGCATGGAAAACAAAGTAGTTAATATCAGGGCACCAAATCAAGCAACTCCTGTGAGTTTCTATAAAAAGAATGCCAGTGTCCCACTTACTAAATCCTCTTCAAAGGATAACAACAGTGCAGAAGATGATCATGGCTTAAACAGCAAACAAACTGTAGCAGAGAAAAAGACTGTGTTTGACCAGAAATATGAGACTTTGACCCATACAAATTCATCCCTCAAGTCTCCTGATCTCCAAGGAGTCCCATCCTCTTTCAGCTCATCTTTGCGAGTCACTAAATGGCGTCCCGGTAATGGTGCACAAGTTAGTTCACTTAAAGCTTCAACTGAGCTAAATGGTGCAGCAGCAAATGTAGAGTCAGAACAGGAGGAGAAACCTGATGATTCAGATGTTAATACTGTTGGTGAACTGGATGTTAATGTGCAGACCAATATTTTCGGACCAAAGAAGAAGTTCAAGCCTGTCATCCAAAAGCCAGTTCCAAAAGACACATCATTGCACAGTGCCCTAATGGAAGCCATTCAAACAGGAGGGGGAAAGGAGAAACTCAGAAAGGTAAAGTGGAAACCTTTTTTAACCTGACCAGACTGCAGAGCCCTGTATTCACCCAGTCAGACACCAGAGGTTTAACAACTTGTACGGTTGCTGGTGAGGTGGAGACTACAAGGCATTTGAAAAATTTATAATGGCAAAATGCAGACCAAGCTGCTGCTTATTCTGCACATCCTGTACATTACACAACATCATGACTGCTGCACTAGCTGAAGGAGGCAGAGGGTACATAGACACAGATAAAGGAGAGGTTACTGAGGTTAGTCTAAGAGCCAAACCCCTATTTCGGTGTGTTAATTAAAAACAGGAACACACAGCATGGAGAAAACTTGTAAATACCTGCAGTGAAAGAAAATTGCGTTTTGTTTTACTAGGGGATAATAGTATGCCACTGACTTCATGCTCAGGCGATATGGACTGCATCTCTAAGTACAGGATTACTATCTACACACTTACTGTTCAGTGTGAATAAGGTTTTACAAGCAGGCCCAAAAAAAGACAAACTGATTAGTCTTCATAGTTTGCATTCTGGTCCAAGTGCCAAAAAGTGTTTCCTAGCTATCTTAAAGTAAGTATCTAATAATGATGTGAGGTTTATTCCTTCATATTCTAGGTTTCAAACAGTGCACTAAATGGCAGTCATGGGAAACCCTCATACACTGAGCCAGAGAATGAGCGCTCAGCCCTACTAGCAGCAATTAGAGGCCACAGTGGCACCTCAAAGCTAAAAAAGGTAAGGAATCAATATGGTAAGTGATATTTGAAGTGCATTCTATTCCTTCTGGGTGTTTTGAAAAACCCAACTCTCCCACAAACGAAACGTTGTGCTGCAAAGAGAGAAGTTGAGGGGGTAACCATATGACAGAAGACAGATCTGTCTTAGGCAGAGAGCATAGCAGGTTCAATCCTATTCTCTGCTATAAAACTTAGAAGTCTTTCAGATAGTGTGTTTTTAGCTTAGAAAGAAGCATGTAGAAATCCAAACCAATTACAGGGAGTTACACAGAGGACATCAAATGTTCATCATTTTCACATTTAGGGGGCTCTTCTTGGTTTTGGTTGCAAAAGGTGGTTTTGGTTTGAAAGGACTTAGGCATTATCTAGTTCCAACCCCTCTGTTTTGGGCAAGGACATCTCCCATTAGACCAGGTTGTTCAAGGCCCCATTCAACCAGGCCTTAAACAGCAAGGGGGATGGGGCATCCACAGCTTCTCCACACAGAGGAGCTATACTTTAGGAGTTTGCAGTTGGACTTATTTATTTGCATTACCTACCAAATATATACACACACATTCCTGGAAACACACTAGGACTTCTTCACACATGCAGTTTAGCTGCAAACATGGTACAAGTTGTTTGCAATAATTGATGTTGATGTTTCACCAACATTCACCACAGCAGGATGATTCCTTCTCTCTGAAAGATTCATCTAATCATTAAAGCATCTCTTATTCCTAATAGCCAAAACCTGCATTGTTCTAGCCTTAGTTTTCACTCAGTTGACTAATCCAGCCAAAGATGTGTCCTTGGCAAGGAGATTTCCATTTCCCTCGTGCAATGACTCAGTTCATTAGCACATATCCAGATAGCTGGCATGAGATAGAAAAATTCTCTTGTCTGTGTTGGGGAATTACTTCACTCCTCAAATATCCTACTGCCCTTGCTGCAGGTAGGGCACAGCTTCCTCTGAGCCTGTGAGCAGGATGTGCTAAGCAGCAGCAATCTTCACACGTACTTAACTGCATTCTGCATTCATTAGGAATAAATAGCAATTTGTGTAAAAGAGGCTCTGACAATGAAGTCATCACAGAGACTTTTTGGAATACTTTCCTCTGGCAGAGAAGTTTCTGCCATGATCTTAAAGGAAGTTGCCTAGAAACCATATACTTTTTCACACCATGTCACCTGTGCTAGTTAAATTAGTGTGTTTGTGTGTGTAGGGAACACAATACAGATGTGCTGTCCCTTCCATATTATCCCAAATGTTAGCCTTTTATCTAATATGACACAATGCTCATATATATATCTCGTGTGTATATGTATAGGAAAGGAATATAATACAGATTGTCTCTGGATTATTTTAGGGGAGATGGATCCTTTAATTTTTCACCACAGAAGCTCTGTGCTGCAATTTGTCTGAGAAATGAATTATAATGGATCTGCTTGGAAACCTCCTATTTTGGCCCATAGTACTGAATTTCCTAATAATTGCTGAATCACTGTAATTACTAACAATTCATCATGATTATTACTAGTAATGGCATTAATGGCAAAAGTATCTCTTGACACAGTTGAGGGAAAACTGGCTTAGTCTGAAAGACTGTCTTTTTTTGCCTGCACGTACTTAAAGTAGGATGAGTTTCCAAGCTGGTAATTTTTGCACAAATTTTAGTTTCTGAAATTCCACAGAAACACACTTGGAAGAATAATAAATTGATTTTGTTCTCAGTGCTTTCACGTAGCTCTCTCTAGTCCTTCCTTTTTTTTTTTTTTTTTCTTTTTTAAGTATGGCTGGAAACTTTAGGTTTAATGATTTTTTTTTTCACTGAAGCTATGTCTGAGAGCTCAGATCTGGAAGAGCTTCCCTGTCATCTGAGATTATTTCTGTGCAGCCCAGACTGCAAAAAGTAATCATATTCCTGGGTGGCTACTGCAGCCTTAACATATCTTCCTGATTCCAAAACCCTTGTGGTTGTTTCTAAATTAATACCAAGTCCAACTTTCTCTCTTACCTTACATGCCAAGAAGAGTTACAGGATGCTGAAACTCACAGTAAATAAAGATTGAGTTTCTGAGACAGACTCAATGCCAAGTCCTCGATGCTGGTAATCAGCCCAGCTGAGTGATGTGAGTGAGTAGTAACAGATGTTCAACCCCACGAGCAAACAAAAGTTCTATGGGTTTTACATCATCCAAGAAAAGTGAAATCGGGGTACTGAAAGTGCATCAAATGTCAAATAATTACAGTTTAGCCATGCTTGATATTAACCACCTTCTTCCAACTGCTTGGTGAGCAGATCTCCTCAGTGGCCTCCCAAGAGCTGCAGCGTTTTAGGGACGCAGAACGGTCCTTGCAGAAGGCACAAGACCTTCAGGAGGAGCAGCTGTGTATCCCTCCTGCCCCTGCCCAGCCACCACCACCACCTCCCATTCAGCTGGCACCAGCAGCTCCTAAATCCTCAGCCACAGCTTCAGGTAATCCAATGGAGGCAAGGCAAGCCCTATTGGAGGCCATTCGCTCTGGTGCTGGAGCAGCAAAGTTAAGAAAGGTAAATGTGCTTTCATATTTTACTGTGGATGAAACAACCTATGCTTGCTGTTTTCAGAACCATTTTTAAGCTGTTCTAGGCACAAATTTCTTTCTTCCATTAGAAGAAGGTACAAGCACTGTTTCCTTTAACTGAATAAAAGATTGGGAATGTATTTGAAACCTTTGAACAGCTAATAAAACACACCCGTGCATATATGCAACTATATGAAAAGACAATGCATTTTATTAAAGAGACCATCAAGAGCATGACTATAATTTCAGAAAGCGTTTTCATGTCATTTTCGGTCTGTATTATCTGGATGTCCTTTAGACAAGGTGAGCCTAAGAAAGATCAGATATGAGACCTCGAAGCAAATTTATAAATAAATATTCTCTCCTAGTCTCAGCTGTGTGTCCTAGACCTTGATTCTCAACACTTAAGCCCCTATCACACGTGCTGAGAGCTGTCAGTAAAACTGTGAGGTCAATTTAATGTCTGTCTGAACTTTATTAATTGAATGATGTGTGTTTCATTTTTGTGGTTAGATGTGAATTGGTCAACTCCCAGATGGCTAAATGCTCAGTTGCCCTGTGTGTGATTTTTGGAGCAACTATACTTATCTCTTTGATCCAAGTTTGCTCTTCCCAATCTCAAGTTACTCTGTGTGTCTTGGTAAAGAGAAGCAGATCAATTGTCCTGAGTGGAGACATCCCAATATTACACTGTATTATCCAAGAATAGACTTTGATCCAAGGACTTAAGGGAATGCAGAAAAGCAGATGCAGTTTTCCCAGCACATGAGTTAGCTGATGCCAACCATAAATGTGTAAATAGTCTTTAACCTTGCTCACTTGTTCTCTTTTAAATAATTTTAAAATGCACTCAAATTTTAACATTCAAAAGTTGTCCAAAAAATCTGGTTTCTGATAAACCAGAAATTCCACAGAATCATACAAATGGCACAAAGAAATCAGTGTTTCTGGGAAATTTACATCAGCATGTTCTGATTACATCAGAAATATGGATGTGCAGTTAATTTTTCATGTGAAAAATTGCATCTATGTTATGCAGATGACTATGAGGAGCAGCTGAATTCACACTTTGTTCAGTTTGGAGAAGGCTGAGGAGCAATCTCATTGCAGTCATTGCCTTCCTTGAGGAGAGCAGCTGAGGGGTGGGCACGGTCTCCTCTCTGTGGTGGCCAGCAACAGATCCCAAGGGAATGGAATGCAGATGTGCCAGGGAAGTTCATATGACAGTAGGAAAAGGTTCTTCACCCAGAGGGTGGTTGTGCACTGGAACAGGCTCCCCAGGGAAGTGGTCACAGCACCAAGGCTGACAGAGTTCAAGGAGGAGCTGGGCCATGCTCCTAGTCATATGGTTTAGTTTTAGGCAGTTCCTGGGAGGAGCAGGGAGTTGGACTCAGTGATCATTATGGGTCTCTTCCAATTTGAGAGATTCTGTGATTCTAAGACTACAAATTATGAAGAAGTCAAGCCCTTATTTCCCCACTTCACTGACTGACAGAAAAAAATGGGACTTGGACATTCAAGGGTACTCCGTGCAGTTGTTTTCTAGATACTTCCAAATTTCTTATTCTTCCAACTTCATTGCTCTTGCAGAAGTCTCTGAGGGGATCCATAGCTCTACGCATGAAAACAAATCTTTATCATATCTTTGGGGGTTTATTTCAAAACACTTGGATAACCAGTGCAGGTCATGAAAGTACACCAGATAGACTGCTGTATTCTGCTAAATACTCTGCCTGTCTTGTCTCATTTCCAAGACAGAATAATTTTTGCTACTTTTGACATTGAAACAACAGAAGAGTACATCTCATTATATAGGTCTCTTATGAAAATAAAAGAGAGCAGTGTTTTGTCCAAGGCAGAGTATGATTTTCTTATTACTGTGCTGTCCTTCGAGATATTGGATATGCAAGCTAGTCTTATGAATGCCAAAGTCATCATGACACTTTGACATCTGAGATCTCATGCCCTTGATAACTGATTAAAGTTAAAATTTTGTCAGATTTCTGAAAAGGCTTTCTATCCAGTGTGTTTTAATATCTCTTCTAGTTTTATGTGTTATATTGAGAGCCAAATTCTGATCCTTGCCTGCAGCTGGACAACTTGTGACAGCTAAAGTTGAATCCATAGAGAAGAGAGAATACAAAATAGCTGAATATCAGTGTTTTCTTCCTTTACCCATGACTAAGGAACACTGAGTTTTTTGTAGGCAGTGGCTGACAGTTGCTTTGTGCCCCTGCTGAAGCAAATTTTTTCTTTGTTTTGCCTGCTCTGTCAAAGTTCTATGATGCTGTGATTTGGAGATGTGAGCACAGTGCTGTTTTTGGCTCTGCTTTCTGGAAGATTTTGGTTGCAGCAACTAGACAGCAGAGTAGGTAGTTCAGTTCAGTAAAGGCATCTGTTTCTCTTCCATTGTCTTCCCAAAGTCTTCTGGGACAAAGGCTTCTGACAGCAAAGTCATTTATTTAGCTAATATTGTGGAGAACTGGGAAAAATCTGTGTTGCTGACAGCAAAGTCATTTATTTAGCTAATATTGTAGAGAGCTGGGAAGAATCTGTGTTGCATAATTATGTGTGACTCGGTGCTTATTTATGTGGGGTGAGTTGCAGTGGAAGTAGATCAAACGTAGCTGTCACGGGAAGCAAATGTAAAAAGCAACCAATTGCCTAGATAAGGAGCATCCCAACAAACATCTGAGCTCAACTAATATCTGTGAAAAGGCAGCTCCTCCACTCCTCCCCTGATTACACAGCTGTTTGCTAAAGTCATGAACTTTAAGGTTAAAAGATTCGCTCTGCAGGAAATGAGGAGAGAAGTTGCTGCAGGCTGACCTTGCTTAGCTGAGAGTCAGGGTCTGCACAGCACAGTCTCTAACTGGGTCAGCCAAAAGAAACCAGAGCAGAAATAGATGCTTGAGGGAAATGCCAAGTATAGGCAAGATAGTATAAGCATAGCTCTCCTTGCTCTTCCTTAATCCATTTTTTGGAGTACTGTGCCTGTTTTGGCAAATAAATTACTCTTTGTTTTGAAGAAATGGCTTCTGTTTTATTGCACACTTTTGCTGTCCACAGACTCCTGAAGGAAAATTCTTTCAGGTGACAAGCCCAGTTGAGCCTGCTCAGTCAAATGTTCATCCCCAGTGCAGGGTAGTTCAGAGACCTTCCATAAAATCACACTACAGATCCTACCCAAAAGAAAGGGAGACACAGAAGTGTTGCAGGAATGGGATGAATTTACCAGCCTGGAGAACACCTGACAATGTGCAAGGAAGCAACCCTTTTCTTCAGTTTTGAAATGGTCTGCCAAAGAACCTGGCAGGTGTTCAACACAGCCAAAGTGCAACAGCAAGTCAGGGAGGTGGCATCAAGTAATGCCATCAGCCATGATGGGTTTCTTGATGCCTTTAGTGGTTACTATGGGAAATGAGCATGTCTCACTGGCAGGGAGGCTGTCCCTACCATGGGATCTACTGCACATGCAAAGGAGAATCATCTGCTCTAGGAAGTAAACAGCTCATCTGAGACCAAATTTTGGCTGATTCTGGTGGACAAAACTCAGGTCATAGATCTGCACCATTTGATGTTCTGATTTTAAAAGTCAACTAGTGTTTTCCTTAAGTTCTGTCAAACAGTTTCATATAGTTAAGATCTATATGTGCAGTTTTTAACTTCCTATTGGCCATCTCAAAAAATGCAAAATTATATAGCTAGATGTCTGAAATTCTCTATATCAATGCGTGTGTATTTTTGTGTTTATGTAACTTGCCTTGGGATTTACCATGATTATTTGTGGAAAAAAACCCATAACTACACATGCAAATAACCTGTTAGATGTCTAGCTGTAGGTATAGTTGCAGCACAAGTCCATGCAGGATTAAAAATCTTACTCAACAAAGGGAAGCTGCAAAAGTTGCTTATATGCCATACACTCATTTTAGGTAGAGTTGTACCCAGGGATTTGGTAGAAATATTGCAGGGGAATGTGGCTGCACATGGTGGAGAAAACAAGTTATATCTCTGAAGAACAGGTTGCTGCTCTTGGTGAAGTGATTGCTTTCAACCACTTTTTAATGGTATGTTCAAGGGAGATTCTGCAGATTCTGTATATTTTCCAATAGAGATTGGAGTTGCAGCAAAGTAGCCTTTTCTGTTTTTTCACTGGGATTTTAAAAATTAATTTGGCTCCATCACAGCTCCCACAAGCATTCATGGTGATGTTTGGCATCAGCATTAGGTCACGTCAGCTCTTGATACGTGCAGTGTATCATTCTGTTGGCAATCAAAGGAGCCAGGTAAGGTAATTACTGCACCAATTGCAATGAGTCCCTGTGTCCTCTGGGATAATTTGGAGTTGGTTGCCAACAAGTAATGCATCGATCAGAATTATGGCATCTTGAGTGTCTTCTAGGAAGCATGGCCTAGTTCCATACCTTTATGTCAAGCAGCGGACTATTCTTCTCACATAAACAGAGATGTATAATAGTGAATGAACAAATACTGTTTCTTATCATTAGTATCTGTGGGTGCAGTGAAAGAAATTACAGACTCAAAGCCACAGTTGATGTAGGCATTGGGATGCTGGAAATGGGGCAGGACGCCCAATGATAAGGTTGGCCAAGCTTGATATACAGGTACTCAAATGAGCCTATAAAATGATGCTGGTTCCCATGCAGTGAGAGGCAGGCATTTGCATGCTGTTACTCTGTTTGAAATGGAAGATAAAGCATAATTTGAACTCTTCACCTTGCTAATAATTTATACCATGACCTATTTTTTTTCCTCAAGAGTAAGGGTCGAAATGGAGAATTTAGACTTGGTCAAATGCATTGTTCCTGTTCAGCTTTTATGGTGACCTTAATGTATATCTCTCTGATAGAATCAAAGCTCAGTAACTTTGGATTTGGAAGAGCACCTTAGCATATGTATTTAAAATTAAGCATATGCTTAGATGACCCAAAGAGTGGGAAGGAAGATAAGCATTTGTTTAAGTGTTTTCCTGAATCAAAGTCACTGGGAGTTTCCTTCATGCAATCAGGAAGCAATGTACTCATCAATTGATTTTTATGGCCAGTGACAGCTAAGCAATACAGAACAGATTTTGATTGGCAGAGGTTGCATACTTTCAGCCTGGGCTTCTGTTCATTCCACAAAATGAAGAAATTTCACAGAAAAATGCATCACCTATGCTCCAGAAATAACACAATTGCAAACATAATACCTAAGGATGTATGAGGTGTGGGTTTTTTAGGGAAGGATAGCACTTTTCATTAGACCAAGTAAAATAGCTAGAAAAAAATAAGCAGATAAGCTTAAGTAGTCTCAAGGAGCAGATGAAGAGACCAAGCCTGAAAACAGCCCCATGGGAGAATGTTTGGTTAACAATGTCAACAGTTGGAGGTTTAAAAATATCTTGAATGATCATGTGCTTTTCTTTGTTACAGGTCCCTCTGCTCGTTTGAATCCTGTAAAAGAATAGCTACCTGGAAAATCTAACCCTGTATGCACCCATAATCATCATTCAAAGTCTGAAGTGGCAAAAAAACATCAAGAAGTTTAGTTTATTCTCTTGACTACAAGCCAAAATAAGTTGTAGTTAATTTTCTGTGTGTTCCTGCATAATGGTTCTAAGGGGAAAATATGTTGCTCTGCTGTAAAGCTTCTGTGCCAAGGAATTGTGTTTTGCCTCTGAATATTTAAGGTTGCCAATAAACTATTCTTGTTGGCAGGTTAATAAGAATATAAACACTGTGCAGTCCTGTGTTAATACTTAATTGTGTTTATGGGCAAAACTAAAAGCTTTGCTAGCTATCTGAAAAGTAATACTCGTTTCCAGCTGTTAAAAATATGTAACTATTTCAAACTATTTACTTGCTTCTTTTTTGATTTCAAGAAGGACTGTAAGTGATTAGACTGAAAACCAGAGTAAAGATCTATAAAAAATAATCACAAGAAAAAAGTTATGATATCTAAATTGTTATGTGCTGGGGTCATTGGTTTTTAAAATTAAATTAACTTTGTGTCTCTGCTGGAGCTCTGAGAATGCAGGCAATCAATAATGAATGTGAGACAGTGTCTGTTGAAAAGTTACTTATGGGATATGAAGTATAGAATGCTAATGTGCAGAGATATGCTGAACCCTAGTAACAAACATGGCACTTCAAAATATTGAGCCACCTTAAAGGATCTCTATTTGCAACAGACTGTGAAGGTTATAAATAAGATTCAGAGTACAGAGGTCCAAGAAGTAGAATTCATTCTGCACTGTAAAATGAAGAGGAGCTGGTTTATATCAATAACCAGGACTTTTGTGGTCTGTTGTAGAGGTCATGAATAAGTTGGCCCTTGATTTCTAATTTGTATGACTGTTGTATGTTGTCTCACAAGTATTTATAGCAGCATCTTTTTCAGATGTTAACTACTTTGGTAGTTGTTGTACATATTTTGAAAATATTCCGTTAAATTGATTAACTTAAAAAGGACAAATTAAATTCTTTTTCACATTTCCTATATTGTAATGAAAATGAAGAAGGAGAAGTTTGTACATTTACATTTTTATAATTACAGACTACAGTGGTGGCAGATTTTTTCTTTAAGCTGGAATTTAAAATGT
The DNA here is from genome assembly GCF_029582105.1 of Oenanthe melanoleuca. Taxonomy (NCBI): domain Eukaryota; kingdom Metazoa; phylum Chordata; class Aves; order Passeriformes; family Muscicapidae; genus Oenanthe; species Oenanthe melanoleuca. Next base: position 67,862,614 of record NC_079335.1, read on the forward strand.
ATAGCTATGGACTGTTGAAAGCACGAGAATATTTAGCCATTTGCATTTAATGTGACTATATATTATATATTGTAAAATATTGATGTCTGTTAGTGCCACAAATAAAAACAAAATCAAAACCTGACATGACTGTAAAAGCGCTTTTTTTTTTTTTTTTTTTTTTTCTTTCTTTTTTTTTTTCTTTTTTTTTTTTTCTTTTTTTTGGTCAAATATTTCCCATTTAGTGTAAGAACTTAGAACTAGAAATGGACTTTAGCAAACTGCTATGCTGTGCTCAGTACCTCAAGTCTAACATAAAATATCTCAAGTCTAACATAAAATATCTCAAGCCAGGAAAGTGCTCACAACTAACAGTTTAGAAGTGCAGTAGAAATCACCAGCTAGGATCAATATGTGAGCTATACACATTTCAACAATTCTAGAATACTGGTAAGGTTCCATTTCCTCATTAGGGAGACTTAGATATTCAGAATTAAGGTTGCACCATAAGGTAAATAAGATCACCTCTGTTGATTGTGATTATCCTTCTTTTGCCTTTGAAATCTTTTTGGTGTGCTGGAGATCAGAAGCACTAACATTGAAAATGCTATCACCGGAAAGGATTCAGTCACTCGTGAGTTTGGTGCTGTAGATATTTCCCACAGCAGCAAATACTCCTTCCTTGGTTGGCTGCTGTAAGGCAAATCTCAGTGCATCTATTCTTCTTCTTCATGTTATTAGTGTTGCCTGAAGGCTCTGGGTGCAGAGCCCTTCTTCCTAACACCCTTGTAGTGTCATGAGTTATATAAGTGCTTACTTTTCAATGTAAGGGATTCAAAACTGGAATCTTTGACAATAGCATCCTCTGGTTTTCACAATGCAAAGGTTGTGGTTCTGGGTGCTGGCGCTATATAGAACTAAAATTTCTAAGTTTAATTCATAGATAAACTTCTGAGTAAAAGCTATAAAAACAGCTACAAGATAAAATGTCGTCTTCACTTTGACAGCAAAAAAAATTACAAAAACCTTGATGGCTCAGTCACAATTCAAACTAAAAGTGGAGGGGGAGTTCATCTATCTACAGTAGGAAGCCTAGGCTGGGTGTTCATTCCCTTCTCATGATAATGGGAATTGTGTCTGCTCTTAAACTGTTATCCAGGTGCTTTTGAACTCTTTGGTAAGAGCTCAATTGACCCCCAGGTTAATGCAGATTTTACTGTACACCTATTTATAATGAAGTCTAGTTACAGGTACTTCTATATAGTAACTTTCTGTTCATGCTTTTAGTAGTAATAATGGTTAGCTCATCCTGAGTTAAAAGAAAAACCCTGAAATGTGTCTGTTAAAGACATGGCCTTCTCAGCACCAAGTACTTTCATCTGCATGGCTGCTCTTACTGTCCTACACTGTTTTATAGTGCAGACACAGCCTGTCGAGATGTACATGTTGCCCAGGCTACACCCTGACATGTCCTGTCATGGCACAGTCTGCAAGCTCCTTTTTTTTTGAAGGACTTCAGGAAGGACAGGGAGCTCCCCTTTTCCTCAGTTCTCTCCATCTAGATTGTCCCCACATGCTCTTGCCTCAGTTCAGCCAGAGGGAAGACTCACATATATTCCTGATTCATCCAGCCCTTTATATTTTCTTTTTTAGTAAGAGATTGAAATTAAGTGAAAAAGTGGTATCACCACGGAAACTGAATGGAGAATTTGGATTTGATATCTTTCTTTATTGTGCAGGTACAATTCAATGTTCAGGGCTTAAAGAAATCTAATCTTATGTCTCAAATAAAAATTTCTACTTCCTCTCTCCTCTTTTTAAACTTTTTTTTTTTTTAACTTGAATTTAGAGTAATTCCTCAACCATTAAGTCAGTAATAGATCTCTCTGATTAGATATCTAATTTTAAGCAATATTGGTTGTCTGCTACAAACTATTTGACTTAGAGGAGTTTATTAGAGATTTTTTTTTTTTTTTTTTTTTTTTGTAAAGACAGCCTGTTAGCATTAGTCATACAAAGAATTGGACCAAAGGACCTCTTGACATGCACATCAATCTACAGAGTTTCAGACATGGCAGGGTTCAACTTCCCCAGCTCATACAAGTGATTTGCACTATTTATGCTACATTTGCCACAGCCAAAAATTGGCACTTCATTAGGAGAAAGAAAGAGAACAAGAGATGCATTTATGAAACAATGGAAAACGACACCCCGAGATAGTTTTCCCTCTAACCTCTCCAGAAAAGAAAGAAGCAGTTCTATTGTTGAGTGCTGCTTAGCATTAAGCACAAGGTTTAATTTGAATCCCAAGATTTGCACAAATCTTGATGTGAATCAGTTTGTCTGAATGAAATGTTTGTAAATTGGTTCTCTGTTGGGTTATATATACATTATGTGCACCAATGTGCTTTGCCTGTGAGACTTCTGTTAAGATTTATTAGACTATTCCCATTGTTGGTCCTTTTGTTGCTGCTGAGCACACACAATAAAATACTTCATGCCCATGCTATATAGGTTTAGCTGCCATAATGGTTGTGTTTCCTCACTGGCAGAAAATTACCTTTGCAGTGGTAAAGTTCTTTTTTAAACATAAAATGCAACAAATTCCTGATTTTTCAAGTAATGTTCACCTGGATTTTATGCATCATTATTTTGATCTGCTTTTCTTTTTTATTGGTGAGTATGGCATGGAGTTTGATTCATAGCTGATGGCTTCCTGTGGCTGGATAAAGTTTACCTGTAGTTGTATTCTCAGGGTTGTTCATCAAAGTATGGTAAGATAGGTGACCCTTTCTAAAAGCAAAAAAGTACCCTTTTTTTGTTATTTTTACCAAATATAATTATTTTTACATAAATATGATTTTCTTAGATACTACTAGGTTGCATGATGCTGCACCAGATATCAAAATCCCACTATCCTCTGTTTGTCTACCAACTTTTTGTTCTTGTTTAAACAGTTTCTGATTTAGTGCAGTATTGAAGACTTCAAAAAGAGAGAGAAAATAGAACTACTTAACAGGAATATTGTGTTTTTCACACTTAAGGAGTTTAGGAACAAGCTCACTTCCATAGTCTGTTCCCTCCCATCACTCATTCCATATGTACAGGAGCACGCGCGTACAGAGTCTCCTTCGTCATTTCAGAAGGTCAGGAATAGTTAAAAAAGCGTCTTTACCACGGGATCCTTTTCCATTTTTAACAGTAGCTTTTTTTGTCCTGTAAAATAGGAACTTTCAGAAAGTCAGGGACTGAGTTTTGGCGCAGTCACAGCAGCTATACAGTCACTGCTGGAAGCAATGTCAAATCCAGCTCCATATAATGCTATCTTCAGCCAATTTCTTTTCCTTTGGGTTTTTTTTTCTTTCCTTTTTCTGTCTGTGAGCTGATAAAAACATGTATGTGCCATGTCTCTTTTCCTGAGGTCATTATTGTGCTGGAAGCCCTAAAAGGTTTTCCCCTGAACAAAGCATAGTGGTGCTGCAGTTGAGCACCAGACTGAAAGAGGACATTTATTCATACACAAACACCACTGTCCAGTTTGCAAGTCAGGAGCTGGAAAAGGAAACCTTATTGAAAAAACAAGACTGTGGAACATTATTGTCTTCTACATCAGAACCTGTGTTTACTGTAACAGGAACAAAGCAAACACAGTGCAAACAGGCGTGGGCTTCCTTTGTCTTGTTCCATGCATTCAACAGAGGGGTTTGTGTCAGAAGCACTGGCATCTGTCCCTAGTAGTGCTTGGCACTGGTGAGTGGGTCACAACTTGAGGGTGCTGGTTTGGGTGGCACAACTGATGGGTTGTGTCACTGGTTTGGGCTTTTTGTTGCCTTGTGACATGCCAAAAAGGGGTTTGATGTAGCCAGTACTCGAGACTGCAAACCAAGCGCCTGTGCTGCACAATGAGCAAAGGCTTCAAGTGTGGACCACAGCTGAGGTGGAGAGTGATCCATGATCCAGTCTGTGCCAGCTAGCCAGCACAATCTCATCTTCTTAAGCCAGAGGTAATGATAATGGTGAAGGAAAAGGGAAATGGATGCATCTACCTTCTGACAGAACCTAGGAATAAGCCACGTGTAATTCAAAGAGCTGCAGCCCTCCCTGCCCCAGCAACATCTCACAGTGCAAAGAACATGCAGGAGGTGCCTCAGTAATCATCAGGTCCACCAAAACTACTGATAGATCTGAATTCTACCAAGATCCTGAAACTGCACCTATCTCTGCTGATGCAGCTACCTGGTGGGCTCACATGCTCCATACCAGACTAATACTCTCACCAGTACAGACCCTCTGCTGATAAAATCCAGCCCTCAGTCCTTCAGTCAGCTCAGGAGGTGGGTGTACCTGGCATGGTCCCAACCAGCAGCACCAAATACAGAGCAGTGGTTTGGCTGCCTGCACAGTGCATGCCTCCTCATTCATTAGCCTCTCTGCTAATGTTCCAAACTTCCCAACTTATGGAAGGAACTGTCAGAGGCAATTTGCAGGCAGCCAGTGCTGCAGAACTGCAAAGAGTTATATTTTTACATGTTGATGAATAATTTAGCAACAATTCTGTGTTATGTAAAATTACTGCTTTACTGCTACTGGGGCCAATGTTTGTACAAAGTGTTCTAAGCCCAGTTATACAAGTTAAAGCTTGCTAGTTTTATCCTATGCATCTGTCATTAGAGATAATTTTTCCAGGTTCAAACTGGGAAGCAGAGCAGGTCTTTGATTCCAGGAGAGGGAAGTTCCACATCCTCATTCTCCTTTATAGTCCTGATCATCCTACCTGTTTCCAAATGGCCAGTTTTGTACTAGGTCGTGCAGTAGTGATGGCTTTCCCCACAGAGGAGGATGCTATGTAATATATTTCCATATAAACACCATGGAAATCATCAATCCTCCAGACCTTTGCTTTATATTACAGAGCAACCTAAGGCATATTTTCATGCAAAATGGCCACAATTTTCATCCCCCTCCACTTGTGGATGAAGCCTGTGCACTTTATGTGGGCAGGGAACACAGAATATGGGCAGATGTAAATATATCTGGTTTTGGTTTCAGGTTGGGAATTTTTCCTTTGAGATTCCACTTATTCTATAATCAGAGCAGGATTCAAAGATTATGGAAAGAAAGGAGTAATATTGCCACCCAAAAGCATGCTTGTAAGGGTAAATTGAGATTGAAAACCTACAGTAACTCAATATGGTCCATCTCCAGAAATGGAGAAACTCACAGGCTTCCTTAGGACTCTGCACCTCAGCTACTGCTTCTACCATATTCTACAAGTGCTGCCAAGAGATGCTTAGTTGCAAATTCAAATATGTTCAAGGCTGAAGGATCAAAGAGCAATTAAATTAAAAACTGCTGACAGGTCAATCTTAATAGTCATTTCCATGCTGAAATAAGTCAATAAATCTTAGCATGCAATAAATCTTACCACATAAAGGTGGGCTTGCATAACAGGAAAATGTAGTAAAATATAGCAATATATTTTATGCAAATGCTTTTTAAAAGTAATGAGTAGCATGTTTTATTCATCTTGTCCTGCCATCAAAGCGGTCAAGAAGACATTGGACTTCTGGAATGGGTTAATCCTCTGCAGCAGCAGTGTGCTGAGCAGGCAGAATGCCTTCTATTTATATTACTATTTACTTATATTTGTAAATACAAGCCTTAATTGAGCTCCTGAGTCCTGCTGTGTTTGGTACTGTGCAATCACCACATAAGTGACTGTCCCTGCCCCCAAAGACCTTTACAAACTAGAAAAGTCAGAAGAGGAGGATGGGAGCAAAGCAGTCGTGTGACTTGCCTGAGGTCACCCAAGCTGTTAGTGGCCGGGGCAGAACTGGAGCCTGGGATTCCTGTGCCATTCTTTGGTCCTGTTTTCCAAGTCACACAGCTTCCTGGCCTATATACTAAATACAGCAAGTATGGATCAATTAAGAAACAAAGCCAACCTCTCTCACTATCGTTCAAGCTTCAGAGAGGCAGAGAAAACAGCTGTTGCCTTGGCTTTTATACCAGACACCACATGCCCTTGTGTTTTTATCTGTTCTCTCAAATGCATTAAATATGAAATATTAGATAATGCTCCTAGGTGCTTGTGTCTATAATGAGACACATCTCCAACAAACACATAATACGGGAGGGATTTGGAATCCAGCTGCTAAATTTAAAACAGATTTTCTGCGTAGCAGAAGTTCCCTGATAGTTAAATAGCCAATATTGTCCATCACAGCTTCCTGCCCACCTGTAGCTGTACTGCTGCTATCCCGAGGGAAGATCCAAGAGGAAAAGGTTCCTGATGCTGCCGCTTCAGCAGTGCCCGAGTGCCTTAACAAGGATCTTTCTATCTGCCCCTGTGTAAACACAGGATGGCAGCCCAGGCAGGCAGCACCGGGTGGAGGGAGCACGGATCGTTTCAAATCGTTTGCACGTTCTAAATCACCGGGCACGATCCGCGAAGAGTGGATCTTGTGTTACACACCGCGCTTGGGAGGCAGCGGAGACCATTTCCAGCTAATAAAATTCACAACAAATGACCCGGCACAGGAGAACTCCTGTTCTCCAGGAAAAGCCTTGCATCAGCACAGGCTCACAACTTGCCCTTCTTTTCACAGTGGAAAGACTGAAGGCTTGAATCCCAATTCTAAAACAAGTCAAAACTTGGTGAGTATAGTACTTGCACAGACAAAAATAAAAGGGTTGGGACAACCTGTATGTCCCTTCATCCCCCCGGTTTTTTGCCTAGATTCAGAAGAGCTGCTCTTAGGCTTATGTGGTCTGTGGCAAGATGCAGTTCCTCATTTGCAGAGTGTTTTTCCTGGCACTAAGTGAAGCACAGAGCCCAACCCAGGGCAATACCATACTGCATGTTCCCAAAACTGTGAGCAAAAGGTGAGGGCTTCTTGTTTTCCTCTGAATGCAGGTCTCATGTTACACATCTAAAGATGCAATACAAATGAGATTTCAAAACTAATTTCAACCTGTTCCCTTTGCATACCTTGAACCAGAATAAAGTTTTCCACTGTTAACAGAAATGGCAAAAATGCCCTTTTGCCTCATATGTCCAGGATGGTAAATTGTCACCAATAATCAAAGGCAGCATTAGAAAAAAAGGGTTTAACATGCTAAGGGAGGTTTCTCTCAAGAGCAGGTAACATTATTCTCCACAGCAGCAAACCAGACCAACACTGAAGTCTGCCAGTGAAATACCAAACGGAAGATGTAAATCTGGTTTTATAAAAAATACATCCCAGCTCTACCTGACCTGTGCCTAGGAGCAGATTTTATTTTTCAGTGTGTGAGGCAGAATTTTCAGGGATGAAGAATGATGAGTCAAACCCACAAAATCATGAGACCAGTATGCAGTATGATGAGGGTTGCATTTTTCTGTTTTTAAGGGAACAGGTTCTGCTGTGTGGTTTGGTTTGCCTGATTTCTGAAACTCCTTTGTCTGTGGGGTGTGGGTAGGGCTGTCAGCACCGTCCTCTCCTACTTTGTCCCCCCAGCTGTGCTGTGGGGTCAGGCAGGGAAACCCAAAGTGGCCCCAAAGGCAATGAGCAGTTCCAGGAGAAGGGATGTTGAGTCAGCACAGTGCTCAGGCAGCTCCAGTGAGCACAGCTTCTCACTCAGCCCGTCCACACCAGTATCTCTACAAAGGACATGAATTGCTCCTTGAAAAGGAAAAGAATGAGAATAAGAAGGATTAAAGTACAACATTCCCTGCAAGCACTGTCATTCATGCTACCAGTCTACTGAGTATTTGACCCACATTTGCCAGTGAGTACTGAAAGGTAGTTCAAGCCAGTGCTCAAAAAATATTGGCCAGACTACTCATTAGAGTTTTTAGAGTATTGAGGGGGAGAAAAAAGAGACTGTCTCTAAAGTTTTTGCTCAGGCCTGGTCGACTCAGGTTTTGTAGTGGTACAGCTATTTCCATTCAAGGTGTGATATTTTTTACTGAAATAGATAAACCAGTACTAGTTGGAGACACTTGTACTGGCACAACGGTGCTTTATTCTAGTACAGCTTATTCGCCTGCTTGTATGGAAATAGAAATTCAAGCATAAATAAGCTTCTTTATACTGGTGTAACTGTTCCTACCCTAGGGAAATTAAACCATTTTTACTATACTAGTGTAGTTACAATTTTGTGTGTAGCCAAGCCTTTGCAGTAGTGTGCCTTCTGTGTAGAAAAGCCCTCACGGAGGCCAGTGCCTCGCTGTGCCAAAAAGCTGCAGAAAGTCAATGAGATTATTCAGGTATTAGTTATTTCACTGGATCGTGCTATCAAAACCTGGTGGAGGAGGAGAAATGCTTTCATTTATTTTAGTTGTCTGCTAAAATAGCCCATGTATCTGGCATCGACTTGCAGTGGTTTTGTTGATATCTAGAGGCAGCAGGCAACAGAAATGAGAGTCAGTTTTTCGTAACACATTGCAACAGGAAGAGTAACTTTTACAATGTCTTCATAAGTTCGTTTTACAGGAGGAATAAAGCTTTGGTAGCAGAAGCCTGTCACTTTTAGTCTCTCTGCTTGAAAATGAGCATCCTTCCCTTGCTCACACCTGGGTATCTCCAATTTAACTCAGCACGATGTAGAAGCACAAAGCTATTATCCTGTGAGATAATAGCCTATTCAGTTGTCATCTCTTACAGACAGTGTCTGTTAAGCAAAAAAAAAGAAGAAATACAACTTTTAAGGGTAGTCAGCAATTATGTGAATCTTTTCACCTTAGAATGCCTTGCAAACTCTAGTTATATTTAAACTCATATCGCTGGAGTATGCCTGTGGAACTCTGTGTGGGTGCTCTGTCCTTTTTTATATGCTCTGTGTAAACATACCAGGAAGATAGGCAACACTCACAGGTCAGTGTATGCAGCAGGAAAATGCTTGGGCTGTGCATAGCAGTGCTTGGGAAATGGTCGAGCTCCTGCTGTCGGGACTCCTGTGGGAGGAGAGGGAAGGGAAGAGAGGGGAAGGGAAAGGCAGGACTTTGTTTCTCACAGCCTCAAGTTGTGCTCAGAAATGGAGTCAGCCTCCTCATTTAGGTGATAAGAAAAGTAACTCAAAGAATGGGTGGAAATTATTTTTAAATACCTGCTGACAGTATGATTACTTACGGCATTACAGACAGAGTATGCAAGTTGGTGACCCAAATCTTTTCCCACTAAATATGAACCCACAGTCTTCTTCTCTTTGTCTGTAATAATTTAGAGGTCATTTTGGCAGTATGAAAAATGGATTAATTCACCTGCTATCCTGATGGCCATTATGGGAAAATCACAAAGTCAGGGAAGTGTCTTGATTTTTACGACTGAAGTCTTATGCAGACATGAGTCTATTATTCAGCTGCAGAGCTCTGTGGCCCTTGAAGCTGAGTTGCAAGGGTGAAGGTCACTGCTCTGCCAGTAATCACATTGCCATTACATGAAGTTTTAATCAGCAAATACTGGGCAGATACAGCTCCAGTACCATACTGTTAAATACAATGGAATTTGCCCCACAGATGACTGTAGGTCCTTGTTGTTAAATCAACTCTGCCTGTTTACCTTTCAGCTGCAGGTTAAACATATGAAATGTGCCATAATCCAGCTTTTCCCACATCAGAGGCTTGAAGAAACCACTTTCCTGTAGCACTGCATATAAAGAGGTAACTTTTCTTCATTTGCCTTACATATCAAAATTCAAGGTAATCAGTCATTCATTCTACATCATAAATAATACATGTACCCAACCAAACACAAAAGGCTGTACTTCTTTCTGTTTTCCCTCCACACTTTAATAAGATCCTCTGAATTTCAAGATGAAATGTGCAGTCTCATATTTAAATCATTAGGTCCCTATGTGGCATTTTGTCTCATTTTTGCAAGGTCAGGGTGCCCAATGTGCTCAAAGAAAGAATGAAAGATAATGACTTTATCAGCAGAACAAAAAACTGATTCAGGGTGAAGAGGAAATAGGGGACCCATAGAGGGTAAAGGCTTGCTGGGGATTTGCAAGAGAGCTGTAAATCAGTGGTTTCACGCTATGGTGAGATTCATGGTACAGTGTCCTGCCATAATGAGCCCTCTGCTCCTCTGTTGGCCCTTTCCCAGGTTTGGATGTGTTTTGCTGAAAGGGTAGCAGTCCAACTTCCAAAATACTTGTGGCAATTTTAGGGAATCTGGAACAGTCACCCAAACAAAACAGCATTTCACAATATCAATATGTGTCCAGTAGCTAAAACTTCCTGATTTCTGTGCAGTTTCTGGCCATGATTACTTGTTTGGAACAGAGAATGGTCCTGAGACCCAGTAAGCCTGGCTTACATTTTTTGCCTCCTCTCAGACTTCCTCCATGACTCCAGGCAAATCCATTCTTGTATGTCCCGGTTTCCAGGCCTGTGTTCATATAGGATTCCTCTCTGCTGGCCTCCCCTGTCCTGGCTGCTTCAAAGGAAACCTGCCCAAGGATGAAGAGGGGGCTGAATTGTTGTGCATTTGTTAAGCACTGGGGAGGTTCAAATCTTAGGCAGCAGTTGTGGTCCCCCCAACACAGGACTATTATAATAATGTGATTATTTAACTCAACTAGCTTCCCTGGCTGTTGAACTGCAGATATTTATGGTGGGTGGCCACCTCAGAAAGGTGGTGTGGGTAATGTTTGTGAGGCCCTGCTTAGATTAAAGGTGTTAAGTTGTCTTTACTGTCAGGTCCCAACAAGTGCTGGGCACATGAATGCATTGGGCACAGAAGCATCAAAATAAATGCTGCAACTCAGTTTTAGCACGGGCAGAAGCAGGACCTCAATCACAATCCAAGAAACAAAAAGAGAAAAAATTTGGCAAGCAAAGTACACTATATTCTCATGTCATCTTTAAATAACCATTTAACTAAAAATAAAGTCACCTATAAATCCAGACAGAGACACATGATTGAACTCCAAAGCTAGTTTAGAAAAAAGGTTTCCAAAGCTCACATGCTTATATGTTATCTTGAACCACAATGACCTGGGCAATGCCAAGACCCCTCTCAGCAGGGACAATTTAGGCACAAAATAGCTACAGAAGTGCATAATTGAATATAGTGTTGAATGAGTAACACTTGCAAAGTGTCATGCCTTGCCCCCCAGCTATACCCATGGTAAATTTTGTCCAGCTAAATAAATCTTCCATGATGCTCAAAGCTGCTCTCCCTCTTCTGTGATGCCCCTGACAGGACCTTTCTGTAAGAAGTGAGGAGATCACAAAGGACCCTTACAGGTAATTAACTAGACTGTGGGAGTGGTCCAGCAAGTGCAACCGCTTGACAACTTTATGACAAGTAATCTCATTCAGTCATGGTCCAGTTTGGGCTGATTGTACTCTTCTGGCAGGTTGCTTCTCCACCAGGACAGCTGTCCCAGGCACCCACTGCAGCACCAAGCTTTGCTTTGCTCCCACCATCTCCCAGGCCCTATTTCCAACTGGGATGCTGGGGCAAGAACAGACCTTGGCAGCTGGGGTGGAGCTCATGGCATCACTGCTTGGCAAAGAGGTCAGAGATTTCCAGAATCCAGAATCTCCTCACAGCCAGCACAGCCAGACCATAGTGGTGAATAAACCACTGACCACAGAGCAGTCACAGACCCAAGCTGAAGATTATTCATGAGAGGAATGGATTGTTTCCCCCTTCAATTATCTTTTTACTACTGAAAATAAATTTTAAAAAATCCTTTAATTATATGGGGTTTCTTTTCAAGTCCAAGGGTTCAGGATAAACCAGCAGGCTTAAGAAAGAAAATGACCATAAAGGAAAAAATGAAGAATTCAGATTATTCAAAACATATATCCTTTTGTAATGATTTTCCTCTCTTCTCTAAGATGCTGAAAGAAGATGGGCTGATAGATGTATTCCTGAACAGCCCTTTGTACGTGACACATCTGGAAACTGGAATATATACAATGAGTTATATTGACTGCCTTGCACCTAAATTAATCACAACCCAGATGGAAAGCAAAAGATTTTACACACACACACAGATATACACACAAGCAGGTGTCTCACCTCCTGAGGAGGTTGTAAAGGAAACCTGGAAAGTGATGGATGAAAAAATAAGGACTCTTAAAAAATAAGAGTCCTCCCTATGTTTGTTTAAATATGCATCCCCTGTAGTGCTTATCTAAACCCAGAGCTCTCAGAGATGCTGATAAGCATGACAGACCTATTAAAGCTTCATTTGAAAATCTCCAGAACATGCACCCAGCCCCCTGTTGACTGAAACCCTGCTGTCCCCAGAGCCCCCAGGCTCATGCAGAAACATTAGCAATGTCTAAACAAGCAAGGTGTATTGCATCTCTGTGTCTCATCACTTCAGGCATAACTGGTAAGAGTCCACAGCTCCCCTCTCTCCCTGTAAATGTTGCTCAAGTATCAAAAATTATTTTGTCTTCAGATCCTGACTCACAGCCCAACTTCATCCCTGGGTCCTGTGCCACACATTTTAAGCCAAAGACTGAGGTTTTCCTTAAAAACTTCTTTCCTAGCTTCCTTTGCTCCTCCTAGCAAGCAGCCAGATCAACTGCTAGGATAACCCTGGCTGCTCCTAGAAAACAACTGAATGAGCTTTGCTTTCTTCCTCCTAGAGGGCACAGTGTTCCCAGCTGCTGAGGTGACTCAGGATACCCAGAGGGATTTTTCTGATGCACAAACAAATCCTATGGAGGGAAGAAGAAGTCACAAAGAGGGCAGGGGCAGGGAGCCACCTTTCAAAAGCAGCCTGATGCAGTGTGCCTCCCAGAGTGTGGCAGGGCCTCAGCAAAAGGATTCACTGGAGATGGCCTTAGGCCCTTTTTACACATGCAGTCCTAGGCATGGGATCTGGGTCAGTTTCTGGAGACATTATGGTTTTATGGGGTCATTTGACTGAAGACAGTCAAAGGTGCACAGCAAGAACCTGCTCATACTTGTTTTCATTTCAGCACAGTCCCAGAAGATGGGCATTAGTGAAGGAGTGACTATAAACTCCCTCTGTGTCATGGGGCATCCCCTTTCCTACCCCACCACAGGCTATTGAAGCTCAAACTCCACCATGACTTGTTTGTCTCACAAATCTGCTCCCCCAAGAGTGTAAATCTTGCCCTCAGATCATGAACAAAAGTTTGTCAGTGACACAGTTCAAATTTTTCTCCCCCCTCTATGGATTATGAACTGTCACTCTCTTTTGCTGGGTCTTGTCCATGTGATTGTCATTAGCTTGTGAGCTTCCTACAGAAAAATTTCCCATGGGGATACAGAGCTGTAAGTGGTCTTTTGTGGCAATAAGCCACACTTACTGCCTTTACAGATCATCACTTTTCCAGCTCTAGGGTTTGGAGCCTTCATAGCAGCTGAAAGACGATTGCAGTCCTTCTGTCCCTTATTTAAACCTAGTCAACATGTGTTCCTGGGCAGTTTATAGTTCTTCACTTGGAAATGTGGAGAAAAAACTTGTGAGCTGAAAAAGGGGGCTAAACCTTGACTTTCACTGACCTCATGTTCAACCACAGTGAGCTCTTGGGTATAGCCCTGCCTCTCTCTCCTCTGCAAGTTCAAACCACATCCCCATGTCAGGCAGCTGCTGCAGAGGGACCAAAAGGGTGTTTTCTCCCTTCTGCTGAGATTTGAGCTTGCTTGCAGCCATGTAGCTGAAGAGTGTATTTGCACAGCAGAATAGCTGGTAGCTATTGTGGTAGAAATGGGCTCTGTAGCCTGCTCAGCCTTACAGGTAAGTACCTGCCTCCTTAACAAGCTGTTGTTTTGGGCCAATTTTTAGGATCATCTTGTATTACAATAGCCCAGGCTTTAAAGCTTTGATGTCTCTCTGATAGCAACTTCTGTTTAAGACACGTTTTTTCCTCTGTTATTACTCTGAAAGTGCACAAAGATGTCCTAAAGTGTTTCTTAATTGTTTTGACCTGTAAGGTAGTTTTCTGATAGCCTTGTTCATACCCATCAGGAGGACTAACGAAGTGGATTGTCAGATTTCTCTACCAAGAGACAAGGTCATACGATTTTTGAGAAACTCTCTCTCTCACTGCTGGGAGTTCAATGTGTAGAAGCAAAGAGCTGAGCACATTTGGGTTCACCTGCATGGCTGCTTTGCTAGTGGTAGTGGTACTCCACATGTTCTCCTGCTTCAAGGCACAGGTGGATGGCTTCTTCCAAGTCCTCAGGCTCCCATCAAGTATGACAGCAAGAGGCATGCCTGAAAGTCTGAGCTGGAAGAAGAAAAAGAGAGAGAGAGAGAACCTGAATTTCTCAGCTAAAGTGTAAAGAAAATACATAAACAGCTTTCCTATCTTTTGTGAGATGAGAGAAGCGGTCAGGCAAGTAGACTGGACTTTTTGTTATGGTTCTCTTTCAGGCCTTAAAGGAGTTGGATAAAAGGCACCATTTCATATCTTTCTTTTCTAAGGATACTGAATATAATATGTGGTTTTATCTGATTAGAGAAGCAAAATCCTGACAGAAGGGGAAAAGAAGTATCATTTTCTAAGGGAATGCTTCCTGCTGGTTTTTGTAGCCCCTGGGCCAGGCTGTAAGCCTTTGGACATGATAAACTCTGTGACCTCCTCATGGGAATAAAAGGTGGTTTGATTTTTTTTACCACTTTCTTTTTCTTTTTTTTTTTTTTTTCATTACTGCTCCAAGTGATATGAAGCTTGGCTGGAGATATTAAAGGACATTAAATTACTTGGTTTCCAGAGCTCAGTTTCCTTCTTAGAAGGACTGTTTCTCTCTCTCTCTCTTTTTTTTTTTTTTTTTTTTTTTTTTATTGGCTTGATAATTTGATGCTGCTGTCTGGGAAAAGGTCAGGCCTGCTGTCATTGTACAGCATTTCTGGGTATATTCTTAGATAGGAAAATGCTGGGTACTGTCACACTGTCACCATCCATGCTATACAGTCCTGTCTTGCACTTAATATTGCAAAAACATCTCACAATTTCCTTAATAGAATTGAGGTGCATTTGTAGGGTACTATTACTCTGCAGAGCATTTGCAAGGGTGATTTCTGTATCAGATAGAGATGACATCTTAATTGCTGGTTGTGGAAAAGTCCTCTCCTTCTAGGCTGAAGGCAGCTCCTGCTGAGTCAGTGCTCGTAGCTCTCCTGTCCTGAGACTGAATGCAGTGGTCTGAGCTTCTCTTTCTGATGCACTCCTCAATTATATGTGTGACACCAGCCAAGTCAAAGCAGGAGTTCCTTCCAGGTGGAGGAAGTGGTGGGGTCCTGTCCTTCTAACACTGGTCAAGGAATTGTATCATGAGAAGGGAAACTGTGACATCCCCAAACTCACTGTTTGCCTGCAGCACCATAGGACCAGAGCTTTCCTGGATTTTCCCTGGGTATCCTTTACACTACTTACAGCTCATATCTCCAAGACAGGCCTTTTAACATGTATTCAGCCTGTCCCTCATCCATGGTCGTGCTGGTTACAGGAAATGACTTCTTGTGGGTTTTATCCACAAGCTCTTGGGTCACCCCAGCAAAGCCCTGGCAGCCCTCTCTCTCTGTCACCCACCTGGTCCATGTGGTGCAGCACTGCCCATTGCTGCATGAAGCAGCTCTGCAAACAGAGCTCAGCCTCCTGTGAAGCCCCAGTGTCTGTAGCTGCCTGCTGGACACCCTTACAGGGCTATGTTGGAGGCACAGCTAGCTGTGGTTTAGAGAGGTGGAAAGAGAGAGGCTGTTTCTCCAGAGAGCTTGAGGGAGAGGCAGAAACCAGAGCCAGGTGCTCTAGTGCCCATCTCCACAGTAGCTTAGGTGCACCCCAAGAGACTGCCAGGTGTTTGTTGAAGGAGCTATAGGATTCCTGAAGGCCAGCAGGTGCTGCTGACAGGGCTGAGCTGGGCAGGGCTGTCAGGACTGCCAAGATTTGCTGTGCCCTGTCCAGCCTGAGCCAGCACCATGGGATGACCTGTCAGCCCTATGGTTCCTGGGAGATCACACAGTCCAAACAGGTATTTGCCCAACACAGATTTCCAGCTTAGGAGACGTGGCCCAGTGAGGGAAGTGCTGCATAGCTCTGTGTCTCATCTTGTCCTTCCAAACTGCCTTCAGCTGCCACATTACTTCTTGTAGTCATGTCACTTTTTTCTAGGGTGTATTGACTCTTCCTATCGCTTCCTTCAGACAGTGTCCCCCACTCTCCCATCCTTCCCACCTCAGCAACCTGTGTCTGCTGTTCTGTAAAACCCTGCACTGGTCCTCCCCTGCCAGCCAAACCAACAGGGGTGCCTGCCCCATGCAGTGATAAAACCTCCCTGTTTAAATAAGCATATCCAATCCAGGCTTTTTTTCCTGGAGTCTCTGGCAGCTAGCTGCAATAAAAGGGGCTTTTGCCATTCTTCCTTTCCCCCATACTCAAGGAAAAGTGCTTCCCCCTGTGTGTCCTCCTGCACTCAGAGCATGTTCCCTTGCAAGGTCACAGCTCCTGCCCCACACCGTGCACAGGAACATGCAAACACACATCTCATGCTCTGCTCAGTCACCCTCTGCTCATGTCCTTCCCCCTCCATGAGTCCTGGGGCCTGTGGCAGGGGTCTGCCCTTGAGTTCACCCACATCTCCTGCCTGTGGCTGCCCTGGTGGCTGAGTCACCCCCAACTCACCACTGTGCCCTGACTCCTGCTGCCTCACTTTCCCCAGGAATGCTGGAAAAAGATTTCCAGTAATATTGGATGAATACTCACATTTCTTGCATGACTCAGTCACATCAGGAAAATATCTGAGCTTCTGAAATGAAATTGAGATGTACACATCATCTCACCAGCCCAAGTAAATAAAAACCACGTTGAGATTTTTTCTACCAAATTAATGAGATTAATTTAAACCCCTGTAATATATGTATTTTAGATTCTCTGCTTCTTTTCTGGTTTTAGAGTGCAATTGGGAAGACTCAGAACTACTATTTCAAAAATTGCTATCAGCCTTCAAATGATATCACTACATCCATGCAACAGGCTGAGAATAGAAAGAAAAAAAAAGCTAACATAATGCAAAACTTGTGATGAGACCCTGAGCTGTCAACATCAAATAGTTCAAGATAATTAGAAGACCAGACATGACTTGCCCAAATGGATATTTGATTTACTGCATGCAACCACAAATATATACTCATGGGTCATTTAATTCCTGCTTCTGAAGCAAGGTAGAGACAGTAGCAACTGCAGGCAGAGGTACTGTTGGGATGGGGATGGGGATGAGGTTGGGAACTCCTTCTTTTTGTTGACTTCCAAGAGAGAAACCACCAGGGAGCACAATGCAAGTCAGGAAATCTTGTTCCCATCATTTTTCACCAGCACTTCCCAAATCTTTTGTTACCGGATAACCATGCTTTGCAGCTCGAGCAGTTTGAGTGCATCTTGGTATTGTTGCCTGTGCACTGGGACAAGAAATGGTGATTGCTCTGGAGCTCTGTTACATGGAGCATCTGCCCACACTTACACCTGGTGACAGGACCATACAGTTTAAAACCAGCAATGAAAAAAGTCACCACTCAAGAAACAGGGTGCTCTGTGGCATCCCTGCTCTGCTCTACTGCCCCTTCTTCAAGACCACAAAAAGAGGGGAGATGCTCTGGGCTAGGTGAGGCATTTCTGCATCAGGAGGAGGGTGGAGGCATGGGTGGAGGCTGGCATGCAGTGTGTGAGAGGGCTTGGGGTCAGGCACAGGGGTTAAATGAAGCAGGAAGAAGGTTTTCCACCTCCTAAGATAGCTAAGTGAGAAACTCCCATGTAAGATGAGGAAGAGCAGAGAGATTCTGGGATAGAGCAGGACTGGGAAGTCACTGATTGTGCCCCATCCCTGAGTCATCCCCTTTTCTCCCCCCGGGAGATGCAGGGAGAGGGTAGGAAGTGGATTGGCAGTTTTGGCACTGGGTGTCTGGGACACCAGCCCTCTGTCCCTGGCAATTGTGCCTTAGGGGGAAGCAGAGAGGAGCCCTGGCCCGAGGGGGCTGTGGGGAGGCCAGAGGAGGCAGTGGGAGGAGAGAGTCTCCAGCGAGGGCCATGGAAGGAGGCAAGCCCCAGCAAAGCACTATTTTCAGTCTGTACTGTCAGGCAGGATTTGTTCAGGGACCATATATTTCCCCATTGTGACAGCTCTGGCAGACGGTGCAAGCGTGGCTGGTCCAAAGCTCTGCTCAGGGGCTCACTTCCTAATTAGGAAGAGAATTTGGGAAGAGTTCCTGAATGTTTTGCTGTTGTTTACCAACATCCTGGTGGTCACCTTGCTAGGGCAAAGCAATTCTGCAGCCTGGAGGTATTTGGTAAAACCTGCCAGGGGACAGCTGATAGAGAAAGTATTCATGGCACAAATGGTCACACAAAGGTTCTGTCTGCACAGGAAGGGATGCACAGGCTTGGAGCTGACAAAGAAGACAACTGAACAATTAGTTTTGAGGATGTATTTAAAGCAGAATAATGAACCTTATAGAGGAAGTTTTCATAGTCAGAGTGCAGGAACAGGAGAGGATCAAGCAAATTAAGAGGCGAATGGAAGTAAAATAAATTCTTTTAAGGAAGGGCCTTTATACACAACCAATAATTAACTTGTGAAACTTACTGCCCCAGCTGCTATTATTGAGGTCAGCAAAGAAATAAGATTTAAAAAGGCCCATGAATAATAAAAAACACCAAGCGTTGCACTCAGTAGAATAACAAATTACAAGGGATATAAATCACCATGCTTTAGATCTTAAATAATAATAAATTGCCCAGTGATTAGAAGGCAACTTTTGCTAGGGGCAAGTTCCTTGGTAATTGCTCATTTTAGCACTTCTTGCCCTTTTTTCCCCTGAATGTGTAGTGCTGGCCACTGCCTGAACAAGAGAAATGAGTTCTTATGGCAAGCAGACATTTTCTCTGCATAGTGTATTACAGGGAAGAATTTCAGCTTCTTCTCTTATATAAGAATTACTTAAAGGGGAATTTCCCTTATATAAACAGTACAATAGTAGCAAAAACCTGCATTATGCCATTGTATTCTGCAGTGTTGGGTTAAGAGTTAAAATAAATAAATTTTAAATTATTTTAGTACTTTTAGCTTTCCCAGACTGGTTCTTAGTTTTTATCATACTTTTATCATCTTATTTGTTTTTGGGCTTTTTTATGGAGGTCATAAAAAAAATTTCAAGATAAACATTTTGCTTAGACTATTGTATTTTTGTGGCACCTGCTTTTGACTGGTCTGCCAGACAAACTGATTTATAGATTGGATAAATGCATGTTACTTCAGCTGACACACCAGAAGGCCTAGGTTCGAGCTATTTAGACTCCAGCTCCTTCCTAATAGAGATTAATACAGTTCTCTGAGTTAACATTTAATTTCTGGGCTGCCAAAAAGAAAGTAATTTGGAGCAGCTAAGAGACAGTCGTGGAGCTGAGCTGGGTACAAATTGAATCAAGGCTTTCAGAGCTCCTCTCACTGAGGCAATGCTCCCTGGCTTGCTTCCTAGCAGGATGCAGGGCAGTGTTACTGGCACAGGCGCTCCACAAAGACATTTTGTGCTGCTTCCCCATCCTGAGGTTTTCCATATGTTTTCTCCTTACTCAGTAATTAAGCAGGGCTCAGGCAGCACCACCTCATTGCCCTTGGGATGAGGAACGTGCTTGGGAAAGAGGTTTTGTAGCTTAGGTCTGTCTGTACAGACCAGTGGTTATTCTGGTGGCACTCAGCTCTGCTAGGCATCTCTGTGGGCATTCAACAGGCACACTCCTTTATATTAATAGGGTTTCTCCTGTGACAATTCAGAAAAATTGAATTGCCTTCATTTTTGAAGAGAAGGCAATTGCACTAGTTTTCTGTTTCCCCTCACCATAGCACCCTGCTGAAACACAACACCTCACCCTTCTGAGTACCCCTAACCCTTTTCTCCAGCTCAGTTTGCCACAATAGCAGGATATAACTACCTGAAACCAAGTTTGGCCATCTCCCCTTCTCTGGGCAGTCACATTGTTGGTACAGTAAAACTGGACTCCTGGATGACACCAAAGCTGCTCCTAACCCACATCTGCCCCTTCTCTCCTCAGGAAAGCGTGATCAGTCCTGCCCCAGAGAGAGAGACTAATAATACAGTCTCCACTGTTTTGGACCAGCTGCTTCCCTAAAATTAAATGCACTGGAGTGCCTGGCGTTTCTTCTGAGGAAGTGTTTATAAATGTTAGGCAAGGACTTTACACCACTGGTTATCACTTTGCAGGATGTGCTAATAAGGCAATGCTTGATGGAGCACCGACATCACCCATACTGCACAAGCAAAAGTGGTGGCAACATTCATCTCCCAGAGGGAAAATAGGGAACAACCTTCTTAGGGTTTAGATTCAGAGGGCAAAGAAACTAGAAAAGATG
This sequence comes from Oenanthe melanoleuca, assembly GCF_029582105.1. NCBI lineage: Eukaryota > Metazoa > Chordata > Aves > Passeriformes > Muscicapidae > Oenanthe > Oenanthe melanoleuca. Next base: position 67,882,935 of record NC_079335.1, read on the forward strand.
TATTTGCATGAAGGGCAGCCTACATTATCCTAACTCTGTACTGAGGACATGATTTTCAGGTTTTCCACAGGATTTTTCATACCTGTCGTATTTTATACACACACACACACACACACACAGATATGTACTGTTTGGAAAAATGGGATAGTCACAATTCTTTAACAACTTCTGGCAATTCAGGCTGGTGTGGGACAGTACTCCCCTAGCACAGCCCTGGCCAAGGTTAGCAGCTGGCCCCTGTGGTCTCAGTGGCAAGGGGACAGCAAGGGGAATGGCCACACACAGCACAGTGACCTCCTGGTGCCACCTTATGAATGGACAGCCTGTGGCCACACAATATTTACCTGTGAACACAAATGTTTAGCAAGAGCCTTTGGTTTGTTTTACATCATATTTCTGTCTCACCACAGGGCACTTATCACCATTCACCTGATTATTTAGTGTCAAACGGTTCTGCTAACTTTATTCAGCTGGGCTCTTCTCAGGGAAGGACGGCTGTTCCCATCCACTGAGTCCTTGATGGAGCAGATAAGTCAGCATGATCCAGCTTATTTTCTTGGCCTCCAGACAGAGAGAAAGTAGATGAAGAATCATAGAGCCTTGAGACCAAAGGAACAAGAAAATTATTGAGGTTAACGATGTCTTGGATTGAATCGACACAATTTTGGCTGATCTTAGAAGGAATTTATGGTACTCAGAGATGAGACTCTGCACCCACATAGACAACTGGGCATTCCTCCCACGACTGTATTATCTGGCCTGCTGTCTGTAGCACATAAATCTGCTGCTGGTATTCTGTGCAAGGAATCCCAGGATCAAAACACACAGGACCAAAAGGGCTTGTGGTGGTGATTTTCCTGGCCTGCTCCTCCCCCTCTGAGGTGCTCAGTTTTTGGTGGCACTGGCAAAGCACTTGGCACCATGGTGTGCACCAGGCCTGTGTGTGTGAGCATTCACAGGCACATGGGAGAAGGAGTGCATAGAGAGCTTCTGTCCCAAATGCTTCCTGCAGACTCTTCCCTCCTCTGCCACTGCATTTCGCTGCAGCTCAGGAAAATCTGCTTTTGCACTGTTGGCTGAAAGTTATTAGGAATATTAGCATTGTGAAAAGGAGGTCTTCCTCTAAGGCACTGCAAACTAACTTAGAGAACATATAGATACAAAATTCCAAAACTCCACAAATCAAGTAAAGGAGATGATTCAAAATAATACAATTAACTACTTTTTTTTTTTTCACCCTGTTTCAAAATCATTTTTTCTTCATGACAGAGTTCTGCTGGAAAAAATACTTGCTTCAGCTATGGATTGCAAGCAATTACCCAAGAATGCTCACTTGTTTGTTTGCTTGCAGACAGAACCTCATTCTTCACCCTAGAGAACAGGTAAAATGGCAAACCACTCACTATGACTATTTGCTCATCCTCATTTGAGGCCTGTAATTGATACACTAAATGACGTGATATGTTCCTATTCCCTTGGTGCTGTGATTAGATGAGTGGATCTCTTTTAAACAGAAGAACAGTGAAATAATGACTAGTGAATAATAAATCTTTGTTTTCATCCTAATACTCTGTGGAATATCAGGTGTGGTAAAAAAAGTGGCTATCCCCCAAACAATTTGCTCAAACAAAACCCTTGTTCTGAATTCAAATGCTGTTTCTGCCATATCCAGTCATCTGTAGCCAGAGGCTTTGCAGAGAAAGTGTTTCAAGGAATGATTTAAATGAAAATGGGCGGCTGCTTGGATCATAAAAGAGGGAAGTAGTTCCAAGAATGAGAAACTGCAGAAAAAGGGCCAAAATCATAAAATGTAAATTTGTGCTTTAAGGAATTGCTCCCTACTTTTCAGACAAAGGGAACTGCTTACCCTCCACTCCCTGGGAAGCCTGTCTCTGGCTCAGGGAGAAGGGGAGCTTGGGAGTTTGATGGGAAGGGGATGGATATGGTAGAGAAGTGGCCCCAACCCCAGCAAGTGCTGCTTTGCCATTGCTGAACTCTGGCTGTGCCCGAGGCACCAGGCTGCTGACAGCCAGGGAAAGGCTCCAGTGCAAGGCCAAGAGCCTTTGCTTCTGGAGGAGAAGGGCAGAATTCTGCAGCAGCATGGGCTGTGAGGATTTCGCTGCTGATATGATCACGGAGATCGAGGACGAGCGCGGCTTTTAAAAAGCGCTGCAGGATGCACACACATCCACCAGCACCGTGCATGCAGGCAGCAGGTATGATGGAATGCCCGTGGAATGTGGGTGTGTGTGTGTGCACACGTGTGCACACAGCATCAGGCTGACAATTGAAGCTGGTTTCTAAGAAACAGTTTGTTTCTAACACAGTTTGGGGATGCGATAAGCCTGACTGCTTGCTGAGTTAAAATTGTCTTATGCTGTGTAAAGGATTTTTATATTGTTCTATTAATCTTAAATTAATTTTAATAGTTTTATTAGATTTACTTAGGTATCTGCTTTGTTTGCCTCATTGGATTATCCATTATGAGGGTTAGATTTCCCTCAAATGTGGATATATGCATGTTGCTATAGCTACCCTGGTTCTGGCTATTTTTTCCATAAAGCCAGAGTTCTGAACAGCCTTCCTGTTCTAGCATCTGAAACAGTTCATCCATAGTTTTTTTATTCCTGTGTATCTTGCATTTAAGACCACAGAAGCTTCTTTTTCATTCTCCTCTTGTGGAATAGTAAGGATCTTTATCTGAGGACAATTAAGCTTCACTTAGGTACAGGTGGGAACAAAAGGTGTTTGAAGAGCACCTCTGAAATTAAGAATTTACAAAAGGCACAGTGAGGAAAGCTTGGAAAAGGAGAGCTAAAAGCCCTCCTCTGCAAGAATTAAATAGCAGGAAACTAAAGAGGAAAGGCCAAAAACTAAAATGCGTGTTAGGGATGGAGAAAACACGCACAGCTTTCTTGTGTGTGCTATTCTGTTGACAGAGGACATCACTGGAACTTACTTCCTATCAAGAACAGGGGAAAAATCTGGCCTGAGACTCAAGTTCCCCATACAAGGTCTCACAGGAAAGAGTACTCTTGAGAACAAATTCTGTCTGTGTAGAGTGGTCCAGGGGCACAGTGCAGTCCACATTCACAAACAACCATCTGACACCTGTGTTCAGGTGAGACTCAAAGGAAGAATGGAGGGACATGCAGGCAGGTGGGTGAACTCAGATGTGAGACAGATGTTTTGTTCTGCAGACAGGACAGAAATTTTATGGTGCTACCATATATCCTATCTGACAAAAATTGCGTGTAGGAAATCCTTCTTACATGGCTCCTGAGGTTGCTTCACCTAGAAGCAAGCCCAGTTTATAGCTCAGAGTTTCTTATGCAATGTTCATACCAAAAGGCTGACTGAGAAATAGCGTAGAGTTGGTGGCACGAATGCAGAGCATGGGGTCAGGGGGTGCACCAGTTTCCCTATTTGTGCTTGACAAGCTGTATAGACATAGCCTAGAATTATCACCATCCTCTACTCCATCGACATCTCTGGTATTTCCTCCAGGCCCTGCAACTGGCAGCACTGGATTCTTATTTTACCTGGCATCTGTTGTTTCCTTCAGACCAAATGGTAGCCAGTGTGTCTCATACACTTTAATATCATATTAGCAAAGTCCCAAAATATGTTTGAACACTGGGAATGTGGTTTCCTAAGGTTACAAATTGTCAACTATTTAAAAGTGCAATTCAAGGTTTTTGAATGGGGTAAACAAAATAGGGGAGAGAAGTTCCTACCAAGTAGGAGTTTTTAGCTTTCAGTTACCTGAAAATACTTGAAGTTGATTCAAAAATAGAGAAGAAATCATTGGTTCTGTGAGGCATCCCTAAGTCCTTGCAGTTACTGATTGCCTCACCTCAACCAGCCCCAAGTGTTTGGACTGTAGGACTGGCATTTAACCTCGATTTCACATTTCATTGAATGCCAAGTCCAAAGGCTTTTATTATTCAACAGTTCATCGAAGCAGAAGGGTGTGACTCTTTGCAGAAACAGAGATTTCAGACTTGATGAGTATCAAGCTACACCCTTATCACATATTGAATTACTTTATGATTTCTAAAAGCACAGAATAGATTGTCCAGGATATACAGTGAAACCTTGCCATTCATCAGCAAATACTATAAATGTGACCTTATGTTCCTCGAATGAGCTGTAGATGTAATTCACATTTCCCTGACCCCAGCTGTTGCCTATCTTGCCTCTCCTGAGTCCTCTCCCAGCTCCATAAGGGCAGCCTTTCCAAGAAGTATTCAGCATCCTTCACTTTTTTCTTGGTGTAAAGAACTAATGTTTCCCTACCTCAATCTGCAGCTATACCTTCATGCCAGCAGAGCACAATGCCCTTTACGTGCCCTGGGACCGCAGGCTGAAATTAAATTCATACTTTGGGGATGCAACTGGTGAACTGAGCCCTGGTTACACTTTGGGCTCAGTCCTCTGCATGCTTTTGCAAGTGAGAATTTCCTCTCTTCCCTGTTCCAGGAATCAGGCCCTGGGCAGATTGCTGTCTTTCAACTGCTCTCCTCTAAACTCTGGCAAACAACACTGTTATTGGGCTGAGGAACACAGACTGGGGAATAACCTTGAGACTGTAAATGTCTTCAAGGGGATGCTGCTTAATGAGGGCACTGTTTTGATCTTTCCTGCACCTTTTTTTAGCCACCACTTATGATCGAATGTTAATCATTTAGATAAGGGTAGTCTGCAACACAGACTCACAGAGGTTATATGATATGCAGCTAAGTAATACATATTAAAGCTCAAACTTTGTGCTAAGATGCTAATGATCAAGTTATCTACGTCAAGGACACCTTGACCTGGTAACCTGAACAGAGACAGCATCCCTTTTACTGTAAACAAATGCAGAGGGCTGTGTTTATGTGATGGTGACTAATAATATTAAAGCAGTGTTTTGCCCAAAGATTTATAATTTTTCTTCACCTCCTGCAGCACAATCTTGGTCATCACCCACTGCTGTATTAGTCAAATGCCTTCTGGGTATCAAGATTCAAAGTAAACAGAATGTGCATAAGAAGTCGGTGTCCTGACAAAATGTAGCAGAGACCAACCTCTGTAATCTCTTCCATACAGAGGCACCAACAAGATGTTTGGAAATCAAAGGTAAGAAGGAAATGGTGCCTTTCCCAACCACTGATGACCTTTCGTCACGAGAGCTATTTCCTTCCCTTCTTTACCCATGATAATTTCATGTTCACTGCTCTTCCAGTTTCATCCTTCACTGGCATAATTTTCTTTGAAACCAGTTGATCTTGCTCTTACCCTCCTTTTCCTCTTTTTTTCTTATATACACAGTCTTCTAGTACAGAGAAACTTACCTCTGTTTTATGTTCAGGAGAGAATCCTTGAATAAGAAAGGATCAAAAACTTCGGACTTCCATTTCTCTAGCTCCATGGATTTTAATTTGTTTATACTCGTGGTGTGTCCAGCACAACATATCTGCTATCTGCTGACTTTGCTCATCTGGGTCTTTGCTTTGTAATCTGTATTTTGAGAACTAGCATCTTGCCATTATCAAGAAACTATGCTTAAGTAGGGAAATATGAGTTATTTTGAACTTCAACAGAATGAGATATTCATCACTAAACCATTTAGGAGTAAATTTGCTTACCTTAAGTTTTAGAAACAAAGAAAGATATTCTGCATATTTTCTTGAAATAGCCCATTCTGCAATTCAATTAACTGCACCAAAATAGCAGAGTAATAATACTAAATTACACTGGGATACCCTAAACTCCCAGCACATTTGTTTAATCAAAAGTAAATGTTGTATCTACAGAAAATTTTTAACAATGTGTTATGACTACAGCACGTCTCATAATATGTTATTAAACACAATAAAGAAAGTAATATAAAAACATCTGTTTAGAGGAATAATGGTATTTTAATGCAAATATCTGTCTGCATTACCAGGCTGCTACAGATAATAAAAGCTATGCTAAATATGACAGAATTATCTAATGTTTTATCTTCTTATTTTTAAGTTTGGCTTGGGCACCTTTCAGTTTTCAACTACTAACTGCTCAGCATGGTATTTAAGTTACCCAAAGACATATTATATAATTTATTTATATAATTGGTTCCAGCAATATGCTGAGTGTTGTTTGAAGCACAGTGATAAAAACAGCTCTCACTGCAAATTATTTACAGTCTAGAGAGAGAGGCCAATTCCCTCACAGTTTAAATGCTCAGGACACAAACATCCTTTTAAAATGCTAAGGATCGCAATAGTTTCCAGAAATTTCCCTCAACGGTAGCAAGCTGACTGTGCCCCTTTTGCTCAAAGTGCACTCAGCTGTGGCTGGCAGTGTTACATGGGGTTACCTTCCACTCTGTCTGGAACCTCCAGGCACCCTCAGCCTGTTGCTGCTGGGCTCAGACCTGGACAAAAGTGATTTTGGTTGTGATTTGCCTCGTCTGCAGTTCTCACACATTGGAGTGCTGGAGTCTGCTGGCCAAGGAACAAGACAAGGGACTCTCTCTGCTCCTTACACCAGCGAGGAAAAACCTGGAAAATCATAAAGGGAAGGCATGGTCCCTGCCTCGGAAAAGGAATCTTCTGCTAAGCACTGTGAATCATATTAAATGAAGTAACATGATGGTTGTTAATTAAACCATCATATAAAAAGGGGATGCTTTAGCAATTTACTTGCATCAGGCATTTCTAAAATATATGCTGTCCCACCCAGATTTTTCATGAGCTGCAATCTGAGGACATGGCTCTATTCCCAGCTGTGCAGGGGAGATAGCATTTGTCAGGCAGCGAATCAGGCCAGATGAGACAGAGCTGATTCCTGCAAGGCAGCTTAAACAGGTTACAGCACCTCACACTGCACCACGAGCAAGCCTAAGCACAAGAAGAGCTTTGCACGAAGCAAAGCTTCATGATTGCTGCTGCTTGATTTTTACATGAACCAGGTATCAGCCAGCACTCACCAACTCTCTCTCTCTCTCCAAACCATGTTTAATTTATTGAATAATTTCATTTATCACAATCACAAGGGTGCTTTTAAGCTTGAAATGCATTACATCACTAAGAAATGCATGCTCAGAGAGAGCAAACTGTCCTGCCATTACTGTCATTACTATGGTCATTAAATAGAAGTTGTTAATAGTTTTAGTTGCTCTCCTAATCATTGCATCATATCTTGTTTGTGTTAGGGCAAAATGTTTTACAGGCTGGTCACAGCTCTAAAAAGTGGCAGAAATTAATCACCTGCTGTCTCATTGTGGTCTGGGGAAGCTGACTCAAAGCAAAAAAAAAGCCCAAATCACCTCTCCATCAACACACTTGGCTGCTGAGCAGTGGAGCCCTGATTCCCCATGTGCTGGTAGGAGAGGTGGGCTTGGCACCCCAGCACTCCTAAGAAAAGACATACACATAATAGACATACACAAAAGATAAACACACAGTCCCAGCAAATGCCCATTGTCCTCTGCCCGCCAGGGAGTGGGGGTGCAACAGAAAGAGGAACCAAAGAGGAGGCTGGTTTTCTTGAGGGCACTGCCCTAGAGCTGAAGATGAGCCCATATTGGTTTCAGATGGTAGCTCTCCAGGGGAAGTCAGCATGGGTTTTATCTGGCCAACTGCCTCAAAATGAGTTGCTCTAAATCAGTCCCCTGGAATCCAGGCAATGTAAACCTTTCCTGTCCCCAGCACATGCCAGCATTCACAGCTGCTGAGATGTGGGCATACTCCTGCATCCCAAAAATAAATCATGACCATAGCCGATATACCCAGCCCTGCGCCCGAGGCTGCAACTGTCTTAGGGGCCAGCTGTGGAAAATGCAAGGCACTTGGATGCTTAGGAAGTGCTGGCTATAGAAGGGAAGTGAACATGACAAACTCTTTTCATAACTTGTGAGAAGTCAGAGAGACAATAGATGAAAAGCCAAGACAGGGCAAGGTCTGAGGTGGATGCAATGAAATGGTTTTGGAGGGCAGAAAACAGATACATGGATTTATCTCCAAGCCATTGCCCATGTCTTCTCTAGGTGGCTTTGATGGCACTATGCTGAAGTATATCACCCAGGGGCTCTGAGCCATGGGGTCAGATGAACTGAGAATTTTTGTGTGATAATTTATTAGTCCTTTCGAGAGCCAAGAGAAGAATGGGAGAGTGGCACCCTGCTGAAGCCAGGCAAAGAGCCAGATAATGTAAAATGCCCACTGGAGGGTCCCATCACCTCTAATATGGTGGGCTTTGATTGCTGAGTCACTAGCAGATGAATAGCCATTTCACATTGACTCCACTCAAACTATGGACAGCTTTGTAACTTGACAAATACTTCAACTGCAGTAAAAAGAAATCATGCCCAAAGCTCAGTATTCAGCCTTTCCTGTCCTTTGATCCCAAGAGATGAGATGATTGCCAGACTCCCACTTCATACTGGTAAAGGCTGAGGCAGCTCAGCACCTTGCAGAGGCAGATCCTGGAGCTATTTATGAGGAATATTTGCATGTAGTGATGATTTTAACCATTAGCCCAGAAAGAACAGTGCAGTCTGCCAAAGTCCCAAATGTATCAGCTAAAAGTGATAGTAGAATGATATTAGTTGCTGCTACTGACTGTGTTTAAATACCTGGTTCTTTAATAGAAAAGAAATCTGAAAAAAAAAGGTTCATAAAAATATTATATCCTACTGGAATATCTTAAAAACCTTTTATGAAAGACAAATAGTTTAATTATAAACTGAGGCATTCTTCTATCATTGCTACTGTGATTTTTGGAGATGCAGTTTGTGGTTATTCTTTCTAGTTTTCATTTTGGGTGGAAGACAGCTCTGTTTTGAGAGAAAACAGGAAAGAAATGAGGCCAGGAAATTTAAGAGAAGACATCACACAGCAACTTCACAGAAACTCTTCCTATCAGTCATTAAATAATTAAGTAATAGCTCCACAACACCTAGCATTCACCTTTCAGAGCTGGGAGAGTTACGGAGACAAGACCACAGGAAACTCCATCTCCCTATAAAGTAAAGAAAATTGACAGGACAGACTTCAAAATGCTGATGCAGGCAGTAACTTGCTGGTCATAAAAAAAAAAAAGATATAGTCAAAATGTGTTGGATAGAGAACATTGATGAGGTAATTTGTCAGATTGTGAACTGCCTGAAATGTAAAGTCAGTGTCTGATGATGTGTCCCCTTTCACATGTCCTTTTGTCTGACTTCTCCCAGGCCCATTATTTAACCATATAGAATATGTGGTTGGTTTTTACCCCCCACACCTAGCCTGAATAATGGGCAATCAGTAAAAAGTTTCTGAGAAGATAACTCAAAACTTCATTTGAAAGTTAATAAAATTTTAAAAATTAAGCATAACTGAGGAACCTGAGAGGATAATTTAATTTCACTACATAAATATAATCCCATAGTCAGTTTAAAACATAACTTTTAACTGCAGAAATAAAGTTCCAAATATTTTTAAGTGGGAAGCCACACATCCTAGTATTCTATGTACCAAAGACCTAGGTGTCACTTAGGATGTGATGTTCAGAGTTACTTATGTACTTGGAAATCAAATTTAGGTCAGGAAAAATAGAGCCATTTGAAATAACAGCAGCAGGTGCTGAGACCTGGCTGCCTCCTCCACTGATGCAACCACCCTCAAGGATTTCTCAAAATAAGAAGTAAATTACCCTGAGAAGAAAAAATCTGGCAGAGCCACTGCCATTTTACTGATAAAGGGACTGTTTGGTGCTCAGCCACGTTGCCCATACTAGTGTGACCAAGTCTCTGCATTCCTAGCTTGTCTCTTTCTTTGGGCCCTGTTTTGGATAGAACCAGGAGAACATGCTGAAGTCTGGCTACTCATTTGGGTTTTTTGTTGGAATGTTAAGAGTCTTGGACTTGTCACGACCACCATCATAACAGGAAGATAGGAACCAGCCTGGTGGAAGAAAAGCTGACCATGAGAAAAGGCTGGCCTCTTGCACCCCTGGGTGTGCTTGGAGGATGCACAGCTCCTACAGCCTCCTGCTGACCTCAAAGAGAGGACTTGTAATGAGGCTCCTTCATGAAGGACTCATTCACTGAAACACCTTAGCACCTGAGGGAAACAAGTCAGGCTGAGCAGCTCTGTCTGGAGAGAGATACAAGAGGGTCCCATTGCATGAGCATGACGTACTGTCTGGGCTGAAAGGCACACAGCAGGAGGGCGTGCTCTGAGTCATATGTTCACATGTGACATGGGATTGTATAACCATAAACTGCCATGGCTTTGCTTTTTTATAGTTCTGACAGATATAGATGTGACTACTCAGGACAGCAAGAGTGGCTGAGTTTCTCTGCACTAGTATGTTGTAGATACTCAGCTCTAAAATGTCCAAAGATTATTCATTTTGTGTTAGACCATCTGCAGACTCCTAGAACAAATGAAAAAGCCTTTGGGTTAAAACCTAAAATGAAAGCTCATATTCTGCAAGAGGCAGAACAAAGAAGACCCTGATCATGGGGTTGAATTTCTAGCACAGATGCTCATTTTGGCTTCATTTCAGGAGGCTTTGAGAGCACCATGCAATTAAGCAAACTCTTACCCAACATACCCCAGCACTAGAGTTCTACTGACTTGTGTCAAATGCAAGTGATGCTCTGACCCTGGGGTGCAGCAGCCTCCTTAACACTAAACAAAACTGCACACAACTTTTTTTTTTTTCTCCCTGCTGTAGTTTCAGTAAAAATAAATTTTTACATGGGAAAGAGTAAATAACACTATTTCGTTCTTGCTCTAGAACTAGTAGCCGCTCTTTGCTTATTTGGTAACCAGCTGAAGTCCCATAGGATGGTTTCTGAGACATGGAAGATGGTAGCTGGTCACAGCAAACTAGATTGGCAGGTAACCTGGGGGATGTTGTCCATTCCTAAACTGGGACAACACTGGAGAATAGGACAATACAGTAGACATCCTATTTCCCCTAGCAACAATCTTCCCATGAAGGGCAGAACTATTCAGTCCTGCAGTATTCATAGTTTACCCAGTCAGGAAACATATTATTGCCTCATAAAATGGGGCACCTGTCTCATTTTCCATTAAATATTAACAGCAACAACATAGAAATGAACTGTAGTAGTGTTATTATAGTAATGTTCTGGGTAAATCTTATTAAAGTGTACCATAGATGTCAACAATTAGAAAAAAGTAGGAAAACATGAAATACATGAGAAATTGCAGACTGATGTGTTTTAGACATCACAGCATCCTTTTTGCACAGGTAACAAGTACTTCTTCATCCTTCAGTGCTGAGCTACAGAACTGGTAACACTTATCACTTCTGAAGTATCTTTGTTATCAGTAGATAGCAAAGCCTTTGCTTAGGACTGCAGAGGGCCCTTGCAGGGTGCTTGTAGCAGAGGAAAGCCAGGTGCAACCACCTGGAGCCAGCTGTATGAGCTGCAAGACAAGCAGTGCAGAAATAGAGCCGGCACCCTGACGCTGCTCCGGGCACCCTCCCTTATCCACTTAGCAGTGCTTGCTATATAAGGGACAGTCTGCCACATCTACCAGAGACTTATATCCCACACAATCTCCTTAGCCCTGCTGCCTGCCTCCTGACCTTTGTGGGCAGAGTGCACCAAACCTTGCTTTAAAAAGTCACGTACCTCACCCTTGCCTGCCTCAGCCCAGGCAGGAAGCTGCAGTACAGAAATACACACCGAAGGCTGCTCCTGCTGCTTTCCATGCTGACCTTCCCGTTCCTGTTCCCTGTGGACAAGTCTCCTGGAGCCCCTGGATTGTGCTGAGAGTCTCCAGGCTTTCTCAGGGGCTTTCCAGTTCGTCCTGGGTTTAGCTGAGCTGGGGAATCTGCAAGAATAGCTTTTGTCCTGCTGCTGCTGTATTCCTGTTTCCCAGCCTTGCTGAAACAAAAGGGGCACAGGGAACATTTTCAGCGTTGCAGATGAATAAGATTTTTCTGGAACAAACAAAAAGGTCAAATTTGATTCCCATCACAGCTCTTGCACATTTCTAGCTTGTGGGCCCTCTCTGAGACTCGGCCACTTTATGCTCAAAATCCAACCACTGCCTTTTGCCCAGTTTTGGTCCTTTGTACAGGATTTTGTTTAAAACACTCAAGCAAATGAATGGTTTATCCTACTTTTGTGGACCCAAATTGGTTACTAATGCTGTAGACATGAAAGACAGAAAACTAATAAAGACTCAGTTTTGATGTTTCTTTATGTTTTTCAAAATTCCCAAAAGCAAAGCTTTACACATTAAAGCATCCTTAATGTGTTCTGTTCTCACCAGTGGTATCCAAATGGTGTGGCCTGAAACAGACTGAGCTGGGAAACTGAGACTTCAATTCAAATTCAGAAGGCCATAAGCCAGAAAAAAAATTTACAGATTAGCCAAATAATTAGGAATATAATCTTAGCTGTACAACAGTACCTTCATACATTCTCTGTTATTTCCAAAACAAAGAAAGGGAGGAAGAGTGAAAGAAAGAGAGAAAGAGAGAATGAGAGAATGAGAGAATGAGAGAAAGAGAGAGAGAGAAAAAAAAAAGGGCACTACTTTTAGAAATAATTCAGAAATGTCTATTTTATATAAATTCTATTTGTCATGTGAATTAGTCTGTGATAAATTCAGACTTCTCTCATATAATATGTCTACCATACATGCCTTGAGGGGGCAAAGAATTTTGGTGGGTAAGTTCTGAATAGATAAAAGATGTAGTAGGTTTTCCATACATTCTAACAATCCTTAAAGAGAAGGAATATGATAAAGAATATGTACCTGTCTAATCTCTAATCTTTGCCTTAATAGAGTTTATACTTGGGTATAGTCCCAGACTAAGCAGTTTGTGGGAATAGAAGGGAAAGAATGATTTCCACTGTTGGGAAAAAAAGTTTAGTAAAGATTTGGAGGAGGAAGTTAACAAGACTTGATGTTTGAAGCTGATCAGGGCTTGTTTGGCACAGTTCCAGGGCAGACTCTCAGGGATTTTTGCAATTATAGGGACCTGATAAACACTATATTGGAGACTATGCCAGGAGTTTGCTGAATGATGAGAAGAAAATTTACAAATGTATGTGTGAATAAATAATCTTACAGCTGCTTGTCAGGCAGCAGCTTTTGTTATTTGAGCTGTTTGTAGCATCAGCATTTGTTCCCTTAAAATATTTATCTGATCTGAAATTGCAAGAGGTGGTTGGTTTGCTAGCTTTTGTTTCCTCCTTTTTTTTCTAATTGCTCTTCAACGTTATCCTGTTAAACATTTTCAGCCATCTAGTCCAGGTGCTACAATTATGCAGGATAGCACAGCATGATAAAAAACATAAAAAAGATAAAAAAGAGCAAACAACTTGCATAATAACTACAGGTAGACGTACCACTTTCCCAAACCAGCCAGCAAATTTTTTCAACAAATGATATTTACAGGCAAAAGTAGGAAAGATTTCATGACAGGTAAGTAGTCCAGAGAAAAGACAGAATGTCACAGAAATTTATGCCATGCTGGCTTCAATGATCTTCAATAATATTTTTCTTTCAATATATGTTATTTATTCACTATTTATTGAATTTGGTCTTAAAGTAGAACAAGAATCCATCAAGTACATTTTTTACTTTATGGAATTTATATTCTGTCACTGAGAAATAATATTAATGGATACAGAAGTGTTTTAGATCATAGAGTTCAATTCTGGATTAACGAGGAGCATGTATCAATGTTATTTTATACTTGAATAGACAAATTTAAAAGGATTTTCTTGCCACACAAGACCACCGTTACATTCAATGCCACAAAGACCTCACACACTTGTCAAAAATGAACTTTGATTTCTGAAAAATCTATTGCTTATAAAATTATTTATGCATTGTTAGAAAGGCAAAAAAAAGGGAGGCTATGGAGCTGAGTTCTGTGTAACGGCTCTGAGACTGAAAAATGTAAACAAATAAAAAATAGAACCAATAATACAGTTCAGTTGTGTCTAATGGCAGATAATGCTGGTGATAAGTACTGTAATATGTTCTGCCTTCTTATCTGGAAAGACCACAAATAATGACTAACTACTGATAAAAATAACAATTCCCTTTGCAGGCTTTCTTTTTCCCCTCCAACTCTATGTGGACTCTGTGAACAAGAGCCCTGTGATGATGATGACTTCTGAGTAACTTGCGTCTTGTCTTGGAATAAATTTTTAATTTATGACTGTGTTGATTACCCTGGATGAAGGGGGGAAAGCTTGAAGCTCCCAAACCCCCACCTCCTCTCCTTTTTCATCCTCCGATGTTTTATTTTCCCAGCAGTCCAGCTGTACTCTCCTCATACTGTGTGTATTGTTGGGATTATCTTCAGCCATGTGAACTATAAACATGGCTCACTGCAGCCCAGCTAACAGAGTGGCAAAGGGCCAAGAAGGAAAATCATCCTCTTCATCTGAGAGGCATCTGGAAGATGGACCCAGAAAGGGTCTTTCCCTAGGTCTGCTGGAAGTTCTCTGACACCACAATGACTAAGAAAAGCCCACAAAGTAACAGAGCTGCTGTTTCTAAGTGATGGAATACTTCCAGGTAAACATCATGACAACAAGGATTTGGATCCTGGTTGGCTTTTTCTTTTCCTTTAAGATATGAGGGAAAGAAAGGCTTGTCCCCATTTCCCACAGAGGCAAGGATGTTGTCCAACAACACATTTTCAGAAACGAAAAAGCAGAACTTGAGGCACACATTTTCCAATAATTGTGAATTTGGGGAAGACAATTCCTCTGTGTCTCAGTTCCATAACATGTAAACATGGAAAATAAATCTGCACACTGATTTGTAATGTGTTCTTGTAGCTATAATGTCCAGTGTTGAGTTTACTGCTACAGAGAAGCACTTTATTTTACTGAATTCTACCTGGAATAAGAATAGCAACAACAACAAAGGTTTGAAATCACTTAACACCCCTGGTGGAAAATTAATTCTCTTTAAAATTATTGTGTAGTAGAGGACAAAGTGGAAATTAAGAACATAGAGAGCTCTCTGTATCTGTCTGTGGTTATACTGATATAACAAGGCGTACCAGGGCTAGTCCCTAATTAAAAGAGAATAGTTGTCTGATTAATGGGCAGCACCAGATGGCATCAAAGGAGCTGCCTTTTTTAGCTTTACTTAGCTATTCTTCAAAAATGCTTATTTCAAGCTGTGATGAAATTTTTTTCCATAGGGTATCACCTATAAATCTATGTTCCCTCCACAAATTCCTCAAGTGCCTGGGAAGCAGCATTCAGAATAAAGCAGCTTATTGACCTTATTGGGAGCTCTTGTTAATGCTCAAGCCATATTTTCTCTTCCTTGCATCACATGCACTTTCCATTTCAGTGAAGAAGAAACGAGGAGCTCATCTCCAGCCCTGGCAACTGATGTGCAGTGCAGCCACGCTGATGCTGGAGCCAGCAGTGTCAGAGCATGTGTGGAAGCCTTGTCTCCAGCAACCCTCAGCACGTATCTAAACTTTAGATGAAAGGTCAAACTTTGCTTCTGCCTGTTTCTTCACTCAGAAAGCCAATGTCCTCAGGCAGCCAAGCTATTTTGCTGTATTTCATCAGTTGGTGGAAAGCAGCTGTACTGCTTAGCATAATTAACGAGGAGGTCAGACAGTAATGCTTTGTATACAGTAGTGTTATATGCAGCACTAAGGCAAGTAATTACCCATAAAAACAGTTTCTTGTAAAAAGAGTGGGGAAAATCCCCCTCCCATGAAAAAAAAAAAAAAGAAAATGGGAGCACAGTACTTCCTTTTAGTCATTGCTAAAAACATTTCCCCTTCAGGTTCTTCAAGGCCAGAAAATCATTTACCAAAATATTCAGGAAGTAATCCACAGCAATACCCATTACTGTTTATTGAAAATTTGCAGCTGACTGTTACAAATATACATGAAAAATATTCATGTAAAAGGAAGGCAGGTGCACACTGTGCTTTATTGACTACCCCTCCTGGTGTATCCTAAGGTAGTTTTAAAGATATTAAAAGATTAAATTCCCAATAGTTTCCTGTAAGTTCCTTTGCAGACAACTTGACTACAAAATAATATATTTCTACAGGCAGGTGGGAGAAAAAGCCACTAGTATATGCTCATTCACGATAAAATATTTCCTTCCCAACCAAGGCTCAAGCAGGAGGCACATTTTCAGAAGTACTGAGCAGGCTGACTCATTCTTCGAGAAACAGAGAGTGCTAGAGAAAATGGCAGGGTGAATGGAATCCCTCTTAAGGTAAGATGTTACTGTTCAGAATAGAATAGGACAGATTTTTTGGAAGGGATCTACATCACCCATCCAGTCCAGCTGCCTGATCAATCAATTCAGGTACTATCCAAAGGATTCTAAAACTCTGACAGGCTTTGGGCATTAACCACCTCTCTAGAAAGCCTGTTCCAGTGTAGGACTACTCTCAGCAAATAAATGTTTCCTGATGTCCACACTGAGCATCCCCTGGTGCAGCTTTGTGCTGTTGCCTAATTTGGGTTTGCTCTTTTTTGATAGAAATGCAGACTGGCTTCAAAAGAACCCAAAGGTGATAAAACTGAATATTCATGAGCAACCATCTGATTCATTCCACTGAAGGGATGATATTCAGGCCAAATGAAAGGCCTCTGGCTCTGCCCAGGGCATCTTCTCTTTTTGCAACTTTTTACAACAGATGATAACACAAAGTGTTTCTCATATGCTCCTTTACTTAAGAAAGCTCTTTCAGTCTTTGCTGTAATCATGACATCTGGAGAGTGTGCTGCCAGACTTTCTCCTGCTGACTAGTAACCTGCTTGTGCAGAAAAGTATTCATCACAACTGGAGGATGCCAAGATCACCATATATATCACACAGGTTACAGCATGTATTCCAGCCCTCAGTGTGGGGCCTTATTCCATGCCAACACTGTGGAACAGTGCCTGGCAGCACCTTACTCCATTCACAGTATCACTAATTTTAGTGAGGATGTCCCCAGTGCAATGTGGATCAGTGCAGCTGATGTGAAAAAAATCTGGTCCTATATAAATATTTTAGGGCCCTCTGTGAGAAGGGATATTAATATATTAATTGCTCTGGAAACTTTTATTTTATATATTTTTTTAGCTTATCAGATGGTACTACTTGAACATTTACCACGCTGTCTAAAAGTAAGGAATCTAGTCCTGTCTAGTCTGTTGGGAAAGTCACCCATGCTCATCAACTATAGAGGAAACTCAGGCAATAATTTTGAATTAGACACCTAACATTTGGTGGTCAAAGCCAGAAAATATATACCCATGTGTATGTGTGTGTGTGTGTGTATATATATATATATATAATGGTTTTATTATATATATGTTTCATATTATATATATATTAACAAATTTCTGTTATTTAAATCTTACACATGTTTTAGCATTTACTGAAATCCATATAACAAGCCATTTCCCTGTAGCATATTACTGCAATATACCTGGCAAAACTTGTAACATGGTGTTCCACTTTTTTTTTTCCCTGACTCTTCTTTTGATCTGCAGAAAGTTACCTGGTAACTAGAATTAAAAGAATAAATAAGATAAAGGTTAACTAGTGCTAACTGGCTTTACAAAGGGCTGCAGAGATGTTAAGCATGTTTCCCAGGCAGGGCAGGCACCATCTCCCACTCCCCTGTGAGGGGAAGGTGGCACTTTGTCTTTCACATCTGTTACACAGACATCAGAATGAGCATCTGGGAGCAAACATGCTGGTCATGATATACTCTGTGAGTTTTTTACCTTAGAAGCCCTTCCACATCATGGTGGTTTTGGCAGGTCTTGGGTGCTGTAGAATCAAGCTGGAGCTTGGGTTGGGGGGTATTTTTGCTGCTGGAGCCTGGAATATTAGGCAAAATCCTCAGGAGCATTTTTCAGTGCACTGAAAAGACATGTTAATATTTCAGCCTAAGACACAAAGTTAATAATATCCTAATGGCTGGCTCTTGGACTCCCTCCTTGCAGAGACAAATGTTACCCACACATTCCTTTGCCCGATACGCAGACAGTCATAACTTGGCGATTAGAGTGGTTCCAAGGTCTGCTGAGATAAATCACAGAAAAGCACTGCATTGCTTTATATAGACTAATAACTGGAAGCAAGTTGGGAATGCAAAGAAAGCTGTAGGAAGGGATGTTTCTAATGAAAAGCTCTCTGTCAAAGATAACAGCAAGGAGCATGAGTGACGGATAGTACCAGCAAAATAGGCAACACAGAAGAACCAGGGAGGAATCTGAAGCCCAAACAGAAAAAGATATAAAGGCAGTTTATAAATTCTCAGCTGATTCTACCATCTCTGGGATGTGACTAATATGGAGACAATGACAGTATGTGGATTTCTCAGGGAGAAATAAAATGGTGCAGGGAAGGGAAGCAGTGTTTGGAATTTCTAAACTGAAAAAAAGTAGTGTCTGTTTCCTTTTTTAAAAATTTAGTATCATTTTCATAGAGACATTGTGGATTTTAAGAAGTAAATGCTCTCCCAGGAATGGTAAAAATTGGTGTTAAATGTGAGCAATATCCCAACAAAAAAGCACAATTGCCACATAGGAGAAAAGGAAAAATTGGGGCATTCATTTGTCCCCTGCAGGATATCTGAATTCATGAAAAGGACAGTTAACTGTTCTTATGTGTAGAATAAAACAGGGCTGTATTTGGGCTTGTCTGCAATAATGCAAAGGTAACAAAAGAGGGAAATAAAAGTGTTCATTTCATACAGAGGTTGCATATTTTGCATGCATCCATACAGACTCGAGGTGTTTTCTACTAGATTTTCCCTTCTCAGAAACAAGGACATATAAAAAATACTGCCTGTAGATTTATTCTGGTAGCTGCTTCTTTGATTGCAAAGCTGAAATAATGTACCCTCCAAACCCACTAATATTTCTATTGTGACCAGACTTGTCCAGAGTTTTACAATCCTAATTAGTTTCACAGTTGTCTTGTTGTTTTCCTGTACTCCCCCTCTGTCTGCTCATCACCATCTGCTGTTGTCCACGGTGTGATCTTAAAGGAAGTACCATCTCTTTGTTCTGCCTCTATACAGCACTTCATAGAAATAGCTCATTATGGGAATCCAGGGCTGAAATTCCTGAACACCATGGCAATAAATGTAGTGGACAGAAAGAATAATGAGTCTCAGGAACAGTAGAGAAATGCCCAGCTCCTGGCTTTTGGGTACTATCTCCTGTTTTTTGACTCTGTCTTTTGTTCCTGTGCCATTTCTGCTCAGCCCATTACAAGAATTGCTGGAAGGAGTTAGATGAGCACAGAGAGTTAGGTCACAATGCAGCCATCATTTGGGAAAAAAAAGACAGTGATAGATGTGGGAAAGGGAAAAGTGAACATCAGAACTAATCCTCTTTCAAACTCACACAAGTGCAAATAGGGAAACATCACCTTTGTTGGTACCTGTACTTCAGTCTGTCTGCTTGAGGCTTTTGTTCTGTTTTTATCAAGTTAGAAACATTTAAATGGAGACACATAAGGTGCCAGTGTGTCCCTATAGGGAATGGGTGTGGGTGTGGTCAGTGACAGTGTACCAAGGTGCAGCATTAGCACTAAGGATCAGCCCTTCTCAGTGTTCAGCAGCTCTTACTCTCTCCAAGAGCAGTCACTAGCTGGGCATAATATTCAGTGGATGCCTCCTACTTATTTCACTTCTGTCCCCTACTTCTCAAAAGTGCTTTATGTTTGCTATTTGCCCCTACTAAGAACATAAAATCTAGTTCACTCAGTAACTGAAAGAACTGATGACATAGGAAAAACAAAACATAAATATCATTTCATCTGGTAAGTTATGGGTGGTCAGATTTGGGACCTCCACAACTCTATTATAAATTCTTGAGGTTTAGGGGTCAAGGGGTTGCTTAGATTTGTGATGAAGGGAATGGAAAATCTGAAAGAAATGGATATTTTTCACTATTACTTAATAGAAAAGGGTAACATTCCAGAGGCAGGTTAGTTCAAAGGCCTTACTTGGATTGAATGTGCAATGAGATCAAATTGCCTCCAAAAGTCTGAGGTTTGTGGCTATAGGAAATACAGCAGTTTGGGAGGCAATGTATTGAACCTCAATGACTGGCTTTTGGCATTTGAACAAGTCAACATAAAATGATGAAACTAAATATTCAGGAGGACTGGTCTTTCAGAATTCCTGAAGTGACATTCATTTTTATAACTGCTCATCTTACATTGTGTTCTGCGGGATTCAGTTGCTCATAAAAATCTTTTAAGTTGAATTGCATTTTCAAATAAGGCTGCACTTTTTATTTATGGGCATTTATTAATACTTAATCAATCATTACAAAGTTCATCAAGTCAGTAGGTTGCTTATCCCCACAGTTCATGCCCAGTTTCAGCATTCTCTCATAAAATACTTATACCACACAGAATATTCATTTATGCGACCATCATGTCAAGCCTGTAAAATTCTTTCAACACTAAAAAATTTTATAAATTCATCATTACCATAAAATATAGTATTAAAATATATAAAACCTTGCTGGATATTTATTTTTAATGTTTAGCATATCCACTTTTTAAATGAATGTCCAAATCTGCGCTATTGTTTTAAAACTATATGACCAATTATGTAAGCTACAATCCTGTTCCAAAGGAGCAGATACCTCTGCAGCACATGCAGTCTGTCTCAGGGTAGGAAATTGCTGAGTGATGAGCAAATGCTAAGGTCATACTAGTTAGTTATTTAAGGTGACTTTAAAAGACCAAAACGACTACTCAGAAGATGACAGTGTTCCCAGGGAAGCCCCTAGCAGGGGTAACACAGCAACCCATTGTGCAGGGCAGCAATTAGGAGTGCCAGTGCTGACTGGAATCCTGGGATTCATTGTTCTTCCTGATTTTCAGGTCATTCCACCCAATGGACAGATGCTGGGGAAGTCATAATAGAGATTACCAGTTTGGGGATGCCACTTCAACAGAGGACCATGGGCTAGTGTGGGATTTTCATTTGTCTGGACTCTGCTAGAGGAAATAACTTCTTTTGAGAGGAAAAGCTAACTACAATGAGCACAAGTATTTGGTGCTGTGTTTGGGGAAATAATTGCCAGTGTGCCTCTGGCACCTTTGGGGAGCCATCAGGGCTCACATTCCTTTCACTCCTAACACCCTGTGATCACTGGGGTAAAGACCATCATTACCTGTTCCCTGCAGAAGCGTTCCCAGGATGTACCAGCAGTGCACCCAAACTTCAGAGCACCACTAAATGGCCCTGAAAATGCTTGCAAGCAGTTTGGCAAGCCAGCTTCAGGCACATTCCCAGGAGCTGAAGTGTTTTGGTAGCCCCCAGTCTGTGCTGGCCATTCTCAAAGGTCAGCATGGGGCTCTTGGTGGGGTGTGAGAAAGGAGGAGCTGGAAATGAAAGGCCTCCAAGTTCTGCCATGGAGAGACCTTGGTAAAACGGATCTTTCTCATGAAGTAGGGCCCCAGTGCCAGAGAGGTCAGCACACCCTATTGACAAGCTGCTCAGGGAGCTGGTGTTGTTGAGCAGTATCAGCATGTTCAGAACATCTTCCTCCACCTGAGATGTTCCACTCTTCCCCTTCCTTCTGTCTTGGACCAGACCAAATTTGGGGCACCTGTGTGTTCTCCTTTCCTTCCTTTGCCTTGTATTTTCAGCCCACTTCAGCTTCCATAAGGCTTTCCTGGCAGCAGCACAATGCCCATTCCCAGTGGGGTCAGTGCAAGGTGCATTTCTGCAGGGGCACACACTGGGGGCTGCCTTAGCTTTAGCCTTGACCCTGCTTGAGGCTCCTCACTGGGTAAGGCAGCCTGGATAGCAGTGTCTGCCCCCACTGCTGAGGGATTGCTGCTGCAGATCATGGCACTAAAGCAGGCAGATGGCATGGAGGCAGTGCTCCAGAGCATAGTGACCCCAGTGAAACCCAGGAGTAGTGGCACACAGCTGACCTGACCAGGTCTCCAAGTGTGGAGAAGGGAGATGAGAGTCCTTGAGGGGATGAACAAGCTCAGAGGCACAGAGAAGGGAGATTCCTGCGGCTGCCTGAGGCAATACAAAGACTGCAGCTGAAAGACAGAGGATTTACACTAGAAAAAGGGCACCCAAAATCTGGAAAAGGTCAGAAAAGGGCAACAAGAAAGGCTAGGAAGGCTTTGCCTCATAGTAAATGACATAAGGATGCTGATCTAACAACTTTACAGCGAATGTCAGGAATTGTTAGCACAATTTACTGAAGAACATGGTCACATCCAAACCACCTGAAGACTTTAAACCAAACTAGCTATGAAAAACTACAAGACAGCTGAAAAAAGACTTGAAACCACAAAACAACAAAATGTCCCATGCCCTGAGTGTTGGGTAATCCAAAGATGTTCATACTGTCATCTCAGAGCCCAAACATGCTCTGCATCTCCATTATGAGCAACATATCAATCTAAGCTAAACTAGTACCTGCGAGTTGAGCAAATTCCTTATGCTTGTAAGAAAATATCTCTGATTCAAAGCCAAAACTTATTTTTTGTGTCTGTGTTTTGCAAAATTTTTCACTTGCTGTACAATAGGTCATGAGGAGGCAGGAAAATTTGTGATCATGATCTTACATGGGTGTATAACTGTACAGTGGTAAAGTATTTACTTGCAGCAGATGGAATGAATATGGGAGAACATCTAATGTGGTAATTGACGCTAAAACCTAAGGCATTAATTAAATGTGTGTTCTACTTAAGGAGTCGAATAAATGATGAGTGACAATTAAAAATGATGTCTTTATAATTATTCCAACTCCTATTTATGAAAGTGGAGTGTGACTGCATATTAAAATATGATTGAAGGTTTGATGACTCCCTATTCTTTCACAGTTAAAACGTTTGTAATTATTTCTCCCTCAGATTAGAGCAATGCATAGTGATGTAAAGTAAAACAGCGTAGGCTTGATTCTCCAGTCACTTAACACAGGTTTTGTATTGGCATATGGTGACTCCCTTCAGCAGAGCACTCCTCAGTTAGGGTGATTTGAATGGACAATTAAGCTCAGCGTGCTAAATACTGCAAATTCAATATGAACATCTGGGGATGCATTTAAGGATCAATGATTCATTTTTAAAAATAATATTTGGTTAGGTTTGGAAAGTCTCATGCCACTGTAAGAGTGGAGATTCATCCTTCCTGATGAAGCAGTGGGAAAAATCCCTTTTCTTTACAGGGCACAAGATTAGCCTATTAATAGAAGTCAGGGTCCTTTCCCTCAATCTTTGTGTGTCTATCATATCTCTTTGAAAATGCTTAATTAGTATAGCAGATTCAAACTTTGCCAAAGGGCTGCATACCACTGTCTTTGGATTATGTTAACTAGAAGTCATAATTGGTTGCAGTACCAAGAGATGTTTTGAATACAATTTTCCTACACTTCACAGATAGTGGAAAATTCCCTTCTCTCAACAAGTTTTGAAAACTCCTCACAGTCACAGCCAGAGTTGTTTGGGGTTTTTTCTTTATGTAGCCATTAATAGCCCTCACTTCCATTTATTCTTCAGAAGTTGTACTGCAAATATTTTTATTCAGGAACAGAAGTTTGATTTCATATTACACCCAAGAATTACAAGATAGAGGAATCCTTCCTTTATTTGAATTTAATTTGTATTTAGTTTTACTGTGCACATTCTTTTGCCTTTCTTTCACCTTTCTTTCACCCTCTGTAGTTGTTGTGGATATCATGTGGAACCAGCAGTTCATATCTTTGAGAAGGCAGTCAGCTCAAGGCTACCTGGCAATGCTGTTGATTATTTTTACTGCAACTCTGAAAAGAAAGAAAACAAAAAGTGTGTGTATGTGTATATATATCTACAGGTTTATTTACACACACACTGAAGATAAATATTCACTGAAGCTTTAAACCCAGTGCCAAGCTGGAGAAGCTGGTTTTTGCACTGGAGCCTTTCCTAGTACCCAAGGCAAAGGGCTCTACCCTTGTCTGCAGAGCAGCAGCATCCTTGCAGCCTCTGCACTTGTTTCTCTCAGGGGTGGCCAAAAGCCTGCTTCATCTACCTGCATTTCATCCTCTGGTACTATTACCAAGCCTCTCTTCTCAGCCTCCATGGCCCACTTCTCCTATTTATATTTCCTCAGCATTTTGCAATAAAAAGCTACCATCTCCCAGCTTGAGCCTTTTTGCTGCTGCCCCACTCTGACAGGCACCCCTGTCTGCTCCTGAGTGCTGCTGCTGAACATTCTCCCTCCTGCCCCAAGCCTACACCCTGCACAGCTCTCCTGCTCTTTCCAGCTGCTATACAAGAATTTCCACATTTTCATTTTGAGTTTCTGTCTGGAAAACATCTTCACTCTTCCAGTCCATTGGCAGGTCTCAGCCATCTCTTTTTTGTGTTGATTCCCCCAGTCGCCTGGTGCATCACGATACTTTAGCTTCTCTGTTTACCTTGTTCAATTAGCTTTTATTCTGTTCTGAATTGGGCTTTGGCCACCCATAATTTGTGAGTATTTAGAATTAGATATATTTTGTAAGCCATTTGAAAAACAAGAATATCAGCTTTCCAGATGGCATAAAATTCTAGTTTCTGGATTTAGTACTTCTCAGGATAGAACCTGTTAAAATCATGCCTGACTGGAAGGGTGGAAAGAAAGCAAGAGGGCAGTCCAAGTACTGTGCTTCTGGGTTTTGTTTTACCTCGTTTTGTTTACCTTCCCAGAGGGCCTGTTACAGGTGACAATTACATGGTAATAGGCAGAGAAGAGCAGGGCAGTCAGTTCCAGTATGCATAAGATGCATCTAAGAGATGGTCAGGATGTGCACAAAAACCTAACCAGGGGCTCAGAGATTTCTTTCTCCTCTTCATGTTAAACACAATTAAACAAGATGGTGGCAGTGCTGACATTGTAATTCGCCATACTAGTTTTATTCATGTCATAATAAAAAGTCACCACTATATTTTTATTAAATATAAACAGCTGTAAAATTTAGGAAACTTTTTGGTTCAATAAATGTTAGTGTATGAATTATGCCTAAGTCACAAAATAAGGTGATTTTTAAGATCAGCTCTCCACAGCTCATTCGACCCTTAAAAAAACCACTTTACTTTTTACTTGTGCCACTACATTTTGATCTTTCTTCACTTCTAGATTCCTCCTTACTTTACAAAGCTACAGGTCATCACCTTATCTCCCCTGTAAAGCTCCCCAAGACCTTTAATCTGTTCAGTCCACTTGTCACGGACTTTCTCCTTTTCTAATAGGTGGAATTCAAATAATCTCACTGGCAGTCTTTCTTTCTCTGAGAATATTAGACCCCCATTAGAGCTTTCTCCTGATGTGAAGGCTTTCCAAATGCTCCATAAAATGTCTTTGACCCAAAGCAAAGGCCTTGGTATTGTGCCTGGCCTTCCTTCAGCAGAACACAAATAATAATATAACATGTGAAAGAAAAATCTAGTCTGGAAGTTCCTACCTAGGGAGGGGACAAGTACTTCTGCCACATATGCAGACATCCAGAGGAAGTCAGGGTGTGCAAAGAATCAAAGAGAGTAGCACTGCAGGATTTTGGGCACCGCAGAGATTAAATGCCAGAAGACCATCCCTTGGCTCACCATGATATGACTGTGAATGGAGGAGGGACAGGCAGTGACTGGCAGCCCCAGTGAGCAGATGTCCTACAAGAGAAAGTCTTTTATCTCATCCCCTGCTGTGTCAAAACTCCTCTGACAGCTCAGCACTGAATAACCACAGGAAGAATCTCAATTACCTTACTGCCCATGTTTCCTCCACAGTTATGCCTGCCCAGGAGCTGTGATACACCAGGCTACATGTCAATCTCTTCCCAAAAGCCCCATAATATTGTACATGAGCCATCCAACCCCAGATGCACGTGCTGCAGCACAACTGGCAAAACAAGCCATACACACGGCAGTCTTTCATTCAGTGATCCTATTTTACAATGTTGACAGAGGAATCTCTCCATGTTCATTTGCCAGTCTGCTGTCAGTGTTGTGGTATTTATATTACAGATGCATTTACATAATATTTATGTATTGGTGCTGCTTTCACTAACCGGCTTTCCCACCCAGCAGTGAGGACTCGGCAACTGCAGATTTCAATGATACTGTTGTGCTCTTCAAGGCAACAGGTAGATACAGTTTTGGGAGATGTAAAGGCCAGGTAGCAAGGTAGGCATGTGGTAGTTATGCCTGTTGATCTATGCAGACATTCAAGATTAAAAATGCATGAAGCCTGGTGGCAAGTCAGAGGATCGCTAACGTTGAGTAGAGAATTATCCCGTCCAAAAGTTAGACGTGCTGACAAGTTACTGCTCTAAACTAATAGAAGTGTTGAAGACCTCTCTGCTAACACTATCAGATAATCTCTGCTTCCCACATTTAACACTTCTTAAGAGCTTGCCTACACAATGAAGTTGTTCTTACATTGATTTTAAAAAACGTCATTTGGTTTATAAGTCATTTAGTTCAACATCATTCAAATAAATTCTTTTGAACAATATGTGTTTATATAAAATATTGGATGCATGCATGAATAAATGCTCGACAGAAACCAACATCATCCAGGTTCTGACTTGGACGGAAATTGGATTGTTGTACAGTTTCCAGTCTTGGACTCAGATGAAGGTCTCTGTTTTGTTTTGGTTTTTATTAAAATAAATGAAAATGTCCCTAGGCATTTTAAATTACTGTTAATTTTTAAAAATTATATATATGTGTGTATATATATTTGTATAGGTTTATATGCACACATATACATAGACATATTTTACTTCTGTTGGCAGAGCTAAGGCTTTTATTAGATGTCTTTATCTGCTTAGAGACACTTTCACTGAATAAAATGAAGTGCTATCTGAGACACTCACAGCCCTAGTATATCTAGACTGAAGTGCTTTCCTCTGAGAGATACAGAATGTTTAACAATTCCTTATCATTAATACGGTTGTTACTGATGTGACATATCCTTTCTCTGTTGTCCATCAACATTCTAACACCAAAGTTAAATCAGAATTGGCACAAGTGGGATTTCTCCTGTTCTGTGATGTAGAAAGAATAGCCAGTCATGGTTTGTATAAATTACTTCATAGTCACAGTTATATACAATACAGTTTCCTAATGAGGCCAATTCCCTAGGCAACAGCCCAAATCTGTAAATGTCTGAGCACAGAAATACAGCCAGCAGGATGTCTAATTCAGTTGAACTCAATGGAGATGATTTGGTACTCATAATCACCTCACCTCCATGAGCTGTATGCCTGTTTAAAGCAATGTAATGAGAAAGAAAAAAGTACTCAAATACTCCTTCCTAAAGGAATTTTTCTAAAACCTCCTCATTTGCCCTGGGTATTTTACTGCCCATGTTTTGAAAAATTGTTTCTCTCCTGAAATTCAAAACAACCTTCAAGAGAAACAACTAAGAAATTAAACTAAAGAAGTCCCAAGTGTAATTAATGCAATGCCTTGTGGTTTGAGTTTCTCTCCCACATCTCTATTCATCTGTATGAAAAGGCTTCCATGACAAATCAGTAGGATATTTTGCCTTGTCAGTCCTTTCAGACAGCTTCATATGCACTCTTGCATGTGTAGCAACAGATGCATGGACTGCACCTTGATCAAAAGTGAGGCCTAATTGACTTCTTACAAGAAGACCAAATGGCAATGAGATAGCTACACATGGGGATGATTCAGCTTGCTGCGTGGCTGGGGCACCAGAAAGTTTGGCTATGTCCTGACAATACTCATAACTCTGAAACACACCATTCATTTGACCTGATCATTGCTGGCGTAGGTCACTACAGCACTACCATGAAGCCTCAGTGAAATGGCCCCAAGATGGAAGGAAAATAGACTTTGAGGCTATTCCTGTACCGCTGTCTCCCAGCCATGCTGAGTGCTGCTCAGCCCGTCCCTATCCAGGAATTGGTGCCACAGCAGCTTTGCAAGGGCAATAAAAAGAGCAATCAATTTTTACTCCTCCTAAAGGACAATGCAAAGCATACATGCCTCGAACCCCAGCTTTAAAATAGACAGTGGGAAGGTTTTACTAGGTCATAAATGCGTGATTCATTGCAGCCTGTCTTACATGATAGGACAGAGCTCACCTATGTGTTGGTTGCACTTTTGTTCCCAGTGAACCCACAGCACTGTGTAATATTAACCTGCTAGACATGAAAACAAAAAGAAGCTTGAGGAACGTACAGGTAGGTTGCTCCCTATCTGTCAGAAAACTGCCTAGGGAAATGAGGTCAGCTATCTACTCAGAAACCATGCTTGAACACAAGAGAGCCTAGATTTGTTTCTCTGTATTGCAGAGGGTTTGGTCTTCCCCACAGTGAAAGTGGAGGAAAATTCCTTCTGCACTTTCATCAAGGTTGAGCCAGCAGCTTTACAAAGCACAAAGATACACGAATCAGAGGGACATGCTATTTGTGGAGAATAATAAATTTTCTTTTAAGTCTATGTAGTGTTTAGTTGAGTACTGGTAAATGAAGGACTAAAATATTCACCTGTTTGGTTTAGCCTGAACTATCCTTGCATCGCCTCTCATTTAGCTTTGACTATTCTACTGCCAAAACCATGATCCAGTGGAGACACATTATTGGATACAAATGTATGTTATTAGGAATAAAAAGCAATTTATTTAATTGTATGGAGGGATTGGTAAGGATTTCTGCTCATAGTATGATCTTGAATCTCAAATTGTGAGCATTTTCTTTGCTGCTCAGAGTAGATTTGAACTGCCACTTAGTAGGGGAGGAAATTCTCCTAGATCTGACTGGTGTCTCTGCTGTACTGTCAGTTTGCACATGAACTCCTTTTAGCTAATCGTGAGCAAGGGATAAAAATAAATAGCTACCGAAAAGAAGCCTCTACAATTATGTCTCTTTGGAACCAGAATATCCTGGACCTGCTCTCTCCGATGCAACATGTGAAAAAAAAAACCTGTAATCTGCTCCCCTTTCTAATTCCTATAAAGATAGGAAGAAACAAAATCTGGTTTTGTATATAAATTAATAGGGGAGGTTGGGGAGAGTCCTCCAGCAGATACCAATGGAAAAGGCTTTTGAGGGAAAGCCCTTCCACCTTTAAAGGCCTCTAGTAGGAAGTTCCTAAAAATTGCAACAGAATCTAGATGACTAACTAGTGAGGTTGTTTGAGGACTTAGCCACAACACAAATATGTAAAGACTGCAAGGTCTAAGAACTAATCATAATACAAGGAAGAAACAGTTTTTTGTTTTCCCTGTTTAGCTTTTATGGGTCGTCTGCCACTGAACTGTGAACAAGTCTGGGAAAGCTGGGACTCTTCCATCTCTCATATTTAAAGTCATGGAGTCCAGCTCTGGATTTGGTTGGAGAATGAAGCCATTCATTGTGGGGCAATTCATTGATGGCTGGAAGACATTAGAGTTGTTGACATCTGTAAAGTATTTCAGAAATTACGAGGATATATAGTGATGAGCAACACAGAGGCCACATCAGACTGGAGCTTCAGAGTCACCCAGGAGTTGCGTAATTGAGGAAGAAATGTGGATTCTTTCCAGAAGATGTCAAATCAAGTCCATCTGTACCGAAGCAGGACTGAAAAATGTGCATTGTGTTCAAGTACTAATTCAAGCAAAAGCTCAGTCAGAATTACCCTTTTACAGCTCTGACTGATGTGTATTCTGCCTTTACACTGATAGGCTCCTTTACACTTCTGTAGCATACATTTCTCCTTGTTATCTTTAACACAGACAGATTTAAATTCACATATTAAATTCCACTTTCTTTCTGCTAATTCTTTTACTGTTGCATTTGCATTCCTCTCTCATTTTTCTTTGTTGTCTTTCCTAGGGAGGTAGGAGAGCTAATTAATTAGTACTCTTATTATTGGGAGGTAGGAATGTGTTGCTGAGAAGCAGAGGCATTACAAATACTTAGCTGAGGTATTGTAGGGACTGGGTGGCCACTCCATCAGAAGTCTGGGACCTCATAGCTGTTGGGCAACAATGGATTAATCCTTGGGTCCTGATGTTGCATCTGCTGTAGGAATTCCACACTGGATGTCCGGTCCCTCACAGATGACCACAGAGTGATTCTCTGCTGTGGGTTTGCAGGAGCCTGTGCTGTTTTGCAGCATAAGGGAATGTTTTTTGAATGCTGAGCTGTTACCCTTCTATACTGTATTTTGATTGCATCTCACTTCTCCCCTGCCCCATTCACTGAAGTGGTGATTCCAAAGCTGCCACCCTAGCTTTCCTGGTGGCTTGCATCCATGCAAATGAGGTGCAAACTCCCAGCAAACAGGGCGTCCATGCATTTAGCCATGTCTGATGAATTGATGAGCCTGGGTTACCAAGGCAGGAAAGGGGTGAAGGAGATGGAAAGAGCTTACAGGAACCAGTGCTGGAAAGAAGCCACTTAAGATGTCAGGCTTTGATTGTGCAGCAAATATGATTTCTGCATTACTATAGCAAATAGTTTCTGCCCTCTCCCACCCTGGTTCTTTTATTTTTGTTAGAGGTTTGGCTTTGCCATGGATCCACTTTCTCACATAGAAATTGAAACCCCTTTTCTCTTCAAAGGGAAGAGATAGGCAACCTATCCATTTTTTGGGAAAAGGGGGTTGCAATCAGACTTTCCTTTCTTTCTGAATTTTGTTTTCTTTTACATACTGTCATGCAGGACTTTCACAAACAAGGAGAACTGACTAGCTAAAGAGCAAAGACGCTAAAACTTAGAATATCAAGAGAGCTGTCAAATGTATTGAGTAAGTGGGGAGGAGTAGAAATTTTCTTCTAATCTCTTTCAGCTATTGTAAACACATCTCACTTGCAGCAGCACATCTTATCAACAGATGTTGGTTGTTCTTGTCTTTAATTGCTGCTGTCACTTTAGCTTCTAGCAGTTCCCGCTCCTACAGCTCAGTCGTACAAAAGTTCACTTCTCCCCTAACCTCCTTTTGCTCTGCTATCCTGCCCCCTCTCTGGCTGTGTGTTTAGGGGGTGGATGTGGGTGCACTTTCCTTGCAGCTTCACTTTCCTGCTGCCACGCTCAGTGTGGTGTGTGGAGGTTGGTAGTGTAATCCCCCTGTGCTCGGTGTGTACCAGATTCAAAGGATGAAAACTGTTTTCTCCCATCTGGTCCCAATCCTGGAAAGCTGCAGGAAAATTGTATGGCAGGTGCTGCTTAAAGAAAGCTCTTCTCATCCTCAGACAGAATGCCCTTTTTATCCCACAAAAAAAGTGGCAAAGTATTTTTCTTCACATAATCCTCTCAATTCCTGTCTATTTGCTGCTCTTCCTACCCCCACCACTGCCTTTTCTTTCTCCCATGGGACTGGCAGAATCTCAGAGGAAATAAGTAAAGCTTTCCTAATATAGAAGCTCATCTTCTCTGAAAACACTTCTCATTCTGTTAATGGAGTTCTGGAAATGTTTCAGTTCTCTCCCTACACTAATACTTTATTCTTTTCCTCTGATAGCTGTCCAAGCACCAGTGTCATCAGTTTTCCTAGCTTTATTAGCTCATTTTGCAAAGGAATGCTCAGGCAGTCTAACAAAATAATAATAAAAAATTGGCTGGAGAGTTTTATAGCTATGTACTCTCTTTAAAAAAATAAATATGTATCTGGAGACATCTTTCTGAGACCATGTCTTTACAGGGGTTTTATGCTTCACAAATGTATGTGCTCTACATTCAAATATCAATGGGAGGTAGCACAGGTTGCTTAGTAGATTTACATATGCTTCTTTCCCCTTCCTCTCAAACCCTGATATATGCCTGGGCCCAGGGCTCTTCTTCCTGAGTCTCTCCAGCTATGATATCTGTGCTCAATATTTGCAAATCCACTCTTAAAATTTTATGTAACAAAAGCACGAAGTGCCTTCAAACCCTCTGCGTAGAAGGGAGTGCTTTTTCTGTGCCTCCCTCCCCCACAGTTACACTAGTTCTGGGAAGAAGCAAGGCAAGTGCAGAGCAGCAGACGTGGAAACGCTCTTATTCTTCAATGACAGTAGGGTTTTCCACCAGGGAGAAGGTGCAGCTTAGTACTGGGGCAGGTGGATTTGCTGTACCCAACGCTGCTCTTAGAGGCTGCAGCAGAGAGGGAAGGAAGCTCAGGCACCCTCTTGTCCCCTCTAAACCCCAACCTGAAGATGGGGGTGGGGCAGGGTGAGCAGGGAGCCTTCCATCCTCAAAATAGAAATTGTGGGGAACGAGGATGTGCTAAGCACGAATGCATGTAAGGGTGGGAAGTTGGTGGGAAGTCAGTGGGAGGAGGAAGAGTTCTTCAGAATGGTGGCATCTGAGGAGACTATGGCTGAATGCAGAAGCATGGGCAGCCCATAAGAGGAGAAATGCCTGCAGTTGCCCTGGGAGAGAACTACTTATGCAGAGAGTATGGAGTAGGCTCGGTAAGCACATGCTTAAAATACTCCACCTGCATTTTGGAGATGTTTATTATCACAGGCTACATTCCTTGTGCTTCATCCTAGCTGCCCAGGATGTGCTTTCTTGCCTACCCTTTCCCAGACACAACATGTGCAGAAATGCGAGCTGACTGAGATAAGCAGCACGCAAGACATGGACAACTGCTGCCAGGCAGTGCCCTGTCTTATGGCTTGTCCCAAATCCACAGGAGGGGAGATAGGAGAAGAGTTTTCTGGCACAGGCTTCCATTTCACACAACCCCTCCCAGGGAAGACTGATGGGTGCCCCAGAGTGCCCCAGAGCAGCACATACAGAATTTCCAGGCAGGTTGCAGCACCTGGTCTGCCTGGTACCGTTCCATTTTTGACCCATGAGGACGCCAAAAGGGCAGTTGCTTATCTATGGTCCACCCAAAACTAAAAGTGAGGGCAAGAAAAAGAAACTGGATACCTCCTAGAGTAACTTGGTTGCATGAAGTGTAGTTTGGGAAATGAACCAGTCTTGATAAAGGCTGGCCGTGCTGGAATCAGCATTTGGAGTGCAGATTTGGTCATAACTATGTGCACAGAGCACAGAGACAGGAAAAACCTGAGCCAAAAAAGTGTGTTCTCCAGCAGGAACACAGAATTAAGGTGCTACTTTTATGCTGCATTTTTATTAGTGGTATCTCAAAAATATCACTTTCAGCATGCCTTTTTCACTTCTCCCACAGAAGCATGAAAATTAACATCAGCTAACAAAATTTTCTATTGCACTGGAGGAAATGTTGTTGAGAGCTGTTTATTATTTTACATTACTTTTCTCATTTGTTTTTTATTCCCTGTGCTTTATCAAAGTGCAGTCATAATGAAATGGCTGATTATTTTCCTTTTTAAAAAAAAAATATTAATGCATTGTTTAATTATTTTTCCACCTTCCAGAGTTTAAGACACACACAGACACACCTCAACAAGAAAAACACAAGATCCTTCATGCAGAGGCATTTCCCACCAAATTTCACATTGGGCATGATATACCAGCTCAGACAGAATATAGAAGTGAAAGCCACGTGGTCCCAGCACACATCTCCCAGGCACAGGCAGCAAACTTTCCCCCTGTATGGCTGGAGAGCATCTTCACTGATGGCAGATTGGATTCTGCCACATGCAAGAAAATAGCTGCACTGCCCACGGAGGTGAGGTAAGGTCACATTTGGGGGATGCAATTCATTATTCCCTACCCATCCATTATTCCAAGGGAAAGGTGTTTGAGCTCACATCCTCTTTTGGCTGCTGCTGTGCTACCTGGAGTGGTCAGAAAGAGCCTGTTCCCACCACCTCATCTCTTGGTGTCAGCACCACCCCTTCCAAGCCAAGTGGGCTAAGGAGATGTTGTGGCTGCACATGCAGGGACACACACTTCCTCAGTGCATAGGAGGAGAAATCACAGTCAAGTCCTAAGCTTCTGCAGCCCTTTTCCTGCATACCAAAATCCCAGAGCATCACACCTGCCTTTGCCTGCTCTGTGGCTGCACAAGAGTGACAACTAGGTTTTATTCCCCCAGGCTGAAGTGCTACCATTTACAGGTAGCTTATGCAATCCTGTTCATGAGTTAACTTTATCCCAAACAGGAACCTAAACAGGGTAAAGGTCAATTCCTGTGAAAAAATACTATGCTGCTGCTTGGTCTATCGTTCAAATTACTCAAGGTCAGGTTTTATTTAATCATGCTTTCTTCCACAATTTTTTCCTTCCAATATTAAAATAAAAAAAGGCAATTAGATAACGAAGCATATGTAGCTTGTTTTCTTGGATTGTTTCTCAGCTTTTTCCTAAATTGTCACTGCCCCTTTGGACTTCAGCAGTGGGATAGCTGCCAGGTTTCCACAGAGATGCAAACAAATTCTATGCAATAAAATATCATCTCTACATAATTTAAGCCCCAAATGTACATGGTGACAGTTTTATGTTTGAGTAATATGAAAATCCGAGATATTGGATGTGAGCATAATTTAGGATCGAGAGCTGCAAATATTTCTGTGCCCTGGAATCCAGTTAAAATGCACCATTGCACATGCCGTGTTTCGGTGGTGAAGTATTGCTTGCCTCTGATTGCTGCAGGGTAAGAACTTTATTTTCCTAACCCATGATTTAATGCTTTCCACCCCCTGTAAATTGTAACTAACAATGCCCTCTATGTGAGCTCTGGTAGCTGAGGAGACAGGGGGAGATGGCTGCAGCATGGAAAGGGAAAGAGGGGAGAAAAGAAGGGCAAAAGAGAGGAACATCTGCAATGGGTTAAAAAAACATTCACAACTTGCCTTCTCAAAGAACTGAAGGCTGAATATTGGGCCAAAGCCCCAATTAGATGGTGGCAGTGGAACTCCACTGATTTTGAAGGAGCTGAGCCAGTCTGAGCCAGCTGAGAAGCTGGTCTGAAGCTTTGCATTTAGAGCCCAAAGTGGTTGGAGCAGGGGAGGTTTGAAACTGTACTCCTCACGTAGCACAGAGGGGCCTGCAGGAATAATGTTTGCTTTGGCATGGAGGTGGGTTAGTGCAGACCCAGCAGGTCCTGCAGTGAAAGACTCCTTTCTGCTCTGAGTGATGGTGACTGCCATAAAGACAGCAAATTCATCCAGAGATATGCCTTAAGCCACATCCTTCTTTAATTTGTAAGTCCTTGCACAGTGCAGACCTCAAGGTGAATCTATGTGGATGCTCTTGCCCTTGTTTTCATCCCTGGATGTCCTCTGTTTCTCTGCATGGCACATATCGCATGGTGTTTTCCCTGGATAACCATTCCAAACTCCCTCTTTAGTACAGCAGCAGTCAGAGGCTATGTCAGGACCTGACAAACTCTGAGGCTTTTGAAATGCCTCTTTCACAGCTGTGGGTCTCAGTTAGGGAAAAGGAGCTGCTGCATTTCCTCCATCTTCCCTTTTCCATATAAAAAGCCCCTAAGAGGAATTTTTTGCTAAGACCTACCCATTTCTGGCATGTTTTCTGAAATTTGTTCTCTTCTTCCTTCCTATCCTCTTCCCTTTTCCCAGGATGCTTGCTCTGGCTCCATCTCTCTAGAAAGATTATCTTCTCAAAGCATGTGAAATTAAGAAGTAGCTGTGAGGAAAAAGCATAGATAGATAAGAGGTTCCTCTCACCACAGGCAGCCTGGTGCAAAATGTTTCAAGCAGTGCAGGAAGGCCTGAATGAGGCTGAGATGTAACAGAGCTAACATCCATCCCATTAAGGCCACCTTCTTTCCAAGAGATGAGTAACAAAGCAGAGGACAGGTGGACAGGGAATACTACCTGATTTTTTTTCTGATATAGTGATCAGAGGATATCGAAAAAGAACAGCAGACAACAGGTTTAAAATAGACAGAGATACCACATTATGCAAATTATAATAAGCAGCTCCTCAGTTTAATCACAGCATTTTGTGAAGAATTAAAAATGGTAAGGGTGCAAAACCTGATTGCCAAATACATTAAATTAAAAGAAGATAACTCTCATGCAGGGAATCCCTGAGGCACAAAACACAAAGAAAGGAAAGTACTGAAGGAAATACCACTTTGTGTTAGATCTGCTGCTACACTCTCCCAGGAGCATCTATGTATTGACCATCCCTCCAGGTAGGGCACTGGGCTGGTGGCCTTGGTCTGACCCAGTTCCACCTCTGCTATGTTCACAGGCCCAGTCAGTCAGGTGCTGAATGCCACCAGACCTGCAGCACAACTCTCTTTGAGAACTTAGAAAATAATGGGCTAGATTGACTTTCTATCAAGACCAAATTGGTCTAGGGGATTGGTAATTCCAGATATTCTGTCCAGGAATTCTGAAGACATTTTCCTTCCACACAGAGGAAAATGAATGCCCATGATAGAGGCTGACAGCACTAACCTATAAAAATTCATCTAGCTGATCCATATCTAGTCTTTATACCTACCTGAGTCAATGGTAAGATGGGTATCCCACCACTCCCAGACAGATACACCAGTCATTCTTTCTTCTGGGCTCACCATGTGCTGATATTCCTCACCTGACTGCAGCCATGGCAAAGCACATGGAGTGAGAAAAAGAAGGCATTTTTGAAAACCAGCACTGAACCTGTTTTGTGTGGCAAAACTCCAGGAGCAACCTTTCTCCTTAGCAATTCGGAAGGCTGGTGTTGGTGTAGACAAAGAACATACACATGCCACATGCAGGAATGGATGCCAGCCCCTGAATGACTGTACTGTTCACTTCTGATGTCACATTATCTTTCTTCCAGCATTATTGCAACTAACACCAGAAATCCTGACACAGAACACGTGTCTGTTGTCTGGTGGGGGCATCTGCAGGCTGGTAAATGGTAGTCCTGTATCAGCTGAGATTTGGTGGTGTATTACATGTGGCAAGTTGAGAGAGATGCTGAGTTCTCAGACAGAAATGTTTTATCATCAAAGGAGGTCTTAATTTGGATAAGCTGTTGTGTCACAGCACACCACACTGCAATACTGGTATTTTGCTGCAGAGGCTTCTCAGCATCTTAGGCATGTCAGTAATACCTGTGATTTGAAAGCCAGGTTAGTAACATGTCCATTTTTCAATAGCTGGAAAAACCTCCACAGTTCTGCCGAGTATCTAGGATTCCTTTTTAAGAAGTACAGAGCAGACACCACAGCTTACCAATCACAGCTTCTTCTAAATTATAGAATCTATGTCATGATGTCAAGTCTCCTTGTCAGGAATTATTGGAAATATATCACTGCTATTTGTCTGCAATGAAAATCTCATGCTCTGAGTGTCCTGGTGTCAGCTAATGTGCATATTAATATTGAGCATGAGATCTTACTAATTCACTGCTGAATAAGGACTTATGGACTGAGAGCATTCAGCAGTAGAACAGATCAATCATCAAAACAAACTGATTATAAGCATTTCTAGGAAGATATAACAGCATATGCAAATTCTAGATGCTGTCACCCTTCCTCACACCAAACCCTACCTTGCCAAATACCTCCTGCCTTCCAGAGCTACTACAAGAGCAGGGACTCCTCAGTGAAACAGCAGTAATATATTTAAAAATAGGGGACCAATTATGTGTTTCTTCCAGCCCACAGATTCTCTTGCTTCAGCTGCCTGGACTGGATACCTAACACAAAACAGAAAACATGCTAGTCCTGCTTCAAAATTGTGTGCTAACTGGACTATGAGAGTTAAGATTAAGGATTTCTGGGGGACCTACCTGATAGGTCCTGAAGAAAATTATGACAAGGAAGGAAAACTATTTTCTTTCAATGTGATTGATTTCTGTAGATCTTCAGAGATTCACTTCACACTACTTGCAAATTCACACTACTTCATGAAGAAACATCAGAATTTTCCATAATTTCTCCTAAGAAAAATGTATGCCTGAATTAATGTGTTTAATTAGCGGGTCTCGGTTCAGTGTTGAGAGCTGTTTAATTTAACATTTCAATTTTACATATTTGCTCCCTTCATCCTTTTTTTTTTCTATTTATTGTCACAAATCCCTTTCAAGAAGGTGGCATCAGGTTCTAGGATGTTACTGCTTGATGTAGACGTCTACACAACTCGCTGATCTGGTTTGGTGGCCATTGCTCCATCAGATCTGATATTAAACCTTCAGAAATAATCTGACCTGACAGATCTTCTTGAATATTTAATTTCTCCACTATAAATTATATACTTAGCTGTCACAGTAACTTCTGGACACTTTGCAACTACAGTTAACTCTCTTAGCTTTGATGTTGTATATAAAAGAATTGGTGCCTACCTCTGAGAATGAAGTAATTAAGAAAAGAGATTAAGAGGTTTTAGGGATAAACTCTCAAATAGCAGAAAGGTGTCCTAATGTAGAGTTTGTTAGGCAAATTAACTTACCCCATTCTGGCATTTCAGTAATTCTGATTTTGATAAGTGTGATGTGTGAGACTGTCACATACTTAAACTGGTCTGTCAAAAATTCAGGATTTGGTTGTTTGCTTTTGTCTTCATTCAAGTTTTGATTGCCTGTAACTACTGGAAAAAGAAGTGCAGGAATGTTGTTTCAGCATGAGGATTCTTAGATTGGGTGTCTAGATGGGGCTAAAGGTGAAAGGTTTCGAATACTTAACTTATTTTTTGAGTAAAATGCATCCAATATCTTTTTGTATGGTCAACTGCAGATCTAACTTCATTTCCACTTACATTAACAGGAGTTTTATCCACTGCTTCTGTTGGCAGAGCCTTCTGCTGCAGTAAGAAGCAGTGTAGCCAAGTTCATATCAGAGTTCCTATTTCAATTTGATTTTAAAATCTTTTATTTTTAATAGTGTCTCTAGCATAATGATGTGTTATACTAAAGACCTGACTCCCTGCAGGTAACAAAAGTTTCAAGGAGTTTTATTTGGAGAGAGAAATGATACATGATTTGAGCAGTAGCTGTCAAAGAAAATAGGAATTTCACACTGGGATGAAGATTGATTTAATTGGGAGATACGAGGGAAGATGAAGGAGTGAGAAAAGGAAGACAACATCTCTTTATATTGTGAAATAAAAAACATATTTATAGGCCAACACTGTTGTGAGAGATGGAGCATAATGAAGAATTTAGCATTACCTTAATCCTCCTGGCCTTTTTTTAAATAAATCATCATTTCATATGACAAGTCTCACTTTCTTCACACCCATTTCCATCATACAGATTTAAGCAACAAATTGTTTGTCTTCTCAAAAAGAAATATGCCAAAACACAAGCTAAATCCATGAGAAGACTACAAGACACCAGTTTTCTGCTTACTTCAATCTAGCTATCCTTTAAAATTTTAACTTTGCTGTAGTTGCCTGCGTTGGTTTCTGAAAGAGCCTGGAGTTGTGAACATCAGAAGATGACCTAACCTAATTTTTGTTTTCCTCAGATGTGTTTTGGTTAACTCAGAACTGCAGCTGTCTCAAGATAGCATCTCCAAAATGCTGAAAAGGTAAGCAGAAAGCAAGTATACTAGATTAATATCCTACACCTATCTTACCCTTTGAGCTTTTCTTTCTGCCTGACTTTTCATCCTTTCTCTTGTTCATCTCTTTAAGAATGTGTGAAAACCCAAAGATGGGCAGCAGAAAAGTGCCTGTGGTAATTCTGTGGCACCTCTTCTGTTTGATCTCCTCATGGTCAGTCACTCATCACAACCACTCACACTCCACCACACATATGTGTTTTTGCTCCTTCTTGTCCCAGTCTACTGTTCTTTCAATGGCAAACTGCCTTTTCCTCCACAGACCATCTCTTCCACCTTTTCATCTCCTTCTGGCTCCGTTCCTCTCTTCCTGACGTAGTTTTGTGGCTTGACGAGGCACATGTTATTTCCCCTAGAAACACAAATTGATGGGTATGGTCTACCACGTGTTTACATTGACTTCAGAGATTTTTGGATGTGATCCTCTCCCTCAAAAATATGGACTGTAAAGCAATATGTTATTTCTTCCTTGTTGGTTCTAGAGTGTTCCATGCAATACTGCAAACTCAGTCCTTGCCTTGCACACAGCATTCAGAAAGTTGCTGAATGTTGCTTCTGTGCTGTACATTTATTGACTGAAACATTTGAGTTGTTGCTTTTCACACTGGTAATTTTAGAGCGCAGATGCCTAGCATGTTTACTCACATACCAGGGCTCACATTTAATGAGCAAAATGTCAAGTATATTGTTATCCACCATAAAAACTGTGAAAAATATCCTTGCCATCTGCAGCGTGCCTTCTGCTTCAGCCTAAAAGACTTTTACAAGCAACTACATGAAATTAGCATTAAAGTCAATATTTATAAATGGAACCACCTCTAAAGGGCCGGATCTTCTCCCCTCCCACACCCCCTGTTCCTCTGGGATCTAATGAGCTGGGGAGGCTGGGTGCAGCAAGGGAGCTCCTGGTTGCAGCCAGCCAGAATAATTTGCCTGCACTGAGGAAGCAGCAGAAAGAGAAGAGTGGTACTAAATGGCATTGACAGAGTCCAAGGACCAGATCCTGCACTGGTGTCAGTAGGTGTAACGTCATTGTCCTCACTGAAGTGACACAGTGAGCACAAACCAGCTCAGTTTGGGTGACTGACACAGCACTGTCCTGGATCTGTCCTACCTGAGCATGGAGTCGGTAATAGCACTCATGGAATAGATGGTGGATGTTAGAGCTGATTTGATACACTGCCACCAGAAAAAAATATCATCTTCCAAGAAAATGTTTGCTAATTCTCCATCAAATGTGGAAAAAAACTGGCCATTTGTTCTGGTGCTGAGGACAATGAAGATCGTCTGCTGCTGAAGTCTCTAGATTGTACTGCAAGAATAATAAAATGAACAATTACCAGTAGTAGATAACTGCTCCTAGGCCTTCCCTGAACAGCCTATATGAACTTTAAATTTTGCTCTTGCAAAATCTTCAATCCAGCCACGATTAGTGTGTTGCAGAACTGAGATCTAAGCACATTTTGAAAACTGTTGCTGTCCACTGCTGTTATCCCGACATCCATAAGCAGCTGAAATTCCAGCCAGATCTTTATGATGCAGAGCTGATGAACCAAAGCCAGAACATGGTCCCTCAGATGGGTGACCAAGATAACTTTTGCCA
Organism: Oenanthe melanoleuca; assembly: GCF_029582105.1. NCBI lineage: Eukaryota > Metazoa > Chordata > Aves > Passeriformes > Muscicapidae > Oenanthe > Oenanthe melanoleuca. Next base: position 67,923,897 of record NC_079335.1, read on the forward strand.
TTTGTTCCAGCTCTTCTGCCAAGTCACCCACATATCATCGGCTCCACCAAGCTCACGTGAACAAGAGCCTAGCACAGACATCATGAAAGGTGGTCACTCCTACAGCTGGAGGCTTATGAAACACAGAAAGGCAACATCATCATATAATCCACACCACTTTGCCTTTTTCTTTGTGCACATGTTGAACAAGAGGATCAGGATGAAAATTGCTGTGGTGATTAGCAAACACAGCATAAATATTTATCCAGAAAATTCCAGATCAAATAAATTTTAAAATTTTTATTTATGGTTGTTTAGATGTAAATATATTTCATTAATTGGACTTTAAGAAGGGCTTACATGTTCCCTTACAGTATTTCTAATATAATCATTGCTTGGGCAATTAGGCCACTCACTAAGCCACAAATCTTATCTTTCACACCGGTGAGTCATAAATAAGGACTGAGTCACAAATAGACCAGACAGACAAATGGTGTCAGGAAGGAAATAAGATTGGCTGTGAATATATTTAGGCTGGAAATTAGAAGATGGTTGCAGACTACCTGAGGAATGCAATTCTGATATAGTTTTCTAGTTGGGATGAACTGAGCTAAGAGAAGTAACTTAAATTGCTTTATCATTTAGCTTCACAAGCTCATGAAGCTCATGACTGTGCTCCAAGTAGGAGAATTTCTTAAAACTGAATGTGATGATAGAAGTCCTCAAGGATTCAGAGTCTTTGCCTGCCATGACTGCCTGAAATTAGAGGGTTACTGGCCTGCTTACCCAAGTTGTCCCAGCCAGACCCATTGCTATCAGGAGTCCTTAGGACTTATACACAGCAGGGACAGATTGGACAGATACAGCAATGCCAGTGTCATCATACAGTCAAGGTTTTGTGCAATGCAGACTCCAGTGTTCACACTGTGAGTGTGAAGCTGTGTTGCTGTTGCAAAATCCTCCTATCAGATAAAGTGAGAACACCTTGACTTCATATGATTGTATTCAAGGGCAAGTTCAATTATGGAGTATTCTATGATGGGGTACACCTAGTAAAATGGAGATCAACTAATAGCTCTATAAGCTAATTAAATGTTTTCCAATGTTTGACCAGTGCAATGACTTTCTGTCATGCAACCAGAATTCCTGGGAACACTTGTAATACAAATAATGGGATTTATGGTGTTGGCTTACCTTTACTGACTTCGGTATTTCTCAAGGAGAAAGGGAGACTGGGATTTTTGTTATTTATGGAAGAAAATTTACTTACTACCTTGGTGTAAATAACACAGAATATGCTGATGTAGAGTGTAACATAGGCTGGAAGGATGTCTGTGTGTGAATGCTGTCTGCTAAATGAAAAGACTCCCGTGTCTGTCACAGATGGATTTAACTGTGCCTTTTAGCTCTGTATCATCTCTGCTCTGCACCAGCAGACTTGTCTTTAAATGTGATCCTTGCTTTCCTGTGACACATTATGACTCAAAAATATTCTTCTTTTAATCAGTCTTGAGTGCATGGATACACATCCCATAATATATTGGGCACATCAAGTCTTTTCACCTTTTGTATCCAGGGTACAGTCTTCTCCCTCTCCTTCCCTTTCCTGCATGACCTTTGGTCCCTGTCCTGTCATATGATACAGGCATTGGTGCTTCCTAGAGATATTCATGCTCAGTTAGGCAGCAGGAATTCACATGACATGATGTTGAAATTATATGGCCATGTATGATTCTCGTGTGATACTGAGCACCTGCATTTTGCTATAACGAGGGGCACGTTCCCCAGTGGAACTGAATGAAAGGTGCTTTCCACTGCAGATAAAAGGGCTATCTGACCACAAGATTCAGTACTGGTATTTTACAGAATCACAGAATTAGTTAACTTGGAAAAGACCTCTGAGTTCATTGAGTCCAACCAATGACCTAACACTACCATGTCAACCAGACCATGGCACCAAATGCCTTATCCAGTCATACCATAAATACCTCCAGAGACAGTGACTCCACCACCTCCCTGGGCAGCTCCTTCCAATGTCTAATCACCCTTTCTATGGAAAAATTCCCCCTAATGTCCAACTTGAATTTTAGGGTCAGTTACTGATTGCTTTCTGAAAACTTACCATCAGGTAGTGTTTCATTGTCCTGGAGAAATATTTCTATTTTTTGCTGCTTCCCAACATTTTATCTGTCCACATATAACAATAAAAAGGTGCCCTACTTTTTTGCCTCAATGTGTTGGAAGGTGAGAAGACAAAAAAAAAAAAAAATCACCTCCACATACCTCACTTCTGTTTCCTGGAAATAAAGAAAATTTAAAACATTAGTGTGCAAATAATCTTCCAACTATACAGCATGTGCTGCAGAGTTTAGAGATTAAGAAATCAAGCCTGACTCCAACTTGTACTTTGACCTCACTGGGACCAGAAATGGATCCTAGTTTATAATGCAGCCTGCTTTCTTGAAAAGCATACGGAAATACACACGGAGTAATAAATTTATTAAAATCTATAAGCAAAACACCATTTTTATAAAAGTGGTTTTCTCTTTGCAAAACTATTTTTCTGAACTGCTGGTAGAAAAATGGAATTTCACTCCTCAGAAATTTGTATTTTTTATCTCCTGTGTAGTTTGCCAATGGCTCAGCTTTCGTTTTCTCTTTTTCTAACTTACACGGTGAAGATCATTATAAAGTACTTCTATTACGAAAGGGCCCACTTTTGAAACCCCATGAGAAATCACCCTTCCATAAGCATGAAATAAAACCCTTAAGAAGAGGAAACACTCCCTTAAATCATGACAAAGTTTCACATCTACCTAAGTGCTATGCAACTTTGCAAACCATGACATGTGTTCCACACATATTTAACATACACCTGAAGATAATGTTTGGCTCCTACACATTTTCCTAGCTTCACTTCTATAGAGAGTTTAGACCCAGTAAATATTTGCTGTTGGGGTTATGCACTGTAATTTATAGCAGAGTTGTTTGCTGTGTGCCCAATGTTGTTCATGTTTGAGGGTTTTGTTTTTGACCTCACTGCATATTAGAATAAGGTCTGAGAAATAGGCAAGCTTTCTCCTACTCTCCAATTAACTTATTTATATTGTGCTCCAACATTTGGGCTGAAATTCTTCACATTTCAATATCATTACTGTCTTTCTTTCTGTGTCAGTGGAAGAAGTAGGAAAATCTTTCTGCTTCTTCCACTTTAAAAATATCTCTTTCATTACTCAGGTTTGCTTAGCCCTGACTAAAGAAATATACTGATGTCTATTTATGGAGAGTTTCACCATCTCAGCAGGTTCCCTGGATCCAGCTGTGCTCCAAGGTATAACACCTAGCAGGTATTCACGTTCAGAAATTCAGTTCCACTTTAAACAAGTGCTCAACTTGTCCAAAAGGTGCTTTTTGTGGGCAAGTTGTTTCAAGAGTAGCTGGATACTCCCCATGGGCTCACAGGGAGAGCCTACAAAGCACAGCCCAGGACTGAGCTGCTCTGGGTCCTGGTCCAGCTACTTACTTTCTTGTGGGGTTTGGGAAGTTCTCTTTTTTGCCCATGGCTTTGACTCTGCCTCTAACTAGCATCCCTTAATTTCATGTGCTTGATGTTTGAGTGCCACGCTTGTGGCAGAATGCTGGGATTTTAGAGATGCTGATTTTACTTCAAGTGGAGAAAAGAATCTCTTGGAAAACTGTGGGCATGGGAATGCTGTAAACCTGACATGCATCAGTTTCCCCACATGCTAAAGCAGAGAAATCCTACTAAGTCTGCTACCAGGGCACTATAAATTACATTCATTATTGTTTGTAAAAGGCATCAAGTTTCTGAGATCAATACTGCCACCGAAGTACAAAGTAATAGTACTTCTCAAGGAGGAAGAGGATTGCCTTTTGAGCTGCCATCTGCTCCTGGCCTGACTCCAATTGCTTCCTAGTGAGTAATATGAAGGCAATTTCATTTTCACAATATGACATATGTAGCTCTTGGTCTTAAAGAGGGAGGAACAATCCACCAGTAGTCTGCCTCCCACTGTAGAAGCAAATGATCTAAATTAGAGCATAGTAATTAGACAGATCCATTGATTTGCTGTAAATATCCTAGCTCTGTCGTCACTCCATTGTGGTTCACAGAATGAAGTTTGTTTGGTTGTTAATATGGCATTTTCTACATTATCTCATCCCTGAGGCATGGCTGAAATAAAGGTCTGTTCAAATGCTTGCCAAACAATATCAGGATAAGAGGATCACCAAATCTTTGGGAGGAGGAGGGAGAACCTACAAAGCAATCAGTGTAAGACCAGAAATGTCATCTGTCATCTTAGAACAAGGGCTGTTTGGAACAGAACCCTCGCCCTTGAGGTGGGCACATGATCACAGAGGAGCCACATTCCTGCTTCAAGGGAACCTCTCTGCTGGAGCCCCAGTCCAGCTGAGGCCTTTCTGCCATGCAGCAGCCTGTCTAAATCTTCATGGAGTAGTTAGTGCATGTTGAAAAGGCTCTTGGTCAAGGAGAAAGAACTGCCCTTACTTGGTGGATGTAACTGTTCTGAAAGTCTTTTCTGCAAAAATATTCTCTGTTCACTTTCACTAAACATTTTGAGGTCCAATTAGCATATGAGATTAGACAAATGTGCACCTTTACATGATTGAGGTGAGAAAAACAGAATAAATCACAGCTAAATCCTAGGCAATTGGTGACAAGCTTTCCTGACCCAAACTTCGAGCTAGAGGTGGTGAGAGCTTCCTGAGGAGCACCAGTGGATTTCCTCTCAGCTGCTGTAGCAGCTCCCACAAGACTCCCCAAGACTTCTCACAGCCTGTGGACGTAGAGTGCTGCTGAAGATTAATATCTGCACTACTGTGTTGTAACACAACTTTATTTTTTTATTTCACGTCTGCTAAAGCATCACAACAAATCAGTCAGTGGCAATTTGACCTTCATAATTTTAATTGCATTTTTTGATCATGAAATGAAGAATCCTCAAAAATTTACTTCTCATGAAAGTTACAGATTGCTCTAAGAATATATGCAGACAACTTGGAAACATCTGACAATCATGAAAAAGAGGTCCTTTGATAAAGAACAGCCATCACAGTTTTGAGAGGAGGGGAATCATAGAATGATCAAGGTTGGAATAACCTCCAAGAAATCTTCATTTTGTCAGGATAGCAGCTACAAGGCAGTCCTTTCTGTTGGAAGACTGCTCTCTAATCAAAGGATGCATATCACTTTGTGTATATCATATAATTCATCCTCCAAGATTGCTCTATAATAAAGATACACTAAAAGCCTACTTCTGGCCAGACAGTACAAAGTGCAAGCCCTGTCAGTCTCTTTGGATTACTATTTTTCCAAATAGAAGGAAATAATTTAAAACAGAGAATGACTTTGTACTCCTTTAGTATAGTTGAATAAATAGACAAGACTGGTAGAAAATATAATTTTAAATCACTGTAGACACAATTTCTAGTTTAACACAAGTTCTCAATGCTCTGTTTAAGCAGCCAGCCCACTGCTTGCTATGGATGGAGGAAGGGCATCTTTTCCTGCCAGACAGTTTCTGAGAAAGTTTGGGCTTAATTGGCCAAGAGGAGTTAGTGAGAGACCATAACTGTATGACAAATTATTAATTTAGATGACAATGCAGTGTACATTTGTTTTGGTTTGGCAATTTTTTTGGTAATTCTTGCACCAGGAAAGCAAAATATGATTTCCTTTGCAAATGGCAGTTTAAATGCAAAAAGTCCAGTTCAGACTTGAATTGACTCTTAGACACGAGCATTTTGTTTATTTAAAGTCACAGGATGGGAGTGGTCTCAAAACTCCACATTACCTGCTCTGGAGAATGTCCTTAGACATGACTTGGCTGCTATGGGGAGTGGTGGTGCCTATAGCATGTGGGGAAAACCAACCTGAAACACACCTCAGCTCTGCATCCATACCCTGCAAGGCAATAAAAGGCACCCTGGCTCCTTGCAAGGCTGTGTTGTACAAAGGTGCATTTTAACTCAGAGGGTGCTGGGGTCTGCCCACAGCTCAGACTGAGGGGAGATCTGTTTTGGGTCCAGTACAGCTGGATTGCTGTGCCTCTTCTCTCTGCTTGGTAAAACCTACTTCTATGTAATAGACTTTTGTTTACACCATTGAAATGTTTCTGGTTTTCAGATGGCACTAGCCTGATGATCCTGCTTCAGCTGTTGTGAAAATATGCTCTGAAAGCTACAGCCTGCAGGCAAGTTATGGCATTGAAGATTTTCTCTTTGTCTTTATTATTATTTTAATTGCCCCTCCCTCAGGAAGTAAGAAAATACTTGAGACAAAATCACAGTCACACTAAGCTCCTTAAGAGTTTTGCCACTGACTGCAGTGTGGCTGGATTTCATTCTGAGTCACAATTTTTGTTGCCTTCTCTCCTTATCTGTGGCAAAGCTGTGAATGAGCACTACATTTTGAATAAATCCTGATTTCTCATGTCAAAAATGAGAATGTAAGTATCGTTCGAACTGAATCTCCTCCTATTGCAGTATAATTTTGAATTTTTCTTGGTATCCTAGTTGAAAACTTATTATGCATCAGGAAAGCAGCAGACTTTAATTTGGGGAAAGTAAACACTTTTAAAGTGTCATTTCACTTAACACCTTTGATGTCCAAAAGTGCCCATTTTCTTCATCACTTCATTGGAACTGAGAGAATACAGCAATTTATAATTCTTAGTGTTGAATCAGTCTATGTGTTAATTGTGGAGCTAGCAGTGGGAACAGATGTGTTTTTGTAGAAGGGTGGGCTGAATATATTCGTCTTTTTAATGTACTTTCTGTTTGAATGATCAGTATGGCTTAAAATTCCCCTCTCCTCTACAGCACCTTGTGTAACTGCTCTATTTTGTACAGTCCAGGAAGAGCACATCTCTCTCACTAGAGCTTAGGACTCCATCTCAAATTACAAAATGTCCCTGACTATTCAGCCTTTTGAAAAAGCTGTAAATAGAGATATAACTTACCTAGCAACAAAGAGTAGATCTCCACAGTGTGGTCTACGAACACAGTGCATTTATTCAGTTATGGTCACGCCATAGCTTTTCTTTTTCTGCCACTAGTCTGTAGATGCAGAAAACAGAAAAGGTCTTTTCTATACTCAACTACTAAGAAATCCTCTTGATAATGACTGGGCAGGAGATGAAGTCTCTAAACTTCTAAAACTAATGCATTTGATGAAGTTCTTGCTGAATCAGTTAAAAAACAGAACTGAGCAAATAGTTTGTGGAAATCATATAGAGTTTTGAAAATCTCAGTCATTTCAGTCTTTTGGTGTATAGTGAAATTTAATTTGTATCCTTTACCACATACAGCTATATTTAGAGAGAGTTTTTACAAAGTTTTTAGGTTTTTTTCTTGGTGCTTTCATTTTTCCTTTCAGCCTACAATTTCCACCATATATGGAATGATAAAATAAATACAATAGAAAAGAAGGATGTAGACAGAAAGGAATGAGAGTGTTCCCCCTGCTTCCATCTTGATGTTATAAAGGTTTATGTTTTTTTGGACAGCTTTTAAAAATATTGTAGGCATTTGCTTCATTTATAGTAAAAGCAACAGAAATAATTTTGAGTTGGTTTTGTTCCAGATTAAGCTTTATTAAAATTCTACTGTGTTAGAAGACTTCCTGCCTATTTAAGGTGAAAAGCTTTGTCCATGACAAAAGAAACTTATTAACATTTCAAAGGTTGGTCAGCACTTTTGCCTATATACCTACCAGGCAATAATGACCAAGTTGACCCTTTTTAGATAGCTGGATTCTTTTATCAGTGCATTCTGCTGGCTAAAGATCATGCTTAATGCCGACTTTCATATAATGCTTTCATGAAAGTTCCTTTGAGAGGGAAAGCAGTGGCCAGATTCTGATCTATCCTCTTCAGATCTTCTGCTATTGGATTTTCATTTCCTAAATCAATGTAATAGAAAAGAAAATTATGCCTGTTCTCAGTATATATATGAAATATAATAATGTTGCTAAAGAAAACTTCATATCTACTAGACAGTTTTCATTAGTCTATTTAATAAAAGATGAAAATGACCTTTTTCTCTCTTGTAACTAACTGAATTGCAGAGCTTAGTGTCCTTTGGCTGAGTTCCAAAATGAAAAGTCACCCTGCAGAGTTCAAGTCTTTGCAGAAAGCAAACCAAGTCCACAGTACTTGAACTCCAACAGCCATTTATTATCAGGTATTGAGTCTTAAATGTAGTGCTAAATATCAGAGAATGCCTATATTCTGCTTATATTTTGGACCTGGTTTTGAATCCAAAACACATGAGAAACTTGCATTAATGCAAGTTTCCTGAGGAGTATAAATGTTAAAAAGAGCTTTTTCTGGGATTTCTGGATATTGTCTCTGTCATTGGAGAATAAAGTGATATTCCAAGCCCAATTGTACCACATGCTCTGAGCTTGGAAGCTGCAGGGCAGCAAGACCCTCTCCAGCTAGGAGGGGACTGCACACCCTGTCCTCTTCTCCCCCAGTGTCCTGGATTCCCTCGAGCACAGCCAGGGAGTCTCATTAGTTCTTCCATCTTCTTCCATCATTGATCAGAGGAACCTGTCTTCTCTAACCTACACCTCAACCACTGTGGAAAGAAGAAGAAAACGGAGCTGTGGCAAACTTCTCCTGGGCACAAAGTTCTGAAGGCATCAAGGCTTTTGCCAAGGCTGATTGCCTTTACTTTTCAGACTGTCCTTGAGCAGGAATAATGTTTACATAGTCAGAGTACATTATTGCCAACATTATTTCTTGTGTGCTTTTTCTTGCAGAAAATGATCATCTTTTCTTCTAAGAGAAAATATCAGCATTTTAAGCTGTTATTTTCATGATACAGCATTGTGTAGGGTGTTGCCAGAGATTTTTTATTTAAGAGAAAAGATAAGCATGTCCTTCACTGCTACTGAAAAGATGCATTGCTACTTCTCGACTTAACCATTTTAGTGGTGCTATTTTGGATAAACAATCTTATGACAGTACAGTTTTGTCTTGAATGATACAGCTGTAGTCTAGGAAACTAAACATATCTTTCCTAGTGTTTTTATTTGTCAGATGGGTATTTTCAATATTCATGCGTACCTATTTTTTTAACCCATCACAAAATGAAAAATATTATACTAATAAGGCTTGAGCAGTCACTTATTTTTGTATGCATTAGAAAGAAATTTATGTACAGAAACATGCTTGATAATAATTCAGTTGAACATTTTACCATTGTCAAAGGCATCTTTATAGGAATCCATCAACTCTTCTGATTTCCATACAAGTCAATTTACCGTCTTCAAAATGTAATGTTAATGGCACTCAGTGTACACACTGTAATCCTTTAAAATAATGTACATGGCAAACGGATATGTTCTCATGCATTAATAATTTAAAAGTTAATTTTAGGTACTTAATATGATTAACTGATGGATCAGCAGTCTTACATATGAGAAACAGTGAGCACACTCAAAGCAAGAGCATACTGGAAGGCAGCCAGGTGGCTGCCTGCGTGATGCTTCAAAAATACCTGAGCTTTATGCCTCCAGTTCCCCTTCAGTGTCAGATGCAGAACATCACAGTCAAAAAGGTCTGGTTTCGAGATGAAGCATGTAAATTGCCTTAGAGGTCGAGGTAGCAGGACTTCTGGGGAAGAAGGGGATGCTTTAGAAGGCGGGAATCCCTGCAATGCAATCCTGCTGGTGGCTGGCTGGCTTTGCAGCACCAGACCAGTTATATAACTTCTCTCCTTTCACTTCTCGCTTTTTGAGGACACGCTGTAACGCAGGGCTGTAAATTGATATTCTAGGGTGGAAATACTACAGATGACAAAGTATAACTGTTGCATTGCGCAGCTAAGGAATGTGCCGGGGGCAAATAGCATTAAAACAGTGTGTAGGAGAGGCATGTGGTGCAGTCCTTGGCCGTGCCCACAGCAGCGGGTTCTGCGAAAGCGGCAAGAACTGGACACCTATTGCATAAACCATACAGGTACATCCACAGCTACAACAAAATTTTTTTTTTACAGTTGGAACAATCACCCACAGGAAAATCATCCCCAGGGATGGAGTGAAGTCCCCACAACTGGAGGCTTTCAAGATGCGATTGGACAGGGTGACAATCTCATCCCTTTCCCATAAAAAGTTGGACCAGGTGATATTTGGAGTTCCCGTCTGGGCTGGATCTACATGTGCAAAGTTTCTTACACAAGCACATGAGACTGTGATGCCAGCCTACTGTGAATAGGGGCCTCCTTGCCTCTGGAGTAATCTTAGGCAGAATTTTATACCACCTGCATTCACCTTTTCACTAAATAGTGAGCTGGACAGGAGACAGCTTCTCTTTGGTGAGGCACGGGCACTCTGAGGCTGGACGCACAAAACGCGAATCGGGGTGAATAGCGGCTCACAGGAAGGCAGGACAGACCAGCCCGGTGATGGGAAGGGGGGGCTGAACGGGGCTGGGAAGTGATGGCCCACAGAACAAGCTCCCAATGGATGGGGTCAGGACAGGACAGGACGGGACAGGACGGGACAGGACGGGACGGGACGGGCAGCAGGGGTGCTGACAGACTGAAGAGCAGCGCTCAGCGCTGCATCAAGCGGAGACGGCCGAGGGAAGAGCGGTGCCGAGGAGAGGCCGGGGGGCTGGTGGCATGAGCAGGGTGAGCAGCCAGCAGGCAGCAGAGTGGCACGTGTGCCCAAGAGGCTGAGGTGACACACTCAAGGAAACTGGAGAGATTAGCTGAGGACTTGGACAGGGAGAGCGAGTGGTGAGAACAGAGCAAGACCAGAGCGCGGCTCCAAACACGGGGACCGGAGGGGCGGACTGATAAGAAAAGCATTCCTTTAAATACAGTAAAGAAGAGCCACGGAGGAAGAAAGAACAAGAGCAAAGAAGGTATCATGTTACATTTCAAAATAAATTCAGCTCGGGCGCTCGGCCACAATACTCCCATTAGTGTACATGCATCTGTTTAGGAGGAAAAGCCCAGAGATTTCTCCCACTTCTGCTAGGGCTCAATTTCCTTTTATAGGGCTGACCACTTTCTTATGAGAGGTGTTTTTACGTCTAGTGAAGTAAATATTCCTCTCCTCAGAGTGTGACGGCTCCCATTGGATGTCAATACTTTTTAAAACAGCTTTGCTCCCCTTTAAAGAGCTTTTCCACAGTCCGAGTTATTTGCAAGCTACTTGCAAATCGGATGGCTCGGAGGTACCGCGGTGAGAATGCAAAGATGCCGGTGCGCAGAAGTTCGCAGCAGCAGTCTGTGGGAGCGGCATTGAGGATCCCGGGAGAGCAGGCAGCCCTGCAGCACGGCGGAGCTCCGAAGAGCACACCGTACAGCCGGCACACACCGGGAGCCTGCAAGGGGAGCTGGGGCACTTGCAGTTTCGCGGGGAAACGGGACCGATGAGCTTAAAGAAAAGGTCCAAGCACAAATGCCTCGCGAGCGCAGATGCTCGGCTGGTTTTATTTTAAAGATAAAACAGCCCTTCCCAAGAAAAGCACGGTGCTACCCGCGGGGGAGCTTTTGTTAGCGGGCAGGAGCCCCGGCCCAGCCCCACGATGCGCTCGCCCCGGGACGCGGCAGGGCGGGCAGCGCCGCCGGCACCGCGCCCGCGGCCGCCGGGGCTCCTCGGCCGCCCCCTGCCCTCGGCGGGGCTGCGGCTGCGTGCGGCGGGGGCGGGAGCGGGGCGGGAGCGGGGCGGGGCGCCGGGAGTCAGCTGGGCGCGAGGGGAGAGCGCGGCGGCGGCGGGCGCCGTTAGCAGCGGAGCCGGCAGCGCGGACGGGCGGGCAGAAGTTTGCTCCGCAGATCCCTCCCGCAGCCCGGGGACGCCTTGCGGAGGCGCGAACGTCCCCGTTCGCTTTGGGTGTGTTTTGCCTTTTTTTTTTCCCCCCTCCCCTTTTTAATTTTTTTACTTGTTTAATTGCTTTTTTTTTTTTTTTTTTAATTGTTCGATTTTTAATTCGATTTTTTTCCCCCAGTTTTATTTTTTTTTCTTTTGTTACTGTTGGTTTTGAGGCGCGTGGCTCCGGGAGCTCGCTCTCCCCCGCCCTGCCGCCCGGAGGATCCCCCTCCCCTCCCGCGCTCCGTCCCCGCCGCGCACGACCCTTCCCCCGAACTTGGCGGGGGCGCGGCGCCCGGCGGGGCCGGTGCCGGTGCCGGTCCGGCCGCTGCCCGCCCTGCAGGTAAGGGGCCGGGGGGCGGCGCGGGGCAGGGGGGCGGCGGCCGCTGCCCCGGGGAGCCGCGGCGGGGCGAGGCCGGGCCGGGGTGGGTGAGAGCTCGCCGGCTCCTCGGTAGCGGAGGCCGGTGGGAGGAGGAGGAGGAGAGCAAACTTCCTTTTCCTGGGGCCGCCGGCGAGCCCCCCCCCAGTGCCCGCGGGGAGCGCCCCCCGCCCGGCGCGGAGCCCCCGGGGTCGGACGGGGCTGGGCCGGCGGCCGCGGGGCTCGGGGGCTCGGCCCTTTTCCCCGTCTCGGGGCTCCCTCGCCGCGTTTTGTTTGCGCGCCTCGCCCCGGCGGTGCCGGGAGCCGGAGCTTTCCTGGAGCGGAGCGCGGAGCTGCCCCGCCAACTGCTGGCGGTGCCGCTGCCGCCGGAACTGCCGGTGTTCCCCCGCTCCGCCCGGGCTCGCGGAGCGCCGGCGGATGGGCAGCTCGCAGCCGTGCCACCCGGAGTGCTGCCGCCTTCCTGCTCTCGGCGGCGGGGATGCGCGGCGTGTGCCCGCGGGAGAGCCGCCCCGGCCGTGCCACGGCCCCTGGCCGGCCCGGAGACCCTCCCTCCGTGGGAGGGGGCAGTGCGGAGCTGCTCCTGCCCCGGCTCCCCGCGGGAGAGGCGCGCACGCATGGCTCTCATTGTATAACTGTGGCACCGCGAGCCGGGGCTGGAACTGTGGCATCTTTGTAAGAACAGTTTGCAGTTAATTGGTTTGGCAGATGAACTCCTGCACAATCCTCTTGCCCGCTTCTGTTAAGTGCCAGCGCCCCCTCCCACCCCTTTCCCCCGTTTCCCCGCTTTCCTTTGAAGCGTCGCATAACTCTGTATTGCCAGCAGGATGGAAAGTGCTGATTCAGCAGCCAGGAGCCCCACTCCATCTGAAGTGGTGGTCTGCCTGAAATGCTCCCATTTGTTGTAAATGGGAACATGTGTTACTGGTATGTCAGAGCAGCATTGATCAGGCTTTTTAAACAGACCTGAAGAATGTGGTTTGCCTTTCTCTTCACCAAGGCAGAATGAATTTGGGGTTGGGGCAGGATAGAAGGGATGTGGGCATCTGCTACCTTCAGTTACTCTTCTAAGGGGCAGCTGAAATTGTTTTGCCTTGTAAAGGTGCCTATGTGTTTTAATGGAGATGTCGTGGGATGTGTAGTGAGGATGCACTAACACTCCAGCTCCATCTATTCCTGCTTTCTGAGGCTAATAGTTGTACTTACAGCTCTAGAAAAGGTACAGAGAAGGGCAACAAGGCTAATCCTAGGATTAAAAGGAGTGAGTTATGAGGACAGGTTAAAAAAAAACCACCACAAACACGTGGAGATTAGAAAACCTGCTTGGAAAAGGGGAAATATGCTTGAAACTTTGAGTGAGATCTCTGGCTGTGCTTCGTGATTGTTTTGGGGCTGAGGCAGGGTGCGGGAGGTAAGCAGGATGCTCTTCCCATGCTGTTAGTCTTCCTCCAGGGCTTAACCTCTCAGAGCAGCATGAGAAGGAGAGCTATTCCACAGCTGTATTCCTCTGACTGCTTTTGTACAGGTATGCATTAGTATCTGAGCTGCTTGGGTTTTCTTTCTCTATCCCCAGACTCTAAAATTCAGCACGGTGTAGAGCAAACAGCAGAGCCTGCAGAGTGCTGTTTGGTAGCCTTGCTGCAAACAGTAAACTGACAGAGCAGCAGACCCTGACGCTTGCCTCCGGTGATCATTTTACCATGTTACAGTCTGATTTATTTTCTTCACTTGGACGTTATTTGTTCTTCAAGTAGGTCTTGTTTGCCCTGGCTACATATTAAAGATCTTGAGGTACTTCCATGGTTTTCCTTGGTTTTGTTAATCAAACTATCCCCTCTCTTAGCACTGTGTGAGTTGGCTTTTCTCCTCACGTACAGCCACACCTGCGTTTCAGTAGCCTATTCATGTATTTTTTAATGTGTAGTCCAAAAGCTGTGCCTAAATGCAAAATGGATCTCTGCATCTCAGTTCTGCTGAAGTGTATAGTGTGCACTTTGTGAATAAAACAAGTGTTTGCAGCCCTCTGTCTTGCGAGTGCTTAAATGACTCTAGCAAGAATCATTACAGAGGCTTTTTAGAAATCTTTGGTCATGTTCTCATCTGTGCTTGGGATGTAAATGGGCAAAAATTATCTGGATCTTTCTGGCAAAGGTATCCTTCCAAGGCAGGGAGTTCCCAGCTGGCAGAGGAGAAGCTAGCTGGGTCATGCACTTCTTCTGCCAGCAGCACCAGAGTGTTGTGCTGGGAATTTGTTTTCTGACAGCCCCAGAGGAGCAGATGTCCCTCTAGACTATGAGTCACTGTCAGCTTCCCTGGGCACGTGCAGCAGTGGCAGCAGGCAAGCTGAGGGGCTCCTGGGTGGTGTCACTCTGGGTGGGACCCTGCTCTTGCTCCCTTTTGCTGTTCCTCCCTGCACGTGGTTATGGAGGTGATGGTGCTAAATGAGGCTAGATTTCTAGGTATAACTTTTGCTTAGACCAGCTCAGCTCTGTCTTGGGAAGTGTGTGTGTATGCTTGTGTGTGAAATGCACTCAGGTGCTTCTTCAGACCACTGAAGTGTGGAGTGGGGAAATAGGTGGAGGGTGCCTTTTCATGTCCAGTGGTGTGCATTTTTAGGATGCATTTAAGTATTTGCTCAATTAAAAATCTCACTGGTTGCAGCAAACACTGTGCTGAAACCCCTTACTATTTTCTGCTGGCCTTTTTATTCTAAACCTCTGAGTGAACTTTATTAATGGGGTCAGGGGAAAAGCTACTCTTCACTTTGTGCCAGCATTTCTGTCCAAACTAAGACTAAGGAAGCCTGCTTTCTTTGGATTTATCTCAGCTATGAGTGTATTGCTGCCAGTTCACAGTGTAGTGTTTCTTAAGTGTGCCCACCTGGCCCAGTGTTTTCATAAACAAGGAAGATAACTCCTAAGACCTCTGCCTCTGTCAGGCTTGCATGCAGCTTGCCAACTGGCTTGGCTACAGTGTGATTGCATAAGCCTCCTTCTGTAGGAAAGCAGGCTAAGAAGTTAGGATTGTTTTTCTTGGAAACTGGACCTGCTCCTGGCCTTGTCCAAAATATACCAGTTGCAACTCTTCACCCAGGGAAATCTAGGAATGGAGATCCTTTACCAAAAAGTTGAAACCCCACAATCCTTTTTTAGGAATTGCAAAGAATGAGGTTGCCAAGGAATCCCTTTATTAGCATTGAGCTTTATTTACAGGTTTGCTATCTTTACACTGCCTGCTGGTCAGGAGAGCATGTTGCAATCTAAACTTGGATGTGGCAAAATAGTCCTGATTCCCATTACTTTTTCTCCCAAACCAGTGGTTGTTTTGAAACACAGTATTATGAAGTAAACAGATGCCACCTCACTGGCATCTCTTTCTTTGTACATGTTGAACTGTACTCTTCTGAACTAGTCCCGTGCCAGGTCTTTCCTATTCTCCTGCCATCTGTTGAATTGGACAGCAGTTCTCCCTTTAGCTCAATATGGCTCCTCTGTCACATTGGGAATGGGGAGAGTCCTATCCTAGAGAGCCAGATTCCACTGTGAGAGCATCATTAAAAAAACCTGTTGATCAGTATGAGGCATCCTGTCTACTAACAGTCTCTTAATGTCTTCAGTGATGAAACAACTAGAATAGCCTGACTTTATAACATTTGGTTGGATATATTCAACATTCCCTTTTCTTATATGCTTTATTCCCCTGGATACCATCTTGTCAGCAGGTATGTGTGTAGAGAGATAGACATTATGTTTTTTGTATGGGTCCATTTGTCTGAAAATGGTGGTGGTTATGGTTCCTACCAGCTTTTGGACTTCAAATGTACACAGGGGCACTGAGTATCAGTGCCAAGGTATCCTGAAACTCTTTAATAAAGAGAGATTCTCATTCACGCTAATGTGCATCCATTGACTGAAAACTTCCTTCTCTCTTTGCCTTCCTAGGATCTTTCATAAATCATAGATGGATTAGTTCATACAGAGCATGTGGACATGGCTCTCTGGACTGAAGGCATTGCAAGTTCATCCTCTGCTTTAGAGTAGTGCCCTTGTGAACAGTTCTCAGTACAGAAAAGACCAGGGAATTGTGTTTAATGGTGAGGAGTCACTCACAGAAATAGGAGATTGTGAGCACTGGGTGAGCCACTTTCTGTTAGAAGGTGGCAGCAGCTTTATGGCTGCTGCTTGGAGATTTTTTTACAGGCAAGCAACCTGTAGTGGCACTGACCAGAGACTCAGGTGTGGATTGGGCACAAATATAGTCAGGATGAATAAGGATGGGTTCTCAAAGCCCAATACTGATGCTCATTTACAAGTCAAGAGAGCTTTTAATGAAACCTGCTAATTGCATCCCAATTAGTTAACCCATGGGGAATGCAGATTACTTCTCCTGAATGGCTACAGCAAAAGCTGTCATGAAGATCAGCTATTTTAAAGTGGATGATCTTTTTAGCAGAGTAGGACACCTTCTCCTGTGTAATGGATAGTACAACATGTAACTACTGCTGTAAATTAGTGTGAGGGACCTTCCTGAATCCTTTCAGAAACCTTTGGTAAGTCATTATATCCCTGGCTATCAAATTATAACTTTGGAGTGAGTGAAATGGTAGAGGAAAATGTGTAGTTCTCTGACATATGATATGAAGTAAAATTACAGGTTATATGAGCCTTGTAGATTGCCAGACTAGATCTGGAATAATCTAGGCACATGGTATGAAAGTCTACCTCATTGGAACTGAGAGAGGTGAAGTGTCTCTTTTGGAACTCTGTAGCTTTGAAGACTGCTGTCTTTGAGATGTCTGTTTCAGGTATGATGGGATGGAGGCATATTTGCTAGAATAGTTTGACTTCTTGGAGAAGGGAATTTCTCACTGCTGATCCTCCTTTACCACATGATGATGGAACAGACTCTGTTTATTCTTCCCTAAAGTGAGAACTGGGGAGAGGGTGAGTGGGTTGAAAGTCTTGATTATGTTGTGCTCTGTATTTATGAAAAGAGCTTTGGGATGGTGGTGATAGTCCCAGTCCTCGGATGCAGAGGTGATGAGCGCCCTGGACAATCTTACTGGGAACACCACAGCCATCTCTGCATTCTCTTCTTGTGGGCAGATGCTGTAGAATATTTGAGAAGCATGGTGTGCTGTTTCTGTTATATTCTTTTGTTGGACTCCAGGGGAAGACTGCAAGAGCTTTTCCCATTATCTTACCTCCTGCTGTTTTGCTGTCATCCTTAGGCCAACAGCAACAAGTTGAGCAGCTATGTTGATCTTAATGCTCAACAATTGCATTAATGGTTGCAGTATTAACCACTGGACAGTTTTGTTGCTCTAGCTGTAATATTCAAACAATGTATTTCTTAGTGAGTCTATTTCAGTTTTTTGGAGACCAAATCTAAGGACCATGGGGACATTCCAAAAAAGATAGTTTTGCACAGACAGGGATGAATGGGGTAATTGTAAACACATGTTTGGTTAAACCACTAGCAAACCAACCTCTCATTCTTCCCAGCCTCCATCAACGCCAGCTTCTACTAGCTCATAACAGGACAAAAATAGGAAATTACTTTCCTGGCAGACAGACCATAGAGGAAATACCATACCATCCTGTTGGAATAAACCTATAGCCCAGTGGGAAGGCGCTCTCCTGCTGAGCAGCAGTGGGGATTTCTGCATTTGTTCACACAGTAAACACAGAGCATGGTCCTTGCACTCCCTTGCTCCTGCTGCAGAATTTGTGCCAGCAGAGAAATCTGAGAAACTGAGTGTCTGCATCCAAGCTGAGCCTGTGGTTGCTGAAGGCAGCTAAGTAAGGGTGGATAATACTCCATGAGACCAGTATCATTCTTCCATTATGCATCCCTGGTGAGAAAATCAATAAGCAGGGAGAATCTGTGAGTCTGTAGACTCTTTTCATGGAGATTAGCACTTGATGAGCACTTAGAGACTTCTTTCAGTGCCCAGCATCTAAATTCTCTCTTTTGATGACTTGATTTAGTGGCTGCAGCTCTGTCCTAACTCATGTTATTGGTTTGTAGCATAGACTAAGTTTTCAGAAGTTACTTTTTTGCTTTGCTTGGCTTTATTTCAAGGTCTTCTTCAGGTATTAATTTAAATTTTGAAACTGAGAAAGAGAATCCATTAAATGTCACCCAGATCTTTCACTGCTGATGTTGGTGTTAGTGAACAATCTGTGGTTCTGTGATTCTGATTTGACACTTACATGTATTTTTGGTCAGGGAGTTGCAACTGGACTCTCTGTCTGTATATGCTTAATATATTTGTAGATGTCAAAACTAACTGGCAGCAAGGATTTGAATCCTTTACTAGAGAAAAAACTGCTAGAAAAGTTTTCCCAGACACTGACTTTATTGGAGGATGGTAGGACAAGATAGTTGTATATTAGAAAAGATTGGAGCAGAGATTTTCAAGGCTGAATTAAAAATGGGGAGGTGATTTTTTTTCTCCTCAGTGCTTTCTTCTTTCCTTCTTTTCTGTGATGTTCATCTCTGCCAAACTACTAGGTACGGATTCAGATAGGAGAACGATCTCTCTCCTTAAATGGGAATTGAGAGAGGGGGTGAGAAGGACTGGGGGAAGGTAAAATCTGTAGGTTGGTCTTGCTTAGTGTACTGTTAAAGCTCTGAGCATCCTTGGAAAGGAATGAGGAGCTTTTATTATATCAAAGCACAAGTGTGGAATTAAACTTCAAGGAGTTGGAAAAGCTAAAAATTCAGAAGGCTTTGGCACAAGACAAAAATATCACAAGCTTTCTTAAAAGGCCTGCTTTCCCTTCTGGCTCAAATGTATTAAAGTCCATTTAGGAGAATGTTAAGGGAGAAATGTGTATTGCAAGACCATCGATTATTTCTGAATTAATGTCTAGTGGGGGATCATTCTTCATTCTAATAGCTGCTTGTGCTGACATCACCCGAGATGTCAGGGGATTATGTCAGAATTCAAGCCTTGATATTGTGCAGAACAATGGCTCAAGTGCTGGCAGATGCTTTCTTGGTGGGTCAGGTTGCTTTTTTTTATCCTGTCCATCTTGAACTGTGATCTTCCAGTTACTGTACAGCAAGAGATGTAGTAAACAGTTTCTAAGAGAAGCATATGTGTGCAGCATGATGGTGAGGACAGAGTATTTCTTGCCTCTGCATCTTGTGCTAGAGGCAGATTTGCCATCATCTAGATGCACAATGCATGCATTTTTAATGCTGTATGAAAAAGCTCACCAGCTGTAACATTGTCATCTTTTGTTTGGCTCTGTTATTTGTTGTATTATTTTGTTAGTCATTCCAGGAATTCCAAAGCAAAAAAGTTGAAGCCAGAAGTGGGTGGGTTTTGTGGTGGAGGTTGGTTTATTGATGTCTTTTGGTTTGCTTTTTTCCCTCTCCCTGGCTGTTGGGCACCTAGCTTTACTTTTTAAATGATGATTGTAATGAAGGCCTTTGTGGTTTAACCTGTCAGGCAGCTAAACACCACAGAGTTATTCACTCACTTTCCCCCCATGTTAGTGGCATGGGGCAGAGAATTGGAAAGGAGGCAAAACTCCTGGGTTGAGATAAAGACAGTGTAGGAGAACTGAAAATGAAGATAAAATAGTAACAACTGAAAAAGAATATTCAAGAGTACTCATATAATATTTGAGTATCTGTCTCATATATAATATATGAGAGTATGATTTCTCACCACCTGCTGATTGATGCCCACCCAGTCTCTAAGCATCAGGCCACTGCCTCTCCCCAGTTTTTTTGTTCAGAATGATGCCATGTAGTATGGAATATTCCTTTGGCCAGCTGGGGTCAGCTATCCTGGCTCTATCCCTTCCCAGCCTGTTGTTCACCCCAAGCTTCCTCACTGGTGGGGTGAGAAACTGAGGAGGTGTTCACTTGGTGTGAGCACTGCTCAACAATGACTGCAACATCAGTGTGTTATCAGTATTATTCTCATCCTAAATCTGAAACACAGCTCTGTACCAGCTTCTAGGAAGAAAATAATTCTACCCTAGCTGAAACCAGGACAGCCCTGTGAGGGGAAAGCAATCAAAATATCCCTTTATGATGCTCTAGAAATGAATAGACTGTAATGTCACAGTCTATGTGTGGTGTTCATGAACTGATTCTTTTGATATTCTTTACTGGTAGGCTGTTATAACATTACATGTAGTCATCACATTTAGCAGTTGGAAAGTTTTCAAAGAGGCATTGTATTTGTTTTCCAAAGGGCTTCAAGAGAATTGAGCAGCGAGACTGAGATGAGCTATAGGAGTGTAGAGCAAGTGCTGTTTGAGTTGCTGACATCTCACATTGGGATTGCGTGTTTGTTTTTTTTTGTTCTAGAGCTGATGCTAATAAAGGTCAGGAAAAAATCTCTGTGGAGTTTCTCTCTAGCAAAGATGGGTTAGACTCTTAAGTCGGAGAAGCATTGTTACAGCTGATGCAGTTTAGGTGTGTGGTAACACTTGTAAAGCCTGGTTGAGTTGTTTTTGATAATTTTCCTCCCCAGTGTCCTTTGATACAGCCTTCAATAGGAGAATGGCATTGCAAAATGTCTTGCTAGTCTAAGCCTTAGCTAATTTTGGTGAACGTGTAATTTGTCTTCATTTACTTGGAAATTATTCCACTCTTCTTCCCAGGAGCAGGAGAAGTTCTCACAGGTGTTTGGAAAATGGATGATGTTGAAAAATCCAGTGAAAGAGTCCTGTGCTGTAACAGCCTGAGTTTGTTTTCCTTGTATTCATCTCTGAGAACTTCTTGCGTCCTTCACATCCTTCATGTCATGATTTGTTCCCCAGGGTCTCATTTGGAATTCATGTGAGCTAAGGTGACATGTCTGTAGGTGATGTGAAGTTGCCTTTTAGGTCAATTTGACAGTGTTCAGTGGAGTTTCAGGAAGACAGTGCATGTGTAGCTGTCAGAGAGGCAGGTCACTTTTACCTCTTTGAGTATTTAAATGCTAATTTTTTTTGTGTTTGGAAGCTCTATAATTTGAAGAGGTGAAAAAGCTTCCCTTCCCCTGGGAGAGAGGCACGTCTTCATTTCTCAAAGGATGTGTGCCATGCTAAGAGCTGACTGCTGCCAAAAGCTGCTGATGTTTTGTTGGAGTGTTTGGGTGCCTTTCCTTGGGCCAGCTTGGTGGTGCACTACCTGTGTGCATGGCTGACTCTCTAACTGGGTAAGAAAGCTATCCTGTGTACTTGATTTTTTTTTTTTTTTTTTTTTTTCTGGTGTTGGTTTTCTTCTGGGTTAAAGAATAGGATCAGTTCTTGGAAGCAAGTGGTAGGGCAGCTGAGGTGAGGTGCTCTTCCAGGGAAAGGAAGATAAATGAAAGAGAAGAATGGATCCCATCTCTTCTCAATGGCAGCAAACTACTGGGCCAGCTTGGCAACCCATCAACATTTTTTTCCTTTGTGAATTTCAACAAATCTGATGGAGCTACACAAGCAAGCAAGCTAAAGACTAGACCTGGCTTTGTAGAGGGTATCCAGAGCCTGCCTGTATTTGCAAAGTTTACCTGTTGAAGGGAGTTTTCTGCAGTGTGTGGGGGTTAACCTTGTGTTTGATCTCTTTGCTGCCCTGGAATGTGGATCAAAGCAATGTTGTCTTTATTCATATCTTTTTAATTTTACTTCTTATTTTAATAAAATGGACCTGTGGTGCTGGGTTGTTTTCTTAAAATGAATACGAAATGTGTCAGTGCTAGGTGGGATTTTTTATCAAGCAACTCGACCGTAACAAAAATGTTACTATTGCTCTTGTACATTTAAAGAAGATAAAAAAGGCACCTTCAGAGTTTCAGGAGATTATGTAAGGAATGTGTAGCTTGTGTCTCAATATATGATTGTCATGAAACAGAGCAACTGAGGAAGCAACTGGTAATAAATCCATCATTATTTGTATTATGAAAAACAGCAAGCGTAATAGCTGTTCAAACACCAGAGATTTGGTTGACTTGCTCTGAAACGTAGTGGTAAAACATATTTGTTTCAGACCAGTTACCAGCTGAAATGTTTTTTTTCCTGGAATGTCTCATCTGTTCCCAGTCTCAGAATCCCAGAACTGCCTGTGAGCTGGTTCAGCCATTCTGCTCTGATCAAGAGGGATTTCTGTAGCCAAAGTCAAATAAAGGCATTTGAGGTGACTGCTCTGGTGTCTGCTAGGAAATGGTCTTGATGGCTGTGTGTCAGCTCTTGCCCATGAACTCCTGTGACTCTTGGGGGGCTGCCTTAGAGAGCTGCAGTTTCTCAGCCGTGCTAAAGCTGGTCTGCTTTAGCCTGAAAAAATCCCAAGCAACCAACAACTCTGCAGACTGAAAGCCAAAATAAGTTCTTCAGTACTGTCAGTTATTATTCTTGTCTGTGGTAAATGTAGAGTGATTTTTAGGGGCAAGGTGATATGCCCTGGATTTTCTTCATTTTGCCAAACAGAGTTTGGGAAGACTTGGATTTTCAGGTTCTTGGGTTCAGGATCACACAGCGATGACTGGGGCTTCTCTTCATAAACATTTCTGAATAGTTTTTCCATAATTTTAGCCCAAAAATGATTGGGTTTTGACTAGCTAAATCCTTCTGGCTGGATACCAGTTCCATTTTATGTGGACTCTTGATGGATGGAGGAAGAGATCTTTTCTCAGTCTTTGTTACAGGGACATCTAGAAACAGTTTGTCTTTTGCAAGACCATTTGGGGAGTGACAAAATGTGTATTAAATGTTGTCCCCATACCCTGTGTTTTACTTTGAGCATTCTCTATCAGCTTCTGACTGAATTTCAGGTAACAAATGCTCCTCACGATGCTTCAGTTGCTTTGCATAGCTGTGTTAGGTTTTGGGGCTGTTGAGGTGAAGGAAGTAATGAATGATCAGTAATTCCATGGGCACACTAATGGGATTGTGTACAAATAGCACGTTTCTTCTTCTTTTTGGGATATCTGGCCAACTTGTCTGCTTGCCTTTAACCATGTCATATCTGTATTGACTTTGGCAGTGGTTCAGAGAAGATTCATCCAGCCAAAGAAGCTTTCATGGGACAAGTACTTAAAAAAATTGGTTGTTTTGTTTTTTTGTTTTGTTTTTTTTTAAGTGTGTGGGGACTGAAGCTTTCTTCCTGTGTGCAACTGTGGCTTGTCTAAAGTCAATGTTTGACTACAGGTCAAGTCATGTGGTCAGAGTGAATTTTTCCCTAAACCTGTGTTAGAGCCATAAATTGTTGGACTGTGTAGGCAGTGAAGCTTTCTTCCAGTACCTGGTCTTAGTCACCTCTTCCTGCCAATATCCTCTAATTCTGCAGTTATAACTCTGTGAAACCAAGCAAGGAAGCGTGTGCTTTGTGTGAGGAGCTTAAGAACTCCTTAAATCCTGACTTGCCATTTTGAAAACCTGGAGGTTTCCAAACTGGAATATGTGTGTGTACACTAGATATGTTACTATATTATACAGCTCTTTTATGGTGTCTGAGAGACAGTTAGTGCATGCTGCATCCAGCCCTTCTGTGGAATCTGTGGGACCTGTGCAGCCTTTCAGCAGTGTGGTGTATGCAGGGCTGGTTTGTGCTGAAGCTCTGAATGGGCTGGGGGCTGCTGGGCTCGGTGGTCATGTGGAAGTTTGTAGGTGGCTGTGCATGGAGCTGAGAGGCTTGGAGGAGGGAGCTTCAGGTTAAGTCTTCCTCTGGGATCCTTCTAAAAGTAGTGCTGTAAAGGGGTGACTCAGGATACCTGGCACCTTAGCCATGTCAAGTGAGGTCCCTAGCAAACCTGAAAGGGACTGGAAGGTTTTATTAAAAGTGATTGTCACCTGAGGTGCTGTCCCTGAAATCCATTAGCAGTTTAAAATGATCCAAATATTCTAGGTAGCTTAAATGAATTTTAATGACTTTCTGCCACTTCTATAAGAAGAGTCTATTTACAGCCTTGTTGCTTTAAGTGCAGCCTGGACTGCAAGTGTTTTATTTTATCAGTGGAGGTGATTTTGTAGCATGGCAGTAATCTTCCTAAAGATTTGTCTGGTCCATGAAGGAGTAACAGGATTTGTGTAAACCAAAGCAGAGCAATCTGAAGTAGCTGTATCCTAAAACTGACCTAACCTATAAAGCTTTGAATTTTCATGTCATTTCTCACTGGGAAACACCACAAAGTCTCCTGCTCTTTTGCATCCTGTAAGAAAGTATTGAGCCATCTTATTATTAGACAGGAAAAACTGAATACAGAGTAAAGATCTAAAATTTACCTAAGAGTATAAATGAAGGCCAACTAAAAATGGTTGAATTTTTTTACTGTAATACACACTTTAAAAGAAATATTAGAAACTATTTGTCTGTTTTTGAGCATTTGATTAGCAGTTTCTAAGTGACCACTCTGGTTATATGTGTGTTTTGTAGCATTGGGAGGGGAGGGGAAAGCTGCTTTAAAGGAGCTGTGCTGAGAACCTAGAAGAGAAGGCACAAAGAAGGGCAATATTGATACAGCTCAACTTTTTCATCCCCTTGATCTTTAGGAGTTTTTTTCCCTCCTCATAGTGCTTCTACTTCCCAGCATGTGAGATGAGAGGGAATCAAATCGACTTCCATAGTCATGTGTGTCCTTTCTAGTGTGAAGATGGTGAAGATGATGTGATGGCTGGGGGAATATCTTAACTCACAGCATGGCTAAATCATGACTCTGAAAGTGATTACTGGTATGATTATCTCTTTGGAGTGATGCTAACACTTTCTTGGAGCTGCTGTGAGGCATCTGTATGAGAAAAGCCTGTAGTTTTTGGTGGATGTGTTTTGCCTGTGTGATGGTTTTATCACTCTGTTTGCTCCCACGTCCCAGCTCATGGTAGTTAAATTCCCTCAGAGATGATGGCTTCTCCAAAGGTGGAGGAAGTGTTGGGAAAAAAATGGGGAGAGAAGGAGTATTTATACCACAGTCCATAGTAAACATCCCACTTGTGATACAGGTAGCTAAATTGTGTCTAAAACTTAGCCTGGCTTCAGTCCTGGTCTAAACCACTGATGTTTCTTTGCAGTGGATGTTTATGTGCCACGTCCTGTGGCCTGGTGGCCATTTAGACAGTCAGGGATTCCAGGGATAGCCACATGGTGAGGCACCTGAGCAAAGATGCTTCTGCTGAATGCAAACAGTGGCAGGGTTGAACTCCATGAAATGGTAATGTGAGCTTACCTTTCTTGACTTCAAATGTCTACACCTATGGATTTTATTTTTAAAGCCATTTTATTTTTCTTTCTTCTATTTTCCAGCCCTATTACTATTTAGGAGTGACTAGTGCTTTGCCTTTGTGGACTGTCAGCCTCATGCTCCAGGATCCCAGTATCTGGAGTTGTGAATATGCAAAGAGAAGAGCAGAGGGTCATTCCTGGTAGAGAGGGATGGGCACTGCCACTGATCCTGTAAATCCACAATGGGTCCCTCCCATGCACAGAAACCTGATCTTAACTCCTGTGTCTTAATATCTACATCTCCTTCCTTTGCTGTGATATTTACATATAATTCCTTCCTCTTAAAACAAGAGGGAGTTGGATCTAGTCAGATTTGAGGAAAACTACATGAGCTAGCCCTATGAATATTTATCTCTGCATCAGCATCTTACTCAGGGATACTCAAGAAAAGATGACAAATGACTGTCTTTTTGATATGCACAATATAAAGCAAATGCGATTTCAAAGCCTCCCTTAAGCCTGTGTGGCATGCTTAAATATCTTTCAGTTGCATGGTTAAAGGCTGAAATAAGTCTTACACCCAGGGTTTGGGAGATTTATGAAAAGCCTATCCCCAGCTACTTCCATTGATGCAAATGGTGGAGGTCAGACTGGTGTGTGGGGAGGGGGGCTGGAGAGAGAAAATCAGCTGAATGAGAGAGCTTGCAGTCATGTCTAATCAGAGTTCATTTCCTGTGGGTATTCCTGGAGGTTTTGCATAGTGAGAACAAATGCAAATGCAGTTTGGGATACACTGGTGCTCACAGTCCATGAGCTAAAAAAATGTGAAGGGATTGAGGTTTTTTTGGTTACCCCTGCCCCCAGCTTCCAGAGATGCTTGCTGCTGAATAGGTGTTAGTGCCAAGCTTCAGGATGATGGGATTGCACCTTGCAGTACTGACTCCAGTTAGTTGTGCTGGGGTAGCCATGTTTAGATTATTATCTTCCACCCTTTTCTGCAAGAAGAAATGTCTCTGTTCCTTGTATCCTTCAAAACCCCGACAGGCAGTAGAACTGTGAGTTTTTGACCTACAGCTTGCAGATTGAGGCTAAACATTAAAAAATGCACATGGCATTCCATTCAAAGTGGTGTTTCTGCTATTTGTCCTGCAGAATGAGACTGAAGGCAGAATTGATAGGGCTGAGGGTATGGCCCATGTGTCTCTGTTGTCAGGTTCTGGGTTTGTTTATGGTGTTAGGATATAGCTGGATCTGTGTATCAACTGAGGCAAGTGCCTGTGTTACACTTCTTGAAAAGGTATTTTAACACCTTAGGTTTTGAGTTGGTTGGGTTTTTTTTTTTTTGTTTGTTTGTTTTTTTTTTTTTTAGGACATTTCAGTCCTGAAAGTTACAGTTGGTATGCAGCTTGTTGGTATTCTCGTTTTGGGTGCTGTGCTTGGAAGAGAGAGAGGAGACAATGGATCTGTTAAGCTTATTTTTCTTGTAGCACAGTGCTAGAGCTGCATAGGGGACTTGACACAGGTAAATTAGTGAACAAAAAGCTGGTGTGTAGCTGTGTTTCTGATGGCAGCTTGGTGGCGGTGGTTGGGGAAAACTGCTTGTTCCTCACAGTCTTGCATATTGACTCACTGTTTTTCCCCTTTAGCAATTTGACTTGGTGCTTCTCTTTTATCTTTTCCCTATGTCCTCACTCCACCCAGTACAGTAATGTTTTCCTAAATATTTGCTTTTTAAACCTTTTGTTTCTTCTGAAAGTCCTGGTTATGGACAAGGTATTATTCCCTCTTTCTTTGCAGCAGTCTTTCATAGATTTGAGTGATTTCATCATGACCCTTACTTTTGCTTCTTTTGGCTGAGCTCCAGTTGATTCTGTTTTTTTCTTTTTTCCTCCCAGATGTCATGTTTTTCTAATTCTGTGATGTTCCTATTCCTTTTGCTTGGATTCTTTCCAGTTGATCTTTTCTGAAATTTGCTGAAGATTGGGTACAGCTTCATGCTGGAAGCTTTATCAGCCACAGTAGAGCAGAACTGTTGCTTCATGATTCTCACATGTGTTCCTCTATACATTCCTTTATGGTATTTGCCTCTTCCTCAACAAAGAATTTTCCAGTTTCTAAAACTTGCTTTGAATTAAGTCTTCCAGCAAGCTGACAGCTTTAAGTTAGCACCTTCCCCAAGTTTACTAAGAGTCATTTTCTCCTTCATTAGTGTTAGAATAGTGTGGGGCCAGGACAAATCTCTGCAGAGGTTATTCAGTATGTCAGGCTATTATGTGAGTATTTCAATATTTTTTGACGTTCCAAGCAAATACAAGTCAGTGCAGTTGCTCAGTCACTTTCAAATCTGCCATAAGCTGACTGTCTGCATTGATAATAGTATGACAATGTTTGTTTATCTTTTTGTAAGAATGCAATTTGGATCTTTTGATGTGGTTTTGCTAATGTCAGGATTCAGATTCAGTGTCTACTGCTTCTGTGTTCCTAAAATACATTATTCTGACATAGTAGGATGTTGAGTTGGTTTGACTTGGCTTATACAAGTACAACCATTTTTTGTCGAGTTCAGTCTCTTATTTTCTTCTTGGTGCTAGCAGATGGGTTTCATGGCAAATGTGCGAATTAAGCAACAAGTATCATTTTTAATGTTTTTCTTTCCACTCTTTTCCCCTCCCACTTCTGAAGGAAATCACTGTTTGCCATTCTCCAGCCTCTGCTACCTTGTCAATCCACTATGGACTTTGAAAAATAAGTGCTAATGATTCGAATTTGTTAAAAAAAATGCAAACTGATCATTACTGAGTTTCATGGAAACCAGCTAATTTATGAGAAAGTTGATTTTTTTTTTTTTTTCTTTTTTTAAAATCTCCTCTCTCCTATCATCACTAGTAGTAGTTTGGGTTTGTTTGCTTGTTTGGAGTTTTGTTGTTGTTGTTTGTTTGTTTTGTTTTTTGTTTTGGTCTTGTTACCTGTAGCTTTCTCTTAAAAAATGATGAGTTGACTGACCTTTCCCTTAATCATTATTTTATTGCTGTGGAATTACAGACTGAGTTTATGTCTCTTGTTTCACTTTCACTTATTTTGCTATTGCAATAATTGTCTGTGGGTTATTGCTGTTTTAGTGGAGTCCAGATGGGTGGCCTTTGCTTGACCTCTTTACCTAGCAAGACAGACAGACACACTGTTGCATGCTTTTTGTCATGTATGGGCAATAGCAAAGCTTAAATATCTTGGGTCTGAGGATTAACTAAAAACTGAAGGTGAGAGAGAATGAACACCCAGTGGCAGAAGGCTGTCTTTAAATACAAAGCAAGTTCTTTCATCCAGAATCAATATACTGAAATGGTTAAAGGGTAAATGCTAAAAGACTTAATTTTTTGCCTCAGCTTTTTTGTCAGACTTGGGTTTGAGAACAAGGTTAAGTAGGTGCTCCTGATCAGCTCTGCCATAATTCAGAACCCTGGAAAGGTTTTACATCTGTTGCTTCTGCTACTGTCTGAGGTTAGAATAATTGAAAATAGAAAATACTGAAATATACTGATGAACCCAAAATGACTAGATAATGATACGATAAACTAGAGGCTTAGTCTTGTGTCACCAGCAGATCTAGAAGCATGTTGGATAAGGGGATGTTGACAGAGTGGAGAGAGTGAACAATGCTAATGCTGTTCACAAAATAAGAACCCTTCTGAAAAGGAACGTACAGTTTCAAGAACAGATGGTCTAGTGGTAATAGAGACTAACAAATTTTTGTTGGCTGGCAGCCGTCTTTCAGGTTAGGATTTTGTCTTAAAAGCTCTTTCATAGAGTTGACTTCCTCACTGCAAAGTACTTGGTAAAAGGACAGAGTAAATTCCTCCTGGGAACTTGTTCTTCCTGGTCTAACAAAAGCAAGATTACAGTGGAAGCACCAGGTGAGGGACAGTCACCTCACAGTGACAGGTAAGGCTTTGTTGGAGCAGCCTATGGGTATTTTAGATTCTGTTCTGCTCCCTGCACACCAGAATTAGCATGCTGCAGGACGGTTGTCACCCCTGTGATGGAAGGTGGGAAGACTGACTTGAAACTTGCACAAGTCTTGCTTTGATCATCTCATTTCTTCTGCAGAAGAAGCATATTGTTTGTGAGACAGAGCTTACATAATCCTCCTTCTGTGGTGTGTGTAAACATATTTAACACAAGCCTTTTGTTTCTTGACTAGTTTAAATTTAATCCATAGTGGATGTGCAGTGTGGAAGGGTACAAAAGAGGGGTGAGTTAGAGTGCATTTTAGATTTATCCTCTTCTCCTGTGCCCCAGAACTTGTGTGGATGCAAACCAAGCAAAATGAAGATAAGAATGAGATTTTATCTTCTTTCTGTGCCTTAAAAACAAACTGTCTCTAACCAATCAGTTGTATTGCAACTCTGTCTTTCCTTGCTGGGTTGATTCTCTTGTTGCACAGTAGCTGGGAGAGAGGCTTTAAATGCAGAATTAGCATATAAGCCTGTGCCATTTTTGGCTGGCTGCTAATGTTTAAAGTCTTTAAAGCTGCCCACTAAAGACAAGGCAGAAGAACAAACGTCGGCCTGGGTATGTGGCATGTGTGTTCTTGTTTAATATCGGAATTTCTGGTATGGCCAGGGATGCATGCCAGCTTTGGCAGTACAGGGCACAGTTCAGATACTTAAGTACTGTACTAAAAATAACAGGACTATTTTAGACTGGGACCCAATTAGGGAGAGAATGACTTGTTGCTCTGCAGCAAGTAATCTGAAGTAGCAGGCAGGCTGCAGTGCTCACGTAAACTCGGCTGTTTTGCTTGCGGAGCTGCCAGTTTCGACACTGCTTCCTCGCTCTTTTCCTTAGATGCTTTTCCAGAGGTTAAAAAACAAGCACAAAACCCCCCACCCCAAAATATCCCTCTTCTTAAGGCAGGCTTTATGTGCTTTAGTTCACATTTTGATATTGCAGTGTTTAATAGCATTACAGCTCCTAATCCTCCAGTGCTGGCTTGGGAAATTCCTAGAAGGCAGGGAGCGGGAGGCGAGGAGCGATGCTCTCCCTGACACACCGAGTGAGCTTCACTCTGCCACACAGAAGGGCAGTGAGGGGGAATTTGGGCAGTCAAGGAGCAGAAGGGCTGTTTGAAGACAGTTGCTTTTCCCTTGATTTGCCTCCTGGGCATGGAGGAGAAGAGAGCATGATTCCTGAAATTTGTTGCTGCTGCTGTTGCTTTTTTGTGTCAAGAAATACAGTGAAAAAAGCTTACAACAAAGCATTACTTTACACTTCGCTAGTTTCTCTCTGGTTTTATTTTTGGTGATGCTGCTGGCTGCCACCTTCTATTAGATTGCTTGGATATCAGTGAAGCAAGTTGAAGGAATCTGAATTTCTCAGTGCACAGTGTATGTGGGGTGACAGGGAGGGGACGAGCATGCTCCTACATCCAAATCCTCTGGTCTTGGAGTGCTGTCAAGTGATTGGCTGATCAGATCACGGTTTTCTTCCACTGATCAGAGTGGGAATGTGGATGAGGGAATGCTTTATGGAGCCTTAAGCAAATGCTGCATTGGATAGATGAGCTGATGCTCGAGATGAAAGCAAAATGCACCTAAAATTTCTATTTTTGTAGATGTCTTTCTAGCATGCTATTTTGAGAACATGAAAAAGCCATAATCTTTCTGGTGTTGTGACTCTCGTGCTGTTTTGAAAGTAGCTCTACATTTTTTTTTCCAAATAAAAAGCTGATAAGAGATGTTCAAGGCTTTGTTCAGCTGTGGTCTCCTAGCAGCTTTCAGTATGTTGTTTGCCTTAAGTTGTGATTTTGGGAGGACTTAATCGGGTTTCCTTAATCCTGCAGAAATCATGTTCTTTACAACCTTAGGTTTCAGTTTGCTCTTGTCCTGGCCTGAAATGCAAAGGAGGGGTCTTCCTAGATGCCCATTATGAAAAGAGCACTTCTGTATTTGGTCCCAAAATGTGTTACATCATGGATGTAGTAAACTCCCAGGGAAACAGTGGGAGAGGCACTCTGGCAAAGCGGATCACGTTGAGTGTTGTAGAGAGCCAGCATTTGGGCATGTGTTTGTCAGCTTGTGGGCTACGTGTATTCTACCTTCTGCATACTGCAGCAGCCTGCAGGACTTGCTGATAAAAGTAAATGCTACATGGAGGATGCCTAGCAACTGTAGATTGTAGGTCTGTGCCAAACTGTGAAAGGTGCAGATCTGTTGGATGGGTGCAGTGTTTTCTGGAGGATGCGGTGTGGCAGTGCTGAGGTGTTGCTCGGCACCACGGTGACGTGGCTGTTCCTCCAGCTCTTCTTCACCACCATCCCCGTTAGCTTGATGTCTAGTGCCCACAATTCTCGACAAGAATATTAACTGAAAAAGAAAAATGTTGATTCAAATTGCAGTTGCTTAGGTAGGAAGCTTGCAAGTGGTTTTTCTCTGCTTTTAGACCCTTTTGCTTCATGGCGAGCTGTGCTGCAGTTGTCTGGAGTTCCTATCATTGCTATCCTTTATGAGCTTCCTCCAGTGCTTGTCTAAATTATTATTACTATTTTAACACTTCCATAAATCCAGTTGCCCCATCGGAAAGATTTTTATGTTTCCTATTGATTTCTGATTTTCTGAATTTTTCTTTTGAGAGGGAATGCTTATTCTCTGGGCACTTTCTCCATGTCCTCTATAACTGACTCGATGTCTTCCTTCTTTTCCTTCGGCTGTCTCTTTTCTGTGCCAAATGATCCAGGACTGTTAGTTTCTGCTTTAGGAATTCCTCTTCTCTTTCTAATTCTGTTTTACCCTTTCAATGTCATAACAGCCCACAGTTTTCAAGAAGTGGGTGTGCCCTGGGTTTAATGACTTGTCATGATTCTGCTTTGCTTGTGGCAGTTCCTTGATTCTTAATACTGTATTTCCTTGTGATATATTGTCTGCTTTTTTTTCCTCTCCTCCCTCTTTCCTCTAAGATGATACTTCAAATAAGACTTCAGTCTCCTGACACTTCCTTCAGTGGTACACACAGGCAGGGTTATTCTTCTAGCACATTGGCTTGAGTTTGTGGAAATTAGAGTTGCCCTTTTGGCTACCCATTTGCCTGTGATCATGAGATCCTTCTGCTGTGCTTTGCATGAAGCCCCAGCTCTGACTGAACACATCATACTGCTGGCAAACTTCGTGTCACCTCCGTGGTTGTCACATTTCAGAGAGCTTAAGGATATGTTGAAAAGAATGGCCACTGTGGTAATTCTGAAGACTTCTTGTATAGGAAAAAGCTCTGTGTTTTCCTACCTTTAGCTGTTGCCCTTTATCTGGGTATTAAGGGAGGACCACTCCTGCAAGCTACAGCTTCTCAGGTCCTTCCAAGAGTCCCCAGGGATAATGCCCACTTGTGTATTGTTCATGCAGTATCGTAAATTTGGGGTGGATTTGAGTCAACTTCTGCAGAAGCTGTATTGACATTTGCTTATGCCATGTTATTGATTATTCATGTCTATGTTATCTAGTTTTAGCTAGTTCTTTCAGAAAATAAGTTCCTTCTTGGTTTTTAAGTTCCCTGGATCTACCTTGAACTCATTTCTAAAAACATATAACTTAGTGTCTTTCATGCTATGTCCGGGTCCCTTTAGGTATGACAGGGTATATACAGCAATTAACAGCTTGGTAGTTGGATGTTTTCCTTTAGAAATCTTGACTGAATTATTTTTCTTGTGCAATTTATAACTATCTTTTAATGCTGCTCTTAAAGTATCATGTGGGAGCAGTTATTTAGTATACATGTTGCCTGGTTGGCTTATCTGTTTTGACTTTTTTTAATGAACAAACATAACATCTCTTAAGTAACTAAAACCAAAACAGTCCTTACGTTTTCTTTCTGTCAAGAATCCTTGAAGATGTTTGCAGTTAAGGTGAGCTTTGACATGATAGGTAGGGGGAAAACTTGATTTCTTGTATTTTGCAGCAGAGCTGGTAGCTGATACCATTCTAGTCTGGTCTTTGGGTTGAGTCCCAAGTTTGGGTTGTGCCCCAAGTTCACTCTTGGACATTTGCTTGGAGGCACCATAAACATGAAATTGATCTTCACTATCCTGACTTCTGGGGCTCCTGCCTTAGGTTATAGGGCATGCCTACATCAGATATCGTAGGTTTCATTTCTGAACTTGTGTCCCTCCTCTGCGTTGCCTGGTCTCAAATTACTGGAACACCAAGTTAACATCTTTGAGCACATTTGGCAGAACAAAGTCAGAGGAATGTACTTCTTGGTTAGAAAACTTAAATCTCCAAGTTCTGCAGCAAAAAGGTGGATATAAAATTTCCATACCTGAGTAAGAAGGTCAGGCAGGCTTCCCACTAGCAAAGGAAAAGACTTGGAAGGCTCTCATGTATCTTTTGCAATGTTTCTAGCACATAATTAAGCTCTGCTTTCTTGTCCAGTCTGAGAACTTGTTTATGAAACCTAGTATTGCCCTGTGAAACTCAACACTTTGCTGCTTAATACTACAGCTTTAGTGATACTCAATGAGGTGGACCGGGTGCTTTGTGTATCAGCTGTTTCAGGCGTGGTGAAGGCTAAATACAGCACTTCCTCAGTGGCACTTGGAAGTTTCATCCCTTCCTGGGGAGAGGGAAGAAATGTCCATGTCAAGGTTCAACCCTGTAGCAGATGCATCCTTAAAAAAAAAAAAAGAAATAAAACAGCTGAGTCACTTGTTCATTCATTTTCTTCCATGCTGCTGGCCAATCCCAATACCCTTGTATTTCACACAGGAGGGAGAAGGCAGACAATACTGTCTTTTATTATTCATACCCTGCAGCTCATGATCTTCACAAAATACGGGTGGCGTCTGTCTGTCTCCACTTCATGGGAAAGATTAACAACAATTAAGGTCAGCAATTAAGGTTGTGAAAACCTTTGAATAACTGCAACATCTGTTCTTATACTAAAATAAATAAAATAAAGCTGGAGCTCTAATTGCCAACAGAGTACTTGCTCATATCTGTTTTGTAACTGTGGGCTTGTGAAATTGGTATTGTTAACTGGTCCCTTGCTGGCCAGCATCACTGGTCAGCAGTCGGTGCAAGCTTGCACGCTTTTCCCGAGAGCCACATGCTGTGAAAGGGTGTTGGATGAGAAGTGGAAAGTGAGTGTAAAGTGTGGGGCACTGTGGCTGTGGGGGGTCAGGTTCCTGAGGTGGCTGTGGGATGTCATCAACTCTTACCTTGCACATAGCAGTTTATCCTCTGAACTTCCCAGTCCATTTCAATGTCAAATAAAACCATTTTTCCTAAACTGTTCTTGTCTGTGACTGGTTTTACTCTTACTTTGAGACAGAACTGGGTTGTTGATGGGAAAGTTACCAGCAGCTAGCTGAGAAAAAATTTTTTGCATAAACTGAAATTTGATGGCAAGAGGGCGCCTGAGTGTTCAGAGGTGGACATTTCTAGAAGTAGTTATTTCCAGCTGCCTCAAAGCCTGACTTGTATCAGGAAAAAAAAAATTACAAATGAAAGAAAGTCCTCAACTTCAGTTCAGACCATACTTGAATATAGGTGAGGCGATTTTTGGTGTAAAAGAGTGTTCCTTGAATGGAACATTGAATGTCTGGTGAATGGAATAGAACATTCCAATTGGAAGGTACCCATAGTGATCACTCAGTCCAGCTGTCTGACCACTTCAGGGCTGACTAAAGGTCAAAGCATGTTGTTAAGGGCATTGTCCAAGTGCCTCTTAAATACTGTCAGGCTTGGGCACTGACCACCCCACCACCCCTCTAGGAAGCCAGTTCCAGTGTTTGACTATGTCTTGGTACTGTTTCTGTGTATCTAGTCTGAACATCCCCTGACTCAGCTGTGAGCCATTCCCACACATCCTGTCACTGGATATCAGGGACAAGGTTTCCGGTAGTGAATGACACATTCGCTTAATTTTGTCTGACTATACAGGGTGATTTCTTAACTTGTCTGCAGTACAAATGATCAGCAGTGTTGTACTTTCCATCCAGAGAAGGAAAACTTCAGTTCTGCTCAAGTGCCAGGAGCTGGAGCCTAGTCCTTCTTGGCATGCATGGCCTCCGCGGAGGGAGCTGTTTGTGTTCTGACTTGGTGCAAAAGCAGAGTGGATCTGCGCTTTCCAGTTGTCTTTTTTGGGGTGTTTAGAAGTGGATCTCATTGGGCATTTAGACCTTAAAAGGTTTAACCTGCCTATGACAGATCTGTGTTAAGACTTGGGGATCAATCATCAAAGTCTGGTAGAAAATCAGCCCTGTCTTTCTGTCCCTTAGACCACGGGAGTGATTCGGGTGCTTGTTTCCTGGTGTGCTCAGTATTTCTTCCTCCCCGTGTATTGGTAGTGATTTTTCTATAATCCTGCACTTCTTAACTTGACCTGCAAGGTCTTTTCTGACCACGTGGTGTTACTTGCTGTCATGGGAAAAATTATATCTGTGTCATTCCTGCTGCTTGCTTGTCCCACTGAGACTGACCGGAGTGCAGCGTTAGGCAATGTGTTGTTGTGTTTCTGCAGGAGCACAATATGAGGGTATGCCTGCAGCTTGAGAGACAAGACTAGAAAGTTCTGCAGCTGGGAGCTTCTCTGGGAACAGTGGCTATCATCACCTGCCACAGGTGAAGAGCACTTCTTTACGGGGCAGCCTTCTCCAACCTGACTCCTAAGAGGCATCCAGCTTCAGTGAACTTCTGCTTCTGTCTTGTGTTTTGGAGAGAAACCTTTTGGGCTTGTATAATGAGGAGGTTGTCATTGACTTAAATGGGAGAGTCCTCATGAAAATTGTGCTGCTCATTTTAGGCTGTTGACTTATACAAGTTATTGGACTGGAAAAGATGCGTAGGCAATAGTGTTGCAGGAAACAAATGTGATCGTTTCCAAGCCGTAATGCAATTTATCTAAGACCAGTGATGCCATAAAGAGGAGGGAATATCGGGCATTGGTGGCAAATTCTGTGGTACTGCTGTCCATTTGAAGGAGATTGGGAATCTCAGCAAGCTAGTGATTGCTGAGATCTGTAAGCATCAGAGCATTAGGTGAAGGGAATATTCTCCCTCTACCAGTGACAAAAGTAGCATGAAAGCCTGTGGGAGGTATTTGTGTAAAACAGGCAGTTGCGTGAAGCCATCTCTTCATGCAGAGCTGGTTTTTAATAAAATAGAACTGCTAATTAGCAAGGCTGAAATGAAAATCGAGACTTTTCTGATGCATCTGTCAAATTGATTGTATTAACAATGAGTGAATGCTTTTATAGATCAAATTACAAAGTAGCAAAAAGAATTAGAATTATTATTTTATGAATTAACAGCAGCAATTATAAATTTAAGTTTGATATTCACAGAGGCATTTGCAAGAGAGCTCATCTGCTCCTTTGATAAACATTTTGTTTTATTATACTGCAGTGTATTTTGGGAGAGGGAGAACTTTTTGGAGGAGCAAAGTGTGAACAAAATCTCTGCATCAAACAGCGAAGTAAACTTAAGGAAGAGAACTGAGACTTTATTTTTCATGAGGTCTGCTGGCATCTTGCATTCTGTGCTGCTGCTAAAGAATCTCTTCATATAAAGTTCATGGAGTTCACAGGCACATGTAAGTGCATGTGTGTAATATATGTGTATAGTATATGTATTATACACACTGAGTGAAATTAAACCCTAAAAGTTGCTGGGAGAAACTGAAGCTTTGTCAGGATTTTCTTCTGCAGGACAGAGATCGAAAGTCTGGGGATAGTGCATGACTGGCCTGGCATAATTGTCAGTCTTGTCCAGAGGTGCTGAGAATTAGAAGTTTCATTGCTATACACTGGGGAAAGATTCCTTTGGCTGGCTTTTTGTCTCCAGATCATGGATGGCTACATCTGGGCCAGTTTTCTATATTCCTGTTGTTGTCCATGGGAAGAACTAGGTAGCTCCAGTGCTTTGTTCAATTGTGTAGGTTGTAAGTGGCTTCTTGAGCTCATCTCATGTAAGCCCCAGTTTTCCCTGACATCCAGATAGCTGCTGTGGAATGAGATGGACTGCACATAAAGAGAGCCTGTTTCTCCTCCCTGACTGATGTAGCAGTGCAGGCGTGTGCATTTTCTCTGTGCACATACCACCACCACCACCTAGGGTATGTGACTGCCTTCCTACCCTGTAATAGTGCTGTGGTCAGCTCCCTGTGCAGCCTGGATGTTGATTGGCTTCTGTGAGCAATGTACTACAAGTCTATAAAACGATATTGTGGGGCAGGACGCTTGCTCACTGTCTTCTCCCTCCTTTCCACTGCTGCCAGTACCAGTTGGACAACCTTGGAAGTGGAGAATGCAGATGGGACCTGTGTGTGGGTTCCAGGCTTGGAGTACAGGTGTTTTGTGGGTTAAAGTACATTGGGGCACAGGGAAGGCACTTTGGCTACATCTGGAGCCTTGGAGAGCAAATGTTCCCCTTTGGCAACTCTGGAGTCTGAAGGTTAGCTAGGGATATTCCTTCTTTAATGCATACCTAGTAAACCTTCAGTGCTGGGGATATTCAACATTTCATACCTCTGTTAAGCAGCCTCCTAAGGCCTGAAACAACAGATTTCCTTTATGGCACCCTGAAAGTGCAGGGAGGTAGCTCTTAATGTAGGTGGCTTGGCGAAATATTGTAGTCAAGTTATTTGGCCTGCTACCCAGCCTTCGATATGTAAT
Source organism: Oenanthe melanoleuca (assembly GCF_029582105.1). NCBI lineage: Eukaryota > Metazoa > Chordata > Aves > Passeriformes > Muscicapidae > Oenanthe > Oenanthe melanoleuca. The sequence goes on from NC_079335.1 coordinate 67,961,928, forward strand.
CTTTTGGTACTGCCAAAATACCATTCTAATTAAGTTGACATGGTCTGTGAAGCCTGGGTGGTATTACTTCAATTTTCTTTCCTGTGTTTTCCAACACTGCATTTTGAAAGGGTTGGTGGAAGCTGTGACACTTGCAACCTCACCATAGTCTTCATTAAGCTGGGATTTTGGTCACCTTGTGACCTTCAGAATCAAAGGAAGAATATTCTCTTTCTTCCTCTCTGCAGGTACAAGTTAATAGCAGTAAATAAATGTTCATTAATGCACATGAAATGTGTGGTCAGTTGGCCAGATTTCAGCTTTTTGTTGAACATTAGCTCTTGTACAAAATATTGACCTATTCTGTAGGTTTATTTTCTCTTTTGTTTACACTTATTTGAAAAAGCTGTACCCTGTTTGTCCCAGGGTGGTATTATATTTGCAAGTAGGTCAGCATACTCCCTTTTGAGATGTCAGCTCGAAATTGTTTTTGAAGGCTTAAAAAACATAATAGGGTAAGAAAGACTTTTGCATTGCTGATATGCTTTATTTATTTATTTATAGAAATTCTTAGCCTGTATTCAAGAATAGAGCCCCAGTAAGGTTTCAGTGTGCTCTGAAAGTCGGCACTGATTGCCTGCTGCTAACCTAAGCCACCCGTGGATTTGAAGCTTGTGTGTTGCATAATGCCAGCAAATGCATTCGAGATTACAAAATGGTCTCTTTGCTCTAAGAAGAGATTGCTGTGATTTGTTAGTGAGGCAGTGTTAAAGTACACATGGGGTATCTGTGACATCAGTATCTTAAAACCACAGGCAGTATTTTTGCAGTTGAGCAGGCTCTGGCACTGCTGGCGCCTCATTGCACGGGAGTGGATGAGTGCAGTCTCCAAACTGGGTGCAGTTTTTATGGTCCAGTCAATCAAGGGTGTACGAAGAATTAATTCCTTTAATTTCCATGTCTTACCACTTGCACTACTTGCACTTCTTTATTACAGCCCACTTGAATAGACAGGATTTTCTCTTCATCTCAAGAGCAGCACTGTATTTGTTGGAGTTGCCTCCTTGCACTCTTTGCAGCTAGAAGCAGAGTTGGTCGTTGCCTGCTTGCTTGGGGTTGATGTAGTCCAGAGCTCTCCTGGCTCTGTTGAATTATCACTTAGAAGCCATTCTGTGGTAACCCTTACTCTGCTGTGCAGGAGAGGTAAAAGGGGCTTGCTTGTTTACTTTTGCTACTTGTTACTGTTACTTGGTGTCTTTGTCACCTGTCAAACTGTTGTTCCAGCAGTTGAATTCCTTGGAATAAATAATGTTTGCGATTGGTTACCACGAAACTATTTGGAGGGTGAATTAACCTACTGTAGATGCTGGAAAATGCATCCCTGCTCACAGAATGGGATTTTTTTTTTTTTTTTCTGAGGCTAAGCAGAAAGTTCTTCTTTTGAGTGTTCTAACCATACAAACGAGGTATACTGAGAGTAACCTTCTCACTTAAGTGTACCTTTTATGGTATCTCAAAAAGATACCATCTTAGTGAGTAGTTTGCAGTTTGAATTGGAATGTCTAAACTTGCCTTCTAGCTTCAAACATTTGTATTGGATGAGACTATGTAAATAAACCAGTGCTTATTCATGAATATAAATCATAGATAACTGTAAAAGCCTCTTTCAATTAATTTTCCTCAAAAACACAAAGCTTGATGTCTATATAAAATATAGAAGCTATATAAAAGCTTCTGATAATCCTAGTTAATAACTCTTCCCAAAAAATCGTATAGCAAGAGACCAGCAAATGAGACAAGTACAATTACTGGGTTAACTGTCAGCATTAAACCCTGTAAATTGTCAAAGTAAAAACCCTAATGTCTGATATCATTGGTCCACAATAATAGTTTTAAATCCAGGAAAAGTATTTTGACCCACCTGAAAACGCTAGGGAGCAGGAGAGACCCTAAGGAGGGGTGTGAATGATTATGTGCACAAGTGTCAGTGTTGGTTTTGAAGTCTGCTCTGTGGTCAGCCCTCTGTAGCTAGTGTGGTGTAATAAATACTTAAGAAGTTCTTTGAGAAGCTATGGAGCCTCCTGCATAAAGGTCCAAGTAAAGAAAAATAGGCTAATAATTGAATAATTGTGATGATTGATAAGTGCATCATTTGGATGAAACAGACTTAAAATGCTTGAAAAAGTGATCAGTAGGTCATGTGATAGGAGATTTTCTTTTGTTCTTTGTTTCTCCTTTTTTTATATCTTTGTCTTTTGCATCAGTCAGGAGGGGAAAAATGATTTCTGCATGCTTTGGAAGATTCTCCTCCAAAATGAAGGAGTTTTGTAGAGAAATAAGGGAACCGAAGCTGAGGGCCGGGCATCATTGCTGCAGATTGCTACTCTGAGTTTAAAAGTCTCTCTATCAAACCTTTGTATATGTATTTCAGCTATGATTATGCACTCCTCAGCCTTCCAGGTTATGTCAGGAGGCTGTAAAAGCAGCAGCTGAGGAGTGCATGCTACCCTCTTGCCACCTTAGTAAAGGCAAGTTGAGTCTGGTAGATCTTTCCATTGGTTGTTTATGAATAGGCAAGTAGATGAAGCTATGATTTCAAGCAGAATCTGTAATGATCTGACTTTCTTTAAGACAGCAACAAAAACCAATGCTTTACAGAGGCTGGTGGACCTTAATTGTTTAGAAAAATGTCTTGTTTGTAGTTTAGTCTCTATGTTGGGAGGTCTAGAGCCCTCAGCTTTCAAATCCCACCGCAGAGCGGAGGGAAGGACCATTCACACCAGTTGCCTGTTGGAAGCAAAAAGGCTCAGTGGTGTGTTGAATGCAAAAAGCAATGTTTTGGTAAGTATGCAACAAAACAGACTTTGGTTGAGTTGGTACCAGAAGGTGAAAGTGCCTTTGAGAAAAACTTCATATTTTATTTGGAGATCTGTTTGATTGTTTAACTTCTGTGAGATGCCTGGAAAGCATTAATTCTCACGGATGTGCAGTAGGAAAGGTTTGCCAGCTCCTGATGGCAATAAACAAAGAAAATGAAAGGTCACAGGTTGCCTTGGCCAATGTGATAGTTTGCTGCCACTGGAGAGGGGTGATCCTGTTCCCTTCCCCTCTTGCTCATGGTCTCCTGCCGTTCACATTGTGCCAACTGAACTGCCTGTCAGATCTAAGTTTACTGCATTTACTTCCTCAGCAGAGCACTAACCCAGCACAACAAATGCGTTAATTAACACAAGCTGAACTCATTAAGGACCATACATGACACAAAAGGGGGAGAAGGAGGGAGTGCCATGAAGCTGCTGGGAGGAAGTGGAGGAAGAAAACAGAGCAAGGGCTGATGAAGAGAGTGGGTTGTCTGTCCTGTTCTTGGCAGTAACAAGCTATTAAATCATCTTGACTGTTGTATAACTTCACTCTAAGTCTTCAGGTTGGATAATAAAAGCTTAAAATAACATAAGGAAATAATTATTTAGACTGTTTCCCAAAATTATAAAATTCTGGATTCTGTTTTATGAGAAATGTAACTAGATTCGGGTGGAGAGGGGAGGCAAGACAGTGATGACACAGAGAATGGAGAGTGTTTTTTTGGTTCTCTGGAGGCACAGGACATAGTGAGAAACCATATATTCAGGATTGGAGACCACTAGTCATGGCATTGTCAGATGAAGTTCACCTTGGGCTGCCTCACTTGTGTGCATCTCATGTCCAGTCACGCATCCTTGCACCTTCCCTACCTCTGCATGTGGCTTGCTGGTGAGGTTGTCTGCTGTTGTACTACATGTTTTTTTTGTTTCAGTTTCTGTCTAATTAACATTTCATTTAGACTTTGGTACAAGTCTCTGTTTAGTTGCCAAAGTTGTTTAGTTGCTTTCATTTTCTTTGCTATGGACTTGAAGCTATTGGGAGACAGAAGAGGATTTTCAGTAATCAAAGGAGACAGTGAAACTGCAGAGTTTTGTAAATATTTCCAAAGTTCATTATAGGTTTGGGATTTGTTGTTTGGTTTTCTGATTTTGTTTGCTTTGTTGGGTTTTTTGTTTGTTTTTTTTCTTGGTTGGTTGTTTTTTTGGTGTTGTAGTCCTATGTTGTTGGGCTAAATACTGCTTTTTTTCTCAGGACCTTACTTTTGCTGTCAGTGAAGCTGTTCTGTCAGGATGTGACCATGAATTCACAGGCTAGGAGGCTTGAGCCCTTTCAAAATTTTAGGCAGATTCAGGAAACCAAAAAATGCTGAACTGCATATATTTTATTTAATTTTATTTGGCAAGGCTCGAAGTGGGATGGCATCAGCTCTTCTGTGCTTCTTCTGAAGTATGTATCTGTTTTGGCTTTCAGAAGCCTGAATTGCCGTTGCCAAGATTCTTCACTTTCTGGCAAAAGTACAATGGCAAATGGCTTCCTTTACAAGGTGTAATATTTAGACTAACAGCTTTGCAATTAAGAATGGCAAAAGAGAATTATATTCCCTTATTTTATAAGACCAGATTTTTTAGTATGGTTTCGTGGGAGTGTTTGGACGTAACTGAAGTGCTTTTGATTGATGATTTATATTTTGAAGAGTGCTTTTCATTTTAGTGCGCAACACTCGCCTGAAATTTTAGCTAGAACAATGCTTTGTTTTCAAAGATGTTCAAAGTATTCCTCTAGCTAGGCAATTGCTCCATATCATAGACTTGCAAATGCCTTTTGGATACATATGTATAACAATATAGGTGTGAAGATACCAATTCCTGCAAGGGAAATGGGGAGAAATTGGGAAAGCTGCAGGTATTCTTAAATATTACCTGCTGCTAATCTCAGTAGGCCATCAGGGTGTTGAAGATCATGTCATTAAGTCTTTTGTGGTTGGAGAGTGATTCCATTCGGGAGTGTTCAGGGACGAGTTTTGGAGGACCAACCTTGTTTGTTTGAAGGGAAACTAACCAGGTCTTATTTTTCAGCATGGGCAGGCTGGAGACCTTGGGTGTGAGGAGAGACATTCAGAGCTGGGAGAGAAGTGTGTGTTTGAACTGAGTAAGTTGAGAAAGTGGTCAGTAAGATGTTTGAGGTGATGAATCTAGTCCTGCTGACCAAGTGGTCCCTTAGGATGCCTTAGGGGCATTCTCAGTGTTGTAAATTGACACAGACTCCACCTGAAGCTATGCTCAAAGAGTGGAAGATGCTTTAGAAATCCTTACATGTGCTGGTTGCTGAAGCTATGATGAAATCTGATGGCGAGCTTGTGTGCTGCCAAGGGTGTTTTAGTCTCCTTGGTCCAGGCAGCTCAGGAATCTGATGGCACTTTCTTTTCAGCCCACATAGTCATTCAGGCTTCATTTTTTGTGAGAAATTGTCTGGATCTTGCATGCAAAAGCACATCTGGGTCCCGCAGTTTCAGTGCAGCTGGGGACATTGCTAGCTGTTAGGTCTTTCAACTACAGAAAACTCACTGGCATGCCTCATGCTGCTTGTATCCAACTGTATTTCCATTGTAACTATGGCAATAGGAGTAGACTGGTAAGTGTCAGAGTATGGGTGCTCTTGCCTGTTTTGCAGAGGGTTGCTTGGTGTATCCATTTAACTGCCTCACCTCATCTTGTAAACCTGTTTTGGTGATACAGATAAACAGATGTGTGTATGTGTAGATATATATATGTGTGTGTGTGTGTACGTACATGTCTGCAGAATAAACCAGAACACTTTCCTAGATGATATAATAAAGTAGTGGGGACCCTACAGCCAGGGGAACAGGCAATTGAAGTCTTGGAGATTGTTCCTTGTGTAGACCAAGAAGAGAGGCTCTTTTTCTTCCTGGGTCTTCAAGATGTTAAATTTTAAGTCCAGTAGACTTAACTCAGGCAGTCCTGAAGGTAAGTTAAGGGAGAATATTGTATTGATTCACTTTCAAGATCTTGTTCTAGTTTCTTAGGAAAATCCAGGTTTAGTCTGCTAAACCTCATTCAGTGTCATAGGGAAAAATGTAATAGTAATACTTAGTGTCTGAGAGAGAATGAAAGATATAAATTAAAGGGAGGGAAAGGTTTTTAACTTGTATGTAAAACCCCAGATCTTAGATAAAGGTCTTCAGGTCAAAATTAACACTATGTTGAAGCTTTTTCCCCTTCCCTCTTTCACAATAGTTCAGCTATAGAAAGCAGAACATAATAGAAGAAAAATTACGATGTACTTAAAAGGGTATAACATTCAACAAATTTGTTAAGTTACCTTTCATAAAAGAGCATAAATCCAGTTTTCAAGAGCTCTGGAGCTTGTCTTGCAACTCTGCCAGGTTAAAATCCTTTTCTTTTTTTTTCCTCCTCCTCCTGTTCCTAACTAATCTACAGGCAATTGCTTTTTAAAAATTATTTTTCTCTTGAATTTAAAGACTTTGACAGATGGCACATGTAGAACCTGGAAAACTTCCTGAATTGGCAGAGTGACCATACCCCTGCCATTTTCCTACCCCAGTATCTGTAGGTGCGTAGGCTGTGTGTGCTTCCAGAGTGCTGGGCGAGATACTGCTTCCTCTGCTGGGAATGTGCAGATAACTAGTGATAAACCAGAAAAACATACCTGGTGATGGGCTTAATTTGCAGTTAATAGACAACTTAATCTGCTGGTTAGCTGAGTAATTTGATTGTGGCTTAAACAACCCATTCAGAGCAGTGACAATCTCCAGGGTGAATATCTGCAGTGTTTTCCATGCAGAATTAATATCAATCTCTTAGATGGTGAGAGTTTTGTTTTACATTTTTGAGAGGCTGAGACATCAAAGCTGTGCCTCACAATAGTCCATTCTTTATTCTGGAGAATGTCATTCTAAAAATTAGTCTCCTGACCTTTGAAATGTGGTTTATCACGACTGTCCTTCTGTCAGGGCCTCTGTCCAAGGCAGAGCTCTGGAGCCAATGAAAGCACATGGAATTGCTTGGTTCTGAATGTGCTCAGGCTGTCTCCATCAGTGCTGCATGGGTTGTTCTCACCACTGAATGCCTTGAGTTTGGTAACAGTGATCGACTACATAGCTTGTTTCCTATTTACAATCCTTTGGAATTCCCCTCCCCCACCTAAGGCATTTTAGGAAAAGGGCAGTAACTTGGCACTTGAATACCTCTTTGTGATTTGTGCTGGGTAACTTGTCTGGAAAGAACATGTGTGTCTGTGTGCAGCTAATCTCTGACTAGAAGTGTCATACTAGATACCATGTTTGAAGACAATGGCACAGGAAAATTGATCTATTTTTCTTTTTAAGTTCTAATATTTGTCTACTGAACACGTGAATTGGTGTGGAGTTCAGTCCCTACGAAATTTATTACTTGTTGATGTGGTACAAAGGACCTTAGGTCTTAAAGGTGAGCAAAGACTTTTTGTATTCCTGGGGTAGGACTAGGTTGATAAACTGTTTTTAGACAGACAAAAGAGATGAGATCTTAAATCAGTGTTAATGTGTGACTGACCAGGAATGATACAATCTAGAGATTATTGCCTTCCTCTGTTTCTGCAGTGTTAACAAATGAATACTCAAGAATGTAGCAGCAAAGCAAATGGTTCTTGATAAATTATGCAGTCTTGACTCCAACTATTGTTTGAAGTAATTTATGATCTTCCACTGGTGTAATGGGGCTGTGGCATGAACTGCAGCACGCCCTGGAGTAGACAAATTGGTCTGGTATTGTTGAGGAACATATTTAATCTATCTTGCTATAAGTGAACTGGATCCTTTTGCTGAAATGCCAAAAGACCAGTATTTTGATATTCTGTCCTAAATAACTTAACATTAAATTTGTAGCAGTTGTGCCTTTTCCTGATGTCTAAATACTGAAGTGATAATGAACGTAAAACTGGTGCAGTGTAAAGCTCAATTCTTTTCCCTTAGACCTTTATGCAAACTTTCTTTAGTCTTGGTGGGTTTAGAGGCTAATAATACAGTTCTCTTTATTCTTGATGTGTTTTACCAATTTCATAACAGCTATTTCAGTGGTTTGCTTAATTTCTCTGTAGATGTGCTTATGAGAAAGAAAAAAAGAATGGTACTTGCCCAAGTGACAAGATTTTTAAGGGCTTTTCTTAAATCTTGTTTAATTCTCCTAAGAAAAAACTGGGTGAATGAAGTGAAATTTTCAGATCAATCTTTAAAACTGACTGCAAACTTTTAGGTCTGGAGAAGTAGTTAGAAGGCTGTAGGCCACTGTTTATATGTTTGAAGACTAGCAATAGTGCAAGTTGAGTAATGTGCCTACAGAGTTGGATGCTTGATGTGGCCTCCCCCTTCCTTGGAATCCTGTAAGATTTTGGGTTTAATTTTTTTTCCCATAGTATTTACTTACCTAGAATAAACAACTGGATTTGTGCATATTTGGTTAAATGGATTTTCAGACTTGCTGTTGCCAAAACCAGTTTCCTCCCAGGGTAGTTGGCTGTATGAATTGATCACTGCAGAAGTCCAGTAACTACTTCCTGGAAAGAAGTTTGCATGCCTTACTGATAGAAGAGGAGGCCACCATACCTCAGCCAAACTCATCCTGGAACTAGGCAAAATAAAGCTTCCTTGAAGAGTGCACGGTTTGTGGACCATAGGCGGGAAGTTGTCCGGGAACAGTTTGTCCAAGATGTTTTTTACCCTTGTCCCTCACTTAACCGTCCCATAAATTTTGCTGGCAGCTTTGGTTTGGTGACAGATTGTGCTTACCAGAGGGCAGTGGATAGCCTGTTTAAAACTCAGGCTCTTATTTTGCACACCAGACAGGAGCTTGTTTTTGGTAGAAGTAAAAGTTCTGGCTCTGCTTTGCAGCCTGCTTTCTCTTCCCCTATCATGCCTTTTTCGTCTGCTTGGAGGTGGCATTGCTTATCTTACACTGCAGGGATGTGTCCACCATTGGTAGGAAAAATTGCTGGAGTAGAAAATAGTGCTTTATTTATTTATTTAGGGTTACTTTTGTTTCCTTTGCTATGAGGCAGTTATAATAACTTTCTTGACATCGTCTTGCCTTCTTATTTTTAGTTTTTTAGCCATATGTACCTCTAAACATTTGCAGATTTCTTTTCAGGCTCTATTTGATCACAAAGTGATGCTTTAAAGAAAACACAACCTACCTTGCAAAGCTGCTGCGAATAATCACTCAGAAGGGCAAGTGCAAGACTTGAACGAGTTTGTATGTGACACTCTGTCTGATATATTGTGTGAGGATAAAACCATGGGGAAGAAGGCAGGCAGGAAAGGGTAAAGGTTAGAAGTTGTGTAGCCAGGCATTGAGGCTGATGCTGCATAATGATGTTGGTGATCTTTGGGTTTTTCCCAACTTAAATGATTCTGTGATAAGTGACTGTCATCTTAATTAACTCAGAGATTTCAGTGTTGTCTTTCCACAATTGAATACATAGCCTCAGGTGGTGAGAGCCAGTTTTCAAATGGCTAGAGTTTTGCTGTGAAGAGAGGCCTTAATTTTTGCCTAAACAGTGGAGATAAAGCAGGAGCTGCACAGCCTGAGAATAGTTATGTTGGTTTTTAAATGAAATACCCAATTGAACATGTTTGCTAGGCTACAGACAGCAAATGTGCACATTTTCTACTTCAAGTTGATGCAAATCCTCATCACCTCATCTTGATCTTCTCGGTCTTCCTCCTCCAACTGTTTTCAATAATAAGTTGATGAAATGTCTTCAGTATGGTTTCTGACAGTTTGTTTGTACTCTGCAGGTCCTGGGAAGCAGTAGATGTAATTTGAAGAAAATTTGAAGGAACAAATGGCTTTAGCTGGCTGCCCAGACTCCTTTTTACATCTTCCTTATCGGATAGTAAGTTGTGAAATTGCATGTTCATGTCAGCTTGAAGCATCATATTGCTGTGTGCTGGTGATTGATTGTGCATTCAGACTTTTCATCAAACTGCTAATAGCTGTCTGGCAATTCCCTGGGTTTTGCTAACATTTTGGAAACAGAGCCTCTCTTACCATCCTGTATTCAAGTTCTGCTGAAAAAGACTGGGTTGTTAATATGTATGGATTTGATATTTGTCTTTAAAATAGCCATTTCCTATTTGGGAGAAGGCACTTGTTTCCAAAGAAAAGGTGGCAAGCTACAGTACCAGTGAAATGCCTTGCACTAAAATGTATCAGTTTGCAGAATGCTATATTTGTAGGAACAAAGGCAGAGATTTTTACACTTGGTTAGATCCTATGCTTTTTGAGTCATTGTGCTGTATCTAAGCAGCCAATATGGCATATTACAAAGAGTATATTTTAAAAAACCCTCGGCTAAATTGAAAGGTACTCAACAAAAATGCATGTAGAAGTTCTTTTTTTTTCCCTGGGCACTTTTAGTTGACATAATGCTTGCTTTGTATTTTTTATGAAACTGTAAATTGCTGGTTTGGATATGATCTTTTCTTTGCACTTTTTATCTTCTCTTTTCATAATATGATTACCACCCCGAGGATTCAGTTATGGTTTTGGACCCTGCAGATACACAAATAATTAAACAGTGTCATGTGACATTAAAACCTTTTCCTTCTGTCCCAAGAGAAACATTGCTAGTAGTGATTACTACAGTCATGCTACTCATTTGGAAGAAAAGCAGAAAAACAGATAAAAACAACAGTTTTTCCAAAAAATCTCTCTAGGATTAGGATTCATACATGTTGTGTAATATGTCAACTTATGATTTTTTTTCCCCAACGGGAAACCTCTAATTAGTTAAAAGTCTAATGTTAGTATATGCTGAGTTGTCAGCTGAATGTACCTGAATGCTTTTCCTGATAGCAGGAAAAAACATAACAGTTCTTTTACAGCTTCTTTTGCAGCTATAAAAATAGACTGGATTTTGAGAAATTAGATGTCCTGAAAATCTGTTACTATACTTGGATCTATGAATTTTAAAGATGTGAATAGATGTGCCTGGACTTCATAATTTTGATGCACTGTGAAATTATGCTTCCAATTCATTTAGAGCATCATCTGAGTCATGATGTGAAGCTGAGGGAAAGGAGAGCTATGTAAGAGAAACTTGGCATTCTAGGCAGGCATTTTTGAGCTGCAAACTCTTTATTGAGTGTCAATCTCTCCTGTGAAAACAGTGTCTTTAGTGGTTCATAGGAAGTAAAAACGTGAATTTTTATTGTTACTTCCCTTTCTCTGACAAACCCTGTAGATAATCTGCTTTAGTCTGGGGCAGTCAGCAGATTGGAAGTGTCTGCTTGGAACATGGGGTGACTTAAGATGGTGGGAAAGTGACTCAGTTATTTTTGGTCAAAGCTTACTGTGTATTAACTACCCTAAGTGCTTATAACCAGTTTGAAGACTAGCTTTGGAGGCCCATTCACAACTACTGTGCCTTCTGTCAGAACTGAAGTTTGCATTAAAAAATCCCTGAACATCTGTTTTTCCACCCCTGCTAAATCTGACTTAGGAGCTTTCATCAACTTGTCTTTCAAATTTGGCTGCAGTGAAAGCATTTTGTTGGTAAAGGGCTGAAAGAAGGTTAAACTAAATATGTTCTAGATTAGAGTGTAAAGAAGTATTCTATTTTTTCAGCACATTTTCTTACTTAAAGTAAATGAAAAGCTATGAAGGACACAGGTTGGGACCTTAATGCTATAAATTCTGTATTAGAATAAATTGGCATGTTGGAGGTTGGAATTATGTTCAAGACAAGAAAAACGAGAACCTGGGTGAGTGAGTATGCCTGACAGAGCATCCTTTAGAATGTCTTTCTGCCAATCCGCCTTCTCTCATTTTTTAAAATGTTTTTGGAGAGATGGGCAAGGTACAGATCTCCGACTTTCTTACTGGGCTCTTTATTTGCAAGGTTTGCTGCTTTCAGAACCTTTCAGGTCTTGTTTAAGAGCTTTTTTTCCTCTTTTTCTTTTAACCTTCTCAGGAGTTAGCACGTAAACAGTCACGCTGAGTGCATTCTCCTAGAAACAATTTTTAGCTCTGTTAAAAAAAAAAAAAAAAAAAAAATCAATACTATCTTTCAGTGGCTTTCAGGAGTCCTTTCCAAATTCTTGAACTCTTCAATAAAAATCCTGCAGTGAGAATTGGCAGTATTTGTCTTCTGTTCCTGGAAATTCAGAACATAGTCCCAGAATTTCTCAGAAAAAACGGGATGATTTACTGTGTTTCCGTTCTTTTGCAATCTGTAGTCACAACAGTATTTATGTGCAGTGACTTGAACTCTTGGGGAATATTTGGTTCTTTAACCCTTTGCTTCAATTGTACAAGTCTCAGTGACATAAATAACAAAAAAGACAGGTTTTTTTTTCTCAGTTTATGAAGATAAAATTTTGGGCACACATGAATGTTCTGTTCATCTTCCACCTTCTGCCTTCTGTTTGTTTTCTCATGACCAAGCTGCAGGTATGACTTCAGTATTAATTAGTGTAGTTTGGTTTTAGTGAGCTGAATTCTTATTTGAGAAAGAACTTGTAACTTGGTATAAAATGGGCTACAAGCACTTGGCCACAAAGTAGGGAGAAAATGGAAATTGCTTTCTCTTATGTGTACAGAGCTGTGGATTTCAGGATTGCTAATAATCCTCTTGATCAGATAAGAGTACAGAATATTGCACATCATACTTGAGAAGCTTTGTGCACATCAAGAGTAGGAATTAAATACATAAGAGAATTAATCAGAGGCTAGCTACTGTAATGAAAGCCTCTTTCAGTGATGTCAGATGTGTGGATGTGAAGGTGATTTGATGCCAATAGTAGAGCTGCAGTAGCAGCCTTGCTCTGCCTTCATCTGGAGCACAGTTAGGCAGAGGTTCCTCCAGGTTTTACTATGGCAGCTTTGATCCTTGTTTTCAATAAAATGATACAGTAAGTTAGAAGACCCCTTTGGAGGTCATCTGGTCAAAGTCCGTGGCATATTGTTTTCTAGAGTGCTTCATCTTAGTGACTGGTTTTTTGGGAAGCTTGATTTTTATATTTTCAAGGGTGGCTTGCTTAGATTGGGCAGTAAGGGAAGTGAGGGTTTCTCTTGTAGTGAAGGGGGAGAAAAAAAACCCTTTTGATTTTAATAAATCTCTAATTTAATTAGAGAATTACCTTGCTGGATGCAATAATCCTCACCCTTAAACTGGAGGCACAAAAGACAAAGATAACAGGTTAAGATGAGAACAGTTTACTGGGAGCAGCCATGAGATAAGAAAAGGAACAGTAACAGCAACCATATTGACAACAAGAGTGTTTCTTAGAGAGTGATTTCACATACAAAGTGCTCAGTGGACCTGACCAGTGTCAGGCTTGCTCATCAGGAAGAAACCCTTTCTCCTCAGAATCCACCTTTTTCCACCCTGGGCAGTGAGGTGTGGTGGTATAGAATAACCTCCTTGTCCTAGCAATGCTGCCTCCCAGCTGCTGCAAACATCTGCCTTGGTCAGAACCAGGACATAATTAACAGATTTTTTTTTTTTTTTTCCCCTCAACATGTCCCTCCCCCCACTGTCAAAGCCTTCTCATGCAAACCCAAGATATGATTTTCAGTATTCAAAACAAACAGTGGTTTAATGTGCTTTTATTAGGCTTAAATATAAAGGATTCTGTTTGCATAAAATCAGTCCTGGAGTTTGGGTTTTTCAGGCCAAGAGGACAATATGGAAGGACCAGAGTGCGCAAGCAGCCTTTCAAAGTCCTTGGGCATAGCCAAGCGAAAAAACACCAGATGCATTACTACATTGCATCATTCTTCTACATATTGCATAAAGAAAAGCTGAAATGTTGCTACTGCCAATGCAGAAAGTCATCAGATTTGTGAAATATGGTGTCAGTCAACAGATCTTTTATTGACGGTACTCTTGTTTTAACAGTTTACACGCACGCGGTGTAGAGGGTTGATGGACTGGAGCAGACAAAGTACAAAGCAGCGTGAACATTAGTGAATGTTTTTACAAGACATGTTGCCTCCAATATGAAGTTATGAAATCTGTCTCCTTGAATGCAGTCTGCAAATGTTTTTTACAGATAGAGTTGATGCTGCTTGTTAGTTTTCGCTGAGGACCAACTGAAGCTAGATTTCTAGCCTTTATTTTTCTTGGAAAGAAATCTGTTCATAAAATTGTCCCCAAACCAGTTATTTTCCTTAACATTGAAATAGAAGTGTGGTGCTTATCTCCTAAAGAGGAGTGCAAGTATACTTCACCATTATGGTATATCATCAGAATACTTTATATGAAACAGAATAATGTCAAAGAAATTTGTATCTTGCGCTAAGCTGATGTACAATTAATTATGGTTTCCTTTCTTACAGTAAATAGTCATAAATTTTTTTTTTCTTGGTTTTTGATGTACTGGTTTATCTTTCTTCATTTCCAGTCACAAGTGTGTACCTTACTGTTTGCACTTCTGCTTTTATATTCTAATTTAGAGAAGTTGGTGGGCAAAACATGAGGTCTTTTTTTGAAGGCGAATGCAAGCAAGAAGTTTCAAGTGGCTCAATCCACATGTTTCAATTATATGAACTTTTTAAACCCATGGAGAAAAAAGACTCAAAACACTCTAGAGTAGTCAGTCATAACATTTGCTACTTACATTACCATTACCATTGGTCAGGGAACAGCATAGATGTTGCAAATCAAGTAAGGAAATAAAGCAGAGAAGTTTAATTTTGCATCTTCCTGTTAATGGCTTCATGCTTAAACACTAGACTGACCCTATCATTAAGTGCAAGCAGTCTCATGATTTAGCTCTGGTTTTCATTCATGTTTAAGCCTACGTTTTGCTACTTTTATCCTTGAGAAAAAGTTGAGAGGGGATCTTAGGAATGTATATAAATACCTGAAACGTTGTAAAGAGAATGGAGCCAGGCTCTCTTCCTTGGTGACCAGAGCCAATGGACATGAGCTGAAACACAGGAGCTTCCCTCTAGATGGTAGGCACTGCTCTTCCACTGTGAGGGTGACTGAGCACTGGCAGAGGTTGCCCAGGAGAGGTGGTGAAATCTTTGTCCTTGGAGATTGTCCAAAGCCATCCAGACATGATCTCAGGCAACTGGCTGTAGGTGGCCCTGCCTGAGCAGGGGATTGGTCCAGGTGACATCCAGAGATCTCTTCCAACCCCAATCATTCAGTGATGGTGTGAGAATCAAAAGCAGTGGGTGTCTTTAGGTTCAGACTTGCATGCAACTTTTAAGATGATACATTGAGACTGTAAACATACCCACGTTGATAAGAACAGACCATTTTCTGTTGTTCTCTCACAAAACTTCCTGAGAACGTTTTGAAGCAATGGTAACAATCAGTTTAGCAGACTATAGCACCGAACAAAATCTTGCTTATTTTTTTCATGAGTTGGATCTTTTCCAAATGAGTAAATATTTAACAAGCTGTTTACCAACTGGTTATTTTGGAGAAGTACCAGTATGAGTTTTTTCATGTTAATAACAGCTCTAATTTAACAGACGAGGGTTGATGTACCAGTCCTAAGGCACCTTCACACTTCAAATGCCTGCATAAATATAAGAAGATAGAAACCTGAAATACAAAGGAATAGAAGCATTTTTTTTTTTTAAACTGTTTTGGTTATAGCCAACTGGAATTACATTAGTGATAGTTTGGGGGATCTGCTTTTAATGAACCTTCCTCCTACAGATGTTCTGTGCTCTACATATGAGTAAATAGTAACCAGTGGAGAAGATTGTTTTGTTTTTTAAGAGGGAGATAATATTGCTGTGTATTTGGAGCTGTCACTGTTCAAGAAAGCACTGTGGCTCGGATAATACTTAGTGTTGTTGTCCATGCCAGTTGGCTCAGAGAGATCTTTTCTATCCTTGGAAAAGACCAGTGATATAATGTTGCCTTATATTTAAGTATTTCCAAGAAATATATCTAGATAGAGACCTTGTGTAAAGTTATGCCCAGTACATTTTCTTGCCTTACATAGTCTAAAGAGAATCTGCTTGATCAAAGGAAGGACAATATTTCATAAGCACTTATTTATATATTTTAAGTTAAAAAAGAAGGGAGGAAAAAACTCCTTCAAACTACCACCCCTGGTCCTGTGATTCTGCATGAAGCTATTTGTATGATCAAATCTGAGAAGGGAATTTTCCTGTTTCTAGAAAGAAGCTGTGGGTTCATTTTCTAGACTTTATTGTTCATGTGATAGCTCACAGCAGAGACCTTGTTTCTAGACTTGCAGATTTTCTACTCCAGGCTGAAGTACTGATTGAAAGAAGAGTGGAGAGCCTGAACTCACCATAGCCTTGGTGTGGTGAAGGTGCCTTCTACTCTGTAAAGCTAGGAATAAATATATCAGGTCCACCTAGTACTAGCTATGACTGAAAACAGTCTTTACCTGCTCTTTTTGCATCCCCTAAGAACTTTTCTTTACATTCCTAATACAATGTAATCTGAAGTGGTCTTTTTAAAAAGTTATTCCTGGGTTCCCACAAAACGCTGCCACTTTTTGAGGTGTATCTTTCATTCCTAGTGTTGCAGATATGTTCCCTTCGTGGAGAGTTGGGATGGAAAGTTCTGCACAGAGCAAGGACTTTGTTCTTGTATAGCTGACTTTGCTTTTTCAGGATGGAATTCTACCAAATTGATCAGTTTTCAGGAATCCTTCATGAACGAAGGGCCAGATTATTGGTATTAATGGCCTTTTATGCTAGATGGTATTGATATTTTAATCTGAGGCATTAAGATACAGTGTTCTTATTTCTGGATTTGAAAGAACAGCGAGCAGTCAAAGGTAGAACACAAATGCTCAGCAAAGCTCTCAGGCTTTACTGCTATTTTGAGATAGCTTTGGCCTGAGTACTGGTACGGCCAGTGTGCATATTTGAAATTCTAGCCTCTACAATGAAAAGACAAGCCCTCGGAAACAGCCAGTGGCTTTGGAGCATGCTGGTCCTTTCCAAGCTGAATGTTAAACAATGACTTAAGACTCTGCTACACACTGGCTGTAGCTCTTGATGTCTTACACATTGGCTCCATTTTTTGACATAATTTTGGCAAGTGGGGGAGCCTGGCAATCCTTCATGCTAGAGGCCTTAGCTCTAATAAAGCGCTTTAGTTATTAGCACAAGTAAATAGTTGTCCATTTGTGCTTCATTAATGCATATTAGTCATACAGTAAATACTGTCATGCTGGCAAGTTCCCCAGAATAGTGAATACTTCTGTACAGTTCAGGAGGGGGTTTCTGACAAAGTGGTGTTGGCACCTTTCTTGAAGAAGTTCTTGAAGCTATTAGTGTAGGAGAGTGACGGGCCATTATTTCAGCTCGCATGAGATTTGTGGAATTGATAGTTCAGTGGAGGCAAAGAGGTATTTTTGATGAATTTTATGCTTCTGTAGTAGGTTCTTCTCAAGTATTCAACTGACTTTTCTACAGCCTTCACCTATTTTGAGGGAGGCTGCTTTGGGCTGTGGGGAGTACAAATGAAGTGCCTGCTCTTCTAACAAAAATAGATGTTCCAAAAATCCCATATGATTGTCCAGTGTTTTAAAATTTTAACTATGTGTTTGAAAAAACTTAGTTATGTGCAGCTAGATGAAATCAGAAGGCAGCACAATGACCCAGGATCTGTGTAAGTGTTTTGGTTTCTTGAGAGGTAAGACCCATGAAATGTACAAATGGTATAAAATTGCAAACAAGTGTGACTTGTTCTTTGGAACAGCCAGCAGAGATTTACGGATTGCTTTTTTTTCTGACCTTTGAGTTTCTGGCAGTGACTTCCAGAAGGACTTGCTCCATACTTTTGCCAGCTTGCCAAGGCTGACTAGCTTCTGGTTCTTCATATTGTCATCCTCACCTGTTCTGAAGAAAAATGTGTTTTCTGCCTCTGCAGTCACCAGGATCATCCTCTGATTAGTGACTTATTCTTCTGAGGATAAGAGAGAGTAGCTTTGCTAGCATAGAACTGACAAGCATCTTTAGCATCTTCTCATGCATCCTGTCTGCTCCTAGTTAGCTTGTCTGATCCTTAACTTCCCTTTGCTGTGAGTAGTGGTTCAGTCCTCCAGATGCTGACACTGTGCTCAAAGAACTGGGAGGTGTGAGGAGGAGCTAAGAAAAACTGAGGCAAAAAATCAACTGAGAACTAACTAAACTAATATCAGCCATCCTTTTGTCCTTACATGCCTATATAACAATTCCTTGTTTTTTCTTGGCATCCTTTTCTTGCTCCAGCTCTCCTGCATGTTCTCCATGCACAATCTTCATGTTCTTTCTGCATAACCTCTTCCTGCTTCAATCTTCCCTGTGTTTCAGCATTTAAGCTGAGGCAGGAGATTCAGCAGTCCATTCAGCTGCCTTTCTGCCATTCCCCTGTGACTTCCTGCATGCCACAATGGACTGTTCTTGAGGTTTGAGGAGGCTGTCCTGCAAGAGGAGATTGCTGCCCTGTGTGCCTTGGCTCTTCAGAGAAGTCTGCCATGGGAACCTTGCACGCAGATCCTTGAACAGGCCAAAAATCTGCTTTCCCACAGTCCAGGACTGTAATTCTGCTGCTACTCTTGTTCTCTTTGCTTACTTATTACTGTCATCTCTGCATCATCTCCACTGCCATCAGCCTCTTCCTCCCCAAATGACTCTTTGTCTATCAGTTGGCTTTGCCAGCTTGTTGTTAAAGCAGGAAAATGCTTTCCCAGTTGGCTTACTGATCACTTGTGAAGTTATCTTCAACCCACTCCAGAAATCTTTGTAGAGTCCAGTGCTGGCTGCAGCTGGAATGGCTCAGTTTGCTTGTGAGTGGGTCAGAAACGTGATTTAGCTGATTTTTGTCAAGTTTTTCCCCATTCCATGCACCTGGCTGCAAAATTTGGACTCATTTGGTTTGAGCAAGGCAGGTATTCTGAACATTAATCTTTTTAAGGATGGTGAGTGCTTCTTTTGGGAAGAACTACTGAGGAACTTGGCAGTGTGACAGAACAAAGGAGCACCTAGAGGTGCTAGCCAGTTGTTCAGGTGTTTCCAGTCCCAGCACTGGGGCTTCCCCTCCAGGCTGTTGGTACTCAGTCTGCTGTCATGGTTCTCTCCTGGCTTCCCTGAGGTTTACTCTCTCTCACAAGGCTTACATCCAAGTGGACTGTCCTCTCTCATGCTGCCTTCTCAAGGACCTATTGCCTTCTGTATCTGCCCAGGTCTGTCCTTGGGATGGTGTAGGGAAGCTTCCCCTTGCTGGGTGGGTTATGAGCACCCACCCTCAGATCTGAGTGATGCTGCTATCCTTTGGTCATGACTGCCTCTGGCTCTGAGTCATTTGGCCTCTCCCTCTCCCTCTCCCTCTCCCTCTCCCTCTCCCTCTCCCTCTCCCTCTCCTCTCGCCCATTGCAGAGGAGATGCCACCTGCATGCCTGGAGAGCACAGGGGCAGTGCAGGTCAGGGAGCAAGGGCTGACAAAAGCCTTCAAATGCATGGACTGTTTTATTGTCTGTAAGGGGTTGGTGCCTAGCCTGGCAAGGCTAACATCTCCCTTTCCTGCCTGTGGGTTTTCTACCTCTTCCATCTCTGGCAGACCTGACCTCCCAGGGTTTCCTTGAGTAGTTATGTTCAGGCTGATGGAGAGTAGTGCCTGGGAGCCTTGGGAGAAGTTGTTCTAGCTCTCCTGGAAGGAGATCACGGGCTCTTTTGGGAAGACATCTTGGCAATGATGGTGTCAGGAGACAGTTACCTGCATTTGTGGCTACTCCACTTCCATGGAGCATCTTTCCTCCTCACCCTCTGTGGGCTCTGGGTCTCCTGCCACCTGGTTGAGTGAAGCCCTTTTATCTGCACTGTCTTTCTGTGTGCTCATATCCTGTTCCCCCTCTGCATATCCTCCTTCTTCCAGAGCTCTTTCTTGGGCTCATTCTTCTTGGCCACGCCACCATGACCTCTTGTCACGACCTTTTGGAAACATTTCTGTGGAAGGTAACTCCAGGATCATACGTAACACACATATTACATACATATATAAATAATCCATTTATTAAAGCAACTTAGCATGTTTAGTCATCCACACATGCCCCTTTCAAGTTAAGTGAATTTTTTTTTTCTTTTTCCAATTCAGGACAGACCAAATATAAAAGCCAATATTTGTGGTAGTCACTGTAACTGTCTGGTATCTGGAAGCATTTGTAGAGCCTATTTTCTAAAGTAAATGGGAATTAAGACTTCAGAGGGCCTGTTTCTCTATTTCTGACCATATAGAAGTATATAAGGCAGTGTATTGCAAATTTGATAGAAAAAATTTCCTTCCAATGTATTTGCTGGTGAAATTTCTGCATGAAATACATTACTTTTTGCCATGATGTGAGCAAAAGGGCTAGCTGGAGTGTGCTGGAGATGTTCTGAAAAAGGCATCTCTTGTAATCCTCTTTTCTCTGGAGTCCTATGTATCCTTGGAATTATGACAAGCTGCTGGCTGTTGAACATGAAGTGTCTGTATGGTTAAGTCACAAACCATAACTGCTGTGCTGGATGAGAGAAAGTTGGAGGAATAGTTTATCTTTTGAGTGTGACTTGCCCTGAAGATTAAAATAAACCCTAACCCACAAGACCAGAAACTTCTCATCCACTGACTGTGCCAGTAGCATCTTCTAAAACAGGAATAATAACATTATTATGATGGAAGATTACACACATGCTGTCAGTATTGTGTTAAGGAGCTTCTAGGTAATCTGTCACAGTTAATTTTCTTGTTTTAACTAAATAAGTAGTCTTCTGTTTATCTGTATCCAGGAGGTGGCCCATTCCTCTCACCCACAGCTTGATTCTGAAGCCTAGTTCAAAGTTTTTCCTCTTCCCCTCCTCATCCTATGATTCCTTTTTTTTTTTTTTTTTTTGTTTATCTCTGATATGACTTTAATCTCAGCAGGAATCTTTTCCACTACCTTTTATTTCATAGACCTGCATTTTTGGGTTAGAAAGAATAGCTCAAAACTAGAGGAAGCAGTACAATAAATACTGGTTGTGCTGTAAAAGGTACCACCCTGAATTAATTGCCATTCAGCTGAAGTGTGGTAGCTGCTCATGTGCAAGCTGCCAGCCCCTTGAACTGCAAGGTAAACAAATTACTTCCCCTCCCTAGTCTCCAGCAGTGGTTTCACAGAAGAGAAAGAAGTGCCACTTCAATACTGATGGAGCAGCAGCTCATCCAGCTGCATCCCGTGTTTTCTTGGAGCCAGCGGTGGAAATCCATTTGCAGAGATGTCCTTGAGGTTGATAGCAGTAATGTTTCAGTGTTGCTAAAGCCAGCATGATCAAACATTGCACATATGGACTTACTATAACTGTGGGATTTCTTGAGCTTTTCTTCTGGCTGAGCAGCTTTGCAATCTCTGTTCAGATCTCCTTGTTTGGAGACCCTTTACCTGGGCAGGTATTGTTTTGAGGTGGTTTGCTTGTTTTGTTTCATGTGCTGCCTTGGCAGTATTTGGCACACCAGACCTTCCTCCAGTAGCATACTGGTAGTTATGAAACCCTTTTGATCTGTTGGGGCTTTAATGTAGCCTCAGAGGCTTTGTGTGGAATTAAAGCAGCTGCTGCTAAACATGTAGAAGTGCCTCAGTTTATGTTCTGATGTGCTGTGGATAACCTCCTTGGATGTGTCCAGTAGGTGTTAAAAGAAGTGGGGAGGAGCTGTATAAAGTAAGTGGTCACTTGACACACTTGAACTATGAACAACTTTGAAACAGAACAAAACAAAAAGAAAACCTTCCAACCATGAAGAAGTGATTGAGGTGCTTGCTTTTAGTGTGCCAGCTTCTGCAAAAACTGAAGATTTATACTTTGTATTGTGTTTTCTGGGACAGCGTGCAATTTTACATGTAATTTGTTACTATTTAAATGCAAATTGCTGATCTTTTGTAAATTTTCCTCCTTCAGAGAATGTTAAGTCAATAAAGATTTTCTGATAAAGCCATCTTCTTAATGCAGGATAACTGGTAGAGCTACTTGCAATTAACTCCCTTTCCTTAAGGAAAGGAAAACATGGCAGCCACTACCTTGGGATGGATAGATACAAGCATATATTTTTATTGATACTGGAGCAAGTGTTACAATGAGGCATATACCATATGGTACCTAGATTTCTGAAAGTTAGAGAGAAATAAACTAGGCAGAGCACTGAGAGAAGTTCTCAGGCTAAAAAGTACCTTTGAGGTGCTTGGATTTTGCTATGGTCGAACCTAGACACTAGTTTTTCTAAGGGTAATGAAAATGGAGAAAATTAGAGTCATTTAGGTTGCAAAAGACCTCTCAGATAACCATCCTGTCAACTAGACACTGGATTGATGTCCACTCATGAACACTTCCAGGGATGATGACTCCATCACCTTCTTGGGCAGTTTGTCCCAGTGTTTAACAGCCCTTTTCATGAAGAAATTCCTCTTGATGTCTGACCTGAACCTCCTTTGGAGCAGCTTGAGGCTGTGTCCTCCCATCCTGTTGCTTGTTTCCTGGGAGAAGAGGCCGACCCCCTACCTGGCTACAGCCTCCTTTCATGGAGAGAGTGATGAGGTCACCCCTGAGCCTCCTTTTCTGCAGGCTGAACAACCCCAGCTTCCTCAGCTGCTCCTCATAGGACTCATTCTCCAGACCCTTCACCAGTGCCATTGCTCTTCTCTGGACTTGCTCCAGCACCTAGAGGTGAGGAGCCTGAAACTGGACACAGAGCCTCAAAAGTGTGGCTGAGTACAGGGTCATGATCAGTGCCCTGGCACTGCTGGCCTGTTTTGATACAAGCCAGGATCTCACCAGCCTTACTGGCCACCTGAGCATGTGCTGGCTCATGTTCTGCTGCTGTTGACCAGCACCCCCAGGTTCTTTTTCGCTGGGCAGCTTTCCAGCCACTCTTCCACAGCGTGGAGTTTTGTATGGGCTTATTTGTGACCCAAGTCCAGGAGCTGGCACTTGGACTGTTGAACCTTATATAATTGTCCCTTTGATCCAGATCTCTCTGCAGAGCCTTCATGCCCTCCAGCAGATCAGCTCTCCCACCCAACTTAGTGTTGCCCATGAACTTACTGAGGGCATACTTAATACTGTCATCCAGATCATCAGTAAAGATACTGAAGAGGACTGGGCTCTATATTGAACCCTGTAACTTTCTTTCATTTTGAGAAATTGGAATAAGACAGTGATGCACTGAAATAGTCAGGATGGCTCCTGTGGTTACTCTTAATTTTTGTTTCCTTTCCAACTTTTACAAGTTGACAATTTCTATGCAGGTATTTCTGTATCTGACTGCAACATCATTTGCATTAGAAATTTTGCATACTAACCAACCATTGTGTGCTAACACTTAGGGGTGGCAACTTAATGAAGTTTGATAGAGCATTACTGTGAGGATTTTTTTTTTTTTTTCAGGAAAACTGTTTTGAGCATTACTGTGAAAGGTGCAGTTATGTATGTGACTTTCTTAGAGCTGCACAGGTTAAATGAGATTCATACATGATTAAGGAAAGAAGTGCAGACATTCTGTTGGTAATGATATGGAGTTTGGGCTTTTTGTTTTGTTTTTTTTTTCCCTATTCTGAAGACTTGCAAGGTAACCCCTTACTGCTAAATATGCAGTACAAAACAACTATTTTAAGTGCCCATGTATTCCAGACTGTTTTAGACTCCCACTTTTTTTTTTTTTTTTTTTTTGCATAAACTACATTACTGATGTGCACTGACTGTAGCTCTGATATTTGGTATGGGGAGAATACAGCAGTCTGTTCCAATACAAGATCTGATGCTAGGTTATTAATTGTGAATAGTTACAGTGCCTTAGACTGGTGTCTGTGATTTCTGTGGGGTTTAAGTAGGGTAGTATGGAACAGTCAACTGAAGTGTATAAACATTTTCTCCATATCTGAGATTCTGAAATGTCTTATTTTTTTGTAAGGCTTGCTGTTTTGGAGATGTGTAAAGAGTTAATTTGTACTGAAGTGAGCAGTGAGTTCTGGAGCAGAGGGCACCATGTAACAGGGGAATGGATCTTTATCTGAGCAGCAAGGTGTATGGTCCAGGTAATTAGGATCATAGGTTTGGTCAGATGGGACAGGCACTTCTAGACCTAGTTGACTGTGTATCTAGTGCCAATGATCACTGTTGGGAAGGAAGAGAGGGATGCCAAGCACACCCTAAATTTCAGCAGTTCAGCAAATTGTCTGGAAAGTAGAGTGATGAGATCCATATTGCTAATAGTTGAAGCAAGGAAGGATAGCAAAGTAGTCTTGTATGGATTTGTTCAACATGTCACTTGAAATTGGTCTGATTCAGTTTGAAGACCTGAAGAGCAATTTCATTAGCAGGTGAGAGCTACTTTGCTCACTGACATCCAGGACATTTTAATGGTCTATGTGGGCACACTGGCTCCTTCCCCAGAGGAGGTTTATCATTTTATCACTTCTGTCGAGGGCTGTGAAGAGCTATCTTCACTTGTTGGCCCTTTTGGATGCTCAGTTTGAGCCTGAACCATCCCAAAAAGAAAACGGGGGTAGCACTATTGCTGGTAAGAGAGCAGACCCACATTCAGATGGTGTGAATTCCTTTGTGTTTATGCTACTTGCATTCCTTTGTTGAGTTTCATCTGTCTTGATGTCTAGGGCTTCCTAGCTACAGGCTTACATACATTAAATGTAATTTAGGTTGTCTGGCTGTGGTTGCCACTTCCCAAAGCAGAGAGATTTGAATATGAATTCCTGAAGAGAATGCACTTGTATGGAAACAGTAATTCCTTCAACCCAGGTGGCATCTTCCCTTCTCTCCTCCCTCCCCTGGCCTGAAACACAAATGTGTTGCTGTGGTGCCAGATCCAGAGTCCAGCAGCTCATCCTTTCAAGCACTGAGCCTTCCAAGGTTAATTCAGGGCGTCATTAGCCTGTGCTAGGACAGACTGTCCGAGGCGTTTTGCGGAACGGCTTCTGTCCATGTGGGAGAAGGATGCTGTCAAAACCTGACTCCCAAAGCCAGTGTTCTTGGAAGCAGCTGGCCAGCAGTGCTGCTATAACCAAAGCTGTAGTAGATTTGATGACAAGTAGAACAGATGAGCTACCTTGTATTTCACAGGTCCAAGCATGGGGAGGCCAGTGTGTTGGAAAGGATCAAATATCCTGTATCTTCTTCCTGTGTTACAGCTTCCCCCAAAAGATTATATGAGATTTTTTTTTTAAATACAAGCTTAAAGGAAATAATTTTGAAGATGTTTTCTAAAACTGGATGGGTGTGTTAGCTAGTGCATAATGCTGAAATTTTCCATTGCACCAGGGTACAAATATTCATTCCCATTATGCTTCTTTTTGTCCTTCTGATGAAGAAGGAATATAGTCTGACTGAGCATTTCAGAAATTTGGACAACACATGGAAAGTGACCCTGGTAAGGATTCTTGAATAGGCTGAAGGTTTTATGAGCAACAACACGTTGTTGTGGGTTGCATTGCTCCCTTAGATTGCGTGGACACCATCCAGTATAGTAAACATGTATGAACTTGTGCTTTTGGCTCAAGTCAAGTACTGTAGTCTGTTAAGTGTCAGTTCTTTGATACAAGATCTCACTGTAAAGCTTCTTTTAAAAAAATAGGAATATGACATACTGCTTTAGGTTATACTTTCTCATGGTAACAAAACTCATTTTTTTAAATTCAATTCCTATTGGTAAGTATGGTTCATTCTCACAAAAAGCTAATTTTTCAGGGACTTTAATGTTTGAGTCAGTATTGACCAAAACCAAAGAACCTAGAACATGCAGCAAAGGATGTAGCTTTGAACATGTATAATTGTCAGTGGCAGTCCCTTGCCAGTGAGAGTGCCTTGCTTTGGCGGTAAGGCTAATTTACTGTTGAGTACAACTAGAGATACATTATCAAGTTCTGTGGGCTCCAGCAGAAGAAACAAAATTTCCATAAAAGTATGTGACTTTCCTACTGTGAAGAATTTCTTAATATGAACTTCATTTATTCAGTGGTGTTTTGTTAGAAATGAAAAGAAACTTAGTTTGTTTTTAAAAAAGAAGTTAAAGGATACTTTATCAGTAAGTAAACAGTTCATTTTTCTAAGTACTTTATAGGTGAAGACACCTCTAAGGAGTGATTGCTTTCACTGAGAACTTTGTGCAATTGTTTCTTTTCTGTATTTCAAGACTTTATTTTAGCTGTAAACCATGTAAACTGTCACTAACAGCCACAGTGGTTTTAGTCTCATTAAAAATAGAACAAAGCTTTTAGCATTTCTAAGCCTGTCAGTTGGATTCCCTTATTGCTAGCTGATTAAAAGACAGCAACCATGATGCACTGAATCTTCTTCTACCATAATAAATGGCAGTCTGGTCCAAAAAGTGCACACTGTGGAGTATACTATCCATTTTCTCTGTGCAGAGGATGGGGAGACAGCTCAATTTTTGCAGAAGTTCTTACTTCTGCATCTAGTAAGACAGTTCTTGCCATATTTTGGGTTCAGGAATGTTGAAAGCCCTGTTAATGACAGTTTTGCAGAGATCAGCCTGGAGAAGCTGCATCTCTAATGTTAGCTTGTGTGCATGCTGTAGAAGTGCATTGCTGGAGCTGTCAGCTAACACTCACTTATGCTCACTCCTGCCTTACTGGAGAAAAGCCTTTCAGGAGTAAACAGCTGCTTCCAGATACTGCTGGGGGTTGCTAGCTGTGGTCCAGATATTGCTAGACTACATTAATTTATTAATTAATTTCCTGGATGCCAAAGAGACACTGGGAGTTGGGGCAGGGGTGACAGGAAGAAGCTGGATGATGGTGGTTTTTGGTTTACCCTGATAGTAATTGCAATGCAGGTAGTGATAAGTCACATCATTAGACTCCTAAAAATAAATCTGAAGCACCTTCAGAAAAATAAGTTTCTGGCTCAGCTATAGCAGTGGCTTCTATAACTGTTTTGGGCTATAGCTTTTAGAAAGAAACACTTCAGTGGCTTGGGGCATGCACACTATGGGGTGTCAGTGCTCACAACAGGGCCTGAACCCCCAGGTTTTTTTAGACTTGAAGGTTTTTCTGATCAGTGAGTTGCTAAAGCCCAGAGGGGGGTCAGGAGATAAGTTTTTCCAAGGTCAGACTGGCAAGCCTTTCTGCCTTCCCCTGTATCATGGGATGTAATATAATTCCTGTGATTCATTTAACAAATTCTCTGCCACTGCAGAGACGTGGACCACGGACGCAGGTCTGTCTTGTCTGTCAGCCTCACTTTCCTTCTCCCTTTGCTAATTCCCAGTCTGTTGTAGCTATTGTATGTGTTGCATGGTGGGCTGGTGAGCCTGCTGGGGGCTGTAGGAGCGTGTGGATCACAACAGGTCCGTGTGCCCTGCCAGGTTATCGTGTGTTTTCAGTGATTTGTGGCACTGAGGATCGGAGCTGCTGTGGTCTGTCGGGAGGAATGTGCTTGCTGCTGCTTTTGCTGCTCCTGTAATCCTGAACTGGCTTGTTTGTTCTTGGTCTCTAGGGTTATTGCTCCCAGTCTTGACAGCCAGTACTGCAAAATCAGAAGGATTCCTGCAGTTAGTGGCTTTGCTACTTCAGGAGAGAGAGCCCAACTTTTGACAAAGCTAAGTGGCTTTATTTTAAGCCCTTGTTTGTACAAGCTCTCTTAGCAATGGGAATGCTAAAATTCTAGGTTCACAGTTACTCTGTTGACTTACTGAGCCTTTCACTTGGCTCTTACCTAGTCAAATGACTGTAGTTAAGAGGCAGGAAACCAGGTTACAGGTCTTTAATTATGTAATATGTGGGTTGTCTGAGAATGTGCTTTAAAGTTTTTTGCCTAGTGTGCAAAGCCTGTGTTTTCTTTATTTGTATGACATGTTAAACACTCTGGCAGAAAACAGTAAAACATACACACTCTGTCTGAGTAAACTTGAAATCGTTTGTAAAGCAGTGGCTTTGGACAAACCCAAGAACCTTGCAGTTCCCTCAGGACTCTTAGCTGGAACACATTTCCTTAAACTCTGGGGTGTCAGCTTGCTGACAATACCTTGTACCAAACAGCTGTCTGGGAGGGGAGTGTGCTGCTGTGTTTTTAAGAAAGGAGCGTCACATGAACTACTAATTGATCTGGACTGTGGAGTTTGGATTAGAACTTGAACATTGGTCTGGATATGTCAGTTAGATTTATTCTTGTTATAGACTGTGTGTTTGCCTCCACAGGGCTAAGAGTAAAATTGAGTGAGCAGAAGCTCTGGATGGCTGTGGATACCAGTAAGCTGTAGGAAAGTTTACTGACATGAATAGCTGGCTACTTGGCACTTAGCATAATTGAGTCTATTTTCCTCTTTGTACATTTGATGCATGAAATAAACCAAAGCTGCAAAATCATGGTGTAAAGAATAAGCATAGCTTAAAAAACAGTGCAGGAAGTTACTTTACAGAAGTGCGAACGGTAGTTTGTGTGGAAAGTGAGGAATCTTATGAAGCATCCTCAGAAGAAATGCTGTCTAATCTGTTCATTGCCTAAGGAAACTCCAGGGGCATGTTAAGAAAGACAGTACTGAGTCAGATAAAGAAATGTTTGTCAATCTGTGTCCTTTTTCTAAGAGCAACAAGTTGCAGATACAAAGAGAGAGGTAATTTCTCAAAGGATCCCCTTTCTGCTCTGAAGCCCGGAGCTGTGTCCTCTTTCTTATAGCCCTTGGTGTTCACCTCTTCAGTGAATTTTTGTAGTTGCTTTTTTTCCTGGGAACCCCTTGCACTTCAGCACTCTGCCATAGCTTCCTCAATCTGTGCTAACATAAGGCACTTCACTTTGCTTTACACAAGTTGCCTGAGCAGAGTAAAGCCGTGGTGGTTCAAGTAATGACTTTGCTAATTTTCTCTTTACGCTCAGCTGCTTTTAGGACCTGTACCTTGGTGTGATGAAGGAGCACCGCCAGGTTGGCAGGGAGCTCCTGTTTGGCAGGAGTGCCCTCTCTGCAAACTGAGGCATATCTGCCTTGATAGTCTCCTAAACTGCGGTGAGACCCGTCAGCACGTCTGGCTTTACTTTCTGTTGTGCTGGACGGTGTACAAACATCAGAAGTATGTCATGATCTTAATTTGTTGCTGTGGGGCTGCTGGCATGAGTACGCGTGACTCTTGCTCAATTGAACCTTTTGTTCAGGGGCACGGCAGTGTGGGTTTGCTGACAGCTACAGTGAATCCAAAACCAGGGACTGTCGTCTTGGTGGTCTGGACGTCCTCAGGCTGGCCATGCTCCCAGGAGCTTCCGAGAAGCTGTGCTGCCACTTGCAGCCTTTCTTTATCTTGTAAACTTCCAGAGACTGCTGAAATTAGAAGAAGTTGAAGCCTTCAGGGGATTTCCAGACTTCTCCAGCAAGCTGCTCTGTCTCCTGTAATGCTAGACCCTTTTCTTCGGAAAGAATGAGGGAGAAGGGAAGTATAAGTGATACTTGATTATTTTACATTCAAATCTGCCTCCTCCCTTGTCTAAGCACTATTTACCTGTAAGATTAGCCTGAATGACTGACTAGATAACCTTTGCTGAAAAAACTAGGATGAGAGAAGCAGCAGTGGAGTGGTAGCAACACACCGGTCTGTCTAATAATGCTGTCTCACACTGATAAATACTCTCCTGAACTAAACTGCAGGTGGGAACAGTGGCACTCGGAGCCAAAGAGGTGATTAAAGAGCACATGTGCGGACAGCAGAGCTGCTGTAGTATATGTCTGGCTGATTCTCTGATTAAAAGATGAGATTTAATGTTTTCTTAGATAACTGAAATGCTTATCGTGCTAGCACAAACAGCAGCAAACATTGTATGTCATAGTTTAAGGAGTGCAACTTGAAAGGCTTGGTTATAGATTGAAAAATAAATCTAGATTGTCCTGGTTACTGGTACGTAGAGATAACACTGTCTGTGAGTGGACTTTGGCTCTTAAGGCGATGCGAGCACGTCACATTTTGTGTCGTGCAACATAGGTTTGCAAAAGGACACTGTAATCTGACCTGTAATGATGATGTGTTTGGCTTTATGAAATGCTAATGCTTTAAAGGACCCTGCTTCAGGTCCTTCTAGCACTCTTGCTAGTCGCTTTTTTAAATCATCCTTGGTTGCCGAGGCTGACTGACAGAGAAAACAGCACACGCAAAATTCAGCGAGGGCTAATGCTCAGCTAGCTTCTAAAAATACTACAATAGCTGGATGGTACAGTAAGTTAAGTAACATGGTTTAATTTCATATTGAGAGCATTTATTGGAAGAGGAGGGAGAGCTGGGGATTAAACCATGGAGCAAACAAATGATTTGTTTGGAGGCCGCTTTCAGCTGCAGCAGGGGGATGGTGACGGACCAAAGCAGGTGCCCACCTTGCTGAGGGCCGCGGCCTCAGCCCCGAGCTGGGGCCCGACAGCAAGGCTGCTGGCACAGAGTAATTATATAACCTTATTTCCTGCCCCCTCCCCTTACTTCTCCTACCCTTGTTCCAGCCTGTGCTCTCCAGTGCAGCTGGCCGAGTGCCAGTGTTTGTCTGTGCACAACGGGCACAAACAGATTCCGGAGGGTCATGTGAAACCAGCCCTGGCTCTTTAAACCTCACCGCCCTTACCTTTTCCCCTCGGCTGCCTGCATTGCTCTAGCAGGTGTGGCTTTGTTTATGCACGGCCCGTCGCTTTGCTTTAGCACCTGGGTCCTGCTGGAAAGCCGCAGTGTCCGCAGGAAACCTTTGCCTCCCGGTTTTCTCAAGCTGCAGGAGAACTCTCTGGATCTTGTGGGCAGGCATTTGCAGGGGCATCAGCTTTATGAGGGCAGCACCAGCAGTCATTA
This sequence comes from Oenanthe melanoleuca, assembly GCF_029582105.1. Classification (NCBI taxonomy): domain Eukaryota; kingdom Metazoa; phylum Chordata; class Aves; order Passeriformes; family Muscicapidae; genus Oenanthe; species Oenanthe melanoleuca. The sequence continues at coordinate 67,992,562 of NC_079335.1, forward strand.
GTCACTGTAACCTCTGCTTCTGAAAACTTTGATCTACCTTACCATGGCTTTGGGTTAACTTTGTGAGTAAGGCCTGTGGTTCTCAGCATCTTCTGGTACAAGATGTAAGGTGATTCCAGAGAGGGCGTATCCTATTCTTGCAAATTTTTGGCGATTGCTAGTTAAAAAGAAAGAAAAGTCTGGTTTAATTGAAGAGTTACGTGTCTGGAGCCAGGTGAAACCTTGAAATAAGGTCTCTCAGTTAAGTGTTTATGTGTTACTGTTGTGGGAAGCCCAAATGTACAATCATACCTCTCAGCCCCATTTCACCTTTGTTACTACATGGTACTTCATGAATCTTGCCTTCCAAAAGGGACTTTCATATGTTGGGGCAACTGAAAACACATATAGGTATGTGGCAAGTAGCTTATATCTGGTTTTCTTGTTCCAACTTTTATTTCTCTTGGGTTGCCCTGATGCTCCTCCCAGCCAAAAGGCAATATGTCACTGCATCCATGCGTTAGACATTGTGACTTCTTCCTGGGAAGTGGAACTAATGCTGCTAAACTGCATGTGTGAGCTGGTAGCTACCCATAAAAATTGGTCATGTTGAATTTCATGTAGTGAAATACACAGAGAAAAGCTCTCGGCTGGGGAGGGATGTTCTGCTGAGTTATCCATGCCTGTGATGCCTTTGTACTGACAGCAGTCAGGTTCAGGTTTAAGTTTTGACCGAAACTTTTCCTAGATAAGCATCTCCTTCCTACTGTTGCCCTTTGCATCTTAGAAAAATTAAAACTGAACTTTCTGGGGAACAGATTCATAATTTTGTATGTCCTTTTTGCAGTTGCCTTCTTGTGCTGCAAATTCCAAATTTTGTGCCTCAGATTTAAAATGGAGATGATATGGGTCAGGTCAGTGATGGCTGTGTGGTGTCCCAAAGAAAATGAGATAAATCCAGTGAGAATGACCAGTGCTCTAAAAGTACTAATAATGTTAGAATGTGATACTCTGTGGTTGCAAGGGATTTGATGAAAACAGGAGCTCGTGGGTTGCTTGTTCCTAGTAAGTGTTCAGTTAGCTCCAGTGAAAGAGCTAACAAATACTGCTGTGTTTCAAGAAAGCAAGAACAAAGACAGTTGTGCTGACAGAAGGTCTGATGTGGTTTGGGGTTTTTTTGATTCCTGAGAAGCAATAACAAAAACTCATGAGATAAGCGAGATGTGGCGCATGAAACAACAGCCAGTGTTGTGAAAATCAGTGCGAAGAATGTAGAGAGCTATAAGGGGAGATAGCCAGGATGGAGGCAGAAGTTTGAGTGGTCCCAGTTGTATCTGGCATAGATAGATGGATGCCATTTGTATCTTATCATGCAGTGTTTACTCATAAAAACCTTCCTTAGTCATACCACTGTTGTCAGTTTCTGTCTTATAAATGCCTGTGGGCTCCTGAACTGCTCCCTGATGGTGATGACACTTGAGAGCGGTGCTTGAGTACTTGAATCAAAGCTCAAGCATTTGCTGAGGCAGTCTCTCTGGGGAAGAGAGAGTTTATTTCATATACTGTATGACTATATACTGTTCTAGTTCCCAGACACTACATCCATTATGATTTTGAGCATTAGCTTATATTCTGTCGGTGCTGGACTGAGGGCACACGGTTGTGCGTAGTTGAATTGCCACTCACTGTGTGCTTGTTTCTGCTCTGCATTAATTACAGTGTCATTTGCCATGAAGGTGGTTCCTATGTTTTGACATAAAAGCAGGTCATGCCATTTTGTATTTAGCCCACACGTTGGGCCCAGTGGGATCATGTGTATAGTCACGTATATCACTGCAGCAGTTTATGCTTGGTGATACGTCAGTGCAGTCAACTTTGCGCACTTTTCTATGCCCACCCTTAACTGGTATATGCAAAGGCATGCCAGTTTTGCTAAACCATGCACCTGCTCTAAATCTCCTTCTCATATTTCCAAAATGTGACTTGTCTTGCTTTTCCTATTTTCTTGCTTATATTTCAATTTTCCTGCTTTCTCCCAGTTGTCTTCTTTGGCAAGATCTGTGAGAAACGGTGGTACTTTAGACTTTGCCAATTTCAGTTTGTGTTAAAACTTCATGAAACTTGATCTTGTGAGAATTCCAGTATGAAAAAAACAACAGGTTGGCATCCAGAGCCATGGATGTTTATCTAAACTGAGCTTCTGATTTCTCTTGAGGTTTAGTAGTTCACTACTGAATTTGTTTCAGTCCAGTTAATTAGTTACAAAGCCCTAAGCCACAGATTTGGAATTAAAGAAAACAAAGCCCCAAGCCTCTGCATAATTTGTTTCAAGAAGAAACTTTTGTTAAACTGGGAAGTTTACATCACTGTTTCGCCTTTGAAACACAAACTGGTGTACAGATGAGCCAACAGCACAGTCATTGATTCTGGATCCATGCCACACGTATTAATGTGACAGCCTGGTGTCCCCCTGTGATCAGCTTCCCCACCTTCTCTGACATTGGTTTCTCCTTTCAGAGGCATGGCAGGGTTTTTTTGTTTTGTATTGGTGGTTTGACGCCAAGTAATGTAGCTTGCAGGGAGTACAGAATGGCTGGTTTTGATACGAGATTCTGCTCTTCTGTTTTTAGGACAATGTAGATCAGACTTCAGCTCATGGTCGGCGGGATCTGGTGGAACCGGGTTTCCAAGAACCGTCTAACCGCATCTCCCTGAGCCACCAAGGTAAGGAACAGTGTGTGGAAATCCAGGCTTCTCAGGCGAGTCCAGGCATGGGCTTGCCTCCATGTTGCCATTTGTCCTTCTCACTGGGGGGAAAAAGAAAATGTTCTGGATGGCTGGAGAAGGAGAGCTGAAGAAATTGGTTTTTGTCACAACTGTGCTTTGAGCTGTGAGTGGAGGGGACAAAGGACTTGTATGCAACTCAAACCTTGTAGCCCAAGATAGGATTACTAGCCTGGATCATAGGAATATTCTGTTTTTATGAGTGGGGAGGAGGGAAGTGCTGACATTAAATTCAACATCTGTAATGTTAAGGTTGCATTTTAAAAAAATCTTTGGCTACCATAAGATGGCCTCTGGCTCAATGTCTGCAGTAGGAGAAGGAAAAAAAAAAAAGCGTGTTTACTTGCTTTCCATGACAGAAGTCAGCTCATTTGTGAAAAGATAGTCCTGAACTAGATGTTGTAATATAGGTGTACTAGTTGAGCTTCTGTAATTCAACAGGACCATTCATAAAAAGCTAAAACAAATCTTAAAACTCTGTCTCCACTGATTCTGTCTGTTCAGAGACTTAAAAGACAACAGTTACTATTGTTACAGAGACTGTTCAGCTCAGCTGTATTGTTCTAGATTTGAAGTAATTGATAATAGTGTTCTTTTAAGCAGTGAACCCTCTTACCCTCAGGCTTCATGATGGTTTAATTTGAAACCAAGTCCTTGAAGGTCATCTTCAAATGTTGTTTCATCAGTGCAACAACTAATAGTAGTACAGACAGAACAAGACTATTGAAACAAAAAAGATTACAAGCATATTACTTAAAATATTTGCCAAACATGACATGCTTAACTTGTCCTTTAAAAATTCAGCTTTTTAAAATTTGTCAAGGGCAGCAATACTAGAATTTCATTACTTGTAGATTATCAAGACAATTGAAGTTGCACAAACAAGTCCCAGAGTGTAATGAAGGTTGTATTTTAACTTGCTCCCCTTTCCTTGCTTCAAGTGTTCTGGTGTTTTTAAAGCTTTGCATTCAATTGAAAAGAGAAGGTAGCAGGTTGCAATGTAATTCAGTCTAAAATTTACGGTAGCAGAGACAGTGAGAAGTTTGCATGCATGTTTGCATGCATAGAACGCATTTTAAAAGTTCAATTTTTCATGTGTTTTAGAATTAATAGTGGCTTTGTTCTATCATATTCACATATGTCAGGATGTGCAAATCATGGAACAGATCTATATGTGTGACTTCTGGAGCTATTTGTAAATATCCCTCTTTAATCAAGGGATTTTTGGGGGGAGCACATCCTTTGTGGTCTGGGTTCATGTGTTGTAGTGCATGTGTCTGCTGATTTTGAAGTCTGAACATTTACAGAAGAAATAGGTAATACTGTTTTAGATGGCAGAATGCCAGCTTTGCAGCCTGACATTTTCCCACTTCCTTTTCAGATCCTTCTTTTCCTCTATCAGTATTGTTGTACTGCAAAAAGATCCATACAGTGTCACCTGGCATGTGGCTCTTTCTCAGCCACTTTGAGACAAATGTCCAGATTAATTCAGGAAACAGCTGTCTTTAAAGAAAATGGTTTGCATAGGGGGTACTGGCAGTTCAGTGCCTGTTTCTCGAGCAAAACCTTGTTAATGTTTTTCCCCAGTACCTTTTGAAGTAAAGATTGCTGATGCATCCACAATTTGTTTGGGATTTTTCCTCTAGGTCAGCTGACTGACGGCAATCAAATCCTCTATTTCTAAAATCTTTCTAATTTTGTTGCTGCAGTAAGTGCATGGTACAGTATCAGTCTTGATACTGTTATGTTAGTGGTCTGGATTAAGAACTGAAACCTAAATGCTCAAAGTTGGCCTTTAATGCTGAGCTGGGCTGTAGGAGCTCTGCCTTTCTGCAGTGTTGAAGGGAAGCAAGGTACCTGCTGCTTTGGTACTCTCTTGGGAATGGAAGTGCCTGTAAGCCTGATGTTACACCATGTCTTGAGTGTCTGCTCTGTCCAAGCAGGAGCATCTATGCTCTTTTCATAGCATATGAAATAAATATTCTCGTCCAAGAACTTGAACGTACAAGTATTTTTAGAGCTGGCACATATTCTAGAATTCCAGATTAACAAACAGAAAATAGAAAAACGTGACATGAAGAGCTTCATTTCAGGGAGTTGTGACGTGGTCTGAACTAGCTCCCATGCAGTCATATTAGTCACATAATAGATAGGAAGATTAGATTATTAACGTGAAATGGATTCTTCTCTTCTGTGGCCACTATTTGCTTTGGTTTTTCTTACTCTTATACTAAACTTTGTTATCCATTACTTTCTATTAAAGCCTTGCTGGCACTGATACTGATTTAAAGCTTAGAAGAGTAAACCTGTATCCAGAAGCAATTTGCAGAACCACTGCAAATTAATGTTTGGTGGTATGCCTTGATTGTGTTGATGATAAAGACATTTGCAACAGACTGTGGCAATTTTTGTTTCCAGTTATATGCAGCATTACTTGCTGACTTAAGCACATTTCTGTTAGGAGACCTAAAGCTTTCTGTGATTGGCACGAGGAGAAATTGTGAAAGGATTAGAATTGGCTAAAATAATTCCTGTGTTAGGTGTTCTCTGTCTCTTTCTCCTTGGTGTATTGCGTGGTGCAGCTGGACTTTGAGCAGCCATAGTTGTTACGTTGTTTTATGTGTGCACTTGCAATTCACACCTGACCACACTGCTCAGTGAGCGCAGCAGGTTTGCCAGTTTCTGTTGAACATTAACCTGTGGTCCTTTGCTTTTCGCTGGGAGAGCTTTTGGTACAAGCACCTGCAATTCTGAACCAAGACTGCTTTCCACAGCCTATAAAAATGGTGATTAGCTTCTTCCCAGGCATCTGAATCCCTTTAACACAAACTGGAAAAGAGCATTCAAGTGGAGACTGAGATAGCCCTGCCAACTGTCCCCATGTGAATAAGCCCTTTCTTGTGAAGGGTATTTCAAGTACGTGTTTCCTGCTGAATCACTGTTTTTACACAAGCAGATGCTTTATAACTCTTCAGCTTCTTGTATCAAAAGAATATCTTGTAAAGATTGGGGAGCAGAAGATAGTTCTGTAAAGTGAGGAGTCTTTAGAATAGGAAGGTTTCATGTGAAACTAATGTGCAAAATTGAGCGCAGATGGAATAGTACTTTTTCCTAGAAATAGTTCAATAGCTGCTTTTGTGTAGGTATGCCAATAAACTTGCTTACTTTAACAATAAGCATTTTTATAGACCTTATTTAGTTTATAGACCTTATTTAGTTTATCACTTTTCAATGATTCTCCTAATTGGGCAAGTTTTGTAAAGATACTAAATGCAAAGAGTGTGAACTGTGATGTCTTTCCTGTATTCCCCATAGGATATGTCATAAATCAAATGCAGTAGCAAAGAACAGACTGCCTTGCTGAAAAATACTCGTATCCACTAATTTAAAGAAACAGATGTGCTTCATATACATATTAAAAGTTAGAGAAAGTTAAGAACAGCCAGCCAGGATTTGGCATTTAAAAACCAGCAAGTCTGAATATTTCTGGAACACTCCTTCCAGAAGCTGTAGGAAAGCCTCTAGGCTTGAAGAAGAAAAATGTGTCTAAACTATGTGGCTTTTCTGTAGAGGAAAAGGTAGGAGGTAAAGATACAAGCAAAACAATTATTTACCATCTTCAAACACACCAAGAGGAAGTGAGAGCATGCTTAGGAGGCTATGACAGGTATTGTTTCTATTATGGACAATTTTTTTTGTTGGTACTTTTTGAGATTGCATAGCCACTTCTTATTCAGAATTTTAAAGCCAGGCATAAATAAGGTACATTCTGTCACCCTGCCTTTTAGTGGAAATATTAGACATGCAGTCCTGGCACTTTCTGTATATATGTACTTGTGGGATGATTGTCAGTTTCTGTTCAAATGTGTTTTGCCATGGGTCTGTGATGAAAGATTTATCTTCCTTTTATTAATGCATTCACACCAAGTCTTCCTTTCCCAAGGTTCTCTCAGCTCTTGTTGGACTTGATGCTTTTTATACCTGCAGTTTGCAGACAGAGCTGAGCCTTATGGTGCCTCTGGCTCCACAGCCAGGTTGCTCCAGCAGTAGAAAGGAAATTATGATAAAGGTTGTTTTAGCCAAGAGCTGTCCTTTCTCAACAGCCTTTGGTCTTTCTTGCTTGGTACAGGTCTTGCCTGTAGAGAGATGATGAATATGCTTGGGTTGCAGATTAGATGGATGTTAGATTTCCTGCCTGTATGTATAGACCACTTGGCTCTGTGTTAAACAGGAGAGATCCAGGGCATCTGCCAAAACTTGCATCATATTGGAGTCGACTCTTGAGGTGCATGCTGTACTGTACCTTGCTGGCTAATCACTAATACATTAATTTTCGTAGAGACAGTAAATGTCAGCATGGTGGAAACTTCCTTTCTAGCATACTGTAACAGTCCATGTCCAAAAAATATAAGCCCATGTAAATACAGGCAGGCTTTTGAATGAGCATGGCTGTAGGTGAAGTATTACAAGGCCTAAGATTTAGCCCAGAATAACAATACTGTGTAGCACTCTTTTTTTTCTCCACCACTGTTGTTACTACTTGCTTTTAATATATTTTCTTCTGTATTTGCCTCAGGATAGACATGGGAGGTTGAGGAGATGTTGTTATTCATTCTGTAGCTAAGGAGTGTGTTTGGTAACAGTCAGAGCTGCTTCTGAAATGCTTCAGTTGTGGGATCTGACTGGGGTGAGTTGGTTATCTGGTGTATCAGAACTAACCCATGTTTTTTGCAGAATCCAGCTGGTACTGAATTGAAAGTGTAGAATGAAAAACAAACATTGTTTGTGTTTCGGAGACAATACTGCCAGACATTCATGAATTCTCGTGCTTTGTATAAATGTTGTTGTCATTGTCCAGCCTTAGAAAAAAACCACCATTAGTGCCAAAATGATTTACACTGACTAATCTTACGCGGAGAGCGGAGGCCCTGCTTCCTGCCTAGCTCATTACAGTACCTTTGTCTTCTTTTGGAGAATGCTTCCATTTATATTTGGTGATGAATCTTGTTAGCATGGCTACCAGGAGGGCAGCCATAATAGCAGTGTAGAAGTTTAACTTCCCTCATTAGATTAATTTCCAAACCCTTGGGCTGACAGAACTCTGAAAAAAAAAATTATGAAAAGAGAAGACAGTAGATTGGTGTTTAGTACAGATTGTTTCAGAGATCTGCAGCGAGCTGCAGGAGACAGATGAACTGAACTGATTGAGTTTAGCTGGAAGACTCTGTACATAATGTAATGATGATTGAGTGAAAACAGTGAAATGAGAAGAAGCAGACCAAAAATTATTTAAACTGTAGCATATTCAAAGAAAATAATTTTGTAGGTAACTGATGGATTTTGTTTCATTTTTATGGTATTTTTTAATTTTATTTTTTATTTTATTTTTTATTTTATTTTTCATGTATCAACTTTGTAGTATCATCTTGCAAATCATCAGTTTTAGATGTATTTAAAATTAATTGTGTTCCTCTGAAGCCACATGATACAAATAAAAAAACACTGTTATATCTCATAATTGGCAAGCATGGTATTTTAAGCCTGTGTATAATCTCAGGATTCAGTGTTTCAATCTGTTGAATTTCTCTGACGAGGTAGAATTCAGTGGATTCAGTGTGGGGAAGGAGCCTACTGTCTTGTTTGTATAGTGTTTGCCTTGGGGCCTTCGTTCATTGGAAGTTTTGCAAGGTGAGATGTAGAAAAAATTAAGAATTTCAAGTAAGCCTAAGCCAAGAAGTACTACAATATTAAAAATTAATTTTAAGCCTCTTTTTTTGTTTATGTTACCTATGAAAGAATGGTAAAGTTATTACCAGGTTTGCAATGACCTTCTTGCTGTGCAGTTGCATTGGAAGAGCAATGGAGCTGGACTGGGACATATAATACTCATCCCTCAGGGACTGAAGCTGTATTGGGTGTATGACATCTGAAAGAGGGGTTTGGGATTTTTTTAATACTGCAGATAGGTGTTCCTCCACCTTCTCTGTCAAGATTTGTATCTGCAGTTACCATGGCACAGATGGGAGTAAATTCACAAAGCGTGCATTCAGGGTAATTAGAAGCTCCTTTCTTGTTATTGTTAAATTCTTGTCTAAGGCTTTGGGAGGGGAAGGTGCAAATTTGGCATCTGGGTAATGAGCTTCTCTTGCTTCTTTACACATCCATCTCAGAAAAAGAGGGCACTTCCCTCACCCCTTGTATTACCTCCTTGAAAACAAGTTAGCTTAGTACTAGCATAAGTGTACAGAGGTGACTCTTTAAGAAACTCACCACAAATCAAATGGTGAGAGACACTGCAAAATCAATTGTAAAACCAAATGTCCTTTTAAACTCACTGTTGCCTTTAACATTAAAGTATGTGCATTTCCTGCTGCCACTGAAGCAGAGCACATCACCTGTTCTTTTTGCATCCTTTGGCTGGGCAGTGCAGGAGGCAGCACAGGATGCCCTCTCTCTTTGTAGGTGGGTGTGCTGCAGCCATTGCACAGGGGTGGCTCAGGGGAGCAGCAGGATTTGGGAGCACCTTGAATGGGCTGAGAGAGGGCTCCTGGAGGGAAGCAGCCTGCAAGCCCTTCATGGGGGATGGTGTTGTTCCAGGCATTCCATTGCTCGGGCTTGAGCTCGTGGGTCTGACACATCTGTTTGAAATGGTGTGCCTGGGGAAATTCAGGTATCAGGGAAACCAGTGGTTCAGTGTCCACCTTGTGATGAGGTTTTTCTCCCAGGTATCAGAGCTGAGCTCATTTCTTGCATTTATCTCTTGTCTTTCATGAGAAGAAAAAAGTCTCTTATCCTATGGGTGGTGCACTCCTTCTTCTCCCTCGTTCTCCAGTCCCTTCTAAGCTAAGTGTACTTGTGTAGCAAATTGCACCATTCCATTGCTAGAGCAGTCAAATGTGATAGATTTCACTATTTTTATAATAATTTTATATAATTATTTATACTGTCCAACAGGTATTGGAACATTTCTGGTCTCAGGTCTTCCTCTGCTTCCCAGGCAGCTTATTTCTTCCATTTGACTTAGTGGTCCAAAACTGAGCTTAGTGATCCAAAATGCCCTCTTCTAATTTAATCAAAGGAAGTTAAATGTAAAAACCTTTAAAAGTTAACTTAACTCTTATGTTCTCTGGCATAACTGTATTGCCTTTATGTTTTTGTATTTTTTTGTAATCTGACTAAATTTCTACTGTCAACGTGTTAGAGCAAAAGGATGGAAATTAATATATCAACACAGTCTCTTTTGATAGCTTCTGGATGACATTTTTAAGGTGGCTGAGTTGAATTCTTGCCTGTGCTACTATACCCTCTTCCTTCACGTTCTTGGATTTTGCATATTCCCTGTTAGGAGGAATGTTTTAAGTATATTTATTTTATGTAAGAAGCTTTTGAACCTTTCAGTGAAGGTGTTACAGCCAAATGTCAAAACATGGCTGTGGGCACTTAAAATTGTCTCAGTACTAATGAGCTTTCCAGCTAAGAAAGTTGATTTATTATGTAGCCTGGCTTTTAATCACGCCATAACAATGACAGTTGTTCAGTAAAACAGTGTCTCTGGAACATCAGATTATTAATTTTGAATTCTGACACCTTAACCAAAACCAAATTCTAAGTTTCAAAGGCAATTTGTTATATAAAGGAGAAGGATATATTTAGAGATGGAAACAATCCATACTCACTGCAGTTATACTGTTATATATTTTGAAAATGATATTTTAAGAAGTATCTCTAATTTTTGAGATAAAAGTACAATGTCACTGTGCAAGGTCAGCTTTAATGGAGAGAGAACGGTCTTACAGTATCTGATTACATGGAAAGCTCTAGGGCTTTAATCTGGTTTCATGACTGTGTTCAAGTCTGAAATAAATCTATTCTGCTTATTCAGACTTTTCAGAGTATCATCTGTCAGAAACTGATTGCCATTTATCTGCAGCACATGGAATGTTTGAAATCACTGTGACTGTTGAGAGGAGGCTATTTTATTTTATAAATCTGTTCTGCTTTGGTAAAAGCAGACAGATTTCTCAAGAGAACAGTGTTAACTGTGTTTCTGTGTTTTCTGAAGGTGATGGGGGAAAATGGACCCCATTTTCTTGGAAATCAAACTGATTTCCAGGAGTGTGGTAGCAGTGGTGTGGTAAGATAGGGGCAGATGTAATGTCAGGAACTGCTCCCTGAATTGATCTGTGCTTTTTAACAGCCTTACTTCACCTGAACATTTAAGATTTTGAAATCAGATTTTCTTTTTATTCAAAATGAAATCCATTTAGCCAGATAAAGTCCAGATTTACTCTCATCCCTCGTCAAAGCACACTGAACTGATTTTTGTTCTGTCTCTGACCAGCCATGCACCTTTGATGTCTCTTGTGATGATGGTAATTTTTAATAGCTGACACAGTGCAGCCCTCTTGTCTGCAAACAATTCTGAGAGACATGTATCTGAATTTTGGATTTTTGCTTTCCCCTGACCTTCAAAGTTATATTTTTGGTCTCTGTCAAAGGAGTGAGAGGGTGGAGAACAGGCAGTACAGCTCTTAGTTTCCTTCCATTGTTTGTCCTCATAAGTGTCCTAACATTTGGTTTCTGTCTCTTCTTTCCAGTGCCTCAGGTGAAGAAAAGTACAATTTACTTTTTATGAGCTTCATCTTTAAAGCAGAGTTTTTGTCATCTTAGAAATTAATACAGAAATTCACTTTGCTTCTCCTTTAAAAAGGTAAAAGTTATTAAATAAAAAAAAAACAACCAACCAAGCAATGTCTAGCTCTGTAACATTTCTAGGGGTGAGGATTAGAACAAGGGTGAGGTTAGACTTGTTTGCAGTAGTGAAATGGGATGTGTTTCTGATACTGCAGCTCTCCTGGCAAGGGCTTCTGGTGCTTCAGGATTCCTTGATTCAACTACTTCATGCTCCTCCTTTTCACTTGTTAGTTGGTCTTAATTAGAAGAAGAATTATAAATGCTAAACAAAGGTTGTCCTTGTGCTTAAAAGTTCAATGGATTTTAAGAGTTGGCTGACAATATTATAGCAAATTTAGGTTAAGCAGTCTGAACAAGTATAGAATTAATGTAAGGTTTTAGTATCCTTTTCTGCACATTAAAACAATTTCCAGGAGCTTAAGTACTAGAAAAATGGGATTGTCGTGTAAAGACATAACACATAGTACAGCTGAGAGGAAAATGCCCAGTTCAAGTTATAGCTTAAATATGATCTTCCTTAGAAATATCTTCTCTAATTTGTATATAAAATAAAGACTGGTTCTGCCAGATGACTGGGAAGTCGAGGACTGCAGATTTTAAGGTTTTTTTCCAGCATGGGAATGTATCTCTTCTAGTTGAACCAAATTACACTGGAATGTACTCATGGTCTATATCAGCAAGTATACCTTAACTTAGTTATGTCAAAAAGAACATACACTGTGGTGTATCAAAAAAAAATAAAGGATGTCACTAAAAATACTTGTCTAATAAATTTTTGTGGGTTTGGGTGAAAGTGAAAGTAGGCTTTTTAAGTGGCAGAGTTATGTTTATTTAAGTATCAACATGATTTTCTATGTTTTAAAAATTATTTAAGATTCATGAATGAAGTCAGACTTCAGATACCAAGAAGAGTGTGAAATGGCACAGGCTTTGATTACAGGAACTTTCTGGTTCTTTCTGTAAGCCCTGCATCTCTGCAGAGTATCCTGCCTGTATTTACAGCCAGTCCTTGCTGGCAGAATGTGATTGACCTCGGGCTGGCTGGCAGCTTTATAGGTAGCAGGGTCCTTGTTGGGGGGATGGTTATTTTTCACTCCTTTTGGAAGCTGCATGGAGTAACAACCATCCATAGCCTGCGCTGTGGGGTCGCATGGACTCTGAGGCACAGGTGGGAACGAGTGGTTGCACACTGTAGCAGGTAATGATGGAGCAGCAGACATGGTTCCAATCTGATGATAGCCAACCATCCATGACTCAGGCATCATAAGCTGCTCAGAGTAACTGGGCTGCAGTGCAGAGGCAGCCATGGACTCTCCACTCCACAGCCCACAACCCTCTCTGTGTAGAAGTCGGGAAATACTTGCTGGGATTGGCCACTGTGCCTGTGTGGAGCAGTGCAAAGAGTTAGAAGCACTTGTCCAGTGAATCAGCTTCTACATGGAATTAAACAGATAACTGTAGATGTCTGCCTACATTTTCCCCATCAGCAAAATAAGGATATTGCAATTGCAGAACTTCTGTCAAATATGTGGTTGAGATCTGCTTAGTAGTGTGCATGGTCTTTTTGAAGATGAAGTCTCACTTCAGCTTTGTTCATGGTATTAAGTAGAGAGCCAGTTCTGCAGAGATGAAGTCAAGGCTGAAATGAGAACATATGTGAGATTGTGTCCTAATGCATTGGGTAAACCACAGGGTATTACTTTGATATGAGGGGTAGCCTTTCAGTAAATTGATTTGTTTGTATGTAGTCTGTGACATGGAAGTGATGAGAGATGATGCAGCTTCTAAGTACCATAAATGTGCTTTGATTGATGGTGCATAAGTCTTGACTCACAGTAGGGAGGAGGTCAGTGAATTAAGCTGAAGGGTACTTGAAGCTTTGTGCCTGTGGGGGTTGAAATTAAAGTTGGAAACAGTGAACTGACTTGCCAGATGACATAGGAACATTTACTACAAAAAATAAAGGCATTAAATGTGAGATAAAGAGATAAGTTAAAAACACTTGAGGCATAAGTGAAAAATGGAGTTTCTTTAAGATGGTTTTAGTATGTAGCTGAAATGAAACTATTGAAAGATCTAATTTGTTTTCATTATTGTAGGAGCCAAGATGTCTACTAATACAGCATTTATGTTTGTGGTAATATCTTTCTACCATTGTGTATCTCTATAAACTTTCTGTTTAAGAAAATGACTAAACAAAGCAAAACAAAAAACCCTCTCAACCCTTCCTCCCTATGGCAATAGTGCAGAGATTTTTTGGGCCAGGATACATGTCTCCTGCTGTGTTATGCTGCTGAAATACAAAACAGAGAGATCTCTTTCTGAAGAGCAAGTTCAGAGATGAATCTGTCAGATTGTTGGCTCCAAGGCAAACTGAGACGACCAGAGAAATTTGCTGAAGGCATGGCTGGTGTGAATGCCTCCTTTCTTACAGAGAGGGTGTTTGAGCAAGAAGGCTTGGTGATCTCCGTGCTGATGACTTTCCCCTGAAAAGAGATGTTCTCAGACCATTTGCATTCCCCAGGGTCTGGTGTCTCCCAGGGGTTTGGTGGTACAGCTGCACTGGCACTCTTCCTAATGTACTTGTAACAGCAAAAAACCACTTTCTCTGAAGGAAGTTTATTCTGGTTTGACAAGTGAAATGAAATGCAGCAATAAAAGCATTCTTAGACACTTCTACTGGGCTAGAAATACAGATATTTTAACAGGAAAAATAGTAGAAATGTGGAGTCATTTCTACTGAACTGGTTGTTTGCAATCTTTCCTTGTATTTCAGGCAGACCTATACAGAATGTATTTTATTGGGAGCATGTGGGAAGACAGAGTCTTCTAGTGCATCCTCAGTTTTGAAGGGCCAACAGACTCACTAATGAGGGCAGAATTGGGAAGTGTTGTTGACAGAGTGGACATTAGAGAGATTAATGGGGTAGAAAAGAACATAAGTAGCTCTCAAAGATACCCTACTGTGGTGAAAGAGGAAGACAGTAAGAATGTGAAATCCATTTGAGTCAAGTATAAAAGAATGTGTTGCACTTCAGCAAGATAACTCAAAATTAGTTCACTGAAATGAAGGGAAGCCCATATGGAGTGTCTACTTTGGAGGACTCTTGGAGATGGAGGGAACTTTGAAGTGGTTTCTAGGGCTTTATGTGGTGCAGAAGCTCTTAGTGCAGGTCTTTCCTGTTCTGAGACCATATGTTGGTGTTTTATTAATTTTATGGTTAGAGTTAAGTGTGTTTAGGTGCATAAACATATCAGAAAAGAGAAAGAGCCTTAATTTATTTTTCACTACTTAGGATTAAAAATACTTCTAGGTAAATCTACATTCTGATGTCATGCTGCAGGTGCCTTGGCTTGTGCTTTAAGTTGTAAATTTGTCAAATAAAGAAACAAAGTCTGTGCTTGTTTGTTTGTTTGTTTTTTCAGTCAGAGGGTCTTCAGGTCCATCTAGGAAAAGATTGAGGAACATCAGTGAAAATATGTTGTGATATCAAAGAAAATGCTTTTGAATTTTTTAAAGGAGAGTAAAATAGCAAAAGATAATATTGTAGTCTTGCATTATTTATGGAGCCTGTAGCTTTGAAAAAAATCTTGTGATGTTAAGGCTGTCCCAGAATGAACTGGAATTGTGCATTCCTGTAACTCTGATTTCTTACTTTGTCTATAAAGCAGAGCAAGCTTGGTACTTGTTTTAAGCTCATGTAATAAGATGAGGGGAGAAAACCTCTCAAATTTCATAGCTTAATAAAATAAGCAAAATCTGTAGAAAAACAACTCTGTTGTAATTTGCTGTCAGTTCTGCACTAAAATCTTTTGCCACAGTGCACCATTGTAACAATAAGCTTCAGTCATCACTGTCTTTCAGCTTACCTGACTGTGATAAGCAGCACAGTATTTATTTCTGCCTTTATGTAAACATTATGCTGCAAGTCGTTCATGACAGCACTTCAGCAAGCTGTGTCATGTGAGGATACTTGAGAAATGCATCAAAGGAGATGACATTCTTGCATTGAGGTTGAAGAAGGTTGCAGCACTTCTCTTAAAGCCAAGAAGCTTCAAGGGGAAGATCAATCTGAATTTGTTACGTTTTCTACGTTTCTTTGTGCCTATTAAAAAGGACAAGATTCTGTCAAGCTAGTTGCATTTTCAGCTAAAAAAAGGGCCAGAGTTAAATGGGGCAAACCAGCTAAACAAAAAAACCCTTTCAAAATATAGCATGAGATGTAGCTAAATTTGGAGTTCTTAACAACAAGCAGCTGCTTAAGTAATTAAAGTATATAAGGTGCTACTGACCAAAGCAATTAGTATGTAATTTCATTAATGGCGTTAGGATTGCAGTAACAATATTTAAGTCTTTCTGTCCAAATCAAGATTGCAGGCAATTTGTGCCAGGTCCAAGATGAGGTTAGGAGCAGTGAGATGTTTGGGTGTGTTGCAGCACCACTGTCTGAGTGGGTCTGTAACTGCTCAGGAGCCTCTTCAGCTGGCTGTGCCTTGTTGCCCTCCCAATTAACATACCTTGCTAGAGAATTTACATGTGCATGCATTTCTAAATTTTTGAAAGCCAGGATGGTAATAAGTTTATATTTAAAACAAGGCTTCGTGGGGGCTGCTAATTTTTTTGTTTATCCTCGCAATTAATTTGTGATCTTGCTGCTGTTCAAGGGCAAAAGGGAATTACTGTTTTTGTGTATGTTTTTGTGGTTTGTCCTGAAGTGGTTGAAAAATCTTGGAGAGCTCAGGCACTGTAGAGTGTTCCAAGTCCCTCTGAAATCTCAAGTGCTGCAGATGATGGATTTTTAAGTTGCAAGGTCTGCAACTCAAAGACAATTGGGTGATGAGCCCCAGTGGCTGGAGTTAAGTAACTTCTGGGCTCCAGAATAACCATAAATATTCTTCAGTAAGATGACAATTAGTTTTAGAGCCTAAGCAGAGAAAGTACACATCAGTGGGAGAATGTGGAATTTTATAAAGTCCAAATACAGGTCACCTCTAAGGCTGGCGTGGCACCACTGATGTGTCACTGGGTCGGAGAGCCGGAGCTGGGAAGGCTTGCTGCTGGGACACCCATGGGTGTTATTCCTGTCGTGGCTAACCTGGAAGAGCTGACTTTGTTAAAAAGCCACTGAGAGATGTCCTTCAGAGCCTTCAGGCTTTACAGCAACACTCCTGGCCTACCTTGAGCTGTGTCCTGTTGACGCATTGCCTCTTTCTAGGTCTAAGCCTTTCTAGGTCTGTAAATACGTGGGCGTGCTTTTGGCGGAGCAAACCAGTCTTCTCTGCTTTTCTGGGCTGTATTTCAGGTGTGAAACAGAGCGAGGTGAGCAGGTTGTCTCACCTCTAGAGAACATTGACCCTGTGTCCACAGGATTTTGGGGCGTCTCTCCTAGGAGGAGTGGTGGGGTGAGTTAAAGCAGCACTGTGCAGGACATTGGTGTCCTGCAAGCTCGTTTGAGGGTGCCGGTGACACCCTTGTCATGGGGGTAAAAGAAGTGAAGACAGTCTCATAAGAAGCAATGGTCTGTTAACAGAGTACCCTTAAGGGAAAATACCTTGTATTCTGCTTCCAGCCTCGCTCTGTGGGCGTGCAAGGAGGTGAGTCCAGGCAGGGGATTGGGCTCCATGCACCCCAACTAGATGGAGAAGGCTGATTTCCCAAAATCACAGGGTAAGCCCTGCGTACCTGAGCTGGGAATGCACACAGCTTGTGGAATCAGGCACGTGGATCTCAGGAGGAAAACGGGCATAATGGACAAGTTTGTTTTGACTCACGCCAAGCTGTGATGAGGCTTCTGCATAGCACACCTGCAGATTTCGCCCCTGGGTGAACTTGATCTTGACTGATTTTCACTAGTACAGCTTATCCTGTGGGATATAAATCACGAAGGACCAGGCTTTGCCTAGATGAAAAGAAAGGAAACTTGATTTGGTGAGTTCAGAAGAAATGTTAGCACATGGTTTTCTTAGGCCTAAGTAAAGTTAGGCTGATGTTACTGATTTTCAATGAAGTTTTGAATGCTAAATGTAGATTATTTGTTCTTTTGTATTGTTGGTGCTCTGGGGGTTGTTGTTGGTGATGTAATCCTTGATAGGGGTTGGGGGTTTTTTGGTTGTTATTTATGTTAAAAAAACCAAAACAAGTTGACTAATGGGAGTTCTTGGAATCAGTGTAGTCACGGCAGAAGGAGGCATCACAGAGCTTTTATAAATGACTGTGTTCCTCCTGAGCAGAGAGGGGTACAGACACCTTCAGGGTGGCTCCACACCGCCATTTGGGATGAGACTGCAGCAATATGCTTTGCCATCTGGGGATGCGTGCGGCAGGACTGTGGCGTTCCCTTCTCGTGCAGTGGAGGTTCACGCTTTGTTACAGCAGTGATTCCTCACAAATTATCCACCCTTTGCTGACAAGGCCAAGGGAGGAGATCTCCTTATTCTGCACCCCAAAGGGCTGTGTGGTTTTTCAGAAGCAGCTGCTCAGCTTGCCTGAAAGGCTGGCCTGAAATAGACAGCTGATTCGGGGACAGCGTATCTGTGTGCAGGTGAAATTAAATGTGTGCCCCAAAACACTGCTCCTTTAGTAGGGCAAAGAAATGTAGGGAAAGCTTATATTGAGGTGCTGCCTATGCAATAAGAGGACATCTGGATGGCAGCTGCCTTCATCTCTGAAGTGAAGCTAAAGTAGTTACACTTGCTCATCCTTATTTGTCGGGTGCTGGGTTTAAGAGTCAAGTCAAAGGCAATTTCTAATGTTCTGCGAGTGAATTTATTTTAATCCCCAACAGGCTCTTAAAGGAGGCCTTTTTAATGCAGTGTTGCAATTGCAAACAACTCTCCCCTAGTTTAGTCTCTTGTAGATATTTTACCAAAATGACAGTTGCAGTTAATACTAAACTATTAAAGCAACTGATAAAAAGAAACCAAAATTACTGTGGTATTTAAGCATTTTACTTTTTCATATAACTTTGGTTCTGTTAAGTTTGACAAGAAGTACCATAAATATGAAATATTCCAGTTGTCTGCTTTGTAAGTCCATTGGTCATAGCTAGGTAACTATTGTGTGCTGAAAATGCAATATTTAATTAACTTGGAAGAATAGCTGATTCATTAATTGCTGTGTGCAACTTTTAGAACTTATATTGCATCCTCAAACATGCTTTCTAAGCCAGCAACAAACCTGTTTGAAGCAGAATTTAAAACTCATGGTTTAACCTTACTAGGAGTAAAGGTTAGCTCGAGTATCAGGTGATGAGGGACACGCCTAATTTAATAATAATAATAATAACAACAATAATAATGCTTCAGCACCAGCTCTGCAGACCCATCACTTCCTGAAGAGAAATGCTAATGGACTTTGTGGGTTAATCCGACCACTTTTTACCTGAAAGCTTGGTTGAAGTTGTTGTGGAGTGGATTTGAGCTGCAATGCAGGAAGCCTGGGGTTTGCTGGCTGCCAGGCAGGGACTTCCCCGAGCAGTGGGTGATGCTCTCTTGGAGCAGGCAGGGCAGGGGCTGCAGGCTTGGCTGGAGCTGCAGCAGCACGATAGGAGGTTACACACGATGCTTCCCGGGGCAGGGATAAAGCTTGGGCTTTCTTGGCAGCATGGGAGGGACTAATCCTGCAGTGGTACTTACATTGATTCGTAAGGATTGTTCAACTGGGGTTACTCAGCTGGGCATTATGGTGTTTAATCAGGGAGGGAGAGCACAGGTTCCCGAAAGGAAAGCAATAGATGCTTTGGCTGTTTTTAACATTGCCTTTAATGGCTTTAGATTTGCATGTGTAGCTCTTGTCATCTGTGTGAATTTTTAACTTCCTTTTGAACTGTGACCTATGTAGTAGTATTATTTGTCTGTTTTTGATATGCACTCTCAATTTTTTTTTTTTTGTCAGACACGGGCAATAAGAATAAAATATTTAAGTAAAACTTTAGAGAAGTACTGTGAGTAGAAATCTGTATATGGGAAATGGTACAATAAATTAGGAAAAATAATAATCTTTATTCATGTAAACATAAGAAAAAAGATTTAATTATTAGGTATTTTAAAGCTTTTTATTCTATTTCTGGTGTAGGACTAGGTAATCTCTAAAAATGCAACTAAACCTGACCTTTTCTGTGTCAAATTGCAGCTCTTACTGATACAAGATATCTTGTTAAAGCCATTCTCTCATAAATATGACTGATTAATATTATATGCAGTCAAACATTTACCCTGTGGTCAGCTGACAGTATTTCAGTTCACCTCTTCATTGCCACCCAGTGTTGTGCTTCTTGAGCTCTGATTTGTAAGTTCCTTAATGGCTCAGTAGGTTAACATGGGTTTGCCTGCTGTCTGAAAAGTTCCAGTGGGTTTTCTGTTTGCTTTGTATGGCCAGGAGCCCTTCTGCAGCCCAGGTGTTCCAGCACCCATATCCTCTTGAAGCATAAGTGACAGTCTTTCTATGATCATCTGATCATCATTTTGGGATATACTGACAGGGCTTGCTTTCTGAGTTTTGCTCTTGGGGTAATGAATGCATCAAGAATGAAGCACCCAGTTAACCTCACCAGGAAGGTAAGACTTGAATGGAGAATCCCTGGGGTCAGTTCATCTGCCTGTGTCTCATGTTGACTCTTTCTTTTAATTTTTGTCCTGAGTTAAGGGTGGGCCACAACAAGGCTATGGGTTCATGACTATTCCTCACAAAGTTATGACTTAAGCTTTAGCTTTCCTTCTATTCCTGTCTCCTTTTGGACCAGGAAAATCCACCTGGCCTGTGCACCCTGTGATGTGTTGCATCCTTCACCAATGTAACCACTCTGTCCTTGAGGGTTTTTTGAGGATTTGTCTACTCTGACCCCAGGTTTGTCCTCTGAAAGAGTATCCCATTCTGCCTTCTATGGTGCTGCTTCTGTCTGAGTAACTGAGGCTGGTTTGGGCTTTCCTTGTCTTGATAAACCCAAATAAAGAAATGCTTTCTTTTTAAAGGTCTTTTCAGTCTTTTTCTTAAATCAATGAATTGAAAGCAGGTGCCTTGAGAAAATGGTACAGGAAAACCATTGAGCCTCCTGTTCATGGAAGACAATTTCAGATGTTACCAGTTACTTGTAAATTCATCTTTTCTCTGGATTTTGTAATCTGCTCAAGAATTACGGTTTCCCGGAGGTCTGCTTAGTCTGGTATTCTGCTTTAAGTGATGTGTTCACTCAGTAGGTACTGTACAGCAGTGGTTGTGCAGGCCTGCAAAGAGGGTTTTGAAAGGAGACCAGCTGATTGCTGTCATCAGCCATAGCTGGACGAGGTGTGCTCACCCAGCAGGAGATGGGCAGTCCCAGTGTGCAGTAACAGAGGATCAGCTGGTATCCTCTTTGACTCTGGGGTCAGACTTTGACCTGATGCTGTTTTAGGAAGGAAGGAAGGTATGCTTTCTTTTTTTTTTCTTTTCCTTTTTTTTTTTTTCCCTGCTAAAGCTGCAAATTTTGCTTGAGAAAAGAGTTTCAGAAATTCTGTTTTCTAAATGGTCTGCGTAAGTCTGGAAAAGAGACTGGCCATGACTTAAATATTTCAACCTTCTCTCTTTTAGTTGGAACATGTGTAATCAGAATTCTAGATGGTTTAGATGGTCTTGGATTTCAAGCCCCTCTCTCATACAGATGCCATTAGTGCTTCAACACTTGTGTGTGCAGTAGAGTCAAGCAAGTTCAGCAGTGGTGGTGATGAGGATACCCACCTACAGTATCCATCTGCTCCACAGGAGGGCCATCCTGACTCTGCAGTCCTTGGGTTAGAAATGGGAGTGTGTACAGTGGGAGGTGCTTCTGAATTTTGCCTGTGAATAATTGCAGCACCATCAAAGGGCAAAACCAGTAAAATCTCCATCAGAGATGTGCTTTGCCGTAGTTTGTCCCCGTAATTAAAAATAAACCCTTCTTGTCTACCCTCCCTTTCCCCTAATACCTGGCTTTCATCATCTTCACTATTTAGGATGCCAAGCATTGGGTGTGAAATGGACAAAAACGGAATTTTTCATTTTTTAACCTTCCATGTTTTTCTATCAGAATTCCTAAGACTCATTTTATCCACTAATCCAAGTGTACAGCTTCGTTCCTCCCTGCTGCAGGGCACTGTAGCCAGTTGTTCCTGTTAGTCATTGAAGCTTTGGTTTTTATGAGCACCTTTCATATGTAGCTTATTCCTATAGTTGTTACCTAGCAACATTAGTTTTGTTCAGTTTAGTTTGTCTTCTATTTCAAGAAATCTGTCAGGTGTGTTTTGAGAACATATCTGGAGTCCAACCATGAACCTTTAAAGAGGTGTGAAATAATAAAGAGGGTTCTCTCCAGCACCTATAATTAGTGTATTTATACTTGGTGTTAGCCATCACAGCAAAAACTGGCAGAAATGGGAATAGATGTGTGTGGTGTTTAAAAATTACCTGGAGAATACTGGGGCAGTTGCAAGTCCACTCTTGGTTTCTCTGTGTGGTGTTTCAATGTGCTCAAAGAGCACAGATGCCTATCTCAATTTCATGCTCTTTTACCAACCAGCATCTCTATTTTTTGCCCTTCTCTCCACAGCATGGTCTATTTAGCATCTTGCAAGTCTGCACATGCACTGATGTGACATTTTGTAGGCCAGCAACCATAGTTACAGTACAAAAAAGAGGATTTCACTTAACCTGAAGAGCATTAGAATGCAATGAAGGAAAGGAGTGGAGAGGCCCATAAGGAGACTTAGAGGACACATAAAGTTTTGGTGTTCAGACTTGTAATTTTTTATTCAGACTGTGGCTACTCTGGAGATGGTGATGCCTCTAGGACACAAAGTTGTGTTTGTGTCTTCTGCTTTCACTTGAAATGAACAAAAAAATCTTCTAAGCTTCTAATGTTCAGCTGAGGCAGTCTTGATATTTTTATAATTCTGTCTGACAGCCTTCTCTGATCTGGAGAACAGTGTGAAAGCATAGGGTTTGCAAATGTTTTTTTATATTGTCTTTTTGTTTCTTGTTCTAAACTTCTCATCCATATGGAGCTTTCAAGAAATCAGGAGGGGAGAGATTGCATAGAATTGAAGCTGCTATTGGGAACAGAGGGTGTCATTCAGCTATAGCATCACTGTAGAGGACACTGTGGGGTTTTTAAAAAATTGTCAGAGATCTGCTTATTATCATCCACCTTCTGTTGCATGTGTCTCTCGGAGGTGTAGAAGCTGCCAAGTACTAAATGCATGCATCCGTAGGGGGCTGTGGATACCAGTTGTATGAAAATTGCAGATCAACTGGTGCCTGTGGCTTTAGTGGAAGCTGAAAGCAGAGTATGGAGGGATATGAGACATTTGTGTAAACAAATAGAACTTCAAATGTAGTTACATGCTCAGAGAAAGTAATAGAGTATTACCTAGAATGGATTTCTTTTTGCTTTGTTGCAACTGGGTGTTGTTAGTAATAGTTCACTTTCAAAAAATTTTAGTGATGGAGATTTCTGGAAAGTCTTTTCAAAATGCCATTTGGACACGGTACTGGAGGGACATGCTGCAGTACTCTTGTGCAAGGGATCCCCTTAATATGAGGGGTTGTCTTATAAAAGGTGTTTGTATACACATCTCACTGTGGTAATCCCTACCTGCATTTTTGGTTGTAAAACATGAGATTTCCACAATGCCAAAACCATTGCAAATATAATCACATTATCGTGTGAATCAGAATAACTTATCTGTGGTTTTAGAGGGTTTGAAACAGGATCTTGAAGGAGATACTACAAGTATTTTATATGTCTTTTTTTTTTTCTCTTTTGAAATTCTGGTCCAGTTTTTCTGTTCATTTTACTGTAAATGTATTTTGCTTGTATCACCTGTGATTTGCATAGTGTTTCATCCATCATCAATGCAGGACAGTAGGCTGTATGCAGCTGTGTGTTCCTTTTCTTTGACTGTGTCCATCTGTCTCTGAGGATTAATTCATGTGCGCTGGAGGGGCTGCTCACAACTTTGATACTATGTTCTACTCAGTTAACTTCAGTGAAGTCTTATATTAGGTATATCTTAGCTTTTTTGTTTTGTCAAGATGGCTCTTGAAATGTGCAGCTGTGAAACTCATTTTTGGGAACTGATTGCTGGTGTTAGATTGTCAAATAGGAGTAGGTGGTCAGTCAACATCTGCCTTACTGTGTCAAATACTTGTTTATATATATGTTGTTGGGTTTCATGGAGTATCAGACTTAATTCCATGGAGACAGAAAAGTGCTGTAGCCTTTTTATAAATCTACTGGATTCCTAGTAGCTCTTGCATCAGTTATCTCTGGGAACTGATAATGCTGGGAACTGAAATGAGAGATAAGGCTGGATGATTAAATTAAAAAATGAGCAAGCAAGAAGGAAACTATTTATTTTTTAAAATAGAATGTTTTTACAAGCCTCTTAAATCACAACTAATTTAGGTGCTGTGATGTTTTTCAAAGTGTTCTGTATGAACTGTGGACCATATGTGAGAGGGAGGGGTATTTGCTGAACTGTCATTTAGAGATATGAAATGCATCCTGGTCTGTAGTCCAAAGCTGAGATTCTTTCCATGCTCATCTCTTTTTTAGTAAATAGAATTTCTGTGATGCAGTGAGCCCCTTGACAGCCGTGAAAATACCTGCTTTCTTCAGGAAGCTGGCACAGCTGAAGATGAGCAGGATCATTTCAGCTTTATGTTGCTTCAGAATAAGTGGGATCCTGCTTAGTCTTGTTAGCTGAGCTTAGCATGTCAAGGCCAACAACTACCAAAATAAGTAAATAAATGAGGATCTAGGGAATAGAGAAGGGCTAGAAGCAGAAAGACAAGTGGGACATGGTTAAGTACAGATTAAAGTTTGCTCAGGCCTAATTTTGGGGTTATCATCTCTCCTGTGTTATGCTTGAAAACATTAAAAATATATTCAAGGTCTTTTTTTTTAAATGGAGCATGGTAACATACCTCACTAGCTTAGTAGAGTTTTTGTAACAAAGTTTTCCTCTTTCCTTGAATTGAACTTTTAAACCTTTTCTTGTAATTGAAATCATGATTTACTTTACCAAAAATATTACTTGCAACATCCAGTAGAGCTGGTTTCTGAACAAAGCCAAAGTTTAACAAGTTGTGGAAGAACTTGTGGAAGAAACAAAAGGAAGTTCAGACAGCTGCCAGTGTGTGCACTTTGGTTCTAATTTGGGAAAGAACATTTCCACAGAAGAGCCTACAAAACTGCCAGTACCCTGTCCACCACCAAAAGTATGTCAGAGCTAGGTTTTGCAAGTGTTCTCCTTTAAAAATGACAGTCAAAAGCAGCTAAGGGCTCTTTGCATGTTTCTGCATGGAAGTGATAAGTGGCCTCTGTGCTGTTCAGTTGAAATGGAAGAACAGACCTTGAATAGCCACTTTCATGCTCCTTGATCTTATGGCAGAATTCAATACAGATTAAGGAAAATATAATTTTGTATCCCTGGAAGTGCATGTGTGCAAGATATTTGAGGAGCTGGAAGCTCCTCAGCTGCCTGTACTTCTGCCTGCTAGATTCTTTCAGGTCAGTCACAAAATCTGTAGGTGCATACTTAGAGGACCAGCATGGTGCTATGCTGGCTCAAAGTCCAATGATTTGCAAATTTTGCTGTTAACTAGCAAGCCTTCTCAAAGTCAGTTTTATCAACATCTTTTTTTTCTGCATAGGGTTGTCTTGATGGAGGTGGGATCTCAGTGGTTGGTAAAAAAGGTGCTTTGAAGGATCACACTGTATATGAAATACCCTTCTGAATAGTGTACCTGCATATGGTTGAAACAGTTAGAAATCCTGTGGAGGGCTTCTTTGATTTTTGTTTAGTTAAGCTCCGTGGAGAGCCATCACAGTAACATACTGGATTACTTGGCAGGCTGAGACATCTGCTGGCACTTCCGAGGTGTAGGCTACAGCAGTGAGGTTTCCTATTGCATCATGCTGAAATCTCTCCAAAACATAATGGTATTTAGTAGTAAATGCCATTGTATAGAGATGAAACTGTATGAAATTCAAGATTGCAGGCTTTGTCTTTAAAAAGCTTAAGGATCTTAAGGATCTTTTGCTCCTGCAAAAGTTTTATGGCAAGACTGAGGGCTATTATTAACAGTGCTGCACCCACAGAGAAAAGGAGCTGACAGAGGAGTGAAACCAGATTCTAGACTTCAGTGCAGCATATTATTAGGAGAACTCTATATGCATCTTGTCACTGCCTGTCCTGTTAGAAATTGAACTTAGGTGTGTAATTGATATACTTAAAAGCCTGCTAATGGTAATTCAATGCTTTAAACTATGTACTTGTTTTGCTTAGTGTTTTGCATGAAGTGCCTCATTTTATGCATATTAGGCTACATAGAACACCTTTGCAATGATTTGCTTTTTCAGGGATAGCTTGAGATGACTCTTAATCATTCCTTCCAGGTTACCTGAAAACTTAATCATCTTGCACTCTAATAGCTTTGCCTTAATTGTTAATAAATTAGCACCCTCAGGGACCGAGCCATATGGACTTCCACTGAATATATACCTCGACTTTCTTCCCTTTCTGCTTTTCACCATGCTAAAGAATTGCTGTTAGTTGCTGCAATTTACTCCCTGACTCTGTGGTCAGGGTCTGTCTTTTATGTCTCCTACATCCAGCCCCTAAGCTTTTACTTGACAGCCACCTGACACCCTATAGCTCTGTACTTTAGATGAATGATAAAATTTAAAAGCCGTGTAATTCGGCCTCTCCCTTTTTATACTCCTACTTCTGTGGTTCCCTTGTGATTGCTCAAGAAGTGTTTTCAATATGTCCTTTCTAAATAGGATAAGAATCTGGAGGATGGAATGAAATTTAAATTGCAGCTCTGTCTCAAGATCACTAAAAATAGCAGGAAAATTATTGTAGACTTTGTCCAAACAAAGCAAAGCTTAGATTGTTGAAAATGCATCAACTAGCTGACATACAGAGAAGATGCTGTAACCTAGTGAAGGTGAGTCTTAGTAGTGTAGTAGCTGTTAAATACAGAAATTGAGGGAAATTGCCATAAAGAATTGAAAGGAAGAAACCTGTTTGTGGGGTGATGTGGTTTGTTTTTTGTTGGTTTTGTTTGTTTTTGTTTGTTTTTTTTTTTTCTTGACATGTGTTCAAACCTTGAAATCCTTGAGTACATTCTAAGTGAAGGCTAAGTGGCTGTTACTATATAGTAAAGAGCCTACTGACTTTCAGTGAGAAACGTGGTGTTTAAGGTCACTAAATAGAGCTCAGGTGTAGGGGCATGACCGGGAACCTGTTTAATTCTGAGCAGGTCTTTTGTTCATCCAACACTGAGAATGGAGGTCATCAGCATCCCAAAACAATTGCCATGTAAATGCCATGTTCAGATCTCATTATGATTATCAAGGCATGCTGTTGGTGGACAGAAATTGAGTGATGCTGTTTTAGGTTATATCCTCAAGAAATGTGATACTTGTACAAAATCATTTATGGTATCTAAAAGAAAATATTGCAGCTGGTTGCAAGCTGCTTCTGATGGTTCATTTACCTAGAAGACATGGCAAAAGAATGGATATTGGAAAGTACAGTGTGTTTAAGCTGCATAGCACTGTGTATTTGCCAGCTCCATCTCTTGTCTCTACTTTTCATCCCTGTCATGAAGAGTTTTGTGAGACAGAAAGTTTGCAGGCAGCAGTGGTATGTTTTGCCAGGCCAGTTGATACAGCTGGAAAGTAAGGGCACATTTTTGGCTGCACAGAGCTCTGTTTGGTCAGGAGTAGCTGTTCAGGCAGTGGCTGTGCTGTAACCAGAAGCAGATATCGATGTGTGTGTTCATCAGCCTGCTGAACTCCTGATAGGCAGTGATGTAACTTGTGGCTGGGGAGTAATTGCAGTGCTGTGTGAGTTCAGAGAGTGGTTAGTGCAAAGGGCTTGCAGAGTTCTCTTGTCTTGCAGAGTAATTATGATTGTTAAGGAGGAATGAACACAAGTTACTTATTTACAGTGAGGTATGGTGGCGTATATAGAAAGGTTAGTGCCCTTTTTAGGGGCTGATGTTCCTCCAACCAGCCACATCCTTGGCTGATTTACTTTGTACTCTTTAAGGTAGAAGTCCATCTATCACACTGCAAGAGCAAGGATACAGATAGATCTTTTTATATGAAAGTTGCAGGACTGCCTTTCAAAATACTGTATCAAAAAAATATGGTAGGATTTTTAACAAGATATAATGATCACTTGTATAATGATGTCTTCCAGCACTGCAGCACTGTCTTGTTTTTTTTTTTTTTTCCTTCTAAATTATTTGGTCTTGCAAAGTATTTATTACAGTGTTGGGCAATCTAAACTTGATACATTGCCAAGCCAAACTGAGGTGTTTGTAAGTGATATGCTTCGGAAATGTATGGCAGTTTATCAGTAAGTGAAGTGGTCCTTCACGTTAGCATTGTCATTATTAAAAATCCCACCAAATTCTGGTTCAATACACACACACACACACATATATAGTAAATGCTGTAATATTTATTCTGTGTCCATAGCTTCTTTTCAGCATGGAAGACAAAACAAATGTCCATTGCTGGCTCTTACTGGTTGTTGCTTTCTACTCTAAAAGAGACACATTATTTCTGCAATAATAATTTTCGCTGTAAAAATGTAGTTAAATAATTATGCAGTAACTGTACTGAAACTTTGTCTTTGCTCTTGCCACATTGCCTTTGCCTGGGACTCCCAGCTGCGTTTCACTGCCTTTATTTTGCCTTTCAGATGACGACGTGGACCTGGAAGCTCTGGTGAACGACATGAACTCGTCGTTTGAGAGCCTGTACTCGTCGTGCAGCGCGCAGTCGGAGACGGCGCCGCTGCTGCAGAACGGGCAGCTGAGCCGCAGCCAGCTGCCCTCGCCGGGCCCCGGCCCCCTGCAGCCCATGTCCCCCCGGCAGAGGGTGCAGCGCTCCCAGCCCGTGCGCATCATGGCAGTCAGGTGCGGCAGCGCGCTCCCCTCCTTCCCCAGGCAGCGGCAGCTGGCTCCGGAACAGCTGGGTTTCAAAACTGGGGATCCGCTTTGGTGCCAGCTTGCAGTGTTAGACTGGGTTACTGCATAGAAAAATGTGCTAAGTAGGTGAAGGACGTGATATTTCTATGTATTATCACCCTTCTTTTAGTCAAAGTTTGCTGTTTCTACAGTAGATGATTTGTAGAAGTGTGTCATTAGTACCAATTGGCAGAACCTGTATCCATATTTGTGTTTTTTTTCTAAACTGTTAAAACCAGTGCTCTAGAGTCTGGTGTCTACTGACAGCCTATAGGTTTATTAAACATAAGAGATCAGGCTGTGCTCAACTACTTTTGATATACAAAAGTATATGCTTGATATATAAAATATAAAAAAATATATATTTGATATATACTTGATCTATAAAATATAAAAAAAGTATATAGTTGACATATAAAAAGTATTTATTTGATATATAAAAGTATATGCGCCTCTCCATGGAGGTTTCCTGAATGGTTTAAGACCAACAAACAAAAAAGGAGTGTGTCTTAGTTGTTTATCTGTTCCTCCCAGGGCACTTTCAACTCACTCACTTGGGTGAACTGTGTAAGTCATTACCAAACAAAAAGTGTTAAGGTTGTCCCCTTGTTATAAGGCTGAGGACTGACATTCAGGCTTCAAGTGGGAAACTTGATGGTGATGGGAGAGTATATAGGTGATGTACAGGTTCTCAAAATCTTTTTAGGCAGCAGGAGGAAGGGAACTCTTGTCAGCATGAGTAGGTAAATTAATTTCTTTCCTGCTAGTAAACAGTTTCTTCTTTGAAGGAAGTGAAAAGTAATAATATAAGAAAAATTCCGAGTGTGGAAGGGGTGGCTTCTAACTGTTTACACTGATATATTGCTTATAGGAATGGTATAATTAAGGCAGGAAGCTTTTCTATTTGAATGGGTGTGCAGTGCAACTGCATCAGCTGATGATGCCATCAGTTGTACAGATATTTCATAGCTAATCACAAATGGGACTGTACTAGAGAATGTACTCTCTGGAGTACTATAACTGTTGATGTTTTGTGAATATCTCAGTCAAAGCACTTAAATTATTTTTGGTAGTTAAAAACTTAGCAACTCTTATTTTGTGAACACTCTGCCTTTTTGAAATCTGTACTTCCATGCACACCAGAAACATCCTGTGTTTATCATCATCAAAGAAGGTAATGGTGAAGCTTCTATTCAGGGTTATCTGGACCCATCTTGTTTGCCACCAGAACAAGGTGATTGACTGTGGTCTCTGAGGAGCACAGGATTTTGTGTGTATCAGTTACAAAATAAATGATCCACTGGCAGCAGTACGTGCACAACAGAGCACAGCACAGAGAATTCCCAGCTTCAGGAAACCACACCTTTCTAATTATACTGGTTCCTCTTCTTTCAGTGGAAGTCAGTCAAAAACTTGCAATACAGTGCACTGTCGCAGAGATGACATGTCTACTGGTCTGAAGAAATCTTACACTGTCCTTTTACCCTGTACTGTAGAGAGCTGCACACGTGGGGAGCACAAAAAAAAGAACGTATGAAGCAGGTCAAGTAGTTGTTGGCATAGTTCATAGTTACAGTTGGAACCTGCTATTTATTGCAACCCCCCAGATCTTAAGACTCACTTAAGGAACACTGAGGCAACTAAACTGCATGACAAAGTTACCTGTGGAGCAGATTTCACAGCAGTTATATTTTGTTATCCCCCAGGTTCTGGTACAGGCCAAGACAGTGAGAGTACCCAGAGTGGGACGTGCTGCCAGAGACAAAGTCAGCAGTTGTCTCCCAGGCAGCTCTGCTAAGGAGGCTCTGCTTGCTGAAGGCATACAGAAAAATAAGAGCAAACTGAGTTTTTAATGATTTGCCTTTCAAATCCAGGAGTTAGCTGATTTAGAAACTTTCATGATTGCCACTAGATGGTGCCTTCTGCTTAGGCATTGAAGGGCAGCCTGCTGCAGTCAGCTAGTGCCTCTTCAGTGAGGATGCCCTGGCAGCAGGGAAACCAAAAGCCATCTGTGTAGTTGTGAATGGTCTTACAGCTTTTCTGATAGGTTGTAGTTCTTCTTTTGATGGTGTGGACACTGCAGGAGTATTATAAACTGGAGCTTGAAACTCTGTTACATGTGCACTCATGAGGTATACTTATGTGGATGCAAACTTGTCTGAACAGTAACTGTACAACGGGCATAAGGTGGGAGGGTGTAATTCCAGCTTATTGCTAAAGCTGCATCTTTGCATTTTCATTTCTCCAGGAAATGCCGAGTTGCTTGGAGGTAGAATCTGGTATTATAATGAGGTGACAATGTTGGTTTAAGTCTCAGCTTAGAGAACTTTACAGTGGGCTACATGTTTGTTTTCAGATCCACTTGGAATTTGGCTCTGAGTGACTGCTATTGTTTTCTCCTCTTTCACATTGGTTTGGAAGAGCTTTACTGACTTTCTGGCACAAACAGCTTAAGCTTGTAATCTAGTGCTTACAACAGTCAGTGCAGATAGATATTCCTGTTAATTTTATTTGCACAGTTACCTCAGTTACTCACCCAAGTAATCAAATTATGTGCAGCAAAACAAGCATAGATGCCTGACTGGTCATTTTTCACGTGCAGTTGCCTACTTTGTGCTAGAAGTTGCTGTAACTGTATGGTAGCTACCTAGAAAAAGAGTGGGTTTGATTCTTTGTCTTTGGTGCCGTTACCACAAAGGCTGGGGCAGGAGAGCCAGGTCTGGTGATGCCAGTTTGCTCCTCTTAATGTGTAGTGCTTCTGTGTTTATAGGCGTCTTCAAGAAGAAGAGCAGCAATTCCGAACGTCGTCTTTGCCAGCCATCCCAAATCCCTTCCCAGAACTTTGTAGCCCTGCAAGCTCTCCAGTGCTGGCCCCTGGATCTTTACCTCAGAGTCAACCTGCTAGTAAGCATGTGAGTATGGGATGAAGCTTTGGGTCATCCATTCTCGTGCAAACCAGCAGTGGACTACTTCATTTTGAAGGCAGAAAGAAATCTTCCAGATAAGTAAAAACACTTGTAGACTTTGTCTGTGAGTAGGGCAGCACTGGCCGAGAGAGTATTTTCAGATAGGGCTTCAGGCCTTTTTTGGAAGGTATGTAAGAAAAAAAGTGTAAAAATGAAGTAAGCCTCTTTCTGGTAAATGCACATTGTGAATTGAGCAGTAATGCTTAATATCCTTCAAATTTTGTTATTCAGCCTAAAGAATTACTAATTCTTAAGTCAAGTTAATTAGCTTAGAGTTGGATGAGGATCTGTGCCTTTTATACTGCATATTCTAGGTGCCACAAAAATACTGAACGGCTGAATTCTTTAAAGACATGGTGATGCTTTATTTGCTGTTTTTCATGAAGCTGCTCAAAAAGCAAAGGTGTTCTTAGAGGTTGTAACTCGGCACAGCTTCTTGCAACAGGATTTAAGGGGAAGGTTGTCCCGTGGAAAGCTGGTGGAGTAATTTTCTGGCTCCTTGGCAGTTAAGATAGCCCAGACTGAGTTCTCACATGGTCCAGAGCAGTAACCTCTGTGACATAGCAGTTTTTCTTCTCTGTCCTACACCAGTCTATAAGAAACAATCCTCTTATTTTGTATCATGCCTCAAGTGCACTTGAAGGCTAAAACTGGGCTCAAAAACCTTTATTTTGTAAACTGTTCTGACCCACATGGGAATGAAAGGATGGGTTACGCTGGCTATTGGCTTACAACAATTCTGTTCTTGAGTACCCAAAGATATTGAGAAGTTCTGTGTCACTGCTCAATTAGTTTCTGATTAGCTCCTACATCCTCTCTGAGAGATAAAGGGCTTGGGTGGGCAGTTCAGCTACAAGCAGTAGACCCAGATGTGTGCCCTTGCATGTTCTGTGTTGTGTTACAGCTGCCTCCTTTCCTGAGAGACACACTACATATTCACTGCTTTTACTGTATTCTTACACATACAAGACAGACAGGTAACCAAATCATGCCCTGGGAAAAAAAGAATTGAGCCATCCCATTGGGAATTTAGCGCAGGGCCCTGTCAGTGACCCGGGTACTGGCTAAGCAGAGAAGTTTTTTTGCAAGGCAGTGTTGATGTGACTCTGGGGAGATAAAACCAGGGGCAATTCCACCTCCTGGCACTTGACAGCAGGACAGCAGCATAGCTGTCTTTCTGAAATAAACTTTAGTTTCTGATGAACCTGTGTTTACCTCTCCAAATATTGCCTGGGTTTAGGGTTTCTTTGCCTTTTAGCTCTATGTTTTACTAAAATTACCCAAGCCACCCTAAACTTGGCTCTGTAAAACCTTAAGGAGCCCTAAATGATCTGTGGGTCAGTTTTTGATGGAATTTAGAAACTAGTGGTTTAACAGCAGATAAATATAAAAATAACCAGTCTTTTAATGTATGTAAGAGGATGTCTATAAAGGCAGAATAGAAGATCTTTTCTTTTCCCAAGTTTTACCTTCTAATTATTTTAAAAATTATTTTACCTTACTGTAAAATGAAAATTTTGACAGATGTTTTGGAAGCCTAAAATGAAATCATTTATATTGTATATATATGCTTGCTACTGAATTTTTTAATCAAAGACAATCCATGATAGTGGTAAAACCTTTTAGGGTACAAGCTGAGGAAGTTAAGCATGTTGGGCAATAATTTTTTTTTTGTAGATGCAAATGCACTGTTCATTTCAGCGTATCAACTCATTGTAGGCAATTGAAAAACACTGGCTTGGGGTATGGGAAGAACAGGAAAGTATTCTTTCCTCTCTAACAAAGTAATTTGCTCTCTTTAATGAAGGGTTAGAGAAACAAAACTGAAAAAAAAACCTTCTAGTTTTAAAATATTAATAGTAAAAGAGAGTAGGTATGGTTTCTTCATGAAGGAAGAAAACTATCTCAATTTTAAACACAGAATATCACTGGATAACAAAATAATCTCTCTGTTCAGCTTCCTCATAATTTGTCTAACTCAGTTTTAGTTCCCTTCACGGGAGACTGCTAAACATCAAGAGTAAAAAAAATTAGTAGGTTAAGAAATGTTATACATCTTTCCAACTTCAACCCATTAAAAAATGTAGAGTTTGGGAATTTGAGTAAATTATTTTAGGACATGTGCTGGCTGAGATATACTGGTTAATAAAATGAGTGATGAGCTTAGTTAAAGAACTGCAATAGCAAGTTTTAATATCTGGGAGAATAAGTTGTGCTTTAAGGAAAATCTAAATACAATGTTAAAAGCTAACCAAGGTAAAACATCAAGATGCTTAATTGCAGTTTCCCTGCTTGCAAATTATGAACACGGATTAAAATTGGAGATTGGAATGAGCCATTCTGTTTACATGGGATATATGAGGTGCTAGTGAATTCCTTTGGTGCTTCTGAAGCATTTGCAGGTAAATAAGCAAACAGCAGTTCCAGCCAGCAGTGCTGCAGCTCTGATCACACACATGGTGATCATGGACACATGGGAAGAAGTGTTCCCTTTGGTCAGTATTTGGGGGCACTTGAGAGGGTCTCAGGTTAATGTAGCCTTCAGGGATTTCAGAAAGAAGTGAGTAGCTTGTTATTATGTTAAACAGTGGAGAGATCACTGAGAAGCTGGAGGGTTTGATGACTTCATAAGAAAGGAAATGCTAGTATTATTCCTCCTAGAACACCTCAGTGTTATTTCGTAATTGTAAATACAACTCTGCAATGATAAAATCTAGTAGTGGTTATGCAAGAGGAATTGAAAGATCCAGTCTTGTTAAACATAGAAGTCTCTTGTCATATTGCCAAGCCTTAGGCATAAAGAAATCACAGCTCTATTTAAGTTTTACTAAAAGTTATACTTTTTCCAAATATATTGTTCCCTATAGGGAAAGGATTCATGTGTGAGTGAAGGAGTGAGTAAAGGAGCTTTCAGGTCATACAGCTTGAATTATAATTTTGGCTGAAAAAATGGATATTGTCTTTTCTCATATGCAAAACTTTATTCTGTAGCTAGAGCCCGAGATACAAATTTCTTGTTGCTTCTGAGTCTCTTCCTGATTATTTTAGTGCAGTTGCCACTGCTTTTTTTTTTTGAACAAGCAGTTCACTGCGTTTCTTTATGCACTGCTCTGCATTCATTTCATACTCTTGGCTTAGAAAATAAAGGTAAAAACAGTAAAACAGTGAAAAATAACTGAAATAAACCTTTCTTATTTTTTTGTGCTAGGTTTTTTTGCTGTCTTCTCATGCTGACAAAGCATTTTCTGTATTGTATTCAATAAAGTGCAGTAATTTAATTTATTTGAAAATCTTTTTATGAGATCTGTTGGTACTAATTTCACCAGAGCAGTAAGCAGTGTGCCACCTCTAACTCTGCTGCTAGTCAGGCACTGAATGCTGCTTTTAAAGCTGATGGCTGGAGCAGTGTACTGCAGCTGCTCCCCAGAAGACAGACAACAGTGGGAAATAACAGGTACAAAACTGAAAACACTTGTAGGCAAATGGGATAGTCATTTAATGGGAGAAGCAATCTGGGAGGCAAAACTGGAGTGTTAGGCTTATTGAAATAATTTCAGATTTGTTTGAGTTTTTTGTTCTTTTTTTATTTTTTTTTTTTTTAATTCTGGATAATCTTCTTTGCTTTAGAAAAATAACTTAATCTTGTGGATAATTTTTTTCTGAGCGCTCAAAGGTTGAAAAACTGGCACATTATTTAGTAATAAAAGACTTAGAAGAGAAATAACTGTGAACTTTCAGGTTACATTTCAAAGAATCCTGCACTGAACAACATCCACAGTGGCAGCATCTGTGCTAATAGGGTTGTGTTACCAAACAAACTTGGTGATAGACATTCATAAATTATTTGTAATTAAAGAGATACATGCCTCTCTGGAGTTCAGCTGTATGATCCTTTATTACAGGTGGAAATGGCCCACTTTGAGCTTAGTTTTACAGTGCAAAATGTTAGATATTGGGTTGTTAATAGTGAACAGCACATGGGTCTGTAAAAATTGGCACAGCTGAAGTTTTGGTAATGTGGCCAACCAGCTGGTGAGCACCTGGGTGAAAAGTGCCAGCTGGTTGTGCTGTTGAGTCAGTAGCTATTTCAGTTGCTGGTGTGGTGAGTGAGACAGTGCAGATGTCTTGTGCTTGGAGAAACCATGATCCTTCAAGTGGTAGCTGACAAAGGACTCTGAACTCCTTGAGCTGAGAGCAGTGTTGTCTGTGAGCATGGACAGGAAGCTGACAGGAGAGGAGCTCAGTGCATGCCCAAGCATTCTCCTCTTCATCATGTGCCTGATTGTCCTCTGAGTATCACCCATCTGCCCGTCACCACAGAGCCCAGAACTCCAGCAGACCTCCAAGAGCACTCCCACTTTCCATGCACAGGAAGGGCAGGAAAAGGCAGGAGCAGGAAGGACATGGTCTGGGTAATACCAGGGGCACTGCAAAACCACTTGGTATTTTCCTCTCCCTTTTCCCCACGTCTTTGTATGTGAGGCTCATGCACACCTACAACCCAAGACCACCCCCTGTCTGAGGTGGGGCAGTGGTTGAAGGCCAGGAGAAGGGACAGCTGAAAGTTTTTATAACATTGTTTACTTAACAGGATAAATATGTTTGTCTAAGAAAAATGGAAACCAGAAAATCACACCAAACCAAGACCAAACATTTGTCCAAAAGGTTGCTAAAAACATCAGACAGCTACCTTACTGCCAGTTGAAGTCCATCTTTGTGTTGCTGGTATAGACGAAGAGCTAGTTGGTAACTTAGGTTATAATTTCTGGTTGTGTACAAATATTTTGGAAAAAGCATGCAATAATTACATGTAGGTCACTGCAATGCCACAGGATATTAGGCTTAAGTATCTTGTGTGAGTCAATGAAGCTTTCAACTGTAAAAATAGGGCAAATTTCTCACATCCCCCCTCTATACAGCCCAGGCAAACTTCCAAAAAGCAGTTTGATGTACCCAAATTATTTACTCTTTTCTAGCAAATTAAATTCACAAATGGGTATGAATTAATGTCATTCTTTTTTCCAGATTTAGTTACCCTTCAAGGGAACTTGTGTAAACAGACTTCTTAGTTTTTATTGTTTTAATTACGTGTTATGATGAATATTTTTTTACTTTTCTTCCCATAAAACTTTTATATTGGCTCTTTTGAAGATGAGGATGTTGATTTTTTAAAGAGAAGCTGTATAAAAATATGAACTTCTGTATAATGCAGGCATTATGTACTAAATATTTTGCATGTGTCACAGCAAATTTTGTACTTGATCCTTCAGTGGAAAAATCTTTAGCAACAAGACATTTTGAAAATAAATATTGACATCTAAGTGAGTCACCAGGGAATTACTTTCTCTAAACACGCCAAATCTATAGCTGGATATGATCTGGTCGTTTGCTTAGGTCCAAGTGCAGGCATTCCCTTTGGTCCAACTTTAAAACATGGGTTTTCTTGAGTATCTGCCATGACACATCGTGCTGTTTCTCTCAAATCTTCCTTTGATGAAAGTCTGTTATGCTGTGTAAATAAATCATGCATAAATTGCTCTGTAGCATGTTTAACTCAGGTGCTCTTTTAAAAGGCAGTTGCAATTGTGTTTGGAAAAAATAGGGAAAGAGCTGTCCTCTGCTGCAGAGCTGTGATCTGACTGCTGTGATCTGCCTTTGGGTGCCCCTCTGTCATTTGGAGAAGTAGCACTTTCCCAAACTAAACAAGCTGAATTTGATGGCCAGAGTAGGAAAGATGTTGCATTACTTGTCACCTTATCTCTTCTCTTGTGGAAACATGTCCTGAAATCAGGTGGGGGTGAGTTCACATCATTCTGAAAGTGGCATTTATTCATTACTGAAGGAGAGAGTGATGAATGTCTGAGGTCTGGTGAGCCCTCTGGGCTAAGCTAAAGGCCACAGCCCTTGGTGCTGTTAGTGCAGGTCACCAGGTGGGTCTGCAGCTCTCCAGCTGGAGCCCTGCATGTGCCCTGCTGAGCATGGGCTCAGCACAGAGGCAAAGCTGCTCTTTCTCCTTCCTCATGCGTCTTACAGCACGAAGCTTTGTGGTAGAAAGAAATTAGTCTCTTTGTTCTTGCTTTTTGGAAAGTGCCGGTACAGTAGTTACAGTTCCAACATGAATTACTGGAAATACTAAGGGCATCTCATGCTCAAACCCAAGACTATGTTATTTGTTGGGAATTTTTTTGTTTCTAATGACACAAGGCTGGCCCAGCTCCCAGGAATGTTTTGGCTCCCTACCTGGAAATGATGCTCTGGCTGTGGGGATGTGCTGGGAGGATGGCTGTGTGGTCAGGACCATCAGGGAAGGCACTGTGTGTCCAACAGTGCTCTGGCACCCAGGGCAGGGTGGAGCCAACCTGGCCCAACCTGCCTTGCTCCCTGTACCCCCACTGGGTCTCCAGCCACATAGTAATGGTTGCTCTTTGTTTTACAAAGCTGTTGCACAGTAATGATACTGAGCAGTCTGTAGTGTTTGCACCAGTAACTGCATTAGTGTGTTCATACTTTGTTTTTGTGTGTTCACCTTAGATATGTGTGCTCTTGCACATTTTGTTGCACATTCCTCTTGCTGTATTTTGTTAATGGCAAAGTGAGAATGTAACTTTGCTGTTCTGTGCTTTGATCAGGAATTGACAGAACTGAGGAGCTATCAAGCTGAGAAGGCAGTGAAAAATGGGAAAGCATAATATGAGAGCAATTCTAATTCTCTCTGTGCCTAGTGAGGCAGGCAAGAATGGGTTTTGGTGTAAACATAAGTGCAGTAGGGAATTAAAAAAAAAACCCAGAACTGTATTGAGTGACTGTAATTATACCACAAACGAATGGTTGAGATGAATCAGAGATGTCATAACTTTGTGCTGATAGCCTTTAAGGAGTCATTCAACAAGGTAGGAATAGCCACACTGAGTCTGTGTGACATCTGGGCTGTCTGGACTCGAGGTGTGAGTTCAGGTCAACTTTAGACAATTTGGATTGAAGCCTTTTTTGGACCTCTGCTACCCAGTGGGGCAGGTGAAAGAAGGCACCAGCTCATAATTTAGAGCTTCTGCTGTGTGTATCCGATGTGACCCTGTGGCACCAGTTTGTTGCCAGCAGCTGGGAGTGAGCTGACCATGAGGCTCTTCCCAAGGTGAGCTGTGGCAGCTCTTGCAGAGCTGTGCTGGCACCTGCAGCTGAGCTGCTGGTGATCCCTGGTGGATGCTGTGCATGTATGGAGTGCAGGACTGGGAAGACACCCAAGTTCTTCCTTGCTGCTGGCATCTACTTCTAGGGACGGAAGGCAAAGCCAGAGTTTAGTTTATTTCTTTCCAGCCCATCAGCACAGTTGTTGCTTAACTGTGAGGAAGGATGCTGTTCATTCAGAGCAGGTAAAAGGCTTCTTTGGACTTGTTTTAATTTCCTGGGCAGTGCCCTGTGCCCACAATTAAAGGGGGAGTCTATTTGAAATGTCCATCCTCACTCAGGTGGTGTTTGTGTGTGGATACATGGGGAAGAAGGAACTTGGAGTTAGTTGATTGTTTTGGTAATGGGATGTTCTTGCATTGTGCCAGAGCTTGCAGATACAGTTTTGTTCCATTTCCTAAACAGAGGGAAATGTCACTTGGAATTTAATAGCATTTTTGTATTAGAAGAATACCACTGAGTTAATTAAATCATTGTGGGATGAGTTTCAATTCTCTGTGCTCTTGATTTATAGCCTCCTATTGCTATCAAATTCTTATTATATTATTCTTCCTCCTAATAGGAGTACAGAATTACTGTACTAAAAAGTAATTTTGTTTAATTAATGTAAGTATCTTCAATTTTTGCTTTAGCCCAGCTGTATCTGAACATCATTTACAAAATTTACATAAAAGTGAGTTTTATCTGGACTTGATGAAGGACAAGACATCATTGGTTCATGGAAGCTACATCTCATGTTTCTCCAGTGGCATTAGGATTGCTTGTTCTCTCCAGCAGCAGACCCTGAAGCTGCCAGGATTACTGGAGCTGATTTCTCCTGCTGCATTTCAGGAAGCAACAGAATTGGAAATACTGTTGTGCTTCATGCCTGGAGTGTTTGGGTTTTTCTGGTGTTGCTGAGGGAGAAGTGAATAGCACTCCCAAACAAAATGGATTGACTATCAGCTGGAAGTTTGGATCCAAGATCCCATGTTGACCGTGGGATGTTTCTGGGGAATGTGAATAAAGTAGGTTTGTCACAGCAGACTTCCAGTGTGATTTCATTAACAGTAAAGAAAACACTGTTCTGTAAGTTTTTATGGGAGAAGGGGATGAAAGTGGGAGAGACCTTTAAAAGCTGCTTCTGTGTCTTACCAAACAGGGGCCACTTTATAGCATCCAGGTCTTTTCAGCTACCCCTTTCATCTGCCTAGATCTCTTGTCTGTCTGGGCAGAGTGAGGATCTGCTCTGTTTTTTGGGTTATTTAGAGATGGGCTGTGAGGACACTGCTTCACCCTGCACACACACACACACAGGAAGTTTACAGTGTGCCTTGTCCATCCAGACATTTCATAGGAATGTTATCTTTACATTATATTTACGTTCACCTTTAAAAACTGTCTTTCCTTACCATTCTTGCCAGAATAGGTAATAAGAATAGGAAAAAGCTGTTCATAAGGAAAAAACATTGCTTAAAAATAATAACTGCTGAGGAAACAAAAAAAAGAAAACAGGAGGTGCAAAACATTAATGAAAGTATTCTGAGCTAGCATAAGAGTGTCCTCATAGTAAAACACCTGGATTTAATTTTACAGACAAGTTGCCCTCAGGCTTTTATGAGTCATTTGGGAACATGTCCTTGCCTGCAAACTTTAAGAGCAGCTAATTACTCTGGAGTAACTTGATTGTCACATTGTTGCCAGTTGCACTTATTTTCCCTATTGCTTTCTAAAATCCACCCAAAGCAAGACAACCGCAGTGTTTGTAGAGCTTATAAATAGCTTTACAGATGTTTTCAGCAGTTCTCATTCACCAAGTACTCAGTTTTGCTGAACAAGCTATAGATGGGATCTTTGATAAGTATCAGGTACACAGTTTTAGCATTGAAAAATACCTGTTGTGCTTCTGTTTATGAATGCTTTTTACTAAGTTGTGACAAACTCTAGAGCAGTGTTATGTTTAAACGTTTAAAGTATGCACATACATCTATATGATTGTGTATAGGAGAAAATCAAAAGATTTCCTGCAGTACTGTCACCTTATAATGGATTTATGGGACAGCTTGAAAAGAAATAGACATTCAATATATAAAGATCACCCTCCTCTTCATGAGGCAAAGAAAAGAAAGCTGATGTTACAGGAATAGTTACAGGAATAATGTTACAGGAATGTTACATCTAGTCATGCAGGTAAAACTTTGTGTTTGATATTCTCTGTGTGTTTTTCTGTGTTCTCTGCTGGTTTGTTCTATGTATTTTTTTTCCCATGGCTGACCTTTGAACTTTTTTTTTTTAACAAACTAGCTTGTTAAAGCTTTGTAAAGCTCATACAAGCGAGGCTGAGCCTTGGCTCTTGCTGCAGCCTTGTCAAATGAGCATGCTCTAAAAGGCAAACTCAAATAATGTTTTGCTGAAAAATCTCTTGCTGCACTTGAAACTAATGTCATTCCATTTCTAGCATTTAAAAAGTCCTTAAATATATTTGAGAACCTCATCTGTTGTCTTCATGAGCGGTGCTGAGACTGGGTTTTACTCCTAAATGTGGATCCAGTCAATGTTTTAGATGAAAGTTTTGGTTTTTGCTTTTTGTTTTCCTTTGAGCATACTTAACCCACCATGATTTGCATCCTAGTCTGTTGGGGGTTTTGGTTTTATTTTTGGCATTGAGTTATTGGAGGGGTTTTTTTTGTCTGCACAGATGGAAAAGGTAATCTAAATCCTGAATCTTTCATCTTCTGCAGAGAGAGACTGTAATTCCAAGGGAACTGAAGTGTGCTTGTCAGCTGGGGGGCCATGAGAGCACCACATTCAGTGCCAGGGATAAAGATTGTCAATTTCTAGCCATTTGTACAATGTAACACATTTTTCAATATTTTCTAGGATATGAATAAGAAGGAGAAAATCAGGAGGCTGCCAGCTATATTTGTGCAAATGTACCTTCAGTGCAATTTCCCTTTGCTCCCAGTGAACATTCAGTTCTGCCTTACGCTGCATGCAAGTTACAAATGAGCATTTGCTTACAGCCTAATTAAGCATAGCTTAGAGCAATACTTAATTGCAACACTTCAAGTAATACAGAGGAACTTCAAGCCAGTCTGGCTAACGAGAAATTAACTTTGTGCTCTGTGAGGTTTCATTGTGTCCTGCCCTCTGTGCCCATGGAATAGCCTGGCAATCTTGGGCACTCTTCAGAGGTCACAGAGAAACCTTTCAGCATTTCAGTTACAGCAAGAAATCCTGCAAGAAGTGAGGCAGCATGATGGAGTCTTTCAATGAGTAGAGAAATTGCCTGTGCAGCAGATGCTGGCTTTGAGTGTCTCCAGCAGTTCATCCATTGATGTCTGAATGGCTCTGAGGTGAAAGACTCTATGATGGTGTATAATCATTAAAATGAAAGAGTTGAATGAACTTCATAGGAAGCTTTCTATTATCCCTTAAATAATAAAATAACCTAGTAGCTCTGAAGATGGTGAAATTAATTTTACAGCACTGTAAACATCCATCAGTTTCTCTGCTTTGCCTCTTTCCCAAGCTTTCTCCAATGTGCAGCTGTAAAAGCTGTGATGTTTAACTTGTCTATCAAAATGCTCAGGGATGATATGCATGCAAAGGGCTTGTTTTATCCCTGTGCCAGAGGCCTGGAAGTGCTAATAGCCCTACATTCAAATACTAGCCGTTAAGAAAGGGGAGACCCTAGTAAAATTCCAGCAAAAATAATATAAAAAATGTGTACAGTGTCAGGCATTATTCATAATGACTGCATTCTTTGAGTTTGCAGCAGTCTCTGCTTTCTGCATAATTGAGTTCATCTCTACTACAGCTATGTCTTTTCTGAACATATTAGGTGCAACTTAGTGGCAGTATCTAGGTATGAGGACTGATGGGGGAATTAATTATCTTTATTTCTTTATTTTAAAATACATGAATGTAGGGAAGGAGAAAATTATTATTTTTTTCCTAAATGATGTCACAATATTTATATAAAATTTCAAACCATTAAAGTCTCACAGAGTTCAAGAAATACATTAGAAATATTTGAAGGCAAGGTATTTAAAGTCTGACTGGATAGTAGCTCAGATTGCTTGGCTTAGACTTGCAATCAGTGCAGAACTCTGACCCTGATATGGAAGGACTTCTTCCATCATTATTTGTACAAACCTAATTGTGTTGGTGCAAAGACAGATTTTCCTACAATGACTTAACAGATCTTTTGAATGGTTGTTGAACCATATTTCTATATGCTGGGCAATTCTGCTTTTGCACTACAACTATAACTGAAGTATGTTTTAAGGACATATTTGACTTTGCATAACATGATTGCAAATTAGGTTTGTATGCTGTAGCTGAATTATCAGTATCTGGAATGAAATACCTACTTTGATTATTGACTGCATATGGAATTATAAAACATGTGCGTTAATTTAAAACAAACTGGGAGGTCTTTATCTACAACAGACAAGTAGTAGGAATGGCCATGTTTTTCATATTATTTGCTGTGCAGTGCCATTTTTTTTTACTGCTGGAAAATGGCATGTAGACTAATGAACATATCCAGCATATTGTTTTGCCCACCTACACGGAGCACTTTTTTAATCTCAGCTTAGAAGAAGTGGAGATAAAAAACTTTAATTTCAAAGGATGATACTGGGATTTCTTGGTGAAGGTAATCCACCTTTTTGTGTCTGACTTCGTATTGTGAGTGGTCAAATCAGCAGTTGGCTCAGTCTTAGTGCATAAGTCTCATAAAAGCTCTGTCAGAGATTTGGGTTTAATCACCCTTCAGTTTTCAGATCCCTGCTGTCAGATTCAGGCTGGTAGTCCCAGACTTTTACTGTCCTTCTGTTCACAGACTTCTTCAGGTTACTTCCTGTCAAAAAATAACAGCAAGTGCTATTTTGGGAAGGTGTTGCATTCCACATTTTGCTTGATGAGCTTTACAGTCTGACCAAGGGACCTTAGTGTGTGCTGTTCCTCCTCACCTCTTATTTGGGTTGCTTGTCTCCAGTTAATGGTGACATAGAGAAGTACCTTTCAAGTGTTTTCATGCTGTCTTAGGGTAGCCAAGCTATAAAAGATAAGTTGTACAAGTGCCTCTTCCTCTTTCTGTTGGCTGCAGTGGGAACACAAATGACAGGATGTGCTTTGACTGAGGTGCTAGTGACAGCTGAGATGACTGCCAGCTCTGTGTGGTTCAGGTGGGATGCA
This sequence comes from Oenanthe melanoleuca, assembly GCF_029582105.1. Lineage (NCBI taxonomy): Eukaryota > Metazoa > Chordata > Aves > Passeriformes > Muscicapidae > Oenanthe > Oenanthe melanoleuca. The sequence goes on from NC_079335.1 coordinate 68,036,356, forward strand.
AACCAAGTAGTGATCTGTGATCATGAAGATCCTTTTCTTCCTCTAAGTTACTGAGCTGTTTTATTAGGACCAAACTGGGCCTTGTTTCTAAGTGGGAAATTCATGTTGACCATGTGCCTGAATGGCCAATGTCCTCAGTTACTTCTGCAAGAAACAGCAGAGTCTGTTTATCTGGACAGATGCTAGCAGCTCCAGGGCTGTTTCTTTTCCATCATTTGATAAGGGCTTGTGAAAAATTGTGAGTTTCATGTCTCAGTCTTGTTGTGCAAGTTCAAGTCAGTACTCTTCCACATCTGTTGAGCAGTTTCACTTCCCTGTGCTGTGTTCTGACATTTGAGGTAGCCTTTTCAGTAGAGGACTATAGATAAGATTTAGGAAGGGAATACAGACTTTCATGGACAGATAGTTTTAGACATTGGTACTTGATACGCAGTAGTGATGCCAATTCTTGAGAAAAAAGAAAATTTAGTAACAAATGGGAATCTGGGCTGGGGAAATACCTACTCTTCAAGAGCCAGTAAGGCCATTGAGGGGGGAGCAATAGCAAGAGCTTCTAAGGGAGAGAGTTGAAGAACTGGACTGCCATTTCAGAAAGTAACTTACCTCTGATTTGCTTTCTGATTTTGTACTAGGGAAAGCTGCCCTGAGCTCTTGTTTTGTGTAGAAAACCAAATGCAAGAAACTCGAGTTGGTTTGTGAAGAAAGGAAGGTTTAATTCCCCAATTGATTATCTTCGTAATGGACAATCAAAGTCATAAAGATTTCTTTCTGATGTTTTAGCTAACTAAAAAAGCTGAATTTGTCATCTCAAGGTGCTTTCCATGTTGAGCCCCAGAATGAGGCTATCTGGTAATTATCTAATCCAGTCTGTGCATATGGAAAATAATGGTGTCTGCAGAGAAGATTGATATTTGGCTTAACAGGGCACTGTCCGTGGAAGTGAAATGTGTTATATCACACTCGAAGAGGAATGTACCTTTTCACTTCTTTAAATGGGTTTTAATGATATACCTGAAGGAAATTCATGCAATAGCTATTTTATTATGCTTTAGAAAGTGAAGTTCATAGGGTGCACAGGTTGGCAAAGCCTTGTTTGATGTCAGCCAGGCAAACTTTGGTTCTTTCCTGTTCAGCTGGGTACACTGAAAGAAGAACCTGCAGAACTCTGGAAACAAATCCACAAAAATCGCTTATTTGTTACAAGTTACTCTTTAGTTTCAGTTTTGTTGAAGAGTGTATAAGCAACAGTTGAACCAAATATAGTTTCAGTACTGAGTATCTTTTGTTAATATTCTGGCGGTAGCAAAAAAATTCTGCTTTTGCCATGTGAAATCTTGTGCAGGAAGATGGGGGTGTTGTGGAAGAAGCAAGTGTTCTGACACTTTTCTGTGCTGTACAAAAGGCAAGATAGATGTTTCTCCAGTAAGAAACCTTATGCTCTGCCACCACCCAAAACCACCAACCTTCTGAAGCTTGAAAAGGCAATAAAGCTTTTCTTATGTGTAGAATTGTCTCTACATGAGTGAATTGAAACTGGTGAGGAGTGAGATTTGCTGAAGTCAGCAGATTTAGTTTGACACAGTTAGAAATGAAATAATAATTAATAATTAATGTTTTTGTCAGTTATTAATATGATATATTTTTAAAGGACACTTCAAAATAGGTTTGTTTCCTCATGTACAACTACGTATTTAACCTATGAAATTCTACATGGCAATTGAATGGAATAATTAGATATTGAAATATGAAATGTATAGAATGGTATTTAAGTGCATTTTATTAGTTTACATAAATACAAGACTGCCATAAGCATAGAGACTAAAGGAAGCAGATCTTAGTATTCAGATTCATCTCAAACCAAATCTACTGTTTGGGGAAGGAAAGGAAGGGAAAAACACTGTTTACGTTGAAATATATTTGATTCAAGTTTTATCTAGTGGAGACTGTTAAATTATTATGTTGCCCAGGACCCTAAGATCCTGAGATGTTTGCTTGTCTTCCGTTATATATTGATCTAAATTGTACTTTTGCCTTTTGAGGCTAGCTTTCTTAAACTTATGTAGCTGGGTCTGTGAGCCAAGTGCACAGCATTTTAAAAAATGTTTTATTTTGAAAGGGAATGGAATTATGCACTCATGGAAATAGAAACTTCAGAATAAGAAAGATGTCCAACGGTTGATCTACCTTCTGCCAGTCAATCTGGGGGGAAAAATGAGCTTGGGAAAGGCATTTTCCTTTAATAAACCTGACACCAGTGCCTTTATATTCTCTTTCATTTTCTCTGTGGTTCAGTTCAAGAAGGTTTCAATGACCCAGATTTTTCTCAGCATAATCCTAAAGAAGATCCATGATATAAATACAGAGCCATCAAAATCCTTTGAGACAAAAATTATCATTTGTGCCATGATAGAGATAAAGTTACTGGTATCTTTGCATAGTGGATTTCTTTAACCTCTGGACAATAATTTAGGGAGGGGAGGGAGAAAAGGGCAGAAGGAAACATGCTTGTAGGTAATGACTTTCATGTGTTATCTATAGCACATTAAAATACAGTCAGCTCTCTTGTCATTGCCTTTCAGAGTCTTGGAAATGGTTGGTTTCTCTATGATCAGCTACAGTAGAAAGGCCAGTGTTTAAAGATTTCCCACTTAATATCATGCAGAATTGGTTTCTAGAGGGTGCCTCTTGTCTTAAAAGATTCACCCAATGTTTGCTCTTTTCCTCTGGGGATTTTTTCATACCCTTTTGCTTACACTAAACAAAGAAATTAGGCATGTGAGCTGTTTGAATATAATTGTCTTTTTAATACACGTAATTATTTTAAATGTTTAATGTGATCCTCATGAAAATTGTTGCATAAACTTTTCAATTAGAGAGAAGGCTCTTTGATTGCATTTGTATAAGATATTTAATTGGGTGGACAGCACAGAATGAATATGTTTGGAAATTATCTCAGATTACCTGCTTGTAGGGGGATGCCTATAGGGAGGAGAAAGCTTTGCTTCCAATTAACTTCAAAGATAAGATAGCTTAATTGGAAGCTGACTGTGCCTGACAGCTTCAGAGCAGCAGTGACTTCCATGTAAAATAATCTGAAGCAGATGCTGAATGAAGAAGTAGCATTTTCTTTCATGCAGGCTTTGGCATCAGATCTCTGGCATTATGTTATCTAGTTCTATATGAGGAAGCATTTTTTTATCATGACATGGATTTCAGCACACTATTTCATATTTATACCTACACTGTTAAGTTCATCAGCCTTTGACAAACAGACCATAGCACTAACATAAAGGGAACTTTGAACCACTTTGGCTTGGCTTGAGAAAACAATGATGAAAAGACCCATTTAGGGTTCCTGATCTATGATCAAACTAGATCTTTTTTATGCTTTTAGTTAGTGTTGTGGTTATGTAACTTTTCACTATCTGTCTTAGAGGCTAGAGAAATGGGCTGCAAGAAAGATGACGAAGTTTAACAAGGGCAAGTGTGAAGTCCTGCACCTTTGGAGGAACAACCTCAGGCACCAGTACATGCTGGGACTCAGCTGGAAAACAGCTTGGTAGAAAAAGACCTGGGGTCCTGGTGGGCTCCCAAGTTGAATGTGAGCCAGCAATATGCCCTTGCTGCCAAGAAGGCTGATGATATCCCGGGCTGCTGCAGGCAGAGCATCACCCGTGGGTTAAGGGAGCTTATTCAGCACTTGTGAGGCCACATGTCGAGTACTGGATCCCGTTCTGGGCTCCCCAGCACAAAAGAGACATGGACATAACTGGAGAATTTCCAAGAAAGGCCTGGAGAGATGATATGGGGACTGGTGTGAGGAAAGCCAGAGAGAGCTGGGGCTGTTCAGCCTGGAGAAGAGAAAGCTCGGGAGCATCTTATGAATGTGCATAATTACCTTGCAGAGGGTGCAAAGAGGACAGACCCAGGCTCCTTACAGTGGTGCCCAGGGTAGGACCAGAGGTAACAGGCACAAATGGAAACACAGGATGTTCCCTCTGATAACTGTGAGGGTGACTGACTGCTCCCTGTCACAGCCCAGAGAGGTTGTGAATCTCTGTCCTTGGAGATACTCCAAGGCCCCTGGACACTGTCCCAGAGAAAGGGCTCAGGGTGACCCTGCTTGAGTTACAGGGTGGATCAGATAACCTCCAGAGAGCCTTTCCATCCCTCAACCCTATGTGAGCCTGTGATCATTCTTAAACTTTTATAATGAAAAAAATCCACCTCAACCCAAAAAAACAGTTAAAGGTGTGTTGATCTTGAAACATATCATCTCTGTTTCTTGACTTTAATAATAAAGTTTGGAGTTATGATGATGAAGCTCCCTGTTAATTAATTTATAACTACTGAGTTTCTAAGAGTAATATTTTTGTTGCCTGGCATGCGCCAGCATTACCAACATAATCTGCTTGAATATCTTGTAAGAATTTTATTAAAATTTACTTTAGTGGAGGGATTTCTGTGTTGAATATTTGGATCTTATTTGATTATGAACAGTATTGAAATGGAACAATGGCAATCAAAGTACATCTAAAATATGTGTTCTATGTCATATATCAGTAAAAATAGAGGAGCCAGTCGTCTGATTTATAGATGATGAGAACCTGGACCAGAGCACTTAGAAGATGATCTGTTCTCTTGGGAAATCCTCAGCCTTAGAGGCACTAAAAATAACATCACTCAAATGCTTATTCAACTAGTCACAAGGGATAGAATGAAGGATTACCAGTTGGCAAAAAAGATGATGGAAAACATTTAAGGGCTGTGAAAAGAGGTTTATATGATTCAGTGCAGCTTTGCACTGAAATCTGTTTGATAAGCAGCAGAGGAATACTGATAATGATGTACCTGCAGAGGAGAAAGATGCCTGTAGTATGATGGGAAGGACTGGGTGGGGAGGGTGTATTGATGTCAGGGTAAGAGGAGCTGCTCTGGAATAGGTGTTGGTACAAAGCAGCACTCACATCTCTGCACTGTGCCCTGCAGCAGGAGATGCAGAGAGCTGACACGTTAATCTTCCGGAGCAGGCTGAAGAGAGGAAGGATGGAGCATTTTGTGATACTTCAAATCAGGCTGCTGAGAACTGGGAAGAAAGAGAGGAGAGGCTATTACTGTTCATCCACTATGTGGCCACAGGTCCTCTAAAGCAACTTGTGTGTATGCCTGCTGAATGTCTTATTGTCGCTTTAGCAAAGTAACCTTCTTTTTAAAAGTTGGCATAAATGCTGCAGACTTCAAGCTGTATAATGCAATCTATAATGAGCTAACTACTTCACTTTTGAGCCACTGCTGCTCCAGGAATTAATGCCTGGAAACCTCAGTACATGTAGATGATAGGGGAGAGCTGGAGGACATTGTTGTGAGTAGGATTGTATAGAGGACCATTTAGTTGCCTTTGTTTCTCAGCTTTTGGTAAAAACTGGTTGATTCCTTTCAGTTCATAATAGGCTGAATACCAAGCTGTTTCTATAATGTCAGGGATTGCTTGTTCGGCATCTTTTTAATTAGTGACATTTTATTTAGCCCAAATTAAATATGCCAGATGTAGCTGATTTAGTGGTTAACAATGATGACTGAGGGGAGGGAGAGCTAACATATAGCCGTCTGTTCTCAAGGAAGTTTTTTTTTTTATTTTATTTTTTTTTTATTTCTAGTTCCACAGGAGAAGTTGGAGTGGTAACCATGGCAGCAGGGAATTTGTCCCTGTAAGCTAAGCAAAGGGTTGGGTTGTGTGGGGTTTTTTTGTGTTTGTTTTTTTGTTTGTAGTGCCCCTGCTTGGAGGAAGGGGTGTGCAAAGTGGTCTCAAGCAAGCCCTGGAGAGGGAACTTGGAAATAGATAAGTTAGAGATGCTTGCTGTGGACTTAAAACTCAAGAGTTGATCTTCCTGTAGTGTGCACAGATGGATGGGTGCAGCAGTGGAGCAGAGCAGGGAGAGATGTGGAAAATTTCTTGGTGCCTTGGATCTCTACATGAAGTATTTTGGGGTGGGATAGTTAGACACTGTATGCTAATAAATCTCTTGTATTACTGGTTTTGGGTTTATGCCAGTATTTTTCTCACTTTTTTCTACTGAAAATGAATAATTCTTAGCAGGTTGGAAGGGAGTGAGATTTGCATGGGGCTAGCTGCATTCAAGAGAGAATATCCAGCTTAATCATGGTGCCATAACCCTAGATGTTACATCAGCCCTGCAAACTTTTGCTATATTACACCGTTATTTTCCTCTGATACTTAAATCTACCAAAAATTAAACAGCAGAGCAGTTTAATGGAACAGTTTTCTTCCCATTAAAGAAATCATTGGAAATGAGAATTACACATGCCTTGGGGAGAGGATAACATAAGCTCTCTTCTTCCATTGACACAACTTTTCCTGGATAAGGATCTGCAGGGGGTTAATTCTGGCCACACAATCGATGCTTACACAGTTGCACAGAAATCCCCTCCCCGCCCAACGTGAGCAGCTCTGTTAAAAGCATTTATTATGTGCATGTGACAAACTGACCCATAAAACATCCTGAACGTTGCAGGCAGCCACAATTAGCTGATACTCGCTGCTTGGAATCGCCGGCTTCCAGAGCTGGTAGCTGGGGAGACGGGAAGTTAAGCAGTATTGCTGAGCACTGTACGGCAGAGGCAGCTGAGGGCTGGGCATTAGGGATGCTCTGCCATGCTGCTGGAGTGAAGCCTGTCACCCTCTCCTTACAAAGCACCCTGCTGCCACTGTCAGAGCAGGATGAGCTCAGCCCCATTGGAAAAACCAGCTGTGCCTTGTGCCCGACACTGTCGGAGTGCAGGAGATTTGTATTTCCAGGGTGTGCTTGAGCTTTTGGGATTTTCAGCCATTGTGCTGTAAATTTCATAGGGTGTTTATAGCTTAAATGGTCATCATTCCTTGAGTGCCCATAGGTTATGGCCACTTCTCATGAGGAGTCTTTCTCCATGTTTTGCCTTTTTTTTTCCAGTAGCTTCCATTATCTTTTTCACTGTCCTAAGTTTTTCTCATCTTCGTATTTTCACAGTTAGGTTGGTTGTAGCTCTTGTATTTTGCCTCCATGTGACATATCATACTCTATTCTTCTCTCATCAAGCTACGCGTGTTGAATTCATAGAGGTTTTTCTTAAAAAGTTTCTTTTGTTTTGCTTTCCAGCTTCCCCCTCTGTCCTGGCATCTTTGGTGTAACTTCCTGTTCGGGGATGTCATTGCTTCATCAGGATGTGTGTGTGTGTGAGAGAGAGAGAGGAATAAAGAAACTCTTGTAAAGATAGATAATTAATTTTTTCTTTTTTTCTTCTTTCTTTTTAATCTAGTGCACCACTGTATCTGTTTCTGAAAACTCTTTTCATGCTGCTGAAGCACGTCTAGGAGCTGGGGCTTCAGCTAAGAACTTGTTTTCATTAATTTTTTTAATTCATTTTAGCCCTCAGGGATGCAGAGGAAGCCTTAGGAGCTCTGCTCTTGCAAGCACTGGGGAACAGATTCGCAAGTCCTTAAATCCTTGGCTTTTTCACTCCTTGTGATTACTTTTTTGGGAGGGTGGAGGAAGACACAGGTGTGGGAAAAGGGTCTATCTTTGTCTTACTCTGTATTGCATTCTAAGTTCAATTTCTGTCCAGCCCTACATCTTAATGCTAGCTTAGACTCCTCTGCTACCAGACTAGGTAAATTGGATTGCATTTGTTCAGGACAAATTTCATAACTACTTGTTCTTAAAATAACGCGTTTGTTTTGTTGTGTCTGGACATTCCAAGTACAGTTTATTTGGCATTTCTCCCTATTGTTGGGCTGCTGGTTTTGTTCTGTTTTATTTCTGTTACTACATCATCCACAATCAAAATCCCAAGGTCCCATTTTATCACATAAGAGACAGTCACTATCCCAGAGGTTTTCTCATGCATTAAAAATGCATAAATTTTCAAATACTAATCTTCAGTCTCCAAAGACATCTTTGAAAGCAGTATCTGGTCCCTTTCCTCATAATATTTGGCTGGACCTGTGGATGCAAATGGAGTGCTGGAGCCACATCTAGGTGTGTGTGCAGCCCTTAAAGGTGTTCCTGTTGTCTGCTCTTCAACCTCTCTGCTCCTCTCTCCTCAGAAAAACATGCAGGGGAAGGGGGGTTTGTGGGCTACCCATGCAGAAGTTCTGCTTGGATAATTGTAAATCAAAGTGAGAAGCCAATTGCACGCTGCTGAGCCCTGTGCTGAAATGGCTTTTTGGCTCACAGGGTGGCCTGGGCCCTAGATGACAAGGGCCTCAGCTGCTGTTGTCACAGTGTCCTACTGGGAAACAAGGAGCCATCCAAGGCTTGGGGACCTGAACCATTTTCCTAAATCCTATGGGAAGCTGCTCCCTGGAGCCTTGTTGCACTCTCTGCCAAGCTTCAAATTAATGTGGTTCTTGTGGTTGGAAGCCTGTGCAGGAAGGAAGATGTGGTAATAATTCCTTTTCTGCAGAGTAATTTTTAATGGCAAAGCAATTTAAAATACTCAGTAACTAGTTTGGTTACTTAAGGATTTAATCATGGAATTATTATGGTTTTTCTTTGTATTACCCCTTCTAAGGTTGTTAGTGCTTTAAATTATGTTTGCAAGAAGTTTTGTATTAAACCCTTCTCCTGGAGAAAATTCAGACAATAAATAATGCATTCTGTAAGCACAGCTGAGGAGAATTGCAAACTATCTAGGGATAAATTGCACTATAAAATATATGAAAGATAAAGGTTAATGCCAGCAAAATCATTTAAAGCCTTTCATTACATAATCAAAGGAGTGTAACAGTGTCTGTAACTGTCTTTTTTTAATGTATGTGAAGGATCTTGAAACCAGAGAGGATTTTTGCATAAAAAGCAATTGCTGTTAGGAGGAGCTGTGTGGAGAGAAGGGAGCACATTTACAGACTTACAGGCAAAACTAACAGAAAATGCTGGAACAGTCTGGACCCCCAGATCCAGGACTGAGCTGGCTGTTGCTGCATTCCCTTCCTGCTGGTGTGGACTGTCAAAGCCTATACAAACTGCTTCCCAAGCTTTCTCTCTTCCAGCATTCTGCAAATACCCTGAAGCTTCAGCAAAATTCATAAAGGCCTATTGTTACTCTTAGAAGGATTGAAAAAGTCTTTCTCCTTTCTCTTACCTAAAAATGAGAGGCAAATGAGGAATTGAGTGGGAAGACGTGAAAATGTCAAACAGGTCAAATGATCTATCTGAACATCTGAACATTAAACTAAAGTGGGAAAGAGTTGAAACAGCTTTTGGGAATACTGTCACAAAATTGATGTGTTGTCTGTATGTAGGTATGTATCACTTAAAACTGCATTCCGCTATTTATTTTTAAAATATGGAAATTACAGGGTAGCAGCTTACAGTTTTCAAACCTTCAGCCTCTAAGTATGTGCACGTTGAAATAAATCTTTTGTTCATGCAGGCAGTGGTTATGTCTTGAAAATGTGCTCTGCAGAGTTGTATGTAAATAGCTGAGATTTTTGAAGATGCTTTGATGCAGTTGCTATACACTGCTATACAGAGAGCACTACTTTTAGATTTAAGAATTGCTTTAAGTTTTGAGAAGATAGAAGCAGATAATTCAGTGCCTGCATAGCAAATAATCATTTTCACATGCAGTTTTGAATTAGAGGAGGAAAATCTTTGCCTTGTTAATTACAATATTTCTATTTTAAACTTTAATAGTACCCCAAATGTGCTCATTGTATATGTTCCTTTAAATGTGTTTTGTATACATGCAACATAACGCACTTTGCTTATTTCTTTAAGCTCAAATGTCAACAATTGCAGTGTGCAATTGTGCTAGTTTTGACTGGGGTAGAGTCAATTTTCTTCTTAGTAGCTGGTATGGGGCCATGTTTCGGATTTGTGGTGAAAGCAGTGTTGATAATTCCAGAGATGTTTGAGTCACTGCTCAGCAGTGTTTGCTCAGAGGCAAGGTCTTTTCTGGTCCTCACCCCACCCCTCCAGCAAGGAGGGGAGTGGAACATAAGAAGCTCAAGGGGACACAATCAAGACAGTGGACTCCAATTAACCCAAGGGAAATCCTGCACCTTTTGGTGTCATGCTTGGCATATGAAGCTGGGGGAAGAAGAAGGATAGGGGCAAGGGAGGGAATGTTTGAAGTGATGGTTTTTGTCTTCCCAAATCACCATTACTCATTGTAGGCTTTCCTGGGGATGGCAGAACACCTTTCCTTGCCTGCCCATGGAAAGTGGGGATTGAATTTCATGTTTTGCTTTGCTCATGTGCATGGCTTTTGCTTTCTTTCTTTGTTTCAACCCCATGAAGTTTCCTAACTTCATTCCCTCCAATTCTCTCCCCCATCCCACTGGGGGCAGTAAGTGAGCAGCTGTGTGGGACTAAGCTGCTGGCTGGGGTTAAACCGTGATGTAAATAGTGCAGAGGGATGTTTGTGTGGTTAATTACCACAGTGGCCTAAATTTACCAAAATAGCTTATGGCTTCCATCTTAAATCCACAATCAGGAGCCTTTGTCATCTGCTTTAGATGTTAAGTTGCTCCATCTCTCTCCCTTACTTTCACAAGGAATGTAACTGTCCAGAATTACTGGATGCATGTGTGACTGGCTGTGCTTCAGAAGAGCTAACCTCTGAATACCAATGCTGACTTGAACCTGGTGCTAATCTCTCCTGCCCATCTCTGTGATTCCCAAAACCTCTCTTGCTGGTACAACCCTCATGGAGTTTATGACTTCAGTGTTGGTTTTGATGACCACTGAACATAATATTATGATTCCCCTTCAGGTCTGGTTTTTCCTCTGACTCTTGGAAATGGAGTTAAAATTCAATAGCCCAGTGAAGGGGGATAGAATGAGGGGTTTGAAACATGGCCAACTAAAGAAGGGGTTTGTGGAATTTTTTTTTTTTTCTTGAGGTTACTTTTCTGAATATGAAAGTCATAGACTAAGATCTTGATCGTACAACAGTTGTTCTCTGTTGTTCATAGGCTTTTAAACGTGTACCTAAATATAGTGTATGCCAGAGGAGAGAGTTAATGTTGCTATGAGAACCTTAACCTCAGCATTTCCAAGGGTTTTATGTGTATATGTAGGGGAGAAAAAAAGCAATGATCAAATACCTCACAGTTTTTTTTGTTTTATAAGGAAGTACTATCTGATGTCCTGTTTATAAGTGATCTTATCCATGATGTATTGCTGTTACCTCTTTGTCTGAAGGCTATTTTCCTGCACGAGCACTGCAACAAAGAAGGCAAAAAGAGCCATAGGGTTGACCTGTATATTTATTTCATTGCAGCAGTTGAAATTTCCATGTCTTATAAAGCTGCCCTAATGCTGCTGGGCAAGTAGAGGGGGACTGGCTGGTGCTCCAGCATGTGATGTGGTTGACTGAGTTGCTTGCCTGTCAGGTGTGCACAGAGCATGCTTAGAGGCCTTTCTTTTTCAAAGGTTATTAACTTTAGGAAGCTAAACCTTCCTTTATTTGTTGCTTTTTCAACCAGGCAAATAGCAGTTCAAGGGTAGCCTGCAGGCTGAGCTTGAGTCTTCAGCAGTTTTGAGTTGATTGATCCTCATTGAAAGTTTCCTCATTCCTCCAGTGACTGACTCTGCTCTTGTGAGCTGATAAGCTTTGATTATAAAAAGCTTTTAGAAAAAAAGATCTCATCAAAACAGGGTTCCAGTGAAAACAGCAAGTACCTGTCTGGTACACAGGTGCCTTCTGCAGTAAATAGCTGCTTCTGCTTGCACAAGGTGCATGCATGCATTTCAGTTCCATTTCCCTTCTCTTTACCTCACTGATTGTATGATTGTCATGTCTGAACACTCTTGATGAATGAAATAGGGGGATGGAAGTAAAAACTTGCTGGACTGATTTTCTGTTTGTGCAGGTCTTAGTAATGACTCTTCAGTGTATTTTAATAACTTTCTGTGAAATCTCTGATCTACACCTCTTATAAAGGGAAACTCTCAAAGAACTAGTGTACTGAAACCTTTTATCTATTTGATTTCAGTCAGAGGGCCTTCTGATAACTGCTGCCTCCTTCTTATGTTTAGAGTCATAACCCAGGATAACACAGGTTGGTCTGAACTGATAGAAATTACACTGCTTAATTTCAGATTGTAGAATGCAAATGTACATCTGTTTGCCACTGAAGATTTCCACCATAATATCATGTAAAAGAGTGGATTTCTGTGATCATTGTGTATAGTCATAGGTTTTGTTTTGACGAAGAAGGAAAGAAATAGCATAGAAAGTGGAGAGAAATGATGTGACCATCACATGACTGTTTGAGTTTTCTGGTTTGTGGTGTTGTTTTTTTTTTTTTTCCCCCTTCACATTCCTAAAATATTTGCATTACTTGATACACACAAAATACTGCAGTGAGTTGAGGAACTGAGGCTGGAAGATGAAACAGCCATGAAGATACGGGACCCATTATATGAAACCACTGAAGTGATGAATATTAATGTTCTTTTAAATTTTTAATTTTTTAAGTCTTTTTGTCTTTCGAAAAAAGAAAAGAAAAGAAAAGCTTGGGGGAAGACTTCTTCCCAGAACAATGGTGCAGTCTGTTATCTGCTCCTTTGCGCTGTAAAGCACTGAATGTTCAGCCAATATAGTGCTCTGGTTGGCTTAGCATTCTTAACCTTAATTTTGAATAGAAGGTGCCTTGTGCTGCTGACGTAATTAGGGCCTTTTGTAAATCACTGTTGCAGGCAGTCTGCTGTTGCATTTCACTGCATTTCTCGGAGAGATGCAGGGCAAAAGTGTCAGACTAACTTTTTGAACCTCTCATCAGGCTGTTTTCATTATTGGAGTGTTTTATTCAAAATAATCCTGCTTAATTTTTCAATTTTTCAATTTTCCTTAATTTTGGAAGTGAAACAGTGTTTCTGCTGGAAGAAGTTTGAATAGGGAGACCTTAAAGTGGGAGGTACTTTCTTATGGGAAAAAAAAAAAAAAAAAAAAAAAAAGAGAGAGAGAAAAAGGAGAAGTGAGGGAGTTGGATTTGACCACTTGACTTTAAATGCAGTCCCCTCTGTGATACTGGAATACTGTTATCTGCATCTTTTGTCACAGAAACTGTCAGAAAGTTGGAGATGAAGCTTTGTGGTCAAGCTGGTTTCGTATTTGTGGTTATACTTCATAACTCTGCAGGGTTGTGTAGGGGCATAAAATCCCCTTGCCTTCCATGTGAGCCTCTTAGGGGCTGTTGCACTCTCACCTCTGCAGAGGCACGGGGTTTCATCTCACTTGTGCCTCTGCCATCCCCTGGGGCAGGGTTCAGCTCAGGCCATTACTTCCCCTCCTGATGCAGTGTTTTATATCTGTGATGTCAGTGGTGATACGTGGCCTTGCACTGTCCTTGATGGCAAACACAGCACTATTAATAGTCAGTGAAGTTAACTTGCTCATCACTGTGTTCACACTGCCCACCCACTGCACTCCAGTCCCTGGGCTTTAAAGGCACTGTGAACATCCCAGGGGCTGACAGGTCCCTCGAATGAACACATCCATGTTTGTAACCCAGCTCCCATGGTGGCTGTGGTGTGAGGATAGTGGGTGCTGCCTGCAGGACCTGGCTCTCCAGGGGACGGTCACACTCCAAACTGCAGCGTTGGGTATCCAGTAGTTTGAAACGCTGTGGTACTTCAGGGGGGCTGGCATCAGCATCAGCTCCGACGCTGGGCCAGGAGGGGGAGGGTGGAACACGTACCCATGACCTCTTTACTTCATACTGAGAGAGCACAGCATGAATGAGCATAAAAGACAGCTGCAGCTTTCTTCCAGTGGCCACACGGCATTAAGGTTTTCCATGCTTGGGAGCAGAGAAGTGTGGTGATTGTCCTACAGCTCTCTCTGTTCCACCTGCACGGGCTGGAGAGGCACCTCAGCAGCACAGCTTTGCCTCTCTTCTGGGACTTGGCACTGACAGTGATCAGGTGCAGTCTGTCCTGTATCACTGCCGTGTTCCCAGCAGGAAAGGGAAAGAGGCGGGGTTTGTCCTCCAGGTGTTGCAAAAGTGGCGATTGCTGTGGCGTATTCCTGATTCGGGCTCCCCTGTGGAAGCTGAGGCAGAGAGCACAGGGCTGTGCTTCTCGTGACTAATGAATGAATGATGTCACCAGGTTGGTTCCCGAGGCAGGAAATCTGTCCAAAATCGTTTAGTTTCAATACGGAAAGTGCAGTTACGTGCACAGACTAAGCTGAAAGTAGAAAGGAATTCTTTCACCGCCAGCTTTTCGGTCCAGTTGATGGCTATACTGTAAAAAGTAGAATAAAATAAAAAAATCAAGCGGGTGTTATTCCCTCCCATTCCCCACTAAACCAGACAGAATAGCTACTTTCTGTCCTGTTGCACGCCGGCTTTTCGGTGTGCGTGCCCATCCTGGCGGGGCACACGGAGCTGCGCTCCCCAGTCGCTCCCTGCCGTGCCCATCCACTCGAGTCCCCGGTCCCACGGGCGCTGCCGGGCGGCGGGGCGGGCCGGCACCGCTGCGGTGCGATGCGGGGCTCCGCTGCGACACGGCGCTAGTGACACGCAGACCTGCCCGCAGGACAGAAAACGGGGCACTCCCACGCCCAGCAGATTCCTGCGTGTGCGAGGAAACCTCTGCTGGGCGAAGCGTTGGCAGGAGCGCAGCCGTAACATTGCACAGCACGCATGCCTTCCCCAGAGCAACCGGGATTCCCCCTCCTCGCCTCTCCAGAGCCCACTTCTGAAAGAGCTGGCTCATCCCTGCTGTCAGATGGAGCCGTTTCCTGAACGCGCGGGTTTGAGTCACTCGGGCTGGATGAGGCTTTAACTCCTCGCTCTCCGGGCTCGGGGGCGGCGCCGCCGCGCTCGCTGTCCCCCGGCGCGGTGGCACCGCCGGGGCGCGGAGCGGAGCCGGGCCGGGCGGGGAGCGGCGGCGGAGAAGTTCAAGTGCCCAAGTTGCAGGCGATGACATCAGCGCGGGCAGGCCGGGCTGCGGGCGGGACCGGCACCGGCGCCGGCAGCAGCACACGCGTGCCGGGCTCCCGCACCCCGCCCCAGGGGTCGCCGGCGCCCCGAGGTCGTCATAAAAAAAAAAAACCGAAACGCATTTCCTTTGTAATTCCTTTTTTTTTTTTTTTTTTTTTTTTCTTTGGGGGGGATGGGGGAGGCGGGAATAATTTGGAAGTCTGATAGTGTGTGGGAAATGATTACATCAGTCGGAGGGAGGGCTAGGATTGGTCTGCACAGTGTGGTTTGATTCACTACCGCAAAGATTGCGTGTAACCCTTTGAGTGGAGCTCTGGCAGAGTTGTTTCCCTCCCCAGAAACAGTCCCCATAGCAGGGGCTACGTGACAGGTAGGGCACGGCCGCCCCTGACGCCGCCGGCACCCCAGGCGCCCAGCCGCAGGCTGCAGAGGGTCGGCGGAGGCAGAGAACTAACTCTCAAGAGGCAATCCCCATTTAAAATGCCATCTTGTTCTTCCGACTGCTGCCTTTTACGTGCCGTTGAGGTAAGATTTTCCATATCGAATTACCCTCCAGGTTTTTGTTAGACTCTCCTTCTCTCCCTAGTATGCGGAGCGTTTTAAACACGGAGTTGATTTAAATCTGGGACCTGCACGTTTGCCCGGAGAAATAATTTTGCGGGAAGTGTCTCTCGCTTGAGCAGAACAATGCAAAGAGGAAAGCATCTGTATAATTCAGGAGGTGGGGGAGAAGGTTCTTGACTTGTTCTCTCATCCCTATTGATATTTAGGATGTGCAGCGTATGCACATTTGGTTGCAAACTACTTTCAAGCTAGGATCAAAAGAGAAGTCAGGGCAGGGAGAGAAATGCGTGGACTGTGCTAGGTAATTGATTTGCCGGCAAACTGCAAGTGGGACTTCCCACACGAAACAATAAAAAGTTAGTGGGGAACAGGAGAGCCTGTTTTAATCTTTGGGGTCTTGGCCTGCTCCTCTGTGAATGTGCAGAGGCCTCCGAAGGGATCACAACGAAAATTGTGTGTGTTTGACTGGATGTGATTTCTCTTGCCCACTGTTGCCAAAGTACTCTCTCGACATTGTTTCACGTTTGCTTACCTTACACAGCTTTATACAGAACCTGCTCTCTCACTTTTCCTGTGTATGTGATCATATTAACCCTGCTGAATCTTTGTTTAGTGCAGGGAGGTGTCGGGGAGGGGGGAGGGGAAATAGGTCTAGGGGGCATCGAGAGAAAGTGTTATAAAGTGAATCATCCATTTCATTTGTCCTGGCTGCCAAGGTGCTTGGAACCCTCACACCGAGAGGATGATGCTTTTCTACAGTAGCTGTGTGGTTTGCCTATGTTCAGAGCTGTTGATCTGTAAGTGTACCCTTTATGTTGCAGGATGTAAAAGTCTTTAGTGAAGATGGAACAAGCAAAGTGGTCGAGATTCTAGCAGACATGACAGCCAGGGACCTCTGTCAGCTGCTCGTTTACAAAAGTCATTGTGTGGATGATAACAGCTGGACTCTAGTGGAGCATCACCCTCACCTAGGATTAGGTAGGGAATGGTCAAAGGGGTGGCATGGTTACCTGGGAACATAAAATATGTGTAATTCATATAAATGTGCTTCCAGACGGAACGTTTTCTTTTCCACTGCTTTTATTTGTACAATTAGCTGAAGTCACATACGTGCTTTCTGTGTATTACAATTTGATGTGTTAAGCGTTTAAGCCATTTAAAGTCCTTCCCTTATTTCCCATCCTCTGTTTTTTTATTATATTAAAAAGAAGAATTGTCTAATCTTCACGCTAGCGCTCTGTTGCTACCTTGCTGTGTCTGAAGCTATTGCAAATAAACAGCTTAGGCAAATTAAGCTTGATCCTTAGAGTACGGTCCTATGAAGCAGCTCAGCTCATCACCAGCTGGGAGACCTGGGTGAACAGACTCAGCCTTACGTACCTACAGTAATGCTTATGAAAGCTTGACATGCTGAGGTGGGGGAGGGGGTTGGCTAAACTTGACTTCAGGCAGTGAAAAAATGGTGGCACCACCCGCAAATCCATGGGCAATTTCTGGACCAGCGGTGGTATCTGCTCTCCAGGCAGCAGCTCCTCCACCTGATTGAAATTAAGGTGTCATGGTTACAGTTTCAAGAAGGCAGCAAGAGGAAGAACCGTGGGGAATTAAATAACACCGTGAATTGGTTTAATTACAGTACCTGAAAGGATCTCATGTTATTCAGTCTTGCTTTTCCTGTTATTTTGTGGCACTGATTAGTTACAGGGTTCTGCTGTGCAGCTTGCAACAGCGTATCGTGCAGATAATGCTATCTATAATTCTCCATAGCGTACAATAAGGCTTTAAAAAGTGTAGCATTTGGAGTATTAGTCGATATACTTCATGGGGAATGTTTTTTCTAGAAAACAGAGGAAGGCAAATCATAAGCTGCAATCGCCAGCACTGGAATTGTGAATGCTATCTGTAGCTAACAGAGGGGGTTTATGTCTAAAAATGTAATTCAGAACCCTTACGAATAAAAAAAGGAAATGATTTGCTGGAAATGTGGTGCCCTAAACCAATACTGTTGAACACTAATAAATTCACTGCTCTACAGAACCAAGACTTGAAAAAAAAATCAAACACATAGGATATTCTGGTTATTTAATGGTTTTATTATCTCTCCTAATGTAGAAATATATGAAAAAATTACCATGAAACACTCACTGGTCTATGTCTGTGATATACTCTCAGTTCTGAAGACATATGATGAGGTGAAGAATTGAGGTATAAATTACAGAATCTTTATCTCCGTAGCTTAATACGCCACATGCGCTTCGAAAAACCCTTACAAATTTTCAGTTTTATCAATGCTCATTAAACTACCAGGCTCTCTTTTTCTATATTCTCTTTCCCATCATTGCTGATTACCAAGGTATTGTGTAAACAGAAGCCTTCTCCTTTGTAACCAACATCCTTCTCCTGCCAGATTCATTCAATGATGCCACAATTCAGTGTTTGTGACATCACAATAGCTTCCATGGTGACTAATTGTGCTGTCAAACTCTGGTGTGTGACATCTCTGAATGAATCGGGCAGGAGGCTGATTAGGAAATCAAAAGCTTCTGTTTACACACAAATAACTTGGTAATTAACAATGATGGGAAAAGAGCAAGATACTTATCGGGCTGCATTTATATACATGGGGACCTGCCTGCCTTGGACCTCTGTTTCACACTGAAGCACAAAGCGGGCCCCAGAGAAGCAGGGTGTGCAGGTTGGGGCTTCAGCAGCCACCAAACTCTGTTCCACAGGGACAGCCCCAGGCCTGTCCCCTGTAGGCCACACAGTAGATCTGTGTGAGAAGTAATGCAACCTTTGGGGGTGTAAAGCCAATAGACAAAGAAAAAATATTTAAATAATTTTTTAAAAATGTAATTATATAGATTTCACATATTTGAAAGGATGAGGACAGAAAAGAGAATAAATGAGTTAATTTAACAGGAGACAACATCATCCAGTTTCTTGAATTTGGAGTCTAAAGTATAGATATTCAATAAACATTAAATATCAACTTTCATGCTTCCACCATTTTTGGTTGCAGTTTGAATTTTTTATTATTTGGCTGCTTATATCCAACTCCTCTGTAGCTTAAATGGTTTCCTGTATTTCAGAGACTTGTCAGATCAAGGTAGTAATCCATCTGCAACCTGGATGAAATTATCATCATCTATCTGATGGTCCATATTTGTTCCTTTAGATGTAACATTGCTAGTATAAGTATGAAACAATGGTGAAAAAATACTTAGTGTGAAGAGAAATATGGTGAAAGAGCAGTCAGAAGTCTGTGTTTCTAGAAGACATTACTTCTTATACAATACATCCTTGCTGACTTAATGCTCTAGGTGATAGTCTTGAAACCCACCAAAAGAGAGGAGTTCTTTCATTTAGTTCACCATCTTTTTCTTCCTCCCCATATTTAGCCTAATAGTACTTTCCAAAAGAACTTGGTTTGCAGAACCAAATCATTGTTTTACTATTGGACAAGTTGAAGACAAGATCAAATTTTTGAAGCCAGCGGTATACTTATCATTGCATTGGTCTTTGAGATCCCACTTTGTAAGGAGCCCTCACCTCACAGTTCACTTCACACACATGGCTGAGTATATTCCAGATAAAATGTGTGCTTGCACATAACTTTAAACACCTATTTGACTGCACAAAATATTCGTGGTCTCACTGGGGGCAGTGGTGTGAGAATTTGACATCTGACTTTCTTGATTTGACACTTGGAAGTGGTTCCTGCTGCACCATACTGCTAATATCTAAAGCAAGTTGTAGCAAATATTTAAGCAGTCTATGAAATTTGAATTGGTCCCATCATTTCATTTGCTGCTATAAGTCTAATCTGTTTATAAAATGTGGTAATCTCCCTATTCCATGCTTAACTATCATCAGATGAGGACAGAGATCTGTGTATTGGACATTAATAAAAATAATAATGGTGATTGTATGTGTCCTGACACTGAAAGAATCCCTCCCTACCTACAAACTTTGTTTTTACTGTTCCAGAATTGACTGTACACCTTACTAAATACAATTGAAGCAGGAGAGAACATAGTAGGGCTCTGAACTATGTGAGAGTTAGAAGAGAGCATTGCTGCAGTTTTGTACCTAGATTTTTTGGTTTACATGCATTGATTTCCCTTAATATGAGTGAATTAAAAGTGGAATAGTTAAACATAGCACTTGCTTAAATGCAAAATCAAGGTGGGCTATTTCATGCAGGGATCCACCTGTCATTTGTAGTGATTCTCTGATTGGGAATTCTTGGCTATGCCTGTGAGTTGTTCATGATGGAATCCAGCTCCTTTTCCCACCTTGTATCACTGCTACAGTTCAGTAGAAGTTTTGATAATAATGCAGATTAACTTGGGTGGGGTGGGGGGAAAGTCTGTTCCAGGAAGTGTGTAGAGGAGACTGAGTGGGGCCTATCAGATAAACTGAAAGGACACATTTCTGGTCACTTCAACAGCAATGCCACTTGAAGACAGACTGGCCTATTGAACTGAACAGGCTGACATTTGTGCTTCTAGTTTTGTGGCAGGAAGCTCAAAGCAGGGCTGGGGCTGGGTTGCTCGTGTGTCAAGTTCATCCCAACTGAGTGCAAATTACCAAGCACTTCCCAAGTGTACAACTTCTATGAAGTAATAGCAAACTGACCAGGGCTAGCTTCCTTTTTTTACATGTGTGTGCTATGAAATGCTGCACCTTTTCTCCAAGATGGTTTGACCATCAAAATGAAAATATAAGCATTAAGTCAGCAGGAGTATCACTGCAGAATCTCAAAAGGGTCTTGATGTAGTAACAGAATACTACATAATCTAGGTCAGTTGTCTAAAGCATTTAAGAAACAGGCACTAATTATATTTACACAAACTAAACATTGAAATACAAAACAATTGACAAATGTTCATCTATACTTCATTTTCTCAGAACAGAATAATCAGTTTGTCTCTGACAAGCAATTTTTAATGTGTTAGGAAAGCAAAGACCACAGCTTGGGGTGGTGGCAGAACAAGACTGTAACAGAATTTGTGGTCTTTCAGGGTTCATACTGTGATGAAGCTTCATACTAATGTAATCAAATGTTTTCTGTAGGAAGCATTGTTTAGAAAACAGGTCCTTCACCCTCATAGGCCCACAGTCCTCATCACAATGTGGAGGAGATTTGACTTCACCAGTTGCTTAAAAACCATTCTAGAAGTAGCACCAGATTAGCAATACCTGAAACTTTATCTGCATAGCCCTAGAAATATGTAGGTTTAGGTGATGAATGCTGAGGTGGTGCCAAATGTCCTTTATTAACAGCCACCCTGTAGCAGGTATAGATTGAGCACATTAGTCAGAGAACTACCCCTTCAAAGTCACGTGCCTGATGCACTAAGAAACAGCTCTTTGTTTGAGAGCAGAACACTATGGAGGTTTTCCAATGTTAACCCCTTTGAAAACAATGTCTATAACAAGGCTGGACATAACAAAAGCACAGTAAATGCTGAAGTCATCAGTGAGCTGTGATGACTGACAACCTAAGTGCAGGTGAAAAAGATGATGGGATCATTCAGTCATAGGTTAAATTTTCAGTCAAGGAACACCACAAAATCTGCTGAGTTCAGGAATTGAAATGATATTCCAGAGCTTGCTCTTTTTGAGATGCCAGTGACTGCTTGCTTTCTATTCTGAAAACACCCCAAGAGAAATTGGGTGGCATCCTGGCATACTATAGGAATACAGAACACAAAGTGGGAAAGAGACTCTCCAAACTTCTTTGATCAGCAAGTCAAAGGCATTTTGTTTAAAGCTTTGCAAAAGTTATGTTTTGTTTGATCTGATTTTTAAATTTTGTATTATATAAGGCATGAAAGCACTGACTAGTTAAAACTTTTGAAAAATACCTAAATATTTTCTCAGAAAGTTCTGGAGACTTGTCAAGATAATGAGTTCATTAAGTAGTGCACACTTCACCAGTTGCCTTCTTTCGAGTTACTGCTTTCAGTGAATTGGGTTTGTTAAGCTATCTGTTCATGCTTTGATGTGCCATTCTTTTGACCAGAGAAGTGGTGGTTATGGGGAGTTACCTTGTAACCAAATCTAGAGCAGAAAATTGCCCTGTCATGTGTACAAAACATTTGTCTCTGTCAGTATTCCTGTAAAGTAGATCCTGTGACCTCTTTCATAATAAACCCCATTGTCTAGCATCTACAATAAAGGCCTGCAGTTCACCTTGAAATGAACTGGTTTTATAGAGTGTGATCAAATACAACACTGTATTTCTGTGATAGTTCGAGACCTAACAGTGGCCTTTCTGTAACTTTTTTCCACCTTAAACCTGTCCACCTTGCCAGTTCCACAGCATACAACCAGTGCCAAAAGGTTTGTCTGTATTACTGTAGCTACTGCACACAAAAAAATTATATTATTTTCTCAAAAGTCTCAGTGCTTTTGAAGCCTTGATATAAGAATTCCTTGAAGAACACTGCCATGTAATGTTAAACTTTGTAATACTTTACAAAGCAAAGTATTTCCTCATGGCAGTGTGGTTGGAAAGCTAGAATGTGTTTTGCTAATTTCATAAAAGATAATAGAATTACACTGGGTTGTTTTAACTTCTGTTCTTAGTTGGTCTCACTCTTGCTGGTTGCCTGTGTGTTAACATCGTGTTCTTTTTCCACAGAGAGGTGCTTGGAAGATCATGAGCTCATAGTTCAAGTTGAATCCACAATGGGAAGTGAAAGTAAATTTTTGTTCAGGAAGAATTACGCAAAATACGAATTTTTCAAAAATCCCATGGTGAGTCTCATTACTTAGTTGTTTTTACCACAGAGGGGTGGATTGCAATAACATTGCTGGGCACTGTTAAGTCTTAAACATTTATTATAAGAAAAAAAATAGCAACCAACTAACAGAATTCTTTCCAAAGAAATTTTAACCAATGTTTAAATTCCTTGTACTTTCCTCCCAGCCTTAAAACCTCAAGTGTTTTTGAGTTACCAAATATACTTGTTTCAAAATGTCTGTAGTTACATTGGAGAGTGACCAAGACAGGGAAATCTTCATTAGTTTAAAAAAAGCAATCAGAAGTGCAATTTACTCATTATCGTCAAAGTTACTTGATTCAAAGGAAATTCATCATATAACAAGTAGTATCCAAACCTTTTAGTTTCTGACCATAACAATAAAACCCCAAAGCCATCTGGGTAACCCTAAAGCACTTACTCCATCCAAGGAGTTTCCAGTTTATTGTTACATATATTGAACCTTGTTTCACCTATGGCTGTGCTTTACTAGTGTGCTCTGCCTTCTTTACTGATCACAGTAGCTTGGCCTCTCAACGTCCTTGGTATACCCATGTTTGAAAAGTACTGTATGCCATAGCTCTACCTATTTCTGGATTTGTAAGATCCTTTGAGGTTTTACGTCTTGTAACTGATCCTTTGAAGCTGGTTACTCTGTAACTGCGTATCTGAGGATGACTTTTTCCCATTTTCTCTAAACAATTATGTTGGAGCAGACTGTTGGCATGAACCAATGTCAGCTGGTGTGACCCATTGAGATAGCTGAGGAAGGGTAATCCAGAGGCGGTTAGGAGAGAACAGATTTTGGGTCAGTCAGGCATCTGTGGTGCGAGAAGAAAAAAAGATACTCAAGGTCATGTTTAAACTCATTACTGAAGTAACTGTGGGTGATAAATTCGTTCCTTTCCTCCTAGATGCAAGTGCACAGTTGCTGCATCCTTGCACGTGTGCTCATGTGTACATTTTTCATCTGCTAGTGATTGTTTCAGAGTCTGTGCCTTGAGTTACTCTGTGAAACATTTCTGTTGATCTCACCATCTGATAACCTAGGAACATCTACAGAAGTTTTGGTATCAGAGGAGCTAGTGCATTAGTTTCAAGTGGTATATTTTAATTAAGTAACAGAGCATGGGAATAAAACCCAGAATGCTTGGCATTCAGTCCCAGGCTCCTGCAATCACAGAATAAATCATTCTTGTGGTGTAAGAATGCGAAGGCTCCCTATCCGTTGCATTAGCTGTTGCCATATGGCACTGTTTCTACTCAAGAGAGGCTGGTAAATGTTAGCTTTCATAACTCATTGTGCAACTTACCTGGCAGAAGGGTGATTCCTCTTCAGCCCTTCTCTTTATGCCCTAAAGACTGAAATTCATATTGCCTGAAGAATGACAAATGTTCTAAACTGGAAATGTTTTTGTTGTGATTCATCTTGTTATAATCAGTCATTGTTTTATTTCAGGCATTTCTGTATGTATCCATGCTTCAAATAATGTTTAAAAACTTCAAGAATGATTTCATGTCATTGCTGTGTATAGTAAATTCAGTGTACCAAATTATACAGGAATTTTAAAACATAGCAGATGAAATGGGAACTGGAGGAATAAATCTGAAGTCGAGTCATTGGTGCAATAAGCAAGGAGTCACTGCATACTGAACTTGCAGGACCATTCATACTCTCCTTCCCAAGAAAGTAGAGCCTGTTAGAGATCCCCAAAAGTCCTCAGTAGAAGAGGAAGTGAGAGGAGAATGCACTTACAAAATGCTGCATATCAGTTATTTTAAAAACCCAGGATCTGTCTGCATGGGCATCTGGTGAGCAGAAGGAAGGGAAGAACTGCACTTGAAAAGCCCTAGTATTACTTTCTGTGTCAGGGGATCTCCAAATTGATTTAATAGTGATAGTTCCTTAATGACTGGAAGAAAATGTCACTAGTTCTCTGTAAGTGTTCAAATATTATGTGACTTCCAATTGTCTTCTTTTTGTGTCTAGAATTTCTTTCCAGAACAAATGGTTGCCTGGTGCCAGCAAACAAATGGCAGTATCCCACAGTCACAACTTTTACAGGTACTGTAAATTATCTGTATGGACAAAGAAAGTTTTGCAGCTGGAGGGGGAGGTGTTGAGAGGAAAGAAGGAAGGAAGGAAGGCAGACAATTCAAAGGTCTGGAAAACAGTCAGTCAGAGAAAGACCAGTATAGTGAATTAGCATATGGGACTAATGTTGAAAATACCTGACAAAGATCTTACCCAGTGGCATTGAGGTCTAAATTGTAAACACAAAGTATTCATAGCTATGGTCATAGATATTTGTTCCATTAATACTCAACTTACTCTGTGGGCATCTGGTTTAGCCACCTAATGTTACTCGCAAACAGTCTCGGCAAATATATTTCTAGAAAAACAAACATACCTTTTATAAAAGGCAGAACAGAAGTACTCTTCTGTACTCCACATCACAGCACAGGAGAAAATGCAAAAAAGCAAGTGGATATTAGAATATGAGTTTGTGATGATGAGAGCTTTTGCTTTTGCTTTTTGTGTCTCATATTTGTGCCTGGCAAGAATTAACAATAAGGACCAATTTCCCCATGATTCAGCCAACTAGCTGCTCTTTTGTATAGAAAAATAATGCCCTAAGAAGTAAGTGCAAGTAGAAATTTATACACAGTATTTGCAAAGTAATCCCATTTAAAGCTCCCCAGGTTAAATTGCAGGGGTGTGTTCCTTATGTGTATGTGTTGGTAGAGTTGTGCAATCTGTGTGGTGGTGGCATGTGTGCTGCATTTATGCTGAAGCTTCAGTGTCACTCTGCAGTTTCTTGCTTGCTCATAAAGGAACCGTGGTGGTGGCATAGTTGGTTGGCCTTCAAGGATGGTGCTGGAGGGTGGGCTTAAATTTCTCAATTTTAGCACTCCAGCCTAAGCCCCATAGTCTAAATCATTTTCACTTCACTTGTTTTCTCAACCTGTGGACATTCAACTCCAGAGCCAAATGAAAACACAGTTTATTAAAGAAGTACTGCACTAAGAACATATGACCATTATGCCTAGAAGACTATCATGAATCACAGGCAAATTATAAAGCAGAAGCACAAATATATGAAGAATATAAACATACAAGTAATTGATTTTAGCTTGATTGCTGTCATTTTGCATGTTTGCAAATATGCACTGACTGTTTAAAGATAGTTTCCACTGACTTTGATCCAGTGCATTCATTTTGTCCCATTACCATACCAAAGTCCATTAAATTCTGGTTCCACGTGCATGGAGGAGAATTTAAAACATTAGCATCCACTTACATCTGGGAAACAGTCAAACAAAAAAAAAAAATCAAGCCATTTCTGGAATTATAAATGAAAGTCATTTGCAATGAGGTTGTAATCAGGAGCCAAAACTGGGATGGACTGGCATTGCCACAGACTAGTAGGAAGACAGGTCTTCACGCCTTGGACCCTTCTTCCTGTAGTTTAAGTGGAGAACTGGATTTGTTGCTTAATACAAGCAGCAGGACTCCCCAAAAGAGCAAGATGTTACTGAAGATGGAGAAGTTTTGAAGGCAACTCAAGTGGTAGCAAAAGGAAAACCTTACAGCCTTGTTGAGGTATAAATTTGCTTCTGGGAAGGCTCAGAAAGGTACAGTCCTGGAGAAGTATAAGTCTTGGGAGTTTTAACAATGCAAGAGGGTGGAAGGAAAAGGGTGAGCATATTACCTCCAGTTCAGTGCTTACCCATAAAAATCTATTTTTTGTTAAAATTTTTATATTAAGTACTTTTTTTCTTTTAAAATACACGCAACCATTTTTCAGAATTTCAATGGCAGTTGTAATTTATTGAAACCTAGTAGTCATTAAGAATGTTGCATCTTAGGCCACCTTAAACACTGAGCAATTTTGGTAGTTTTAATTACACACATAACAGGGAAGAATATTAAATATCATTTCATGATATCATATACTGCATTAAGAGTTAGTATTTTTAGTCATGACGGTAGCATTAAAACCAGTGGGATCTGTTTTCCCTAGTCTCAGCCTGGCTCAGACATGCAAAAAAGATTACCATCTTAGTTTACTTTTGTTTTAACTGACTGAATAAAAATCTGGTCTTTCCTTTTCACAGCTGAGAATTGGATTTTCATAGTACAAATAGCAAGAAAATTGATTGGTCTTTCCTATTGTGTTAGATGAGATGAGGCGGAGGACTGGAAAAAAAAAATTAGGGTTTAATGCAAGTAAGAATTCTGAGACAGGGCACTGTTTTTGATTTTGTTTCCTATGGACATTGTCCACACCAAAACACAACTTTAAAGAATTGCAGAGGCCAACCAGGTTTATGGATTTTTCTTCATGCTTGTTGAATTTATTAATTCGGCATTTAACTTAATGATCAAGCCCTCTGTCATTTAAAAACCTGGCCTGTTGTAATAAGGGAGCAATCCATCACTTCTCCTACCATAATTAATTCTTCCTTCCTGTGATACATCACAAATCAAATTATTTTGTATGTGGTTCCTCTGCTTATGTCAAGAATTTAAATGCTTCTCAATCCTGAAGTCTGGTATAATTGCTGGCACTTGACTGCTCTACATTTCATTTTCAGTCATATACTCTGTTGTCTATTATACCTCTTGTCTTGGGACAGTTGAAATCCTAAAATAGGCTCTTTCCTTTCAAAAACTTTATCCTAAAGATGGAGATTTTGGCTAATGTTTCCAAGTTAAGACAATCTGTCAAAACTGCTGTGACAAGGTATTATTTTAAGAATTAATAAGTTTATTTTCCCTCTCTTCAGGCCAGAGTGAATTGGGATATAGAGAAACAATAGCTGTTTTGAGATTTAAGTCTTGACACAGAGAATAGGAAGGTGGTGTCAGTTGCAAGAGGAGATGGCCAGGTAGACACAATGGAGGAGCAGGAATATACATTTTGGTAAATCAGATTATAAATATCTAGGTCAGTTTAAGCCCAGAGTGAAACTGCACCTCGAGTCAGCAAAGTGATTTGCTGTTTTCTACTCTGTTCTGGTAATACAGTGACAATTTTATAATTCACCCATAGGATACAATGTTCATCTACATTTTCCTCTCCAACAGAACTTTTTAAACTCCAGTAGCTGCCCTGAAATTCAAGGTTTCTTGCATGTGAAAGAGCTGGGTAGGAAATCATGGAAGAAACTGTTTATGTGTTTGAGGAGATCAGGACTTTATTGTTCTACAAAAGGAACTTCAAAGGTAAGATTAAAAAAGAAGTTGCACAGTACTAGCATGTGAAAGCATTTTCTGCTTTTACAGTGGGTATTTTTTGCTGTTTGTTAAAAATCTCCACACAGTGTTCCCTTTTTCTATTCCATAGAAAAAGATAAGTAAAGCATGATCAATGCATAAGCACAGCCATACAGTTTCATTATAAAACAAATACAAACCAGCCAAGCAACATCATTGTGGCCACTAAAGCTGTGCTAACCTTCAGATTTCTCTGGATCAATGTAATAGGCCAGGCCATTTTTAATGTGATGGATTTGCATAAGTATTTTGTGAGCTTCCTGTACCGAGCACTTTCAGCTGGTAGGCTGATGCATAAGGGGTGTGTGCCATGGCCACTTGAGGCTGCCTGAGAGAGGAGCAGTGTTCAAGCACTGCCCTCTGTTGGAGGCTGGGCTTGAGAGACTGCAGAGCTTGCACAACATTTTCCAAAACCTTTCACTTACCTGTGCTAAATCATGTTATTTCTCCAGGAGCCAAGACATTTGCAATTGTTGGCTGACCTAGAAGACAGCAATATCTTCTCGTTGATAGCAGGCAAGAAGTTGTACAATGCCCCTGCAGAGTATGGATTTTGTATAAAGGTAAATCTTCTCACTGAGTTCTTTGCAAGTTCCAGACAGTGCTGGTAGCTCAGAGTCACCCCAGCCCCCAGCTAAATGGGATTTGTATGTAAAACTCTGCAAGCCTTTTCTGTCATGAGGACTTGATCTTTAACATCTTTCATTTGGCAGGCACGTCCTGTGAATCTTGTCATCATTTTATGTGACACTTTTAACACTTTATCTGGTGCTCCTTTGGTTTGGGAAATTTTTGTGCAAGAGTAGCTCAGTGCTGGAGCATGGTGTGCTTGTGAGGTGGCCTTGGTTCACCTCACAGATGAAACCTTTTTCCAAGTTCTCTAATCAAACAGAAAAGTTTCTGTGGACAGCAAGCACCAAAACTATATAGCAGCAAAGGATCAAATTCTGATGGGGTGCAATTTTACCATTATTATGGGCCAGAGTTTGCTTTTATATAAAGAGGAAGACTGTCTTGGAAAAATGAATGTAAGAATAATCTAAGTTGCCTTTGAAGATTTTTAAAACTGTTGTGCTGAAAGATTCATTTGGAAAGTATTTCAAAGGTTTGAAAAGTGTAATTTTCTGAGAAAAAAATAAGGCTGGGAGCTGGTTTTATGACAGTAATGAAGTAGTCTCCTTCCTAGCCGTTGCAGAGCTAGACAACAAGGATTTGCATCAAAGGGACTGGCTGCAGGACAGATTCTGAACTGATGGAAGCAAACTTTCAGTTACCCACAGTTATGGAAAGTTTCATCCTTCATTTCAAAAGGGGGGTTTATAAAACTTCTCTCAGATTTGAAAAAAAAACACAAAACAGAACAAAAAACACACCCCCCAGAAAAAAACTAAACAAAAAAAAAAAATCCCAAAGAAACCCACCAAAATCCCCTCCAACTACCAAACCAACAAAACTAAGTGCCCAGGTCTGGTTCTAATATGGCCTGCGTACCTTGTTCCTATAAATTGCTAGGACTGCTAGGTTATTTCCAACCAGAATCATAGAATACCCTGAGTTGGAGGGGATCTACAAGGATCAGTGAAAGTCAGGAGGCACCAGCATTTGGTCTTGTTGGACCCAGCAGAGAAAGTGATTTCCTTCAAAGCATGCTCAGCCTCTGCTGAGCTTTAAATTCAGTGTGCTGGGAGCTTTTTCTGGCTAGTTCTTTAGACTAATACTGTACCTGCCTTTACCCTGCTTACAGTGATTCTAAGCTTCCAGTGCTGTTGATTTTCTAATGAATACTTGCCTCTAATACTTTAAAGCCAAACAGAGTGAGAAATGAAACTAAGGAACTGCGGTTGTTGTGTGCTGAAGACGAGCAAAGCAGGACGTGCTGGATGACTGCCTTCCGACTCCTCAAGGTACCTAATCTCTTCTACTTTTGCAAAACTACGCCTACAGTTAAGTGGCATTTGTTATTTTGTTCATGAGAAATTACCTATATGTTCTTAAATATCATCTGCTCCAAAACAGTATGGATAAGAGCAAAATTCCAAGCCAACCTGTCTCACCTAACAATTTAAGCACGGGACTGAGATCTATTCCTTCCACATATGAATCAAGTGTATTTTAGTTTTGGATCCAAATCTGAGATATGTGAATGAATTAAAAACAAGGTATTTTCAAGTTACTAAAAAGCTAAAGAAAATGTTTTCATAATGGTCAGTGGTTCCCTTTACCAGAACAGAATGCCTTTTGCTAATTTTTTTATTCCCATTTTTCTGAAGATTCTATTAGAAGAAGTAACAAAAATAAGTAACCCTATATCTGGGGGAAAGTTACTCATATCTGAGAGCACACAATGAAATTTCTTGATAATATGATAGGAGACTTCACTGCTTTTTGAAACAAAATCAGGATGAAGGGAACTGAGTCAAAAACTGACTATTTTGTGCCCTTTGAAGGAGAGAACTTCCTGATCTTCATAGGAAAATGTGCATAACGTCTGGTTTGGTTATAAGTCTTTTTCTGAATGTGCTGCTTTGAAAACTGCTGTGTTTTTCTCTCTACCTTACTATGTCCTATGTCCAGAAAAAAAATTACTTAGCTTTTAAGATACGCCAAAAGATGGTTAAAGATGTACAGTCAGCAAAAAATAAGGCTTTGCCCCGAGGCTGTGTCCATAACCCTCCTTTTTATTCACCATCTCATTTTGCTTTCCATAGTCCTATATTACCTTGTTTGGAAATTGTATAATATGTTTCAGTTAGAACATTCAGTAAGCAATGTTGCTCTACTTCAGCACTGTGCCTCTAGGGAAGGCAGAGTTGGTGTTTACCTACCATCTCAGCTACTAAATTCAGCTAAAATTCATCATATTCAACCAATGACATGACTGGAATTCAATCACCTTATTTTTTTAAGGATGAAAAAAGTACCAAGTGATAGTGAAATCTATTGAAAGAGCTAGTGAATTATAAAGTTTTCATTATGAAAACTGAGTTTGAATGAATGTCTTGTGCAGAATTTTTTTAAGTTCTAGAGGGTAAAAAGAAGGGAATTAATGTGTGTGTTCTGATCTCGACTGGAAGCTTGTATTCTATAAGGAAAACGTGGTAGCTGAGAGTAGAAAAAATAGCCTGTGTATATCACTTAAGGTTATGTTTTTTAAAACTTTTTGTGCATATTTACTCTTTGATTGCCACCTGTCAATCACTATTACTCAATGCAAATGGCTTTGAGAGATCTTCTGATCAGGAAAATAATGGACTGGTGGCACCTTTCTCCAGTGTAAGTGGTATTATGAAATCACTACAGTTTTTTTCCTAGGGCATATATTTGAATAATAATGTCCTTGTGTTTCTGTTGGCAGTATGGAATGCTACTGTATCAGAATTATAGAATTCCTCAGCAGCGAAAAGCCATGCTTCCCCACTTTTCCACTCCAGTAGTAAGTGATGAACTTTACCTCACTGATGTATGATGTTGGAAAAGACACATTTGCTTTTGCATTTTAAAAGTGGAAAATTTTACGCTAAGAAATGTAAATTCAGCATTGTTAGCAAATCAATGTAAAGTTCATGTTTTGCATGAGTACAGTTTCCGTGGTTGGCTCTCCATTATCTTAGGCTTACATGATCCACATGATTGAAAATCTTGGCTACGTCATGCTCTTTGAGATGGATGGCACAGAGACATCTGGCTGTCTCTGCAGAAGCCAGCTTAGGTCTGGCAAAACTAACACGTAGATTTCCTAAAATATGTTGGGCCAAGAGCTGACTGTTAACTACCTAAAAGGGAAGAGCCTATATCTGGATCCCAACTGGCCCTGAAAATGACTGGAATATAGTAATACGGCAAGTGGGCAACTTGAGCAAACATTTTATTCTGAGCCTTTGAACTGTCTCCCTCACCTATGGTTGAAAAAGAAAAACCATCTATTTTTGTTTCTGTGAATCTTTTGAAAAGGGAAAAAAATAAGATGTATTTTCTGTGCTGTTGAAGGAAGACTTTGGACAGTCTTCTGAAACCAAAACAGTTTGAAATGAAACTCTCAAGCTGGGTTTTCCTTTCCCTGTTTTTTGAAACAAGTGAAAATTCCTTTTCAGAGAAGTGTATCTGAAAACTCACTAGTAGCAATGGATTTTTCGGGGCAAATAGGAAGAGTTATTGAAAATCCTGCTGAAGCACAGAGTGCTGCCTTGGAAGAAGGACATGCTTGGAGGGTAGCTATCTTCTCTTCTTTTCTATTTTTGCAATCAGTAAGTGTCTGTTGAGAGCCAAAACACAGAGTGTGCTATGATGTTAGTGCAGTGCTGGTCACAGTATAGCTTAGCTCCGACCTGAAGCAATCACACTGCAAGCATGCAGATCTGAAAGTCAATATCCATCTTTAGCAAAACTGTCACATTCACAACAACCTTCTACCACTGCTTCTCTGTCCCCCTAGTGTCCAGAGGAAAGTTGAGGGGGAAAGCAGACCCACCAGAACTTTACTGCCAGTTTGCAAAACCAGTCTCTGAGGAGGAATATGTCAAATTAAATGCTTCCCCACATGGAAGAGGCTGGGGCTCTGACTAATGGCTTGCTCCCAGTAAGTTTAATTGCAGAATATACAAGAGGCAGGACCTCTTGCAATGAAAACTGATGTAACTTGTTTATAGTGTCTTGTGGACAGACAGCTGCAGTACAAGTTTTCCCACATGCTCGTCTTTTAGGGAAAAGGAGTCATTACTGAAGCATTAGCTGGTGCTTTATGTACGGGAGGGAAATACTGCTTGATTTACTGAGTGCCTGGTGTTTTGCCTGAGCAGAAACATATCAGTCTTTTCTTTTTTCTGTCTTTTTTTTTCTTTTTTTTTTTTTTTTTTTTTTTAAGATACTGAGCTTTCATCATTAACATCTGGCTTGTGTTTTAAGCCAACTGAAATGAGCTGCTGCTTGTAGATTAGCCCCCTTCAAAGTTGCATTTCTTTTTCTCATCCTTGCATTAAATCTGCCCAGCCCCCAGTTTCCTGTAAATTAAATCTATATTGCATGTGCACTAATTCTTTTCTCCTGAGGCGTTAGTGTGGATTTAACGGTAATTCATTTTCTCTGTAGAAACGTAGCACAAGAATGAACATCTTGGGTAGCCAAAGTCCACTCCATCCTTCCACACTGAGTACAGGTAAATTCTGATGGTTTGTAACCATAGTATCAGAGGCCTCTCTGGGTAAAGAAAAGGTACATTTCATACAGACACAGAGCACAGCCATGTAGTACGAATGCCTTGATGTCAAATACAATCCTTATCGGTAGCTTCTGTGTCATTAACATGCCTACGCATACAGACACCATAGAAGGAAATTGTTTTCTTTTGATGCCCACTTAAGCTTTTCTTTAGGATTAGTCTTTTGTAACTTGTATTTTTTTAAAATAGACACTCCATAAATGTTTCCATTTAAAAGAATCCCGCAGTTAATTTGCTGTTTTGGACAAGGAAAGTCAGTGAGTGATCTTTTAATCTTTAAAGAGTAGAAATTAGAGTTTTCAAAACAGAATTTGTTCCACAATAACTGAAAAATGTAAAATATGCAAGTCCTTAACATTTTTTTGAGACTGTAAATTCATTAAAACAACTGAAAGTTTCATATTAATCCCCTAGGCTTCTTGGAGGAAACACAGTTATTTTCTCTTGCTATTCCATTAACAATATTTTAAAATACCATTTGAAAAATGAAACAATGAAGATAATATTGGGAGCTAACTTCACTCTTGAAAGCACCACATAAAATGCATTTCTTTATTTGAGGTTTGGAGGGATTTGTTTGTAACTCATTAGCTTATACATTGAGTTCTAAGGATTGTTAGTCCCAATATGTTCAAGAAGCTATGAGAAGGCAGTATTATAAGAGACTTCTCTTGTTTATCTAATTGTATATTAGCAAATCAGAAAATATATGGAGATAATGCCTCTCTACTTGGTATATTAAGTAGATGCATTTTTTAAATTTTTTTTTATAGGTTGATGGAAGATACTTTATATTCTGTAAGAGAACTATACCCACTTTTAAAATGTTTAAATAATTAGTATGTGGAAGAATAGTTGTGTGTCTAACAGTTTTTAACCATCCTCTCCCTCTTTTTTTCTCTCTCCTCCAGTTATTCATAGGACACAGCACTGGTTTCACGGCAGAATCTCTAGAGAAGAATCTCACAGGATTATTAAGCAACAAGGGCTTGTAGATGGGTAGGTATTCTTATTGCTCAGTATTTATGATGTGACAATAAGGTTTATAGGCAAGAGTACAACTTCTGCTATAATGATTTACAGATTTATGAGCACTTCTGAGTTACCTGATTGTCGAGTAGTCCCGTTACAACCTGCCTGGATTCCAAAAAGTCAGAGTGTGTGTTTGTAGGAGTGGATCCTAACTTTTAATTTGAAAAGTAAAATCTTAGGAATACACTTAAGTGTCTTTCTTTTTTTCTAACAGGCAGTCAAGTTTTAGACGATGTTAGAATTTAAAAATAGTTAATTCTTGTAATCTGCATTGAGGACATATTTTTCAGGCAAAGCTGTACCTAATCATTTGCCAAGAAATTTATAATCACCCATCCGTGCTCTTCTGCATGAATCAGAGCAGCTAATGGTGCTTGCTTACTATTTCTGTTCTAGAGCAAAGAAATGGAAATACCTGTTTCAGCACTCAAATGTCTGTGGTTGAGATTTAAGTATCTTCTAAGCCTCTCTGTTTTCCTTATTTATATGGAGTTATGGTTATTGAAGGGAAGTTGCTTGAACTGCATTCAGCATTGTTGATTTGTAGGATGGGAAAGGCATGGCTGCCCTTGGTTCCCTGCTCTCAGGGTTAAGGTAGAAACTTCCATATTGGCTTCGCAGGAGCTTTCTTCAGCATTTTCTTATTCAGAAGCAACACTAATCTTTCTGAAGACTAAAATACATTAGGGGAGTAGAAGTTGGTAGTGAATATATACATTCAAGCACTGTTTGCTTTTTTGGGGGGGAAGTTTGTCTAGGCTAAGGCTAGACGGGGTTTTAGCTAAGCAGGTCAAACAGAAAAGGGAAGCTGAGAAAGCAAAGTAGCATTGCTGACTTTTTGAGTTTCTGGTTTTCTCATGTTATAATCTTGGGCTCATTTTGTCTTGTTGCCTTAGGAATCTGGTGGCCCATCATTCTTGAGATCTTCATAAATGTGTTCTTGTGTTTGATGTTGTGTTAAATTTGTGCCTAATCAGCTTACTCACTTTGGAATGTGAGAATTGGTTAGTTTGGCCATAGTAAGGTCCACCAGTAGTGACAAAAGTACATGTTACCCTATGTGCTCTGAGGTTTAGGGATCATGATTTTTAGGGTGGAAAACTCCTGCCTGTTCTGTGTGTTCTTGAACAAAAGAAGGTAGAAAGTTAACAGTCTCCTGGTGGTTCATGGAAGAGACTCAACACTATATACAAATAACTGGTGCTGCTATCTTGGATATCTCTGCAAGCTCTCGTTGAGGATGCATCTGTCTTGGTAGTCATTGTTTGTGTGGAAGCTGGTTGCTTGCCAGAGGTTGAGTTGCAGCATCAGCTGTGCAGACATTTGCTTTGTGCCACCAGCTTATGATACCATGCATTATGTGAAACAGCTAGATGAAAAATAATGGAGAGATACCTGCATGAATTGCAGTAACCACAAGGGAGGTGAGGTCCTTCCCACTCACATGGATCTTTATTTATAAAGGCTTTTGTCCCTTTTCCTGGGACATCTGGCCTTCCTGGGATTACAATGAAACTTTCAAACACCATGCATGGTTTCTGAGAGTGGCAAGACATGCCTGTCCCTGACTGCTGAACTGACTCTGGTTATGATGGTGCTTTTTTTGTGGTACTGACATTTCTCAATCAGATCTGAGGAGCTGGAGTAAATTATTTTGAGTTCTTAAGACTACAAGCAGTTCTTGCAATTGCACCTTGGAAAAGTGTGTTCCTGGCTTTGTGGTCAGCAGTTAAGAGGCCTGCCCCAGTCCTGTGCTCAGCCATCTCACAAATCCATTAGTGAATAGTGCTGTAAGCCTTCTGCCAAAGGTACATTCTTGCTTCCTGTGACATGGAGAGGATTTGCTTCCTTAGTTCATAAATGTCAAGGCAAGGAAACACAAGCTTTCTTATCAAGCTTTTTTTCTCCTCTTCCCAGTATGGATGTTAAATAAAGTCCATTTGGGGTAGGACTTCAGTTTTGTGGATCAATTTAGAAGTGACAGCTGTATGATGTTGGTAGCTGTATGCCTAATAGATATTTTTTCCACTAATGCTGAGGGAAAAATACTGTGACTGTTCTAGAGGAAAAAAATCAGTGTGTCTTCACCATATTGGTAATGTGGAAGCTATTTAACTGGTAAATAGTTTTAAGAAAGTATTGAGATGTTTCTGTGCAATTGCAGCCATTTAACCTACACATAATTTTGCTGACATTGGATTTCTATTAACTGATGCAAGACATTGTAGAGTGGGAACAGATTCCTATATATTACTTTTCCATCTACAGAAATTCAGATTTTCTCTCGAATTAAATGATAACATTTTCTTCATGAGAGTACATATCATTAATGGAAAGTTGAGTTAGAAGGAACCTTTAAAAAAAGCCTCATAGATACATTCTTATGGGAAGAACTACCATAATGTATCTTGCACTTCTTGTTTCTTCATCTGTTAATGTTGCATAGCTGTGGTATAATAACTGAAAGCAAATTGCCAGTTACAGAATCACCTCTTAATGCAACTGAAGAAGACTTCAGCAGTGGCACAAAATGACTTTGTAGTAATTACTATTTAAGATTATTTAAGAACAAGTAGATTAGGGTATTCAATTTGTTCTTAAAAATGTTCTCTCCTAGATTATTTCTTCTGCGGGACAGCCAAAGCAATCCAAAGGCATTTGTACTTACGTTATGCCATCATCAAAAAATAAAGCATTTTCAAATCTTACCGGTAAGTAGATTATTTTTGCTACTGAGATGTTGGAAAACAATTTGATTTTTATCTTGATCCAAAAAAGCATGAAAAATTTAAGATTATGTAGACCTTTCTATTGTTCCAAACCCTCTTCCATTGTTCAGCTGGCCAATCTTACAAACAGCTATCAAATCCTTTTGGGGTATTTTTGTTTTATTTTAATGAATTCCAGTGCTGTCTGTACAACTTTCAATTACTCTGCCCACAAGTTTTCACTTTCATAAGCAAAATATTACAAGTTGGATTAAGGTATGTTTTCTCTAGTGCTATGCATGGTTTCATAAAGAACTGGGTTGTGTGGGCAACCAAGTGCCAGCCAAGTGCCCATCATTTATTTATGTCACACACTGATGGTACTCTTCAAGTTTTTTCATGCGTGTATCTCTTCATGCGCAGCCTAACTTGAAAAGGATGTTTTGTTTTCCTAGTGTGAAGATGATGGACAGATATTTTTCAGTCTGGATGATGGAAACACCAAATTCAGTGATCTAATCCAGCTTGTTGAATTCTATCAACTAAACAAAGGAGTCTTGCCCTGCAAACTCAAACACCACTGCATCCGAGTGGCCTTATGACCTCAAATCTGACTCTCACTGAAGACTGGATTTGATAGAAGAGTAATTGTAAGAGAACGTTGACACTGGGGAATTGGCAGATTTGTAAGTTGGTTAAAAAATAAATATTATGCACCTTGGGACTCTGAAAGGGATGGATTCGACAGGTGCCAACAGACCAAGATTGCTGGTTTGTCTAACACCTAAGAGTGATTGCTGCTGAGTGTCCCAGCATCCCAAAAATGGGGGGAGGGTCTGTAACACAATGAGTAAATTTGAAACAAAACTGGAAAGTATCTTGGCTGGGCCACTTAACAGGAAAAAGTGTGAAGAGAAATCTTTGAAAAGAACTCTTGCCCTGGAATAATCTTGACAATTAAGACTAGTGTGTTTACTTTTTGTATTGATCACTTTTTTTGCACTCCTACTTTGTTTCGGATATTGTATGCAGCCTATATTAGGAGCTGATGTGGCTTTTAAAATTCATGCAGGAGTTGGGTATTAATCTGCACCCTAAAATGTATGGAATGCTTCAGCCTAAAAGGATCTAGAAGAAAATCAAGAAGTGTGTGTGTGTGTGCGTGCCCGCGTATGTCTCAGTACTTCTCTGGAGACCTGAGGTTCAATGATCTGCAGATGTCTTTGAAGAAGCAATGAGGATACAATTCTAAAAGAACATACCACCAATATATGTACTCTTAAAACTGTTGACTTGTAGCATAATGGCTGTAGTATGTTGATGGCATATTAGTGGCATCCAGTCATGCAGAGACTGTATTAGATTCTATGCACAAATTTTTATTATTGGAGTGGTGGTTTGTTTTTTACAGCCTTTTGACTGTTTTCCTGAGGAAATTTACTGTTACTAAATAGAGTAGGACTGAA
The DNA here is from genome assembly GCF_029582105.1 of Oenanthe melanoleuca. NCBI lineage: Eukaryota > Metazoa > Chordata > Aves > Passeriformes > Muscicapidae > Oenanthe > Oenanthe melanoleuca. The sequence continues at coordinate 68,074,348 of NC_079335.1, forward strand.
TGACTACACTTGTATTTGAAACCACCATTTTTTGTGAGAAGATTCTTCTGCAGGTAGTCTTAGTATGACAAAATAAAAAAAAAAAAAGTAAAAACCAGTGTTTTTAGCTTTATAGCTCCTTGAATTTTCAGACTGTTTCAAAGAGCTCTTTCAATATAGTAAAGCTACAGTGACACAATGCTCTCCTGGGGATAGGGCATAAGAAGAACTGAACCCCTTCTGCTTTTTGTAGGGCCATGAAAGTTTACATGGTGAGAAGGAACATGCTGGGAATAGAAACAGATTTGATTGTGAAGTAGCTGCTGGCAATATCATCCATTGAGGTAACTGGTGATCCCTGTGTCATGTGTGCTACTGCACACCAGTACCTGTGGCAGACAAGCATGTATCTTGCTCTGGTGCTGGTTTGTCATCAGAACTACATTATTGTTAATGTTTAAATGAATGATTTAATGTTTACACAATAACTCTTTCTGATGATAAATCAGTATTAAAGTCAGACAAGTCCCACCTTGAACCTCCAGTTGCAGCCAACCATTCCTTCAGCAACTGTCTGAACTGAAGTAACTTCCCAGTGCTTGGTGCCATTAGCCACAGTGTGAAGTATTCCACCCTGGGAATTTGCAGAGTGTAGTACAGAATGGAGCATTTGTAAAATGGTAAATTATTTACACAGGCTAGTTAATCCTTAATATTTGCCACTGGGTTTGAAATCCTAGCCATCTGAAAAGGTAAAGAAGGAAAACCAATCCTACACTTTTAGGTCTTCATGTAGTGTTAAGAATAGCTTAAGACAAACCATAACCTGCCTGAGTCGTCCATATCAGCTTAAACTATGTCAATGGTATAGAAACACTGTATTTTAGTTTACAGAACACATTTAGTATTTTTTTCCATTTAATGTCTAGATACTAAAAATGAAGAAACTTGATTTTGTTTTTAGTAGAACCCTTTTTTGTTTTGTTTTGCTTTTTTTTAATTGTACATAGTGAAATGAGTGTTCCTGCTTTCTAGACAATGTATTTTAAAACCTTGAAATTAAGCTAACTTAAGTCTGACTTCACTTTGCATGCTTCTATTTGGCCCCTATTAGGAGAAAAAAGATACTTGTATTGACTACATTACCAGTTTAATAAGACCATTTATGCTGTAGTTTTAAGTTTTTCTGTTTACATAGCTTAGTGACAACCATGCATTTTTCCCAGTAGGCGGATAGTATTTGCAGTGTTTCATATTTATAAAAAAAAAAAAACTTTGCATCTTATTTAAATTGAAAATAAAAGTTTGACTATGAACCATGATTTTTGTATGTAGATGGTTGACTTAGTATTTTGTACTCTTCCCAGCTAAAGTGAGCTGTTTTGAGAAAGTGACCACCTTCAAAGTGGCAACAATCTTACTTAAGCAGATCACTGCTTTGTCTTCTTTCTGCTGGAAAACAGTCAATGCCACCTTAGTTTTCCAACAGATTCAGCTGGCTGCCAGCTCAGAATACCAAGGACTGAAGGACATTTGACTCTTATTTTTGTATTTAAATGACATGAATGTAAAGGGGATGCTCAGGGTTGTTTTGGAGCCTGTTGAATTTTTATCTTTTTGCCTGTGATTTTATTTTCTAAATAAATACTTCATGTAGCAATCTTGAATATGTTGAGAAGGAAAATGCCAAACCATTTTGGTAATGAGGTTACTAGTTAAGTTATGTTACGATAGGTGTTAAAGTACAAAAAAACTTTTTATTTGTTAATTAATCTTGAAGAAACACGTGCCTCAGTTTAGATGTTTTGTCTTATCTTTTCTGCACTAAATACCTGACAGTTTGACCAATCAATGCACCTTTCCAGTGGCAAGACTTGCTTATCGTAAATTATATTGTCACAATGCAAGATTTAGTGACTGTAAAATGGAATAAAGTTTAAAGTTTCAGGGAATGCAAAAGGTATTAACTTAAGAGACAAAACCTTTATTCAATATGCTTTGCTTCATACTGTAAATAGCTTTTTGGCTTGTGAACCTAATTGTAATCTTTCAGGTATTTTTGTACAAATAAGGGACTGATATTCTGTTTCTTGTAATTAGAAATAAACGTTAATACAATGCTATTCATTTTACATTGGAATGAATGTCATCCTTTGGATATATCAGTAACACTGTGTATCTCTTGCCTTAATTCGGGTTAATTGGGTGGGTCATGTTAAACAGCTTTAAAGAAGTGTGAAGAGGAAAACACAATTCCCAAGACACCTGTATTCTGGCTGTTCTGTCTTTAAGATTCCTATTAGAAAACACTGCATTTTATTTAGAAAAAGACTTGTTCACTCCTTTTGTTTGAGAAAAAATACTGGGGATATTCTGCTGTGATATTTACAGTATTCATTTAGGAAGGCTACTAGAATCATATCAGAACAACATATTATGACCAACTTTAAGATCATAAAGTTATATAACCCATTAAAAATGCACACTATGCATAAAACACTTTACTGGCCTGATAGCTGTTGGATCAGAAAACTTTTCAATAGTACTTCCAGAAAGCAATTGCTTATGCCTGTAATCCTTGTATTTGTATATACTGGAAATCCTTGTATTTCCACCCCATCAGAATTTGGTTAGAAAAGCACCATCTGCACAAAAGACATCTTTACTTTAAAAATCCAGGAGGGTGGAAGAGTGGGGTGGAGGGATTGATGGTTTTTTTGACAGATAGAAAAATAGGTTGGGAATATTTTGCTTTTTTTTTTTTTTTTTTTTGGACACAATCCTTTCCTGTTTCCTCCTTGTTAATTCATAGAAGCCATCAAATGCATTGCACTTCGAAACTCTGTTACACTCTGGTGGCCTCTGCATGCTATGTCTCCTTATTGCACTACAGCATGAGTTAATTTATATGTTAGCATGATGAAATTCATTCATCAGCACATAGAGGCAGAGTACTTCCTTTGGATTTTGGTATTCCTCAAATTTTCTTTCTATCTGGGCATGCATGTTAAAGTGCTTAGAATTCACTATCCTGCATGCAGTAACTTAGCTTTTTTAATAAGTTAACAAAGAGTTTGAGGATGACTATTTCCTGCTTGGCTAGAAGAGGCCATACTAATATTGAAACTGATTCCCACTATGATCATTAAAAGTCACAGACAATAATTCTACACAAATCTGAAAAAAAAAACCCTCCAAAACAACAACAAAAACACATGCACACAAAAACAAAACAAAAAAAACAAAACAAAAAACAAAACAGAAAAAAAAAAAAAAAAAGGAAAAAAAAAAACCCACAACCCCACCCCCACCTTGCTTTATTGTATATATTGCGTTTGGAACAGATAAGAAGATGGCATTAAAAAAAGCAACATTGTAAGAAGATGTCATTAAGCCTGCCCCATGGCAAGGTAGTGCTGTCAGCATGTTTGTCCAAACTGCCCACCTCTGTAGCAGATGCAAAATGATATCTGTGAAATCTAACCCTTGGTATTAGCAGTGGGTACTTGGGCTATCACCAGTACAAAATTAGTCTGGGCCAGAAGTGGATCAGTGGTACAGATTTGAATTACTTGCCTGATAGATTGGTGTTTCTTTTACTTCAGCTGCAGAACAATAGACGTGATCAGATATCTGATCCCACATAAAGCATTCTAGCACAAAGTTCACCAGGCAAAACAGCTTAAATGCATTTGGGCCCATAAGTAAATTCCTATCAGACTCCTATTTTATAGCATGTGGCTGCAGGACTTTCATCCTGATACAAAGAACCATTAAATTAGGATTACTTTAAATTGCTGCTTCAGCCTGTACCTGTAAAACCAGATGAGAAAAACACCAGCTGAGCCATTACCCTTCAAGTTGAACTTTAGATTACTTTTGATCTTTGTTATTGCTAATTCAGTAATGCTTTAATCTGGTTTGTCAATGTCCAGTCTGTAGACTGCTTTGCATCTCGGATATTGTTTTTCTGACATCTTGGAAACTTCTTTTACAATGTCAGCAGATGGAGAAAAAAGATATCTTCCTCTGAAATATCCATGCTGCCTTCATTTGGGTTGCTTCTGCATCCTAAATCTTAAGTCTTCCTTAACTTGAAGCACAATTTAATTAGTATTTGAAAATCCAACATAACCACAACTATGCCCAAGACCTGTATGATTTTCCTTAGATATTGTGATTAGTCACATCTGAGACTTGAAAATTAATTTGTTTGTGTAACACTCATTCCAGACCCTTAACCCAAAGACAATTCTGCTCTAATTGCTCATCATTTTGCACAGATACCAGCAGATGTTTTAGGAAGAAACACAGGTTCTCACAAGACACTAAGCTGTGATTAATAGGTCTTACAACCCTTGTTAGTTGCCCAGGTTTGTTATGCTTTTCTATAATCAGGTGTTTTCCATCCCTTGGCTGCAAGAACCTGGTGCCACAAATTGGGGAATAGGAAGGTTCAATTACAAACAGCTGCTTGCCCTGAGCAAAAATACAGCCTGGGTTTATATGGGCTCTGGAGCTCAGCCTGGATGTGCTCAGAAGTACAACTCCTTAGAGCTCAGAAGAGAGTCAGGGAAAGAAGTGGAGGGGAGAAAAGAATTTCTCTTGGGCAGTATTGTCCAAGGGGTGGTTTGGGTGTGACTAGGAAAGAAACACAGTGAAGACAGTGCTGTGATGCCCTGAGTGCTGCTCACCACTCCCCAAGAGTCAGTTTCCCCTCCTCTTCCCTCAAACTTGTGAAGACACTTCTTAAAGGCTCCCATTGTATTTGCCCTTTGAAACATGTTCTCCAGAGGTGTTAGGACTAGCATCTTGCATTACCAAGGAGAGACACAGCAGTGGAATTGTGCCCATTCTTAAACAGCCTGTCCCTCCCACTGCCATTAGAAGAAAAGGAAGGTGAGAGTATGGTAGTATGGTTCTGCCAAGAACAATGATGGCTAAAGCAAATGGTTAAGCACATTTCTGAAAGTGTACAGTATCATTGCCCCACAAAGAATCCTAGGCACATCCTATTTTAAAATAATTTTTTAGACCTTTTCATTATTCAATTCCCTCCACGATACTTCTCTTTGCTGCTGAATTTGTATATGATAATAATGTGCTCTATGTGACTCTTACCAGCTCCTAGTTTTCACATTACTGTAGCACTCTCAGAATAAAAAACAAATATAGAAAAGAGGCAAGCTGAGGATTAGAGCTTCCTGAAAAGTAACTCCACAACACATCTAGTTATGAAATAATGTAAATCGATAATTATAGAATTGGTGGACAGAAAAGTTTTTGAGGTTTTTTTTCACTAGACAGTAGGGTTTGTGAGAACAGCTGGCTAAACAAGGGTGAAAGTCATTGAAGGCTCACAAAGTTTGCCTCAAAATATTGAAAATCAGTTGCTGGAACAAGCATTTGACCTGCTCTAGAAAACAGTGCTTCAGAGAAGTGCATGTACCTGGGAAGGGATCCTCTCTCCCTAAAAGTATAAAAGAGAGCAGGAACTCCAATGACAGCAGCAAAGAAGACTTAGGATGCAGGAGAAATGGAAGACCAAACATAAAGGTCAGAGGAACAATCAAATATATAATAAAACAGTTCAGTAAGCTAGTATAATAGATTTATAGATAAACATAGGCAGCTGAGCTGAAACAAAATACTTGATTATGAGTCTTTTTTTTATACATAAGTCACCTGAAGTATGCAGAGGACCAATTCAGGAAAACCAGAAGTATTTCTTGGTAAACTGCTCGTATAATCTCTTGCATTGTCCACCACAAAATGTAGCATGTGGCAAAAGTTCACATGGGTTCACAAAGGGCTTCTATCACATCATGATAGAGAAAACTCAGCTGATGGATAATAACTACAAAAATACCATCTTTTTCTCTCAAAGTCCCTTGGTCACATGTCACCAAGTGCCAGGAGCAGTCTTTAGGAGAAGAATCATTATTTGACAGCACATATATAAGTTCATCTTCCCTGCATGCCCACTACTAAGGCTAGAGACAAGGGCTGAAGATACTTTTTATCTGATCCAGGAATGTGCCCACATGAGGGCTGGCTCATACAGAAGCAACTGAAGGTAGCACTTAAGATCTGAGGAAGGATCAAGAGAACCTGCTCTACAGTCAACTGGAGGCTGCCTTTGACTGAACTAAGGCTGCCCTTAGCAAAACAGCCATGTAAGTACTGAATTTGCTTCCTACCAGCCCACCCGAGGAAGTGATGCCTCCAGGGTGTGCAATAGCTGTCGAATCCTCATGTGCCTTCCCCTGCTCCAGCTTCCCACTAGGAGGGTTTGCTGCGGGTGTGGGTGCTGCCAGAGCAGAGCTGAGTCCATCAGGGCTCTGAAGTTGCTCAAGAATAGTGTCTGGCTTCATTCATTCAGACTCAAAACCGGGTCATAATTGGCAGGGATGGAGCTTTTGAGGTGTCCTCTAAAATGAGCTTTAAACAGAGCATGGATGCTACTCCCTTTCAACTCAGAAATGGTTATATGAGAAGTTGTGTGTAAATAGATATCTCTGGGCATTTTTGTTCAGCAGTGTGGGACATATTGTGAAGGGTTCCCCTAGGTAAAATGCAGGTTTTCCTTACACTATTGGCATCTGGGGAACAGAAAGGGGCTCTGGTGAGAGCCAGGTGATTTCTTCTTGCTGAAAGCTACAGTGCAGCTGGAGGGGGAGCTGTGATGGGGTGGGCAGGCCGGGGGGGCTGCCGAGTGTCTCCCAAGCAGGGAAAGAATAGAAAGAGTAAATCACACAATTTTTAGGGTTGGAAGGGATCTCTGGAGATCTTCCAGCCCAACCACCTGCCATGGCACACTCACCTAGATCAGGATACACAAGAACGTGTCCAGTTGAATTTTGAATGTCTATAGACACAGAGACTCCACAAACCTCTCAGGGCAGCCTTTTTCACCCTCAGTGTAAAGAAATTCTTCGTGTTGAGGCGGAACTTGTGTTTTAGTTTATGGCCACTGCTCCTCATCCTGTCTCTGGGCACCACTGAAAGGTCTGACACCATCCTCTTGACAGCTGCCTTTGAGGCACATCAATTCACGTGCATTGCTGAGACCAGTTGCTGGTGCCCAGGCTGGTTCCACCCCGCCCTGGAGGATCCTGCCGCCCAGAGCAGGCGTAGCAGGGTGCTGGGCTCTGTGCTGCCCCAGGGGGGGCTCACCCGGGCAGCTGACAAACAAGAACCCCATTCTGCTGATTTCTAGTCTCCGGTTCTGACAAGTCTAAATGCCGGAGTCAGTCGGGTCAGGGAGGCCGGCTGGCACAAAGCCCGGGCTGTGCCCGGCCCAGAGCTGGAGCAGGCCGGGCCGGCGAGGCTGAGGGCGGCGGGCAGGGCGGGCTCCGTCCCCTGCCCCGGGCCGGCCCTACACGGCGTGCTGGGTTTTCCCTTGGCTGGGGTTCCCTTGTTGTATGGCGGCACCCTGGCCTCGTCTCCTGTGAAACCGCTGTACAACAGCTCTGAGCTCAGGCCGGGTGCTCCAAATGGCAGCAGGGCTGGCACCGGCCCCCGCCCGTCCCCGCCAAGGGTCCCGGGTTGTGGACGTGAGGGTTTCCCCCTCCGGCAGTGCCCCTCAGGCGGGAGCCGCCGGGCCGCCGCCGCCCCGGGAGCTCTGGGTTTCCCAAACTGTCCCACTCGTGTTACTCGCCAGGCATCTCCGTGGAGTGGACATCCATCCTCGTCGAGGTCACCTCGGCAGAGGCAGGACGCGCCGGGGGTGCTGGCTCGCTCCATCTCGTCGGAGTTCTCACCTGAGGCTCTGTGAATAAGTGAGAAATGCCACGTCCCTCCCATCGCAATGGCTGCGAATTGCGGCTGAATGAGCGCACGGGTTTTGTGGTTAGCCCGTGTTGAGAAAGAGCGGCTGATAGAGCTGACATAGGGCCACGCGTGGTTAATGGTTAACGGAGGAGTGAGTGCAGGGCGAGCACAGCACCGGTGGAGCCCCGGTAGTTGCTGGAAAAGCCTTCGAAATTTCTTGAGATAAAAATTCCCTAGCCGCTCCTGGTGACCTCTTCTTCGCAGGGCGACTGTGAACTGTAAGGGACTAAAACTAATACCTGTTTCCAAGATACCGAAAAAGGAGTGAAATCCCCAGAGAGGTAAGGATAAATTCGGTAATGTCTGAAAGTGAACCTCTGCACTTTCACCAAATAATACAATGCAACAAATCCACATAATTTGTTAGATGTTAAACTAGTCATGTTTAGAAGTGCAGCATAATATGCTAAATGTAAATATTTTAATTGACATGTGCTTAAATCAGTTTTGGTGAAGGAGTCAGGAGTTCATGAAGTATTTTGAAATCAAAGCTTTGCAATTCACAACATTTTAAGAGAAACTCTTCTTAACTGCTGCTAAAAAATTGAGTTCAGGGCACTGCTGCTTTCTTAAGGGAAGCAGTCTGGAGGGATGGCAGTACTAAATGATGGTGTACTGGGCAGTCTTGAAGCTGGATCCCAGCTGACAAAGTAACTTTATTAATCTTTTCAAATTTGGTCAGAAAAAAAGTTCTTATTTGTTTGAAAATTTTGTTCTCCTAGTTATTGAGCTTGGTTTCATTGTAAACCTGTGCCATGAGATGTATCCTCTTACAGAGATCCTGTTTATGGCTCAGGGACTGGAGTGATCCTCATATGTTGACACTACAGTTTTATGTGGGGCTAAATGTGAAACAGCAAAAATTGCTACAGCATTACTGGGATTCAAAGAGTAAGAAGATGCTGAAATTGGAAAGGTGAAATAGAATGACAATCACTGTTTACATTACAGAAATTTACTGCTTATATCAATGGTAAAAGGGAAAAAGAAGATACTCTAGTAAAAGTTGAATGAAAGACAGATTTGCTGTATACTTGTGATACATGCTGAAAGGTTTCCTTGGGTGATGCCTCAAGGAAGAGCATTGTGGAATTCTGGTATACAAAACGTGCATCCCTCACCAGCAACACAAAGTGAGGAAACTGGAATTTCTTGCTAAAATTGCTAAAGGTTGTTTAAAGTTGTAAGAGAGCTTCTTCTTTGATTGGTCAATTGATACACATCAATGGGAAATTTCTGTGTTGCTTTAGTGTGTGTTTCTTACTCTGTTCTTTCAATTATGCTGTGTCCAGTTCTGGGCCCTAAATTTAGGAAGAACGCTGAGGTGCTCGAATGTGTCCAGAGGAGGCAGCAAGGCTGGTGAGGGGCTTGAAACTCAAACCCTGTGAGGAATGACTGAGGGAGCTGGGACTGTTCAGCCTGGAGAAAAGGAGACTCAGGGGTGATTTTATCACTCTCTACAACTTCCCGAAAGGTGGTTGTAGTCAGGTGAGGGTTGATCTCTTTCACCAGGCAGCAACTGACAGAATGAGAGGACACAAGTCATAAGCTGTGCTGGGGAAAGCAGGGAAAAAATTCTTCACTGAAAGAGCGATTGAGCAATGGAATTGTCTGCTCAGTGAGGTGCTGGAGTCACCATCCCTTGATGTGTTAAAAAATGACTGGACTTGGCACTCAGTGCCATGGTTTAGTTGATGAGGTGTTAAGTTAGGTCATAGGTTGAACTTGATGATCTCAAAGTTTTTTTCCAACCTAGTTTGTTGTGATTCTGTGAAGAACTGTTCGCCTTATTCTTCTGAGGCATGTAAAAAGTATGTTTTTTCAATCACAGATAATATATTGTGTAATCATAAAAATGCATGTTAAACAGTATTTCATTATTGCTAAGTGAAAAAAAAAGTTCAACTTAGACAGCAAACTCAATTTACTTTCAGCATATCCTGGTCCCAATCCTGTTACTAATCTCAACTCTGCATGTCCACAATCCTTCAGTGTTCTTGTGATGTGTGTCTCCCCATTAAGCCAGTTCATGCTGATTATATTTTTTTCTCCTAGCAATGATATCTTTCCTGTAGAAAATTTTGGAATGAAACAACTGTTTTGTTGTACTTTTTTTCACCTTTCTTGATCCTGTGTGGATTGTATTGCTATTCAAAACCAAATGAATAAACAGGAGAAGAAATATTATAGTAAATAGTCATTTCTTGGAAAATAAAATGAGATTTTAGTTTTGGGCTCTTTGTATGCTTAAAAGGTTGCTCTGACAGTTTACTATTAAATAATACTGTGTCATTCCCCCTTTTCCCCTCCACTCTCCATTTGTTTAGAAAAGAACATTTGGTTTTGAAATTCAGGGCAAATTTGCTAAGGTTTGTGAAGGTGTAAATAGAAATCAGTTTTATCTTTCCTGGTTGTATGTTTTCAGAGGAATTGGGTAGTTTACTTGAAGTCAAATGTAGTTTAATGTTACTATTCTTGTATTATGTCAGACATACTGCTTTATTCCTGAATTTATTTTTTACAGCTTCAGAGGCAGAGAGATTCTGTCCCTAAGAAATTGATGACTGATGCAAGGATTAATGGCAGCACGTTTTTGGGTTTTTTTTCCCCATTTATTCTCCCTCAGTGAAGTGCTATGCTGTGAGTCTCAGTGTAGGAACATGGGATGACTTCAAGGCAAAGATGTGACTCCAGCACTGTGTCACCTATCAAAACAGCCTCATAGAGGATGTATCTCCCCATCTGTTAGGTACAGCCTGTCTTTGCAAGACTGGATATGAAGCAGAGAGGTTAGGAAGGTTTTGAAGTGTTCTGAACAAAGATAAGGTGGAAAGGTTTCAATCACTGAATGGAGTATAAGGAGGGAGGACATGGGACTCATCTGATCTTAACACTGGAGGCAATTGAAGCCATAGTAACAGCAACTGTGCATTCCAGTTAAAGCTGGAATATGTATAACCCTAAGTCAGGGTTATTATTAGCATTTCAGAGTTTCAAGCCAGTCATGCCAAACTTGGGTTTGTGACATTCCTTATGCTTCTGAATTCTTTTTTTTTTTTCTTTTTTTTTTTTTTATGCACCAAGTACCATCTACTGTCTGATTGCTAGGGCAACGTCAAGCACTGGTGTCAGCAATACTGGCATATAATTCAGAGTTCACTTTACAGGGAAGGGAATAATCACTTCCTGCTCGGTAGACAGGATATAAGCAGCAGACTAAAATTGGTGGAAAAAGAGGTCCTAGAAAAAAAAATGCACTGGAGTGTACTGTTTAGGGAGGCTATAAATTCATGATCAGAGAAATGCTGCTGCAAAGTCACTTATAACACCTCCCTGTGTTGTGGCCTCACTTGCACTCAGTTATGCTGTTGACAAACTGTTTCATTTAAATGAATAAACCTCACAGTTTTTAGATTTTCTTTTTTCTGACACATGACAATGCAGGTACAGTTAACGTGACATAACAAGAGGGAAGCATCATTACTGTGACTAGTCATGCAAAAAAGCGAGATGGGAAATTATGGCTATACTACATATGGCGCTTTTAAAAACAATCTGAGCTCAGAGAAGTAGAACAGATCCAGCTAATCGTAGAACCAGCTCTATGAATTTCAAGGCAAATATACATTTCCAGACACATGGAGCAAGCTGAAGACTGCTGAAATGCCAGCATGCTGGGAGAATGGCTGGCAGACACCTTTTCATCTTGGACAATACCCTAAAGGAAATGGCCTTTCAGTGTGGCAGATATTGTCCCTTTCTGTGCTGCTTCTTTAAAGGGAGGGAGAGAGAATGAATGCAAAGGATTTCAGAGGAGGTGTCATTTCTTTAACGGCATCCTGTGGGTGCATTATCTTGCAGAGACCTTTTTCTTTGTCTCTCAGTCTGATTAGCACATGTCTTTGTGCAGTTTTAAAATGCTTGGACAGTTTTCCCTGAAGAAATACATGTGCCTTCCAGCAGTTTTAAATTGCTCTTGATATGTTTGATATCCTTATACATCTGCAAACCCATCAAAATCTTGCTGAGTTCTTGACTGTAATTCTTCCTGTGGTAATTATATTTTCCACAGTTTTAACCACACATGATATGAAAAAGTGTGTCCTTCTGTCTGTTTTTAATGTGCTGTCTTTAATTTCCCAGAATTGTACCTCTTGGGCTTTTAGAATTTGAAAAACAGAAAGAAGTTCTTAGTCTTCTCCCTGTACTCCTTCATTCACTTATCCTTTCCTTGGTTTCTGTCATGTTGTTCTGTTTTCAAAGCTAATCAGGCCCATTCATTTGAATCTTCCCCAGAGGACAGCATAAGTGCCTTTGAAGAAAAATCTTCTCTTGTGCTCCAAGAGGGCACTGAAGACTTTTTGAAAGTGAAAATCTGAGAGAATATTGAATGTTCAAGAAATGTTCCAACAATTGATCAAAAGTCACTAGAATATTTTTCCTGTAATTCTCCCAATTATTCTTAGTGGATCCAAACTTCTTGCTATTCCTGATCATGCTGCTTATCAAACAGAGGTTTTCATCCAACAGTGCTACCAACATTGGTTAGACTAAGTTTGACCCTTAAGACTTCTTAACTCTCTCTGTATCCTGCATTACTTCAGATTATTTGTACTGAGCTTCCTGCAGCTCTGTACTGACTATTCAAGATGTGACATTCCTAGCTCTTCTCCCCAGTTCCTATGGCTGCATCTTTAATAGGAAAAAAAGAAGAGGGGGGAGGGGGATAACAGGGTGGCAGAATGATACCCTTTCACTGCAAGTTTCTGTATTTCACAAATATAAAGACCCCCAGGTGTTGCAGCTTTCATATATTTTAGGCTGCTGAAGTAGAGGACTCTGAGACCTCCAGCTGTGGTTGAGATGGGACATAGAAAGAATGGACCAGAAAGAATACTCACTCTGGTGATGGATAGTGAGAGGTCTGAGATGGGAGATGTATTCTAATAAAAGACAAATATCTAAGAGAATTTGTAGGAGAGAAAGAGGAATGTTGTGTGTATCATTCTTATGAGGACAGGCTGAGGGAGCTGGGCCTATTTAGTCTTCAGAGAAGACAAGTGAGAGGGGACCTCATTAAGGTGTATAAATATCTGAAAGGAGAGTGTCAAGAGGAGAGATCCAGGTTCTTCCCAGTGGCACCCAGCAACAGGACAAGAGGTAATGGGCAGAAACTGATGCACAGGAAGTTCCACCTGAACCTGAAGAAGAACTTTCTTGTGCAGGTGACCACACACTGGAGCAGAGTGCCCAGAGAAGTTGTGGAGTCTCCCTCACTGGAGATATTCACAGACCATCTGGACATAGTCCTGTGACATTAGCTCTGCAATGACCCTGCTTGAGCAGGGAGGTTGGACCAGATTACCCACTCTGGTCCCTTCAACCTGACCAATTCTGTGATTCTGTGGTCTGTTGCCCAGGATTATTGACACATACTGAAAATTTTCCATAAGATGATTATATTTTCTGCCCAAGTATAAAAGACACTCAGAACAAACAAAAGAATTCGTTTCTGGAAAAAAAGATATTATAGCTAAAGAGTATCTTTTTGAAGCATTTCTCATGAAAGGTAGAAACTTTATGTGTCTTCATATTAAATATTAAAAGTTTAATAATTAAAAGCAACTTAGTGATATCTCAGTCTATGAGGAAAATTCCTTCATATCAATAAGTTTCCTAAATAATGTGTAAATGAAATTTATAACACAATGTAGAATCAGAGGAAATACTTGATTGTGAGAACTGGAAAACCTCTGCATGACTGCTTAACACTTATTATTAAGGATAATGATAAACTGGCAAAGTCAAACTGCATAACAAATGTAGATAGAAAACTATAATTGCTGAGAAATAGAAGTCCTGAGATCAAATACGTTTTTTGGTATTCATTCACCTTAATTAACCAATTCAATTAATTAATTCAAACGAACTTATTAAGCAATAGAAAGCATTTGTGAAGCTTTGTAAACAGTAACAGCATAAGCCTAGCTTTGAGGAATGTGCAGGCTCAAACAAAAAGCATTTTGCACCCCAACTAGAGCACCAGTACAGGCATCCCCAGGCAGTCCCCAGCCAGCAGCAGGATCCTGGCCTGAGCCAGCAGGAAAAACCAGCAACCTCTGACTGGATGCACATGTTACACATACAGCCGTGATTTTCTTTCTTGAATTTTTTTTTTTTTTTTTTTTTTTTTTTTATTTAAATCTTTTTTTTTTGCTTATGGCATATTCTTCTTTTCTTCAGTATTCTTTTCCTTCCAAGGAAATTTATATTTAATGTAGGCATCTGTCCCTAGAACCCTCCTTTTTATCATCATACTAGAATTTATTTAATTATTTAGCCATATGTTCCTTGTTTGTTGAGGCTAACGACATACAGCCTTGACTCAGGTGGGCATAGAAGTAAATGCTTATGTATGTTAAGCTTCTCTTACAAGATCTTTTCAGACTCTCAGCAGTCCTTCATCTGCTGGTTGCTAACATGACAGGTGCCTCACACGCTCTCTCTCCTGTTTTCTGCTGCCTTGCACATGCCAGGACTTTTTTTCTTGGCACTGCTCACAGAGGCGATGACTTGTCTCCTCGTTTGCCTGCCCTGCCAGCTCTTAAATGGGCCCATATTGTGCCATTCTCCTCGGGTACCTGGGGACCAGGTACAAAGGTGTTGATTCCTGAGCAAGTTTTGCAGGACCACATCCTGAAGCCTGCCACACCTGCCAGGATGGGGCCTATTGTTGTGCTAGGCTGCTGAAAATGATTTTTCTTATAATGGAAAGTTTAAATTCAAACGGTAAAACCCAGAGCCTTGCAAATGTGTTTTGTGCTAATGAAAGATAAGGCACAAAAAATAGAATACATTATTATGATTGTATGTAAGTGTGAGGATTCTCTGTAGCTTCATCAGCAGCTCAGCTAGTTATAAGGCTGATCTCAAGGATATCTGCCCACGGCACACAACTGTTGTGTGAATTCATGCCCGGGGTTGTTCTTACACCTACCTCTGCCTCCTCCTTTTCAAAGTTATTGATACATATTTCTATTGTACATTCCTAATTAGTATGTTCCTGCATTTGGGTGATTTCCATTCTAGCTCTGTCCAAATATCTGAGATGCAAACATATTTTTTGTCTGTTTAATTTTTCTTTTTCTAAAAAAAAAGAATTTTTTTTACCATTGCAGTAATTTGTTACCATGTTGACTGCTGTTCTGTTCAGCCCAGTAATTACTTAATTGCATACTAGTCCTTAAATGACTTTAAGATTGAGTGGTGAACTACTCATTTGCTACTACTGTGGCTTTCTCACATATTTCCTTTCAAGGTTAAAAAGAAAATAAGATGAAAAATGTCAGTCTTCTTTGCTACGGCTTTTGCTTTATTCTGAAGGTTCCCTTGGACAATTTTTTGTTTTAAATTTTCAAGAGCAGATTTCTTATGCTTTTGAATATATATTTCTTAAAAATACATTGTTCCCTTTTGAAGCAACAATTTTTAGTGTAATACCTCTTTATGAATAATCATTTTAAAAGCACATGCATTTCGTCAAAATTTTGTAGGTGACAGAAAGGAGTAAGATATTAAAGATGGTATAGGGGAGCCAGTGTTATTAATACTGCAAAATAAAAAAAATATTAATACAGAACAGTAAGTGTGGTGTGTTAGTGCCTTCTTTCTCACCTGTTCGTATTTATCCAGCTCTTGATAGTGGCTGATAAAAAAAACACTTTTTGGTTACCGTTCTATTTAGAAAATAATCCCTAATTTGAATGTTTCATTAATTTTGAAGCTTCAAATTGTCTTGATGTTATGCAGGTTCTTTGGTGGACCTATAGGCTTGTTTATGCTGTTTTACTAGGAAAGGCATATTGGCACATCTTTAGTTTGTCTTCCTTGTTTTGAGGGTCAAGTTCCATCACAAGAACGAGGCTGTGGAGGCCATTTGCTGCCAATTGCTTTCAAGTATTTATTTTTAGTGTACGCATGTCTGGTACACAGATTACAAAACAAAGTTGTGCAAAGGTGTTTGTTTTACTGAAGTTTTGAATGTTATTCCATCATGTTGTTACAGCATAATTACAATACAAAGATTATCACTTCTAGTACACCTGACCTTGCTGCCAGATTCTGATTTGTCATCTTTTTGTAGTTTCTACTGCTCAGCGCAATTCCATGTGAGAAGTGAATCCAGTGCTTGTTTTCAGGAGAGGATTAGGGTTTTTTTGGAAAAAAATACAGTTTCTACAGACAACTGGTAGTTACTTTAGCAACAGATGCCTCTGATAAGTAGTGGAGATGTTTTGAAATTGCTAAGATGATGAATCAAAATTTATTGTATCCGAAGCAGTCTGAAACATTCTTTTGCTCAAGAAAAGTTAAACGAAACAGGAAGGAAAACAGAACAGACATAGACATGTTGTACCATAGAAGTACCATTCACTTATTTGAAAAACAGTAGGAGAGTTATCTTTTCAACCAAACAGAAAATGTTATGAACATGAATGGCTTATTCAATAGATGTTTAACAGGACAAACATAAAGAGAAATATGAAATAGGTAATGCTAGATGATGCAGTGTAACTGAGCTATGAGTACAGGAAGTTATGTCCCCTGCTGTAATCTGGACATCATCCCCTTCTTCACTGCACAGTGCCTCTACACTCCCATTTCGATCCCAGGCACAATATTCAGCCCATTTTTCACATAAGAAAAAAATTTATTTTACATGCCTGATACGGATGTGAACAGCTTCACCGTAAGAAAACCCACAGCTCCACCTATCTCTATTTCAAATTCAACAGGCAGAACTATATAAAATGTTCTGAGTCTTAACACAGATTCTGGATCCCTTATTCCCCAGTCTTCTTCCACATGCTAGTTGAGGATGCTTCTAGTCACCTGGTCATCACAGTTTTACAGCTTGTCTTCCTGGATAGCAGCAGCCAGCAGTGCTGAAAGCTGCCAAGCTGAAGAGAACTGTATTGTCTTGAGCCAGGCTTTGTGTGGCAGTCTACTATTCTAGCATTGGTAGAAATCAACTTTTCTTTGTAAGTACCCATTGAATATAGTGTAACGCTATTTTTCATGGGATTGTTTTTCAGTGAATGGGAAGTAAGGAGATAATGTAATTAATCCTTTGTTTAGCATAGCTTTGAGTTATTTCCTGTATCTTAGCCATGTTGCAGGATTGGAATGTGGTTGATATGTATTATACTCACAGCTGAAGAATCTCGAGTCAGGCTTTTTTTCTTTTTTTTACATATAGTAAATTAATTTTCACAATTATTCTTGAAGACTAGTCACATAAAATGTAGACGTGGGTTGTATGAGTTCATTATTGTGTAAGATAAAGTAAATAAATGATAATTTTGATGAAAGATTAGTGTGATTTTACATGCTGAGCGTAGATATTAAGAAAGAAAATTAGCAACCAGTGTAAAATGTTAACTGCTTTTAAATCATTCACAACTCGGAGAATGTAGATGCATAGATGTCTTCTTACTTTTTGCTCCAATGGGCAACAGTAATAGGTTTAGACTGGTGTGTGGTTGAAAGAGAGAAAACTGAAAATATCCCCAAGAATTCAACAGAAGCTATGGGCAGGTAAGTTATCTTGATTCCTTATATTTTGCAGTGTATGTAACATAAAATGTGGTAGTGATTCTCCTTCCTTAAGCATAATTTAACATCATTCTGTGTTCTCTGAGCTGAGAAAACAGTGGAAAATGACATTTCTTAAATGACATTTTCTGACAAAAGTTAGCCTGGTGATAGAGGTGGAAGAGATGTCTCTTAAGACTACACAGAACAAGATCGCTAAATAAGAGAGTGGTTTTTTAAGAGTTGGCAGGAAGGAAGAAAACAGAAATCTCAAAATTTCCAAAACTTTCCTAAACTGCCTTTCAGAGAACTGTGCAGAATATCAGACTCCTGTGAAAACAGTTTGCTTCTAGAATGGCACCATCTGACCTCAGCACAGAGAGGTTCAAAATTTGTGCCTCTGACCAGCGACAAACTCTGCCAGAGTTTTGACAGAGGGTGCTGTCACTTTAAACCTGGCCTAGATTTAGGCTTTTTGGATTCAAAATCTAGCTGGAGCCAAATGTGGTAGCACAGAAAAATAAGCTGGAAGAGAACAACCCTTTCTAGCAAAATATTTTATGGAAAATTCCTCTCAGAACTTACCCAGCATTTCACAGCATATGGCAAAGACTTGCATCTGTACTTGAAAGCAGGAGCTTGAACTAAGGCCTCTGAGTCCAAATGTAGTGAATACACTGGATTGTCCTGCTTATTTAACTGCCTTCTCTGCCAGTAAATCCTGGCTAAATGAGAGCCTGTCTCTTCTAATGATAATGTGGAAGCTGTGATTATCTGAGGTGTGGAAGTGAACAAGATCATAAGGAGAACAGATGGCAAGCAATTCTGAGTGGGGAGATGGCTGGCTGCACTGTGGTGAAGCTACCTGCAGCAGCTTAAGCTGTTATCTTTCCTGGCTCAGTGTTTTCCCTCCTAGCTGGAGATGACTGCCTTTCTTGTGGAGCTGGCAGGATGAAGCATGTGAACACTTGGTGGCTCTGTCACCTAATGTCACAGGGACAGGCGGATTCTTTTAGGGGTCCTTGGTAAAATGAGAATTTGCCACACGGCTTGAGATACAATTAGACCTTTTTTACTACAATTAAACACTTAACTTTCCCCATAGTTTATTGTTATCTACAGTTTTTACGATTTAGTGTAGTTTATTGTTGCACAGTATGTATGAATTGTACTTTCAGCTAAGCAAGATTTCTAGTAATGATTGTAGCTTTCTTACTATCTAGAGTCTTTAATTACCTACACTTTTAGTCAATTGGACCCTCTGCAGATCGTGTCAAATTCTTAGCAATCAGTGCATGATAAAATAATCATAATCTGGACTCGGACTTTTCCCAGGAGAACATGATTCACTCAGTCTTCAGAGGAAGAAGACAGCAGTGGCTGTGTCCCAGACCACTGGAGGATCATGGCTTTTGCTGTCCAGCATCAGGCCTTGCAGCTGTTTGATTTTATAGGTAGTATTTAATGTACTTTTACATTTCTGTGTTCCATAACAGGTGCCACCACATCTGGTAGCAATCTTGCATGGGCAAATAGTTTTTTCACAATCCTGACAGGGTATCTGGCTGTTCTGTAATGGGGTTCATCACATCTTGGTGACAACCACAGTGTTGAAAAGGGGAAAAGAGAGGGAGGTGATATGTGACCAGCACACTTACATATTATGACTGTTTGTCTTAGGAAATGGCATTGGTTATGTTAACCATATTAGCAGCAGTCAGGAGCAGGGTCACATGGCTCAGTGGAAAGACTCATCTTAGTGTAAATGCATCTTCCTGCACTCAGACAGGTGGGCTGTGCACATGTATCACATATATCAGCTCTGAGACAAAGACAACAACCCCGAGCAGAAGGGAGCAAATATTACCTTATTGCTTCAGCTGTGAGTGTGTGTCCATGACCAGGGAGACCCTGTGTGTGTGGAAGATCTGGTACCCACTCAGTTCTCCAGAGCTCTTGTTTTGGGATATGTGCATATGGCTTGAACCTGGCTGGATGCCAGTACCCACCAAAGCCTCTCTGTTGCTTCTCTCTGCAGCTGGACAGGGGAGAGAAAATGTAACCAAGGGTTCCTGGGTTGAGATAAGGACTGGGAAAGATCACTCATCAAATGTCATCATTGGCAAAACAGGCTTGAATTTGGGATATTAATTGAATTTATTACTAACAAAATCAGAGCAGGATAATGAGAAGTAAAATCAATCTTTAAAACACCTTTGCCCCTCCCTTCCTTCCTTCCCAGACTCTACCTCCTCCTTCCCCAGTCGTGATGGGAGACAGGGAATAGGGATTTATGGTCAGTTCATCACAGGTTGTTTCTACCTGTTGCTCAGGAAGAGGAGTCTTTCCTCTGCTCCAGCATGGGGTCCCTCCCACAGGACACAGTCCTCCATTAACTTCTCCAATGTGCTCTATTAAGCATAAAGTCTCCTGAAGCTTTGCATTGGTCTTTTCTGGAAAGATGTGTGTGTTAGCACAGACTGAAGGGCAGCCAAAGATACCTTTGCAAAAAAGCTGACAGGGAGGTACAGCAAGAAACACTGGTGTGATGCCTTGCCATAGTACTTGCTGTAATCTCAAATAGTTATACAGCACCAGCATGCTCTTTATGAAGAGACTCTAGCGATGTTCTCATCCTTTCAAGAATGACTCAAGTCTTACAGTGGTGGCAAATGGTCTTCCAAGCTTATTACAAGTGCATGGCCCTTGTGACAAGGCATTAATCACAGTCAGTGGCAAAATACCTTCTTCACCAAGCATTGTGTGTTCTTTGATATCTTTGTAGACAGTGATCCAAACAAATCACTTGCTGAAGAACAAGCACTGCATTGTGTTCCTTCTGTATCTCAGACCATCTTTGTTCCTCATGCCTCACCTGGATCTGTCTTTTCACCCTTACAGGGGCAATTCCATTCATAAATTAACTGCTTTAACTTGCTTTTCTAACATGAGATCTTCACAGCACATTTAAGGCCTCATAGCAGTTCATCTGCCAGCCACAGCTTCTGTGAAGCTCACAATCGTCAATGCTTGAGAACACTCTCTCTGTGAGCCATACATGGCTGGACCAGTGCCCTGGCAGTGCCTACGCCCCTAGGTAAGCACATCTCAGCTCAGAGCAGAAGCTATTCCTATCTCTGTATTGCAAGAGTCTGCCTACTGTGATTGCAGCCTGCTCTCACTGTCTCTGTGACTCTTCACAGCCTGTCAGTTTTTCTATTGACACTTTTTCAGTTCATCACAACCTCTCTTTTCTGTAGGCTTGCATCCATAAGAGTAATATGCTCAAGCTGCCTCCAACCAGCAAATGGTACATTAACTCCTCTGAAACTGTGTGTGTGAGTCTGTGTCCATGTTCACTTCGTTAGCAGTTCCTTTTTTTTCCTTCTTTGGTTTACCTTCACATGTTCACACAACCAGCAATACGAACTGAAGAAGGAAAACCAGTCACACATAAAATATTTATGAAAAAAGAGGATAGTTACTTTCCCAGTTTGTCAGCTCTGTCTCAGATTCATCTCCTGGCTAATCTGTTGCAAATTCTACTTATGTTCTGCAGGAGACTTAGGCTTTATCCTTATACGTTGAGAATAATCCATCTATTCGTGTCGGAAGGCTTTATTTAATTCTTACTTTCTCCCAAAGGAAATACACCTTTTGTTTTAATTAGAAAATTGTTAGTTGCACATTTTATTTAAAACACTCTATTCTTTCTTGTCTCATCTTTGTGCTTATGCAGATTTGGACCTTGTTTACAGAACATAAAAGGATTTTTCATTCCATTCTCATTTGTTCGTGTTTCTTTTACCTTCTCGTAGATCATTTCCTGTAACTAGTATTTTTACATTAATGGAAGAATATACTAGGTGAAAAGGAAAGACAAAGATGGGGTTCTACCACTGTGTTCTTTTTGAAGGAGCAGCTGAAAGGAAAACTGGAAAAAATGCCTGCAGGCTCCAAATAGCATCCTTAAGCTACAGACACAGAGTAAACCAAATACAACAAAGCTATGGGTTTTTTGATGCATAGGCAACAGTGACTGTTCCTTTGACACCAGATGTGAAAAACAGGCACAAACATTGTGCTAGATCCCTGATTAATTGCTTCAAATTATTTTCTCAATGTCTAAGATGGTGAGTATATCTGAGTCCATTTAAAGGCCTTTATGTTACAGCTCAGAACAGGATTTTTCAAATAATGTTAGGCTCAATGAACTACAGACCTACACCACAAAGCTAGCATGAGAAGGCTATTCAGGTAAGGGAAAAGCAGAGTTGGGAGTAGAGCCATCTAATCATAACTGGACTAAAAGCCTGAGGAAACTGCATTTTCATTTCTAACCTGCATGGCACAATCGTGGAAGAGGCAAAAGCTGTTAGAAAGTGGGTACAAACTGTTTAATCCCCTCTGCTTTGGTCCATGTCTTTGCATAAGGGCTGACAATGGACTGCAGTGACTGACAACACATTGTCAGCTTCATTTTCTGGTGCTGTGCTGGAGCCTCCTGCTCAAACACAGCCTCTCTCCCACCTTGTCTGCAAACCAAAGGGTTCAGTAATGGTAATAAATTGGTGCTGTTACTGCATGGGCACAGCATCGTTTATGTATCATCATCATGGTTGACTTCAATGTGCAAAAACATATTGAAGCTTGTTTCTTGTTAGCTGTGAATAACAGATCTGTTGGGTACTTACCAACAAGCCCCAGCCTTTAAACTTTTTGGGATCGTCTGTTATTTCTCACACACTTGTATCCTGGATTTTGTAACAGTTTGGCACTAAAGAGGGGATCTCTGGTGTTTCAGCAGTAAACGAAATTGTTCTCTGTGAAAGAGAGAGCAGTCTGAAGGGTCTGGAAGAAATTCACTGGGCCACATCAAGTCTGACTTAGCCAACAGCTATGATAGCAGATTTAATGATCTTCCTTTTGTCCACCACAGAAAGATTCTGTTAAACAAAGATTTGTTTATTGGCAACACTTATGATGAGAATTATGAAACTAATATGAGCAAGAAGAATTTTTAAATTGTAGAAGGCACATGGAACGTGCTTTTTTTTTTTTTTTAGAAGGGCATTTAATTCCCCCTTTCCAGCTTACCTGTTGTACCTTCAGAATTTATTTCCTTTTTCTTCCTGAGAAATTACAAAAAGAAATATCGAAGTGGAAAATGTGGCTATTGCTTCTTCACGGCAGGCTTTACAGGTATAAGAGAAAAATAAAAACACATCAGGTGACTTTGCAGTTGTATTTCAACACTAATTAAACCAGCATTTTAATGCTCCAATCTTAATTTTAGTTTCCATTTTAAATTTCCATTGAAAGTTATTTACCTTTTGCAAGCCATTTGGATGAAACATTGAAGTAAGATTAAGTTATCTTTAAGTTACTAGAGACAACTTCAATTTTTGCATCTCTTATGCCCTCACAACAAATTTTGAATTTTCAGTCTTTACAGTCAAATTCAGGAAGAAAGAAATAACAGGAAAAGTGTCCAAAACGCTTGTTTTCCGATGGGGTCCCAATATGCCCAGTTTGTAACCCTGTGCACTCAGAAGTTCAGGTGGAAAACTTACTTTGGGATTTCTTGATGCTTTTCAAGGTTTAAGAACTAATCATTACAGTAGGCAACTCAGGCACTGGAAATGCAAGTCAGATCATAGAATGACATCTGGCATAACAAGTGCAGTGACACCAGAAAGCTCACCTGGGGAATTTAGGTCCTGTTTTTATTTTGAATAGGCTCTTCTGGAACTGGAGCAGAGTTTTCATTGGTCTTGTAACATTAGAAGAGCAAACACAGCCATGACAGTTTTAAAAGGCTGTGACTTCTTCCTCCTTCACAAAAAAGGTTGGCTGTAATAATACTGCACTGGACTGGACATTGGTCTGAGAGCAATGACCATCCCAAATCTGCCACACTACCTGGCTATAAGCTGTTCAGGACTAGGAAATGCTGATAGTATTTTTTTTTAGATTAACTTGACTGAAATAAAAATGACAAGAAGCCACCTGGATTCATTTAGGGAAGAGGACTCCACATAAAACTAGAATTGGAAAACAAATCTTAAACACTTAGAATTGCTTTTAAGTGTACATATGATTAAAGAGAGAAACTGGAAAAAGTTGGGTAAAGCTTATCTGGGGATGTTAATTCCACAGCTGTGTTCCTGCTCAGAGCTTGCAGTCATTTGAGTGGTACTTCAACCGTATCCGTGTTTCTTTCCTGGCAATAACATTTCACAGAAGTGGATCAAAGCACTCGCTTTTACTGCGGCAGCCTCAGCAGAAATGTCCCGGAGTGTGCAGCACAGACGGGGAGCATGTGATCCGACACTCGCTGCTGGTGAATTTGTGAATGGAGCCCCTGGACGAAAACACAGGCACTGCAGAGCTAACCTAGGCTAGGGCCGTTCTCGGTCGGGTCCCGCTGCTTTTCGGGGAGCTGCCTTTGCGAAGGGTGTTCCGGAGGATCTGCGGGAGGAGGGGGAGATGCTGCTGTGCACGTTCAGTGCAAAGCCCGTGGCTGTGATAGGCTGAAGGGACATGGGTACTCTGCCTATATATGCTGGCAACTGCATCCTCTCTGCTTTATAGCTGTCACTGAGGAGCAAAGAAAGGCAGCGAGAAGGGCAGGGAGAAGCAAAATCCTTATCAGCTCGCTGTAAGTAACATTCTTTGTCCTTAAAGTTTTATGGTTATTCAATTCAAGAGGGTGCATTTGGATAAATGCAACAATTGGTTATAGAGAGTGGGAGCTCAGCTAATAAACAGCCAGCTTGTGTTATTTTAGGGATGATAATAATAATAAAAAGAAGCATGTATTTTTAATCTAAGTTTACACAATGTAGTGTACACCTATTGTGTTGTGTTTGCTTATTTTTACATCTGATATATGTCAGCTGTAACTGTTCATACATTTATGTAGAATCCCGTGTATACAAAAGTTTGTATCCTGTCTTTCCAAGTATAGCAGAGCTTGTAATAACCAAGCAGAACTTGAGAAATTCTCTGCCAAATATTCTGAATAATAAAATTTCAAGATAAATTAAATGCATGACTTTTAGGGTGAAGTTTTCCTCAGAAATAACCCTTTCCCATCACTGTAGTAATACCTCAGCAGGGAGCATTATGAAGTTGCAGACTCTTTACCAGTGATAGAAAATGAATACAGCCAGCAACTTCTGGAAAATGTATTTCTTTAAATGAAATATAGGGATTGTAACATATACTCCTAATTCTTGACTTGTGCAAAGATAGAAGTACAGAGTAGATCCAGTTCCTTTTTACTCATGCTGAAAGTAAATTCATCTTTGGGCTTTTTTTCTGGCAATATCCTATTGCCAGCAGGGGAGGTTCAGCTTAACAGTGGCAACAGATGTAAAAACCTTCGTTTGGGATCAGTAGCAGGAAGTTCTCGTGGCTTCAGTGGTGTCAATGAAGCACCATGAGCCTTTAAATTACATTTTGTTCTGCAACAATCATTTGGCAGAATAGAAAATGCACTTGACTAATGCACTGGAAAGATACACATTTGTTGCTATTTTTGAGCAAGTACAGCTATAGTTTTAGGTGTTGTTAATGTGTCTATGCATTCTTCCTGTCTGCATTTATAAACAGGAGCTGATAAAAGATTTTGTTAGCTGTTGTTTATTTCAATTAGATGAACTGGAGAAGAGGCAGAGATAAAATTATAATGCATCAAATATACCTCTCATTTGTTCTGCTTTTTCTCTTTTCCCTCTTTTTTCTGCCTTTTCATCTTGTTTCTCTTTTTCTTTCTCATAGCAAATTTCCTGGTAGCATTTAGATATATTTTACATTCAAATTTAGTAAATATGAAAAAACCCACCCAGATTCTAAAATCATAGACAATACCTTTTTAACAGAAATAATGAATAAGCTGAATGTTATCAACATAATACTATACCTATAAATATCTTTAATAATTACTTGTGCATAAATTACTCATTTGCATGGTTCAGTTTCAGATAAAGTAGAAAATTGCTTGCAAATGAACACATGCAATCTAAAGATTAACAACAGTTTTCTGTAACTTCAGTAAAAAAAATGTGTCTGTATTCTAATTTCTGAGGTAGGAGGAGTAGTTTAAAAAAAGCAACAAAGGATATGTCAACTTTAGATTGTGTAGAGTACTTGTCCTCTGACAAATTGCAGCGAAATCAAAGACCAAGGAGTTTATTTATGAATTAGTAAAAAAAGATACACTGATATAATTTGAGGTTTGAGATTATTTTTCTTGGTTTTACCTGCAGTTTAGAGCAGAACTCAATCTTTTCCAGTAAAGTAGGTTTTCATCTGAAGTATGCAGTAGTGACAATAGCCATTGATTCATGCTGGGAACAAAAATGCTCGGGCAGAATGTATGCTTGGTAAAATTGTATTTTATCAGTCAGAGTGAGGCTGTCAGTGAATTTGCATACAGACTGCTGACAGTGTGGTAGAGGTTGAAAATTAGACAGGGCATCTCCTGAAAACCTGTGCTCTCCTCACTTGGGGCTCAGTTTGCAGATACTGAATACGCTGAAACTCATCCTGGGCGGTGTAGGATCTCTGAAACTGTGGAGACTTTCTCACTCTTTAGGTGCCTTCAAGAAGACAGACTACTATTAAATACTTTAGAGAGAGACTTAGTTTCTCTGAAATTTCCATTTAGTTTTGGAAACTTGGCTTGCATTATTTTGCAGTTTAAGTTCCTTTGAGTTAAGTGGATATTTTGAATGCAGGCAGACTGTAACACTCATCCCTTCAGAAAATACAAATTCACTCAAACAGTGTTTTAATTTTAAATCCTAAACCCTGAGTTGTCTGAAGTATTTTGTTTCTTAGAAAATCTCAATATTTTTAAAATATAATGGCATAGAGGGAAAGTCTCTCCCTATGCATGGTGTTGTTGCACTGTACCTGAGTTTTATGTGCATGCCGGAGGTAGAGATATTGGTATTACTGGAAGATAAGTGAAGTAATTTGCATTTTGATAGTACTCAGTAGTGAGCATTACAATTGTCTGCTGGAGATGGCTTCTATAGCAAGTAGTACTTTCAAGCAAATGGAGTGAGATCTATAGCAAACAGTTCAGGAAGAGAATAAAAATAAAAGTGTTAAATAAAAGGATTAAAGTGTAAGCGGGTCTTGTCACTCACAGAGGAACAGATATAAATCAGGAGGTGAAAAGGATGACCACTGTGCTCCTGCAAGGAGTGTGCCTTCACAGTTCCCCTGTGAGATACATATATTACTAGGTATAGGTATGGAATTTTCAGGGAAGAACTTTTAGGAAGGAAAATGCATGAATGGAAAAAAAGTAGATATTTAATTTCTTGATACTGTTTTTGGAGGAAAGAAGAATCAAATACTTTGCTTCAGGTTGAAGCAGCTTGACATACTTCACTGCATCAAACTGAATTGTAAGAGTATTAGAAGTTAAGTAAATACTAGTTCATATCATTTTATAACACTGCAACCATTGTGGTACATTTGGGATGAAAGGCTCAACCTTTGATTCTTAATGTTTAAGCTTCCTGGTTCAGTTACTTTGTCCATGCAAAACAGTGGGTTTCCCCTGTCATTTAGTTCTTTACCTGAATTTTGGTATTGCAGCGGTGATTTATGACAGAAGCAGTGCAGCCAAAACAATGCTAGGATGAGCCAGTGAACCTGCCATTATTGGGAAGAAGTAAAGTTAGCTAATAACAAACAAGATCTTAGTGATTATACAAAATGTATATCTTGTCAAATTGAGTTCCGCAGCAATAGAAAAGAGATAGATACACAGAATGTGTATCTGATATTTAGATATAATATTTATTTGCTTATCCTGATATCCAAGAACTTTGTCCAAACTTCTAATAGTAAAAATAACAATAGATTATATCAGCATACTGTGTAGCAACAAGATGATGTAAATGTTACTTGTACAACAAATTTCAGGTTAAAAAAAATTAAGTGGTGGTAAAATGATCACAAGCTACAAAACATACAATGTATGTTCTGGTAATGTGAT
Source organism: Oenanthe melanoleuca (assembly GCF_029582105.1). Classification (NCBI taxonomy): domain Eukaryota; kingdom Metazoa; phylum Chordata; class Aves; order Passeriformes; family Muscicapidae; genus Oenanthe; species Oenanthe melanoleuca. Next base: position 68,101,775 of record NC_079335.1, read on the forward strand.
AAAGCAAATTCTTTTTTTTTTTTTTTTTTTTCTGATAAAGTAATTTTTTTTCTGTGTGTTTGTGAGCTGTTGTGAGCTTACACACAATGTGATTTGATTTATGCCATTTGATTTGTATTTTAGGAAAAGACCACGTGATCCACAGAAGTTGTTTATGTTAAGTGGTCCCTTTTATTTGGTTACTACAAAGTGAAGCTAGAGAGAATATAGTGATGCTCTTACCTGTCTTTATGCTATACTTGGGGTTCAGTGGAACCACAGATGTAGAATGAGATACTCAGCTGAGCCGATCCATGTGTAAAGGTCTGTAGGAATAACTGTAGCGCAGTGGTGAGCAACAGCAGTGCTGGAAGCACCAATTCTCATGTTCTGAGTCATTTCACTCTCAGGCATCTCCCACTAATTTGTCAGTTGTGTCTTAAATTCTTTTTTTCACAGCTTTCTTCTCTGAAACCAGAGGAAAAAATAACAGTTCACCTCATGCAAGTTCTTTAGGGCATGCTATACCAATGAATCCATGAATGAAGTAGCATAAAAGAAATAATAGTAGCATGAGTTAAGGGTTAAGTCAGAGATACATTGAAAAATAAATGCAACAGTACAATATTTAGATTTCTTCTGACAAAAATATCTAAACCAAAGAACAGAGCCTTGGTGTGTAAGTAGATTGCTGCCACAGAAATGCATATTGATCTCTGTAGTTCATGCTGATTTCTTTAGAAGGTATATTAAAATTTTGAACAACAAACAAAGATGTGTTAAATGAAAATGCACATAAGATTTAGGGGTATGGAAGAAATTGAATCATCCTGATTTTGAAGCAGTGGGAACAAAACTACTTGCTTAAACACAACTTTTTAAAAGGGAGGTGACACACAAAGCCACACACTGCACATTCTAAGGACTGTAATGACCACTGGTGATGTATTTCCAGCAACTCAGTAGAGAGAAAAGTCCTAATATCCCATAATGAGAGGTATACACAGAGCCAAATAAACACTTACAAAATGATTAAAGAGAATACTAAAACTCTAGTAAAATTTCAACAAGAGCAGTCATCTCTGAAGATCTAGAAGTCTCTACTGTGCAGATCCCTGCTCTCCCAAGTATTTAGTGACCTACAGCAGCCCTCTGCCTTCTTAAATAGCAGCAGCAGCTGTGCCACACAAATCCAGATCCTTTGTTTGAAGCAGCAGAGACATCTTAAACAGTGCTTATTAATGATGTATTTATTTTTTGATGTTACAGTACTGATTCAAATGTAATGAGGCCCAGGAGGTTCTCTTTTCTCAAAATGATGTCTTCAGTTAGAAATCCTTATCACAAATACTTGATATCTGAAAAATTGTCTCCTAATTATCTCATATTCACATTGTGCTGAATATAATTGTTTCCTTACAAGTGAAGATCAACAGGTGTGTGAGCTAAGCACAGTAGTTCTTGAGACCAACAGTGAGTGTCCTTTCTTCACTTGCCAATCTTCTGACTGGATTCCAAGGAACTGTATCCCCCAGTCTGAGTGTATAAAGACTCTGGGACAATTTTAGGTACTCAGTGGATAAAAAGTTTCAGCCATATATTCAGTGAGTACTCAAAATGCACAGCTACACAGAGTTATAAAATTGGGTGGGCCAGGGTGGTGGGAGCAGGCACCGTAATACCATGAATTTATGTTTGCAGAGCACTTTGCAGGCAAACTCCAGCTCATCTCAGCTGAGCCATGTATCACCTTGTGTGATTGTGTATCACACAATCTGCCTATCTCAAAGAACACCTGCAGCTGCAGCCCCACATCTTGGAAATATGGACAGCCCCAGACAGAGCTTCCTCACATTCTCCTGCAAAACACAGTACAGATCAACTTGAAGTGAATTCTTTTTGAAACCTCACTAAGAAACAAAGTTTTGTAGATGACACAGCATATGCATTTGCAGTGAAAAAGTAAAGAGGCTACATCTTGAGGTAAGACAGGAGTCAAGAAGCAGATAACATGACAGGCCAGCACAGTAGATCACTGTGATAACTGTGATTATTACAGCTTGTTATTACAGATTATAACAGAGACATACAGCAGGCTATTTTCTTAACACTTCTTCTCTATAGGGCAGGAGGGAACTGATTATGTGTCACTTAATAGTGCTATATCCTTGTGTCAGTCAGCAGCTGTAGGAAATAAATCTGTAATTTTTGAATCTTCATCAGTGTGTTTCTGCTGTTCTGTGCTAAACTTATTGCCTCTCTGTATTAATCTGATCATATCATGACCACATGAGTCTTCCTATAAATGGTAAATTTTTCTTCCAGAAATGACTATTTTTTTCTCTCTTTTTTTAAGGTGTTTTTCTGAGAATAAGCCCTAAGCTGTGATAGCCATGGATGCTGCAGAATTCCGCAGGAGAGGGAAGGAGATGGTGGACTATGTTGCAGATTACCTGGAGAAGATAGAGAAACGACAGGTATTCCCAGATGTGGAGCCAGGATACCTACGGCCCCTCATCGCAGACTGTGCGCCCCAGGATCCTGAGAGCTTTGAGGATGTCTTTAAAGACATTGAGAAGATCATTATGCCAGGGGTAAGAAAAATGGAACTGTAGTGCAATGTTCAATACTGCATTTAGGTTTTCAAACACCTTAAAGAAAGTGTGGGTTTACCAACATAAGTACCCACACTGATTAACTTTTAGAGGGCAGGAGTCAGCTTTACATGTTGAATATGATATAACTAATGTTTTCCATTCTTCTGAGAAGGAATCAAATCATTCTTTTGCTTCATGCATGGTTTACTTTTTGAGATAATTCCCTTTCCTCCCTTGGACTGGTTAAAGCAAAACTTCATAACTTTCAGTTTCATGTGATACTTTTACTACTTTCATAGCACAGTAAATATTTTACAAAATAATATTTTTATTAGTCTGCTGTGCCCAAAGTGTTTCTTCAAGCTGATCTTTAAATGTTAAAATTCTCTTAGGAGACTTCTTTTTATTAGAGATTTAGCTAGAAAGGATTCTCCCCAATACTTGTTCTGTTGACTTACTCTCCTAAATGTCAACTGTTTCTCGTAGCTTTTAAGGCAGATGGCCACTGCCTAAATATTAGTCTTTGAATAGATGAGTGTTGGACAGACAATGCAGAACACAGCATCTGGCATTTGTTCAGACCTGAAATTTTCTTGTTTTTCCACTCATGGTACACCTCTTTTATTTTAAATATGTGCTTGCCTCCTAAGGCATTTAAGTAGCTTGAAGAGGACTGAATTATTCGTAAAAGTTAATGAGGAGTCTCTCCTTTGGATCTCTGCAAAAAACACTTCAGATTTCTTCTCTAGATGCAGCTAAGTGGTATGATTGTGATGGGAATGGACATCACAATCAAATGGCTTAGATCAGTGTACTATAATACCAATTCCTTTTCATTGACCAATGTTAATGTTTGATATTCAATATGATTTTATCTTGTTTTCCTTGGAGCCAGCCCTGGTGTACTTTGACAGGCAAAAGCTCCACTGAAGTCACTTGAAACCTCTGCACTCTTTTCAAAGGTTTGTGGATGAAGTCTTAAATCCAAGAGAATTAAATCAATGCAGATTAGATAAGAGAATTATGTCCAACACATGCAAATACTTTAATTGCTGCTCATAGATATAATTGCCTTTTCTTTTTCATTGGAGGAAAATAGTAATGTCTGTAGAGTGGAAAACACTTTGAACACTTGAGAACTTTCAATAAAATAATAATGGATTAAAAAACAAGAGATGAATCACTTGAGAATAGAAAGTGAGACACTGAATTCCAATTATGTCATCAACATGTCATGTTCTCTCTTAACTAAATTGACTTTTTCTTGATATTTATGTGCCCTGCAAACAAATTTACTTTTACAAAGTGATACATTCTGAAGTAAAATTGTTCTATCCTAAATTTTTCCATTGGTATGAAATGTTAGTGAGACTAAGAGCACAATATAAATCCTAGTTCTTACAGTAATTCTGATTTCACCCACATTGCTTATACTGAGTTCTGAAGACTCATGTCTGAACCTGTGCAGAACCACAAGGTCATGTATAGTAGAGACCGGCTGGTATCTCAAGATCATTTAGTCCATTGCCTCTGCTCAAAGCTGAGTTAGAACAGGTTGTTCAGGACTATGTCCAGCTGAATATGTCCAAGGACAAACTCTGCTGTCTTGTTCCAAAGTTGGATCACCCTCATGGTAAAATAGCTTTTTCTTCTGTTTAGGTGGAATTTTCTCTATTTCAGTTTGTCCACCTTTCTTGTTGTCTTGTCACTGGATACTTCGGGGAAGAGTCTGGCTTCATCTTCTTTACACTTTCCCGTGAGGTGTTTATACACATTAACAGGGTACCCCCTGAGCTTCCTGCAGGCTGAACAGCTTTTCAGATGCTTGTCACATGACAGATGCAGCAATTAATCATCTCTATGGTATTTTGCTGGAATCACTTCAATATGGCCATGTCTTTGTTCCTTGTACAGGAAAACCCAGAACTGGATGTGGCATTCCAGGTGTGGCCTTACCAGTGCTGTGTAGAAGGGAAAGATCAACTCTTTGACCTTCTGCCAGCAGTTTTGTTACCGTGGCCCAGAATGCTCTTGGGTCACAGTGTTTGTTGCCAGGGCACATTTCTGGCTCATGTTCAGCTTGGCCACCAGGATCCCCAGGTCCATTTCTTCCAAGCAGCTTGCTAGCCAGTCAGTCATTTCTCTGTACTGGGGCAGGGGGTTATTCCTTACCTGGTACAGGCTTTTGCATTTCTTTGGAAAACTTCATGGGATTCCTGTTGGCCCATTTCTGCAGGCAGTTAAGGTCCCTTTGAATTGCTATGACCATACAGTGTATCAAACACTCCCTTCCCCTTGCTGAGGATGCTATCCTATGGGACTCTATCCCATCATCCAGGTATTTAATGAAGATCTTAAACAGTACTGGCCTTTCCCCTTCATTCTCCATCTGACCTAGCCTTGAACACTTCCAGGGATGGAGAACTCACAACCTTCCTGGGAAGTTGTTCCAGTGCCTCACCACACTCACAGTGAAGATTTTTGTTTCAGGTATATAATCTAAACCTACTCTCATTTTAACATCATTCCTGTGTGTTCTATCATTACATGCCCTTGCAGAAAGTCTCTCTCCCTCTTTCTTGTACATTCCCTTTAGATACTGGAAGGCCAGTTAGATCACTCCAAAGCCTTTTCTTTTTCAGGCTGTACAATCCCAATTCTCTCAGCCTTTCCTCACAGGTGAGGTGCTCTGTTCCTCTCATTACCTTGATATTCTTCCTCTTTCCAATAGGCCAGTGTCCTCCCTTGTACTGGGGGTTCTAGAGCTGAACACAGTAGTCCAGGTGGGGTCTCACCAGAGTGAAGCAGAGGGGCAGAATCCCCTCCTTTCCCCTGCTGCCCTTGCTTTGGATGCAGCCCAGGGCACTGCCTTCAGCAGATCTTTCCTGTTGGTAAATGTGCAGTCCTGCACCATGTCCCACATTGTCATCAGTTCTTCCACAATTTCCCATGTTAGGTAATTAGCAATGCCTTCCAGAACCCTCCTGGACTGATTATGTCCTGCTGTTTTGTCTTTCTAGCAGATGTGAAGACTATGACCTGTGAACATGAGGTTTCTTCCACCTGTCTGAATGCTGCACTCATGTGCTTCTTCTGATCAGGTGGTCTGTAGCAGACACACACCCCCATATGTTGCCTATTTTGATACCTTCACCAGTCCTGACTTGCAAGTTCTTGACTGGCTCATTGTCCATTTTTAGGCAGAGGCCAGTGCAGTCCTGCTGTTCTCTTGCATAAAGGGCAACTCCTCTGCCTCACCTTCCTGGTCTGACCTTGCTAAAGAGCCTGTCCTCATCTGCTGCATCACTTCAGATGTGAGCAATCCCACAGCATCTCTGTGATCCCAGTGAAATCACAGTCCTGTACCTGCACACAGCATTCTGTTTCCTCTTGTTTGTTCTCTGTGTGTTGTGCCACGGCTTATAGGTGCTTCGGAGAGGCACCTATTTGTCTTGATTTCCCAGAAAAGGTGGGAGAGCTCCTCTGTCCTGCCCCTGCCCTAATGATGCCCTCTCAGCACTTCCTAATTTATGTGGATACTCTGCAGAATGGTCTGCATTAGCCTTAGCTTCTTTTTGAGTTCTCTCATGACCACATAACCCTTCACCCTTTGCTTGCCAGCTTGGTCCATCTCATTCCCTGATCGTTCCTTGTTTAAGGTTCTCCTTACATCTAGTGTACTATAGCACTTTCCCAGTGTTTAACCAGGGAATATCTTATATCCATTTTATAAATGAAGAACTTCAGAAAGGGCTTTTTCAGAAAGAATGAGTAATATGACATATCATAAACCCTTGCTTTGCCTGTAAGCTATTGGTGGCCCATAAGTGATTCTTGTTTCATTCATGCTGACATCTTTACTATTAGTTGTGTTCAGATATTTTCTAATGATTAAAAGTGTGAAAATGGTGTTCCTTCAGAAGAGCAGGGGTGAATGAATTGTGTGAAGCAGTAATAATGCAGCATCTATTGCTGTCTTCACTCTGTAGGAGAAGAGCGTTCATGAGTAGTGAAACTTATTTATGGTAAGGTAGACCTTCAAAGGGCAGTCCACCAAATGATAATGACAATAATGGTGCTAGGTTTCTGATTCTAACACAGAGGGAATAACTGCAGAACTCTGATCTCCACATCAGGCAGACAACATGGAAAGGCTCTGCATGTAACAGGATCCGTCAGAGTTGCCTTTCTCTCTCAGATTTGTTTTGCTGTCCTTTTTTAGAACCAAAAATGATCGAGTAACTGTAACTGAAATAGCAGTACTCAATATGTTAATTTTCCTCACATTGGATCCATTAATCCATGAACTTTCAGCTGAAGTACCTCTCCTTAGTTCGTGCTAGACTATTGCTTAGACTAAGCAAGCCAGAGAAAGACATCCTTAGAAGAAATCTTGGAAATATCATGTCTCTGAGAAGCACTAGAGTGGTAATTAGAGTGAACCCAAGATATTTGTATATCATTATTTATCAGCAGAGGGCTAAAAAAAACAGGCATCAATTATGTCAGGCTCTTTGCAATATCTTACTGAGTGTATCTGTTCCAACATGGTGGAAAAAGAGAATTTTACAGCTGCTTCAAGGGACAGGGGGAGGCAGGAGGAAGAAGCGCAGCTGCTCTTGCCCCAGGGCTTTTAGCTTTTTTTGCTTTGTGTAAGTGGTGCAACTGGAATTTGCTGTGTTTCATCAAGCAAATGGCTCCCAGCAAGCAGTCAGTTTAACTTGATTAACCCAAGATGAATGTCACAAGTCTTACAGATCACAGAGGATTAGAGCTGGGGAGATGAACAGTGGCAGCTCTGGCTCATTATGGACATCAGTGAAAGTCTGTGCATGTGGATCCTATCGGGGACCACTGTTTCTTGAATATTTTATTGTTTTCCTGTGAAGGACTACATCCCATCCAGGTTTTGGTTTTTTTTTCCTGATTTGTGAAGGAAGGCATTTGCCACAAGCGCTCTAAAACTTTGTTACAGCAAAGAAAGATATCCTGACCAAATATGAGATACAGCTGGAAAGGTTCACAGTGGCTTGTCTTTGAATAACTGATTTGACATGTTTCAATTGAGTGACCAGTAAAAATGGAATCATGAACATAGTAGGTATAGGGCTAGTTTAGACAGTGGAAAATTGTAATGGATAGGTGATATTTTCATATGAAAGATGGGAACATTTGAAATTGTTACGCTGCAGCAGGGAAAGTGATACCTGATTCACTCTGTCAAGAGTTAAGACAGTTTCCCCTTAGCATGGACAACATCCCTTAAAGAAGAGCTGGTTGTTGGCATGAGCAAAGTTAGGAAAGGAAAAAAAAGGGTTATTTCCATCATGCAGAACAGTGTGGTAGAGCAATCTCTGAGTTAGCTCCAGGACCAGAAACCTTATCGCAGACTGGGACAGAGGAGTATAACAGCTAAAATTCATCAGAGGTGGGAATGGGGAACAAAACAGCACAGAAGCACTGACCTCAGGCAAGAGAGAATGTATATTCTTACTATCCTCCAGCTGTAACAGAAGAATTCCAGTATTAAAAAGGAAACAAAATTATGTAAGAAAGGGCTAGCCTTCAATAACTCGGCAGCCTCTGGATTTCCAGCCATGAAAAGAAATCTTACATAGATGTGCTTAATTCTTGCTTGCAGCTCTGGAAGCACTTTTTCCAAAAACTTGCCTTTTACCTTGAATGTGAAAGCTGGTTTTGCCAAACATGTCACATATCACATTATTTCCACTGAACACTGCTGTGTGGCTGTGCGCTTCCTGCTTTCAAATTTTATTAGGTTGGAGTTATGGAGTACTATCAAGTATCTCAGAGATCCTTAAAATTACTTGGATGTTACATAAGATAATTCTAAGCATTGCATTGGCAAGACAATTGACTACCAATTATGCAGTTACTATGTTGTCCTCTCATATTAGTTCATACAAAGTGGAATTATGTGTAAATACCAACTTGATAAAGGGAGATGAGAGTTTGATTTTCTACAGAAGGTGTTGTATACTGGGATGGGTTGTTTCATTTTGTGGTGAGGAGCTGTTTGGTCAGATTCAGTGCCTGAGAATTAACATATAACACAAGAGCATGGGCAAGAGAATCCTATGGACCTCTGCTGCACTGAAGACACTCTTCCTCTGTAAATTGCATGACAAAGATGGAAAAACAAAATGCCAGAGAGTCTCTGACAGTAGAGACTCAATGATGTCCTGCACAAAAGCTCAGGCTGCCATGACCCACACAATTCTTGTCTTCTAGGAATATAAGTGGAAAGCTCTGATTTTGGAGCTGTTGGGGGGTTGGGGTGAGAACTTACTTATTTTTACTTATTTGAGTAAAAGATGGATTAAAAAATAATGAAAAAAAGCAAGTTAAGTTTTTCTAAAAAACAGGATCCTATGTTACAGCCAGCTAGTCAAGAACTGTTGGTTTGTCACAACCTCTAACTTTTTTTGATTTTGTGACTACTTGTTTCTGCTTTCTGTATTAGTTAAAAAGAGCTATTTTCCCTTTAATACAGGTGACTCATTGGCACAGTCCATACTTTTTTGCCTACTTCCCTGCTGCCTCCTCCTTCCCAGCTCTTCTTGCAGATATGTTGTGTGGCGGAATAGGATGTGTGGGCTTCTCTTGGGTGAGTTTACTCTGGTGTGTGGTAATAGTGCTTCACCTTGCCAAGATTTTAAGCATTTTATTCTACAATGAAATTGTTGATTAATAGTGAAGTCACAGGAGTATTTTTGTAGGTAACTTTCCTTGATTAATTAAGGGTTTTCCCTTAGACACCGTGAATGATTCCAGGAATAAAAGGCTATTTCCTCATACAAGTTTTGCTCCTGAAAAATCACCAACATGTAGAATTATTGATAGCAATGCAAACATACTGGTTATCCAGTAATAAGTATGGCTGTAGTTGTTGTTACTTCTCTCTTCATCCGGATGAATGGAAAATTATCTTAAAACCCCAACATTCATATGAGATATACTCTTCTCAAAAGAGGTATTTGATGTTGAAAAAAAATATACAGTATGCAAATCCTAGCTTTTACATTTCATAGTCATGGTTCTATGTAAGGCCTATTTTGAATTTTTTTAATAAGTATTAAAAACTACATGCACAAAATGGTCTTCCCCAACTTGGCTGGTGACATTAGTCATCTAGTCTCTTCCTTTACAGCAAAAGAAAAAGAGAATTATTCTTGCTCTAGTAGATCTGATTTCTCTTCATGGTCTAGCTGGTCTAGTGATTTCTCTTCATGGTCTATTCCCTCTGCTCTGTTTTTCACCACAGGCTGCAAGTCCAGCTTGCACAGAGCTGGAGACTGTCATGCTGGATTGGCTAGGGAAAATGGTTAATTTGCCTGAAGAGTTTTTAGCTGGGAAGGATGGCCAAGGTGGAGGAGTCATTCAGGTAAGAGGGGACATGAAAAAAAGAATATATATTGATTTCATGAAATCATGATTTTATAAAGTCTTTATACTAGGACACAAACAAAGAAAATACTTTTTTTTCTTGCTGCCACATGGGATCCTTTTAAACTTCCAGAAGGTCTGATGGTCTGTGAGAATGTCTGTAGGATCTTTCATGAAAGTAATGCTTTTGTTTTTAGAGCAGCTGATTTCTAAAACACTTCTCAGTGAAGAATTGTTATTAGTTCAAAATTTAGTTATTAGTTTAAAATTTAGGCTTAAAATTCAAATCAGAATTGTGTAGGATGAAGACACTAATTTGCTACTCAGTAAACAGAGCTCATATTTATCAACAATATGCAGTGATGTTTCCTAGCTGAAGTTAGAAGTCTACCTTTTATATGTGCAATTGTTTATTTCAGTCACATTGCACAGAACACTGGAGATAAACTTTGATAAATATAAATAGCAGAATGTTGTAGAAAGGCTATCAATTTTTGCCAAGGATGTTGAAACTACTTAAAGTTTTTCTTATATAACAAAAGGAAATATCAGAATATTATAATAAAAGGACGACCTGCTTGAAATGTGAACCTAAGCAGTTCTGTCAATAGATCATACAATTTTGAGACTACACTGCATATCCAAACTAGAAAAACGTCCCCAACTTTGACATTGACTGCTGAATGAAACTTGCAATGTCTGAACAAATAACCTGAACAATAATGAATATATCATCAATGGGCAATCTTGCATTCATAATGGAGCTATATTGTCAGCCATGGCTTCACTAGCACATAGCCATTCTACAAATACAACTCTGGTAACAGCTATTAATCTATCTAAAATAGATTTCTTCTATGAAGAAGATTGAAATTTAAATAATTGTTCTGTGCTCCTATGATAATCTCTGGAGTATTGTCATTTGAGGGCATTGCTTAATCAATTTTGTCCTAAGACAGGCTTCTAATATACTTCTGATTTAGATGCTAGAACTGGGGGCTTCTTTCTTTGATCTCAGCTGCAAATGCCTATAGTATATCCCAATTAATTCTTCCCAATATCTTCCAAGGCAAGAATGAATTTAACCCAAATGCTTTCATTGTCCTAGATGGACCTGTACCTACACCAGTGTATTTCCAGTGTAGTTCTTTACTCATCTGCTTGCTCTGTTAGTATCTTTATCATTATGATAGCTAGGGAGAGCTTTATGTTCAAGAAATCAAACTTCCCTCATGCATTGTAACAGCATCTGTTTTGTACCAGTTAAAGCAAGCAGTTATGCCTGATTGTTATCAGCAGGAAATATTGCCCCTCCAGGCTGACAGTGCTGGATTGCCCATAATTTTCATCAGAAACTGGTCATTTTCAGAATCGAAGGTGGGCTCTGTGCTCCAGCTTATGATGCAGTCATTTGGGCTGCAGATCATCTTGTCTTGCTCTTGAAACAATAATGATCCAAGCAAGAAAGCGTGAGGCAAAGACAACGTGAGTGTATGAAAGTGCCAGTCATTCTGTTTCTAAATGCCAAGTAATTATTGTGCTATTGGGTAAAACTGAGCCTGTGAAAATTGCCTCTTAATTACATTTGAAAGTCTATGTCAATATGAAGCACTTTGTTGTGTGCACGATGACACTTCAAAATGGCAAAAGATGAAAGAAAATTTCAGTTCAGAGCTCTGGTGGACATGAACATCAGCTCTTGCTGATATTTCCTCCGCCTCTTGAGCCTGCTTGCCATGGCAACCTTTGTTTGCCTGTGGTAAAAGCAAAGGTATCATCATCTTTCACTTAATGCAGAATACAGCATTCAAGAGGAGAAAAAACAGCTTTCAAAAATAAGCAAGAAAGCAACTTTCTTCCTGAAGTTTGTATCCTGCTGATCATTCTAGATAAATTGCTGGAAAGTGTACCTGCTTTGAATTTTAAAGAATTTTCTTGCTCTGCAAAGAAAAAGTATTTTAGGGGTGAGACAAAAATATCTTTGGCCTGGCAAAGAACACTGCTGATTTATCTTACTTGTCAGTTAGCCAAGTAGTTCAAGAACCAAGACGGGTTTTTTTCCGCAAAAATATTTAGCACAAGACTTTGGTGCCAAATGTATAGAAGAGCATTGCAAACCAGGTTCTGCAAGCAGTGTAAAAAGCTTCAGTGTAAAAAAGGTGACTCAGTATAAAATAAGTGATTTATGGAAACTGAGGCAAGGGTAAAAAGTCTGTCTGTATTATGAAATGTCCAAAAGCATTTCCAAGTTGCTGGATTCAGGTACCTTTAGGCTTTGTCCCAGCTGTATATCAGGAGGCAAAATTCACCTGGGCAGCAGGCCCTTTTCTTTTCATCCTTGTTTCTGTGAAATGAAATTCCTACAAGAACTGTTGTATACATTGACTAGCACCAGCATAGATGAAGAGCAAGGATATCTTGATGCACTCCTTAGAAAGCTGAGGCTGTTCTTCAGCCTAAGTCATTTGCCCACCCAGCCAGGTGATCACCAGAATAGTGGGGGCCTAAATTTTCAGATCTCAAATTAATGCCTTGACCTTTGTAATTTCTTGCAGCCATTTCTTTTATATATTAATGCCCATTTTTGTAATATGTGTTTTCCGTACATGTCCTGGAAATACACTAACAGTGTAAATGGTTCTTTTATTTCAGCTATTTTGACTTTTTAGACAGAAAAAGTAGGATTTCTCCATGTTCTGATATTGTGATGAGAGCTCTGTATGGCTACAGACCATATACAGAATAACATTAAATGAGGATATTTCCAAATTATGTTTTCTGTAATTAATAGACTGAATTTCCTTTACCCCTTGCCTCCACGTGGAAGTTCTACCTTTCTTGACCAAAAGGAGTAATTGTATCCTAATTCCATACTGTATCTGTAATGATCTGTAATACTTTGTCTCAGTTGCCATAATACTGTAGGCAGCAGAAGCAGCTATTAAAAATGCACAAAAAAATGCAAAAAAGTGCACAAAATTGTTTCCAGCTTGTGTTTTTGCCCCGGGGTCTACATTCCTCAAATCTTACACAACAAGAAAAGCAGATAAAATATATTCATCCTTGGCAATACATTCAGTAAATGTTCCAGGACTGTCCTTTTCCCTGATTATTCCATTGATAAGGCTGTTGAATTTCAGCTGGATTGCATTCATTCATTGTTGAGATGTTGACATGTATAGAAGAAAGCTTGATCTCATATGAATATCTCAGCTAACTTCAGTGTAGGAGAAAGTCTGAACTCACTGGCATCATTCTCACATATGAAATCTGTCAGATCAGGCTCACCTTCAGGGAAATAAAATCACTTCCCAAATACTTAAACATTTGTTGTTTAGTGAGTATGCACAGGTCTTCAACAAAGGGAGGGGAGACTTTTGGTACAGGACAAAAAATATCACTCCAAAATTATTTTGACATGGGATATTTCTGAGACAAAGATATTAAAATAAGTGACTATTCAGAACACTGCTACGATTCACATGATGTTTGATCAACTTTGAAAGTACCTAAAAACTTTATCCTGCATAGAGAGTGAAATTTATGAGCATGTATTTAAAAACTGCTACTTATAGTTTAAAAAAGTAGTTTAGGGCATGTCTCAGGTGTGTGTTCTAGATGGAAACCACATAAAGAATTTCTGGGAAGTTTACTGATAAATTAAGACAAAATTTCTCCTTTTTTGTCATCACAGAGTATTCAACTCACATTTTAAACTGATGTTCTGTGAGTCAAAGTGCAGTTTAGAAGTAGTGTGTCACTGTTCCTTTAAACTTTGTTGGTGATGAAGAAAACATACCTAAAGAATACTTTGAAGTGCAGTTAGCTATACTGAATCCTAGCAGTTTTGGGGTTTCGGTGTTTTTTTCTCTTTCAGCCAAATAATTTACTTGCCCAAGGTAATTCTAGTAGGAAAGAAGGCCTTATAATTAGGCATGTAACTTGATAGAAGTGAGAGTTGGTATTCAGGTTGTGATGGAACTTAAATGTGCAGAAGTCCAGAGTAAGAGAAATCAACAGTTGCTCTGATGTTGTTATGAGTTAAGAGTAGATTGGTGCCTGGTTTAAGAGCCTTTTCTCATATATTTAAATCTGTGAGTCCAGCTTTCTAGCACTTGGTCACAAGGCTGTTGCCTAAAGTGAACAAGCATAAAGATTTAAGAGAACAGGCAGAGGAATCAGGATGGAGGAGACCAGGATCAAAGAGATTCTTCCCTTGCTGTCAGACATATTTTTAAAAAACATGGCATTGCACACTTTCTCATCTTCATTTTCTGTTAAACTACTTCACAGATTCGTGCAGAATGAATGTCGCTTTTCTTCTTCTGAAATGTTTTCTTTGAAATCTCCCCTCAATTTATCCTACAGGGAAGTGCAAGCGAGGCCACCCTGATTGCACTGCTTGCTGCAAGGACAAAGACTATAAAACAGGTGCAGTCAGAGGAGCCTGAGCTGACAGAAGCAGAGATCATGGGCAGGCTGGTGGCTTATGCTTCTGATCAGGTAAGGACCGCTCATTAACATGGAAACACAACATCTGTGTTTAACAATTTCAGCCATCTGAATAGGCAGGTAAATTTAGTATGAACTCTTTGGATTGGTGACTGTTTGATTTTGGTTGTTTAAATCTCACTGTACATCATAAGTATGCTCCACAGGGATCTTTATTTGGATCAGTGTTGTTTAACTTCTTCATTAGTGACATAGACAAAGGGATTGAGTGAACCCTCAGCAAATTTGGAGATTACACCAAGCTGAGTGGTGCAGTTGACACACATGAGCATGGGATGCCATCCAGAGGGACCTGGACAAACTTGATAATTGCTCTGTGGGAATCTCATGGAGTTTTTAATATGACCAAAATCAAGGTTCTACACCTGGGTCTGAGCACCCCCCAGTACCAACCCAGGCTGGGGGATGAACAGATCAAGAGAGCCTGCCCAAAAGGACCTGGGGGTGCTGGGGGCTGAGAGGCTGGACATGACCCAGATACATACACTTGTAGTCCAGGAAGCCAAACATGTCCTGGGCTGCATCCAAAGCAGTGAGGGCAGCAGGGGAGGGAGGGGATTCTCCCCTCTGCTCTGCTCTGGGGGCCCCAGCACAGGAAGGATGTGAACCTGTTGGTGCGAGTACAGAGGATGGACATCAAGATGATCAGAGGAATGAAGCACCTCTTCTATGAGAAAAGGCTGAGAGAATTAGGATTGTTCAGCCTGGAGAAGAGAAGGCTTTGGAGTGATGTATTTATGACTTACAGCAGCCTATAAGAAAGATGGGGGGGACTTTTTACAAGGGCATGTAGTGGCAGGACAAGGGGGAATGATTTTAAACTGTGAATAGGGTGGTTATATTAAAGAAATTCTTCACTGTGGGGTAGTGTGACACTGGAACAGGTAGTCCATAGAAGCTGTGGATGTCCCACCTCTGGAGGTGTTCAAGGCCAGGATGTGTGGGGTTCTGCCCAGCCTGGTCTAGTGGAAGATGTCCCTGCCCATGACAGTGGGATTTGCACTAGTTGATCTGTAAGGTTCCTTCCAACCCAGGCCATTCTATGATTCTGTGGTAAGTGAACTGGAATGTCATGTGTGTCATCATAATATAAAGGTTAAATATTCAGATGTCAGTATTAAATATCTTTATAAAGAGCTTGTTTGAAGTAAATAAAGATAATTAAATAAGGTATTAATTTCAGTTATGTTTAGTAAGTCTAGGTTTCCTTTTGTTGCACCCAGTCTTTTATGTCCATCTGTGCACACAGTGTTTTCCTCCTAGAAGCACATGTGCAAGCAAACACACATACATCCTCCCCCTATATGCATGCATGGGTACAGATGCATGTACACAGAAAAACCCAATGCATGAACATAAAGCAAATTGGTCGCAGTACTTGAAGAAGCCAAAACAATGTTTAAAAAAAAAAAAAAAGACAACCTTTAAGGTCTATCTGCCTATCCAACTAAGAAATTTTATAAGAAAGCAGAAAACATAATCCTTGATTTCTGACTGTAAGTGGTTTTTAGCAGCCTGAGTTACACTAAATTCTCAGCAGGCCATGACTATGAGAGGCTTTTAATGTTAATGAAAACAAATTCTGCACATATGAGTTCTGCTGTGCTATGTTTCTGACACAGTAATCCTACTGAAGGGCCGTGCTATGTTGTTTCTCTTAATGTGTATGACATTTTCTTATCTACATATCAGTGAGACAGTTTAGTACTTAATGTTTATTTTAAAGTAATATCTAAGGCACAAAGTAAAATGGCCAGGTTTCAACCTCACTTTGATTTACTGCTAAGTGTATGTTAGAAAGCACTGTAGAAGTTAACACTACACATGCGCTGTGCTGGTGGGAAGAGGGCTTACACTTGCACGGTGAGAAGATTCAGGACAAGAAAATATGAGAAAAGATACCTGCTTGCAAGAGGCACAAAGGATATTTATCTTTCTTTTTTGGGGGGGGGCATGGGGGGACCCTAAGGTCAGTATTGCACAGACCACCAGTCCCAGAGCACTGACTGACCCAGTGATGCACAAAACCTTTCACTTGTTTTGACTTTTTTGTCCCATGTAAGAGGCTGACCTGAAATGAGGACTGACAGGCCTTCCTGTCTACTAAAAGTCAGAGGATCTTATGTTTACAGAAGGATTTGCCTTAAGATACTGCTGACCTTTCCAAGCAGATTGTTACCGAGCTCACTGTTCCTTCCGCGTTAAGAACACACCTGTGTGACTCATAGGCAATAATCCATGAAATAAAGTTCAGTGTAAGCCATTCTGAAAACTATTCACTGATGGAGTCCAGCAATGCCAGAATGCATTTGGAAAAGAATCATGCTACAATTTTTGACTCTTAATGAAGCAGTCTGGGGGTTCTGACTGGCCAGCAACCTCACTGTATTATTGTAGTTTGCTTATTTGCAATTCTAATATAAGTTCTAAAATTTTTCCATTGTACACTTGAATGAAGTATATTACTATGCCACACACCTTGCTTTCCACTTAAAAAGTTATATTTCAAGTCTAGGTTTTCAAATTTTCTCAAATTGGTGCCTAATTAGTTACCAAAGCACATTAACAAGAGGCACTACTGAGATACAAATTAATGGTACATCTGTCTTTAAAACATGTCATTCCAGGGATATGTTAAGCTGAAAAGCAAAAACTTCATCTAGTCTAGTTCAATAAAATTGTGGATTGTTACTTTTGGAATTATATGCTAAATTAAAGTAGAATTAATAAGCAGTCTTGTAGGCATTGGCAAGAGTCAGCAAGGAGATTGTGAATGAGAATAGTCATGATATGAAAAGGTGAGGGATTTTCCTCTTTCAAATTAATGATGATTAATGAAACTATAGAAGGTGAAATAGCTTTTCTATTTGTTTATTTTAATCATATTTTAAAATTGATTATTTTGTGGCTAATGTACCTTTCATTGTCAGTGGAGTTTTTATTCCTGTTATTATTCTATTGTACTTCACAAATTTATAAGAATTTCTTAGTGATATCTTTGGTTATATTTACAGAGATGTGATTTATTTTCTAAAACAATAATATTTCAGGGGAATTCAAATGAAGTGAGTTATAAATATAAAAGTATATTGGGAGTGATCCATACTTGCTTAGTAAAGTGAATGAATGGTCAAACCACAATTTAGTCAGTATGTAAACAAAAAAAAATAGTTATGTAAGAAAATATCTGTCTGTACCATACTGTGACATGTATACCTTTAGAGTTCAAAAAAGCTACACACCATAAAAATATGCTAGCAAGTACCTGAATCATTATCAGACAAGATCATTGTCTGCATATTTTTGATTGATCTAGAGCCAAATCCTGAAGCTCGACATCAATCCTACCATGTAAATAAAAGCTCTTACTGAGGTCAATGGAACTCTTGTCTAATGTGATCATGGCAATAGTCTCAAGGATATGTCAGGGTTGCTATTAGTTTATTGTGTGTGTATGTATATGTATATGTATATGTATATGTATATGTATATGTATATGTATATGTATATGTATATGTATATGTATATGTATATGTATGTATGTGTGTGTCCATCTACCTGTAAGAAAGGTGGTGAAGTATGTATCTATTACATACCATAACAATCTCAAGATCTCAAGTTTGCCTTTACTTGGAAGAACTTACTTTTTTAGTTTTTAAATTCAAATGTACTTCTTATATTCCAGTAAAAGATGTTGATCTTAAAACTTGCCCATTTCCTTGCAGGCTCATTCATCTGTGGAAAGGGCTGCACTAATTGGTGCTGTGAAGATTAAAAGTGTTCCTTCAGATGAAACATTTAGTGTTTGTGGTTCAGCCCTGAAGAAAGTTCTGGATGAAGACAAAGCTGCTGGTCTTATACCATTCTTTGTGAGTTCTGGATTTTAACATATCAGTGGATTTAATGCTTCTGATAAGATGCTCTTGACATGAATAGATGATTTCATCCTGAACAGATGCACTGATAGGCAGCTGAGCTAGAATACTAGGAGAGATTCCATGAGTGTTCTTCACATGCCTTTTTGTGCAGGAGGAACAAATAATTGGAGCAGCTGGTTGCACCTCAGCAAAATGATGTTTGGGATCAATTTTGTAGTTGCATGCTACCCTGCAGTGTTACAGTCTCCTGATTCCTAAATTCTGAACTGTTTACCTTCATTTTTCAAGTTCCAACTTACATATAAAACAAGTTTAAAGGTAGTAAATTAAATGATGCTGTCTCAAGCTCAAGTGTCTTCAAGAAACAATAGTTTTCCCTTCATAGTACTTTAGCAAAGAAATGGACCTCCATAATATCCCCCAAATATCATTGAGATCAGGCACTGTAAGTCAGGTACTTCTGAGTATGTCACTAATCTCTAACAAGTAAGCTCTAGGGAATGCAGCGGTGGAAACTTTAGGTGTCACCATTTCTTGTTATCTGTCCATGTTTTTTTTCCCAGAGGTTCCTGCTTCCACAGCAGCACAGCAAAGGCAAATATAGTTATGTCTCAGTAGCTTAAGATCATAATCCCCCAAGTTTTGACATAGAGCATTGTTAGATTAGATAAAATTCTGAAGTTTGGTTCTACCATGATAAGTCCCTGATAAAAAAAATAAAAAATTGCTTATTCATCAGGTTTCCTTCTGACAGTTCAGAATACCATGTTATTACTTCAAGTTAAAACAAGATTTTGCCATTTGGGTTTTTCTCCCATTAAGTAAGTAACTTCTGTTGTGGTTTTGTACAGCACCAGCAAAATTCTTTGCTTATTTCCAAGCATTGTGCTCTACTAAACTTGATACAGACCACAGGCTGTATAGATCTGTTAAGGGGTATAACATGCTACAGGGAATATGTTTTTACTGGTCTCCACTGAAGAAAAGATCCTCACAAAACTGACTTAGAAACTGAGAACTTTAAAATGGGATTTTTTAAGAGATTCAAAAATAAGTCACCTTTTCACAGAAAAGTCATGTCTGGCAATGGTTGTTTCTTTTCTTTCGTGTTGTAACATTTTGAAAAGGGATAATGTGTCTTAAATTTCTATGAACTGTTTTCAGAAGAATTAGAAGATTAGGCTTGCTTATAGTCATGGATTAATGCCAAATGGACAAAGAAGCTTAAATTTCACCAAGCTCTTTTGAAAATATAATCTTTTACTCTTCTTGTTATTAACCTTTAGAGAATGTTTTTAATGCAATATGAGGATGACCAGAATGAGAAGTGGTTTTCATATGTGCAGAACACTGCTAATTTCTAGGGTGCCTAGAACTAGTGAGTCTTTAGGATGACCAAGCACATCCTGTCAACTGCTTTACAATGTAAAAAGATTCTGAGAAAAAAGCATCTCTAGGGATTCCAAAAGAACTATTTTTTCTGTGGGATGCACCTATTGAAGTAAAGAACATGCCACAAGGCATGTTTTATTTCTCTGTGTTATGATCCCAGTTCATAATATTTTCCACAGAATCCTGTTTCTCTATCTCACTGGTAATTTTAAATAATTACAAATACAGCAGGATATCACATCTTCATGCAATAACTATAAAATTAATGTATTTTTTCCTCAACTTTTGTCCATGAGCAAAAAAATCGCAACTTGCCCCACATAAATATTCATGCCTTATTAATTTTTCTGTGAATAGCAAGAGAAAAAAAATTCTAATTTATGTATTCAGTGACACCTGTACAAAGGGTGATTTAACTGCTGTTTTTTCTTCCTCTGTTTAGCTGTGCAAAACAGGCTTTCAAAGACAGCAGAGGCTCTGCCTGAGTTAATACAGCCTGTATTGAGTCTTCCATTTATTTGTATACATAAAATATGTCAGCTTAGGTTAAACTAGATCTCATTATCGGTATGGTTGGCCTCTTAACTCAAAAGGTGTGTTAATTCTCTGTCATGCTGAGCAGCAGTCCATGCACTGTATTAGTGCTCCCTTTCCTGGCTTGCAGATTTCAAAAGCCTTTCCATTTCTTTTGTTCTTGAGTAATTTGGTGGTGTTGTATTTTGTTCTGGCGACAAAGATATGCACATTGCCAAGGAAACACCTTACGCCACTTGATTCCTTGTTTCCCTGTATTCACTGATCCTTCACTAAGGGGAGTGATTCAACATCAAAGCAACAAGTTTGATGGAAGAAATTCTGCCTGAAGAGACTTGTGACAGCAGAGACATCATTCCTAATGAAGATGTCTTGTTTGCATCCAAGCTGCTACAGTCTCCCTTGGAAGCAAGGAAAGGCTTTGTAAGGGATTAAAAAGAAAATACAAGTAAATTGCAATGCCTTATAGGCATGTTTCTCCTCTTATAGTTAATGAATAAATGAAGAATCATTATACTGAACTTGGTAGCAGTGTAGAGGTGAGTCGAGAATAAGGGTCAGGTTTGCTTTATGTGAAACAGGTTCTGTCATTATAGCAATCTATTAATTAAAGGTTTGCTTTTCACATACATAGGATTTGGCAGTCAGCCTTTTTTGGGGAGAGATATTGTCTTTGAAAGGAATCTTTGCATTCCTACCCACTGTCAATGTCTTGTAGCACTAGTAATATGTATATCATTTTGTTCAGTAAAAGCTGTTGCCACTAGGGTACCCAGGTCTCTATTTTTGTTTTCTTTCTTTTATTTCTGAGTTCAGACTTGTGTTAATTCATCTCTTTCAAAATACTTCTGCAGAAACTGAAACAGAGATATTTTCATATGGTAAAGCAAGCAGACTGTGCAAACAAAGCACTTAACCATGTCAGGTGTTGAGGCACTAAAGCTGCCACAATTTATTGAGGAGCTATTTCCCAGCACAGATGATGTGCAGTCCTTCATCTGGCCTTCAGTTAAAGGGGAGCTTTAAAGCACATACTGAAGTCACGTCCATTTCCTTAACTGTAAACACACACTGGTGGTTAAGCCTGTGTGCAAATGCCTCTCTCAGTTGGGCCCTATGCTCTCAGCTTAGACAGGCCTCTGTGTTGGCAGAATGTTGGCTGGGGTGCTCAAAAGTGAAGACCACTAAGTTAAGCACTTCTAAATTCAGACATAGTGCCCACTGCATTCAAGCCTAGCTCACCTAAACGTGTGTAGGTGGCTTGTGAGCTTTGTGCTGTCTTTCATAAGCCAGCACTGACATTGCAGCTGGCATATACAAGGTACAATATACTTCAACGGCCTCAACCAGTATAAAGCTGCTACAACACAATTGCCTGCTGCCCAGCATTAAATCTCTCTGATTCTAGATGAAATTACTCTTCTGAATATGATCCACAGGATATTAAGAAGCATGTTTTCTGTATCCAGACTCACTCGGGAAGCAATAAATCAGAATCAGACTTGACAGAGGAGCCATCCTTTCAGTAGAACACTTAGATCCTGACCACAGATTTCCATTAGGAAGAAACATTCTTGAGACATGTACAGATGTCTAAGGTGATGTTTCTTAACCCACAGTTTGTGAATGATTGCTGTAGTGTAAAATACTGAATGGTGGTTTAGCGAACTGTTGCAGTTTTTCTCAGGCCACATGCATTATCATGAGTGCAAGCTGGCAACAGCTGAATAGGAGAAAATAAAAACAATATGCGAACACTGAAAGTTCTGCCTCATTTTAGTTATCTGCAAATGAAAAGCTTTCTGGTGGAACCATGCAAAATGTTTTTCAACAGCTGTAGGTGTTCTTCCAGTTGAAAAAATTGAGAGTAGTTGTTCTCAGGAATCATAAAGATTCATGTATGTTTCCTGACTTAGCTCTCCATCTCAGGAAAGTAATACATGAGATGACTGAGTTAAGCACATTAGCTGCTTTGTATTCACAACCAGGGGCTGAGTCAAATTTGAAGTGCACAACCTGAAAAGGAAAAGGCCTGCAGGCTACACTGAGCCATCAGTCCCATTTCTGTGATGCAGTCTGTCCCCTGCCCTTTGCACAAATGTGATTTTTCTGGTGTTACACAGGCTACAAATTGAGTTAGATTCATTCTGTAGTACTGGGGGGGGCGGGTAATGAGAGTCCTGACAAGAGCAGATGCTGTCACTCTAAGTGGTTGCTGAGAATTAAAGCAAGTAGCTTTGAGGCTTAGACACCTGCAGAGAGGAAAACAAAATTATTTTAGAAATTGAGGTATACTTTACAGAGTAAAGTATTATTTCAGCAACTAAGCATATGAACTTATATAATCATGAACTAACATAATCTCTCACTGAAAAAGTATACTTCTGATCCTGATTAGGAGAATACCTTAACTGCAGTGCAAAACTAATAACAATAATGTGTAACTTTTTGTTGTGAAATTTCCATCATTCTTTTAATTGCTGAACTAACCAAAGCTATTTCACTCTAATCTTGTCAGAAAATTCATACTATATTGCCATAAAATATATGTGTAAAAGCAGAGTTAAGTCTATAGTGCACTCTTTTTATTTCCCAATCCAGTGGGTAACCCCTACTCTTTATGCATATAGGAAAACTGGCATTTTCATCATGGTACTCTCCATTGTGGTAAATGTATTTTCACTCCATACACATGTGCCTTCTTAGGAAAGATAGAGACCAAATTTTTTCCTGCTGTTTAAAAAAAGACCCTGAGATCGTGTCAAAGCCGCCTCTCTCAGAGTGTGATTAGTCCTCCAGAGAACTCTTAAACGTACCTCAGGACACTTCAGTTTTCTGTTCTCCTGTGTCTCAGGAATATGGGAAGGCCCAGTATAGATAAAGATTAGATTATCTTGAAGGAAAAAGATGTTAGCTCACAATTTCACTAAGAATGTGCTTCTCATTTTCAGAACTGTATTTGTTTCAAACTCCAGTTCTTAGTAGCTTAATACAGAAAAAATACTGAATTTTCCTTTTTTTTTTTTATTTGGTAATGACTTTTTTCAAGTTTTGCTTCTTGAAATGTCCAGTGGATGGACAAGTATAATTTAGGTTTTCCTTTCTCTTCTTATTGGTCTCATACAAATTTGTGAAGGGACATGGGCATACAGAAAAATGTGGATAGTTCCAGATATATAGGGGAAGACTGTAGGAACAATATACATTTCATTGACAGTGTACTTGGCAGAACAGGTAACCAGAAATACTAAAATAACAAAAGCAAAATTCTAGGTTTGGCATTTTTATAATCACCTCTTAACTGTACTGTAGTTTATGTGTGACCTTGGATAAATTATCTAATTCTTTTTTACTTCAATACTCTGACTAGAACATAGCATACTTTATTTGTCTATTTAAACTCTAAAGTGTCTTTTATTATGTAAAAGTCTAGTAAAAGACACAAACAGTACTCAGCCTTTATTAGTGCTTTCAGAAATAAGACAGGGTGTTTAAAATGTTAAGTGTAGCAATGAAAAAGAAAAAGTCAGTTTATATACCCTTGGCAGTTGGGGGTTTTTTTATTAAAATTCTACCTGCATATTCCAAATAAATTACAATAGCTCATTTTCACCTAGTTATATTCTCTTTCTACTGTGAAACTTCAGCATTTATGTTGCCTCTGCTTTTGGCCCACTGGTCACACAGAAGGATGCATTAAATGAGCCCTTAACAGAATGAAGAACTGTTCCAGTGTTTTAGGATGAATCTGGGAGAAAACGTTTCACTGTGAAAGTCTAGCAAGCCAAATAGTGAACATATGCTACTAGTGAACAGGTTCCAGGTTTTAGATCTCTTAAGCATAAACTGGTTACAAATCTCTGTTGCAGAGCTGTGGCTCTGATCAACACAGCAACATTTGTCAATCTATTCTGTCAACAATAATTCCAGCACTTTTGAGTTGCTCAAGTTCAGAATTTGCTTACGGACCATGAAGTGCAAATCATTTTGATGGGATTTGCATACATTAGGGTAGTCTAGAGCCACAGGATAAGCATGTGAAACATACAGAAAATATATAAAATATAGCATAGGCACAACATATGTATCTCTGTTACAGTACTTATCACTCAGTTTTATATAAAAATATTATTTTATGCGTCTGCTACAATGGACTGTTATGGGAACTTTGAAAAAAACCCACCCAGTCTTAAAAGTTCCACTAAGGGTAGGTAATGACTAACATAATTTTTTTGTGTTCTATAATGTCTGTTCTTTTTGTTTATTGCTGACTTTGCAGACTGTTTTTCTCATTTGGTAATTTTCTGTAACACTTTTTTTTTTTGGCTCTGCAGTTCTGTGCAACACTTGGAACCACCCCTTGCTGCTCCTTTGACAAGCTGTTAGAACTGGGTCCTATTTGTAAGTCTTTGCTGCTTCTTTCTAAAATTGCAGATACCAGCTTGAGCCATGCTGAGTCATTTCCAGGACATTATGCAGTGTCAGTGTCCAAATACAATGAAGCTATTTATAGATGAGACCTTCAGTTACATTTTTATTTCTAATATTAGGTCAAGCAGCGAATGTGCATTCTCAAGCTGTTAAAAGAGTTAGAGGACATTGCCTTAAGGGTTTCTTCTCTGAGGGGGGGATATATTTTGGAATACTGTCAGTTAAGAATTGTACCTCAGTTTGTAACATACTTCTTCAAGCCCTTCTACTGCAAGGGCATCTAGAGCAGTGCTGAATATCAGGGAAAAGTTGAACTCTTAATTCTGCTCTGTACCAAGTGTTTTGTTTCTGCCTGCTTCTAACAACTATAAAAGGTAGGGAAATACACACCAAAAATCCCCATCTATTCTTAATGCTGACTCTCCCCTTCCTAATTTCCTTCCTCTTTCAAGAAAATAGGACAAATACCAGTGTGTTTTGTACAGTGATCGAGTCATGGACTCTTCATAAGTATTTCTTTCGGTTTGTTATGGTTTGTTGTGTCATGTTTGATCTGCAGCAGGGCTTGGTCAAGTCCCGTGTTTTCTGGCTGACAAAAATGTTACCAAAGCACACTGTATCTCTTAAAGTGTACATTAAGAACATGAAATCCATTGCTGTAAGCAACTGCAGAGAAACACAGTTTGATTTGATGTCCTGTTAATTTATTCAGATGGGTTAGTAAAACTTTGGGGCTTGTGTGGTGGTCATTTGCTCTATGAGGTTTCCTGCCTTTCAGCACAAGCCCCAGAGACTTGGTTTCTCCCAATCCTTTTTAAACACGTTCCAAGTAGTCTGCTTAGCAGCTACAGATTACTTTGCTGTTTGTGTTATTCCTATAGACTATTAAAATAGTGACACCAATACGTTTAGATGTAGCAGTAATCACGTGGTCATTTCAATGATTCCCTGCCTGTGCAGCACAACCCAACAGAAGGATGGCATCCCAGTGAAGTCAGAAGTCTCGTGCTAGCTTTTCTGCTTAATTTTCTCCTTAGCATACATGAGGAGCAGTCCTGTGATATAGTGTCTCAAACCAAGTTATTTAAAAATACATAATCAGTTAAATATGCTTTCAAATAAACCTAGGTTGTGGATGTTGTGAATAATATTTTATTAGCTTTCCCAGACATTCATGCAAAAAGAAAATTTAATTCACAAGAATGCAAATTTCAGCATGAACTTGGTGCCCAACTTCAGATCTCAGTAGATATACCTCTGTATGTGGAAATACCCATCAGAATTATTTGCTGGCCAGTGTAAAGATGTAATGTGGGCTTCAGCCATCAGCTGATGGACCATAATTGTTACAGAGTGCATTAAAACAATGTTCTCTAGTAGAGTGTGAATACTTAATTACAGAGTATACATGAGCTGCTCATATGCTCAAAATATTTCTGCAGAAACCATTCAGTGACCAATCAAAAGTAGCACTTTATTAGAATTTCAGTGCTTGTTTTTGCATAAGCATCTCAGTCCTTGAAATAGTTTGCTGCACATAGTTCAAAACATGTGCATGCACATATATCAATAGGTTAAAAATACTGTTTAGAAATGTGTTCGTTATTCATGAATTGGAACTGGGGAGCACACCGAATATTCTACCTCCTCCTGCTAAGGTAGACTTTTTGCCATAGAAATGATAGCTAAATCTCTAGATACATTTTTTTAAAGTGTATTTTATAATGATTCTTAAATCAAAACCACAAAATAATTTATGTTGCTTTATTTTAGTAAGATAAACCTAGAGAGTATGATCCTTAAGGGTTCTTTCCAATACAGAATATTCTATGATTCTGTGGTTCTGTAACTTTCTTCCAGTAGAAGTGGGAAGGAAAAAATAATACTTTTTATATCCATTTTTAATATATTACTTAAAATCCAGGTGGTGGACACGTTTAATCTCTTGATTTAATTTTAAATTGGGAAAATAATAACATCAAAGAGAAATCTCTCAGGCACTTGGTTTCATGCAAAATAATTGGGCTTTTTAATCTGCTGTTTAATTTATTTCCTTCAATTATTTTTTTTAGGTAATAAGGAAAATATCTGGATGCATATTGATGCAGCCTATGCGGGAAGTGCTTTTATCTGCCCTGAATTCAGGCATCTTTTAAATGGAGTGGAGGTGAATGAGTGTTTTTTCTCTACCCAGCCTGCTGAAACCTTGCTCTTTCATAGACTTTGTGTCTATGACACCCAAGATTTAATGGCTCTTCCAGAATCTCTGTACATTCTATTACATTACTTAAATTTTTAAATTTTTAATGGTTTATACTGGGAGTATGTGAGTACCCCTCTATAAGGAGTTTGTCGTTCAGAATAACAAGTAGTACTGAATAAACAAATAGGAAAGAGGAACTTTCAACCAAATATCACTAAAGACATATTTAACATCCTAATTCTACATTACACAAAAAAAGAGGAAAAAAAATTAATTTCAACAAACTAATGAGCTTATTATGTCTGGTTTTCTTCTTACATTCTGAAAGTCATATAGTATAGAGCCAGTAGCTGTATCTCAAACAGACAGGGTTTAATAACCAAGAGACCTAAATGAAATATTCCCCCAACAGCAATGCTGTTCCTTTTCCCTCGCCTTGCTGAGCTACTTGGCATTCAGTTGCTTAGATAAGGATACTTCAATTTCCTGCAGCTCCCCTCACTCAGATAAGTCCTTGTCTTCCATGTCAGTGGAGAAAATATTACTGTTTGGTAAAGCCAGAAGTTTAAACACAGCCCTGATAGGCAGTGACTAATGAAGAAGAGGAGGGAAAACCCCCTCACATATAAAGCATTTCTTTCTGTCTCTTTTTTTATCAGCAAATGAAGCCTGTTGTAATTTCCTGTGGGGGAATATTTTTTAAATTATTGTTATTGGTTCCTGAAGGAAATGAAACAGCATCCCTTGTCTGGGCCAGCATTTGTCATAAGAGTAAATATTTAACAACCATGAATAGGTTTCCTACCTTACATAGTACAGGGTGATAGCTGGATAGATGTATAGATAGATATATAGAGTGACAGACCACCATCTCTTACTAGAGCAATTGTTAATTGTTTACAGCTGACAGGGAAGGTTGAGAAGCAAATGAGAACAGAAAACTGCTGTATAGAATAGTCAGACCTTAGTGCTGCCAGGTCCCCATCCCCAGCTTTTTAAGGCTGGTGAATTCTGCCTTTGTTAAAACAGAAAACATGGATGAAATCTTTCTGAAATGGTCTCCATCTTACCCACCTGGATTTCTTCTGATGTCCCACCTAAACATGCCAAGTAAACCTGGCATGGCACATGGTGTATAAACATGTATTTATTGCAAGTGCTTACTTTTACTTTTTAGTGTTTTTTCTTTTGATTTAGATTAAAGAATAATTTCTACTGAAAGAAAATACCCTGTCAAAAAAAAAAAAAAAAAAAAAAATAATTTTCCTAGTCAGTTGTAATTTTTTGAAGGAATATGATGTGCAGATTCTGAATTACAGATGTAATTTCTTGCTATATATGAATTTTTGTGTGTTTAGTTTAATATTCTTGGAAGTAGAAATCTTAGGGAATTGTTACTGGAAAATGTGATATGAATCCCAGTGAATGTTTCTGAGTATGCAGATTTATTTATTTATTTATTTATTTAGGATCACAATATACACTTTTCCATAACATACATATCATGAAAGTATAATTGTAAACAGATGCTCAATATGTTGATAATGCCACTAGCCTAACTGCATACCTAACGTGAATTCCACTCCCAAAATAAATGAAGATTTAACTACAACAGTTACTAAATAAGGTGACATCAACAGGAACATTATAAATTCCTAATTCAGGAATTGATTCATAGTTACACAGAAAATTTGACAAAGTCATGTCATTAGCACATGGATCCTTTTCTCTTCCATAACTCGTTTTTTATTTATCCATTCTCAGTTTGCAGATTCATTTAACTTTAATCCTCACAAATGGCTCCTTGTGAATTTTGACTGCTCTGCAATGTGGTAAGTGTTACAGTAAAGGGAAGCATTACAAAAGACAAAAATGAGGTTATATTAGTCTTCCTTTCTAGCAGTAGACATTTTATCTTTCTTAATTGAAATGAGGAGAACTGCATAGCTTTAAATTTTATAAATTATTTATAGAATTCAAACTTTCATTTAATCCAAGTTTCAAAACCATGAAATTTTGAAATAGGCCTGAGCTCTGTATTAAGTTTGAAACAGAGAGAGAAATCCTGAAAAGTCTGCAGATTTATACTTGCTCCATTTTGGGACTGTTTAAAACATAAATAAAAGAACTTATTTTAAGGATATCAGTGCAATGAACAGCAAAAAACCCTTATTTTAAGGATATCAGTGCAATGAACAGCATGCTAAACAGGGCTTTTTTTTTTTTTCTTCCTTTTCCATAACATTTCTTTTGGTTCGATTCTTTTAAAAGCTTTTCTAAAAATGTTTAAGATTTGGCTGATGAAAAGCGACTGATTTCAAAAACGCTTATTTATGTAATTTTGTACTGACTCTCAGTTTTCCCAGATGACAGCAGAGACATTTTGATATTAAATGATGCCAAAATAGAAACCCATAGACATACTTTCAAATAAAGCAAAGTATCATGGCAGTAATAATAGCATGGGTTTGTTTAAAACATTCCATAGTAGATGATCCTGTTTTGTCCCAAACTAAATGATTACCAGAATCACAATTAATGATACTTATTAACAAAACAGCTATTCAACAAATGCAGCCTATTTACCAAAATAAATGAAAACATTAATTTCAGTTATAATAGAACAAAATTTCCAAAAGAGACAAAAAATGAAGACTCCAAAACATAATCCAGAAATAGGTCACCTTATTTAAAAGAGGAATAAATGTAAGACAGTGCGCACTCAGTTGGTTTTGGTTGACCTTCGTCTCTTTTAATTTCCCTGGCAAAGTAGACTTTTCAGGTAATATATTATAGTTTTTACTTTAATATTTCAGCTGATGTAGGCATTTTAAATCTTCCAACATATTGTAGTTTTTTCTTTTCCTTAGGGTAGATGGCTTACATTCTGACCCTAATTCACCAGTAATGGCAGGACCCCATAACGTCCTGTGTCTCTGTGTGTAAGGAAGTAGGAAGATGATGAAACTAACACCCTTTTTAGTTCCTCCCATCTTTTTCTCATCACTTAAAGTCACTCTTAAAAACTTGCAAATTAGACCATACACTATCATTCTTAATGTTTGTAGAACAATTAGGAACCACAGTCTAGTCCCTAACAGTTTAGTTTCTCATTAATTCTGCTTTTCTCTGAAAACCCTGCAGAACTATGTTTAAAGCATTTTACTTGGCTTTCCAGTAAAACAAGTTATATACAATCACACTATGAGTTCTCATCTCAGGTGATTTTAGGCTATTCCCAGTAAAGCTTAAACTTTAGACTTAAGAAAGTATTGGCTTTTTTTTTTTTCTTCTTCTTCTTTCTTTTCTTCTTTTAAGATTAGGCATTGCATAAAATGCTTGTTTTCATAGATATGAAGATTCCAGGACTCTGGAGAGACCTTGCAATGCCTCCTTTACTCAAAATAAAAGTTTCACAACTATAGCCACTCGGGCTTCAATTCAGCTAGGCATGTATGTATAGAGGTTATTCACTTAATACAGAATAAATATACACTTAAAGTCTTGAAGCCAAGTCCATTGTCCAGCTAATTCTAAGATCTACATCCAAAATTCACCTATCTTACCAACTGTAACACTCCCAGAGAAGGTGAAAAGTAATAATAAAGGATGAAGGATGGTAAGGAAAAGTAACTGTGAGGGATACGTAGTCCTCTTAGGATCCATGAAAAGTATTAAGTATGATACTATGGTAATATGGAAAGAGTTCAGTAAACACTGAACATCATTTCAGAACCAAAGTAATCTGAGTTCCATTGATGGGCAGACTTGAAAGTAACCCAAACTCCTCAGCACCTTCCCCAGTAAATATTTGCATTTCTTTTCGCTGCAAGCTGATTAAAATAATCTACCCATTAGATCTGTAATGGAATTATGTATCTACTCAATGAAATGTGTGGCACTGATGTGGTTTATGATTTGAAGACAATTTCATTATAAACCTTTTGTAAGATATTCTCAGACTTCATAATGTACAGAAAAGAGCAGTCAATTTCCTATAGAAAAGAATTTAATAAAGCCAGTCCAAGAAGGGTGTATTTTTTATATTCAAATATTAGAGTCCTTTAGAGACCTTGTCCTGAAACTACAGTCAGTTTTGCCTGACTTGTTTAATTGATACTCTGGAATGTTATAAAATAGGAAGAAGTGTCTTTATTCAGAGAGAATGAAAATAATAATCTTGCAAAGGCTTGATATTTTTTACTTTTATTACCCTTTGCAGGGTTTAAATGTTAACTTTTTATTGGGAAGGGTGTTTCAGTAACTGGTTGTAGGTGCTTACAGGAAATACTTACCTGTAAATCATAAGACACAGAATGGTTTGGGTTGAAAGGGAACTTCAAGATCATCTACTTCTGACCCAACTGTTATGGGCAGGGACACCTCCCACTAGCCCAAGCTGCTCAAAGCCCCATCCAGCCTGGTGTTGAAGACTGCTTGAAATCAAATTGTGTTTCACTTCCTGACTTCAGTTGAACAAACTTACCAATCTATTTGAACACAAACTGAAGTGAAATTTCCCTGCTGGTTCATAATATGAGGTCACCATTTTATCTGTCATTAAAAATGCACGAAATAGAGTGAGGCAGTTAAAAGCTGCAGAACAAGTAAGTCACTTCTCACAGATCTTCATTACTTATTTCACCAGGAGTTTTGTTGTGCATTTTGTATTATGTGTACTTAATATGTGAATCTGTGCTACTTAAGCTAGGTCTTGCTCTCTAACATAACATCCAGCCTTAAAAAAAGTTTACCAATATAATTTGTAAAATCCATATTCACAGGATCACAGATTCATAAGGGTTGGAAGGGACTTCTGGAGATCATTTAATCCTATGATTTTCATCTTGAGATGTAGTCAAGGAACATCTTTCAGGCTGTGGATGGGTGCCTCACAGCCCCTTGAACAGAGTCGCCCACTACAGTCACTCAACTTTTCTTCTTACAGTAATCACTATGTGGCTCCTGATGTAGGCTCTCCTTGTTTGCCTTGCTCACAGACAGCTAAAACCTCTAAAGAATTGTACATGATTTTGGTCTGAATGTTGGAGGGTGGAGATTGGAGCCCTGCTTTTTTTGATCACCAGGGTCCAAGTCGTCTCAAGCTCAGTGTTATCCACTGTAGGTGTATGGTTCTGGAACCACACATCTACCTCTGTTTCAGTCCCTTTACCACCACACATCCTGTTATCTGTGTCTTGTAATGCAGCCATCTGACAGCAGGTCATCCACCTGTGCACACCTTGTGCAGGTGCCAGCCTTTTCTCCAGGAGAACTGTGTGGCATCCATTGCAAGGTACCCCCCCATTATGGCAGAGGCCATGAGCACTGAGCACTCTGGTGTGGACCTCCTAGCACTTAGGACTTGCCTGAAGTGTGGACCCACTTGCAGAATGCAGCAGCACCCTTCCTGCATGCCCTGCCTACTGAAACTTCCACGTCATTTCTGTGTCTTCTAAGCTAGATCTTGCTGCAGAGTAGTTATCTGTTCCATTGTTTAATACACCATCTTACAGGGAAAGAAATTAAGTGCTCACAAAACATCTAAAGACATTGCTTGTGACTTGGATTAGCTGCATAGAGAATGAACTACTGAAACACAAATATATCAAAGTAATCAAATACTTCAAATAAACTACAGTAGAACAACCTAGAATTTGTTAAAAGTATTTATCCAAATTAAATCTATTTCAGCTTTTTTTTTCTTCCCTTTGTCCACAGGACATTTCTAGCAATAATCAGGTTATTCATTGTTTTTATTTTATCTGAAAATCTGTTTCTATTTTTTATGTATGTAAGTTTACTTATTTTCAGCTATGTGCTTCCCATACCTGAAGGCATATATTTAGCTGTTGACCTGCCCTGATCATTAGGGAGAGGGAGGCTTTTTGTTTGTTTGAATAAGATGTCTTATGACCACAGTCTAGATGTGAAGGAGAGTGGAAGTACTGGCCTTTATACCTTTATACATACACACTAAGATATTGGAAAATAGACTTTTACTTAGAAATTTACAATTCTACATTAAGCCATTAAAACATAGAAAAAAAGATTTGGATTTTTTTAATGTAGTGTATCCCTGTGTTGATATAATTTTTTGCTTACGTTGTAATATATTTATAGGCATAATATAATGATGTAGCAGTCTTTCCCTTTTTGATTTATGGTTTCTTCTTCTTCTGCCTCTGTAAACCCCAACATTTGTGGAGGTGAGTCAGTCTTACTCAGCATGAAGCATGAACCAGAAAAATCTTGTTATTAATCACTGGCAAAACACAGTTTATTCTCTCTAGAAGGGACACACTGACTGAACCTCAGTCCTAGCTGGCAACAGTAGGTTACACTTCTCAGTGTAACATTGTGCTGTAGAATGTCTGTCAGGAATTGTGTAGTGGATCCAGCTAATGGCAGGGTGGTACATGAGGGGGGCTGAGTCAGGACTGGGACTTGTCCCTTCCAGTGGCTGCTTCCATAGCAGCATGGAGAGACAGTGGCCAGCAGCCCCAAAGCCTCAGCATGGCTCTGCGCGATGTTTAGGTAGCAACAGCTCTTCCCACACAGCTTTGTACTGCAGTCATTTCAAGACAACTTCTGTTGACTGCAAACATTAACATTGCTTCAGCTAGTCTCACATTCTGGTGTGAGTGTCTATCACCATAAAAAGATCCTCTCTGTCTGTTTCTTGTCTGTTTTTAAATATGCAGTCGTGCAGTTATGCTGCCCGTTCCTGCTGAGCCTTACACTTAACTACTTGTAAGTACAGTACTGATATGGCTGTGAAAAAGCACTGAAAATGGCACAGGCTGTGCTCAGGAAATATGCCAGTTTAAACACATTCAATTTGACTTCAATTTCTCAATTTGATTTCTTTCTCTTTTTTTTATACAGGGTGAAAAAAAGATCAGATTTAATAGGAGCCTTTAAATTAGAACCTCTTTACCTGCAGCATCACCATCAGGAGTCTGGTAATTTTATAATTAAATGAGATTATTATTATTTTGTTTGCACTCTGATATTTAATGGGAAAAAAAAAGACTTAAGATGAAAATGGCAATTCTTAAACTACCCAAGTTGTTTAGGAGGCTGTTTCCATTTTCTGAGCACTCTAGGGAGCTAAGCTCATTAAAGTGCAAATACATGCCTAGTGCGATTTTAGATAGTTGAAAGTAATACAAGGAAAGTAATTTCATAAAGCATTATGCATTACTACTTTTGTATTGGGATTTCCCCAGTTTCAGACTTGCCACTGATTGATTGCAGGAGTGTTGAGAAAATTCTTATTATCTTTTGGCTGTCAGATAAATGTATTAATGGGTGTTGTGTAACAAGTCCCTTAACCTGTCTTCTCCAATACACCTTTCTTCAGAATGATTTCAGGATCTGATTTGGTTTTAGAGTTTCTAAGGTCTGTGACTTATTTTCTTAGTTATTCATGCAATCTCTGACTCAAATTTTTCAGACACCCATGTAAGGAGCAGATACTCCCTGAAACTACAGAGAAGGGGTGAACTGTGTTTGCTGCCTGTGCTCTGCTTTTGAGTGATAGCTTTCTGGGACATTATGCTGTAGTCCTCATGCTCTTACACTGGCTGTAGAGAAAGGCAGTAAGAGCAGACCATCTATCTTGTACAAAATGCTCATGAAAGCTCTTCACAAAATGCTCACAAAGAACTTTAAAATCTCAGGCTCTGTACAAAGCTCCTTAATGGATTAGTGCTGGTCCTTGCACATACCTAGCAACTGCAGAGTGGTATTTGCCCTCCTGAAGCCCATTTTTACACATTGGGTTATTAACTGAATAATTGTGAAGACGGTTACAGCACTGCAGTGTCAACATCTGGTGGAAGCTCCCTCATAACTTTCTGAAGACAGTGAATCATCAATGGAAGGTCTTACCATATACTGAACCTCATCATGTTCCTGGAATTGCTGGTGCTGACCTGTATTCAGAAGTGTATCCTGTTATGGCTATGAAATCATTGGCATTTAAATTAATACCATCCAGAATTCCAGTATTCACTAAAAAGCCCTAGGAAAAATGGATTCATGTGCCTTAATCCTGAGGTGGCATAAACCTTGCATTTTATTCCTTTCATCCAGTTCCAAGGAATACAAACATATAGAACAGTGCAATAAACAGGAACATATTACATTCAGTAATTCTAGAGCTGAGGTTCACCCTCTAAAGGCTTGAATTCTGTAGAAAAAAAAAACAATAACTTTTTTTGCCTTTTCTAATGGAATATACAAGTTACGCCAAATACACTTAAGACATTGGCTTTTTTACTTAACATACATTAAAAATATTTATCTTCAGGAGAAAAAAATATCCAGCTTTAACTAAAATGAAAGTATGTTCTTGGGACAACTGATAGTGCTGATACAAGAACTTTAGGTCTTACTTGGGTTAAATAACAACTGAAGAAAACCAAATCTTTCTTAAAAACAGGTAGTTTCAGTAAGGCCACCTAGTTGACCTAAAAACTGTATCACCCCAGCTGGAGAAAGAGTTTTTTAGCTTTCATCTTGCCTTCAGAAAGGTGATAGCATGTTATGTGATTTAACATCATGATTTCAAAGAGATCAGCTGATTACTAGCAGTCTAGGAATGCTGATTTTTTTTCTATGCTCCATTCCCATTTGATATCAATTTTCCAAGGAGTTGTACAACACTTTTCAAATGCAAATTCCCCTGGTTAAACTTCCAACCCACACTTACTTCTTCAATAAACACAGTCAAATTTGCTACACGAAGGTGCTGCAGTCCCCATTGATCCTGTGTGATTTATGGGATGTCAGCACTCTTGGAAATACGACTTGTCTAATGGAGAGTCTTGAATTCTCTGTATCTTCAGGTCTGAGAATTCCTATCCTGGTTTACTAAGTAAATGAAATAGTATTTCTGAATTCACTCATCTCTCACTCAAGAATTTAAATGAGCGGAAAAATATCTCTATCTGTGAGCAATTACTCTTAATAACCATATGGCAATTATGTGTGTCCCCAAGGGGAGAGTCTTTATTTTGTCATTAATTATAATTTTATGTGATTTGCATCATCACACCAGGAAGATAATACTAGCTTGCCTGGCAACCCAGGATATGGGTCAAATCCTCATGGCAGTGTTAGAAGAATGCAGCTTTATACTCTATTGTGAGCGCCACATACGCTCCCACAATGCAATTCCTCCTGGTTAAATACAGATGTAAGACTAAGGCTTGTAATCAAGGAATCAAGCACTAATCATTGATTACATTCTGCTTCACAGCTTGTGAAAGGCGTTGTTGTGGATCATTAGACATAGCCCCTTACAGGAGCGTAGGATTATTTATCTGTCACCAGTTGCTTTACTCTCTTTGCTACCAGTCTTGCAGCTATCAAACAGAAATGGCTGCTACAATGCAGAAGAATATAAATGTTATCAATTTGCCTCGTTACCAGGCAGAGACAACCACATTCATTTCCTGAAGTCCAGGAACAGGTTAATGATTGTTGGTTGTTTTGTGGGTTTGGGGTTTTTTACCACCTGGAAACCAACATAGTAATAGGTTAAAGAACCTAATGGCCTCCTGTTACAGAGAAACAAGGACCATGTTTTTTCCTATGTTTTGCCTGCAAATGAGAGAACAATGGCAAGAGAGCTTGCAATACAGGAAAAAGTTGTTGTTTTTCTTTTGTCCTAGAAAACATGAAGGCTGAAAATTATGTAAATGGCATATACTGGTCAAATTCAGAAGCTACAATTCAACCTTCCAGCTAACAGTCCCAGGAGTACTTAACATTTTCCCAAGGAATCCAAGTACATACTCTCCTATAAAGCTTATACTCCACTGCAGAGAAATAAAGCAGAATAAGGAAGCTAAGCAGATGCTTCCTAAAGAAGTGCTTGAAATATTACATCAGTTTAATTTCTGTCATTGACTTACAGCAAGTAACTGACTGTGTTCAAGTTTACTTTACTGTGAAATCAGTTTAGTTCCTTGATTCAAAGAAAAGTAGGTGAATCCTGGCATGGTGTGCTTATATAAAGGACAGCTAATAATGCCCTCTACTTGCCTCCTTGGACTGCTTTGTGGCTTAGTCAGACTGTGTAAGGGGCTTTCACTCCATCGAAAGAGAAACCATAAAAAATTGCAGAATACTATTCTCCTAGCAGAAACAGGTCAAATCATGAGTCAGTTTTTCCAGTCACTTATTAGACATCCTGAAGAATTAGCAACAAATATATGCATGAGTATAAAAGGTCATTGGAAGTGAATTATTTTAAAGAGTGTTACCCGTTCACTAGGGTAAAGGCAATGACATTTCACAGCAGAGAAATAACTCAGTTATTAACTGAGTCTGGGGATTCTGCAAACTGTTTAAACAAAAATTAATAATAGTTGTTTTATCTACTGTTTGTTATCTCTACAAGAAGAAAATAAACATAATATTTGATCTATTATCACTATAGTATCTGCAGTATAACAGAAAGGAAAATAGTATTTCTTCTGTAAACTGTTTGTTAGTGGCATATTTTGACTAGCTAAGGAACGAAGGTTATTACAAGCACCTTCATTTAACATGCTGCCAAGTACCCAGCTAGATATTTAGTGGTTCTATTGACACTGATGTTGCTGAGGTTTGTAGCAGATGTAAAGGATAGCTAAGATACAGCTTTTTCAGTAACATTAGAATGATTAAAGTCTTTGGCTGTTATGATGATGATGCAATATGAACATTTTTTTCTTTAATTCCCAGGTCTTGTAACAGATTATCGGGTAAGTACAGTATCAGTGCAATAATTAATGCTATTACTTGCATGTACTGGTATTTTTAGGACTTTATTTTCCATTACTAACATAAACTTCCAAACTTTATGTTTCTTTACAAGAAGGATGCAGCTCGCTAAATTTTTTAACATTCCTCCAACAGAAATTTTGGTTTTTTGTTTTTTAAAAAAAAATTACTTAGAGGCAGAAATTGTCTTGCATGTGCAATATCTTTAGATTTAGGCAGCAGAAAGAAATTTCCTAAAGTTGTGGGTTTGGTTTTTTTTTCTTTAACATAGTGAATAACACAATTTTAAAAAAATTAAAAGCATCTCTATTTTAATCTTTTACCATGGAAACCCTGTTGTTTTGAAATGGAAAACATGCCTGTCTTTGTAGATGTTAACCCCACAACTTTAAACAAGCCAATGTGCATGAGTTTTTCAGATCCTTGTTTTCCTTAAGCCTTTGAGGAGAATTCAGGGTGCACAAAGAAAATTTGATTTGCCTCATGGCCCTTCCATTCTGACTCCAACCTCCTTTGCCAATTTTAATTTGAAAATATTGAGTATTAAATGTTATTAATAAACAGGAATAGATATTTTTTCCATTATATGATCCACCTCTAGCAACTGCCCCCAGGATGTGGCAATGTGGCTCACTTCAAAACCAGGGCAGAGTACTTTCAGCTGTGTCACTGCCCTGGTGAGCTCTGACTTGTTCTCTCTCTCTGGGTTGCAGCACTGGCAAATCCCCCTGGGCAGGAGGTTCCGCTCGCTGAAGCTCTGGTTCGTGCTGAGGATGTACGGGGTCAAGGGGCTGCAGGAGCACATCCGCAAGGTGACTGGCTATTGCCTCCTTGGGTGCCTCTGGTGGGATGGCAGGGGGAGGCGAGCTGGATACCTGTCTGCTCTCCATGCCTTCTGTACACCTCAGAAAGCACAGGAGACAGTTTTAGACAGCTCAGTTCAACAGGGCTGCTGCTCGTTTGCCACTTGTAAGGTCACAATTTCGTATCATGGCCGGAATCAAAGGTGCCATTCATCTTGTGCTCATCTTTAGGAAAGAAAAGTCTTGGAATTTGGGATTTCTACAGTATGGTACCCCTCAATCCTTCTCAAATTAAGCCAGAGCACATCTATGATTTTATTGTGGAAACACGTGGATATTAATTACTTCTTTATTAATGTGCATGCACTGATAGGATGTTTAGATTATGATTAAGGGACACAGTGACTTATTTGGTATGTCTCTGCTGTTGCTATTTTTTCTGTTTAAAACATATTTCTGTTAAGAAAAGAATGTGTACAATTTATAGTTTGTTAATACTGTTATAAGTACTAGGTTTATTCTTGATGAAAAAAGGAGGGTTTTTAAATCACTAAAAAACACATGTGGCGCCTGTCTAAATTATATATATACTTCCTCTGTAGCAGTAAAGTTAAATTCAAGCATACCTTTCATCTTTATGAAGTTCAGGGAAACCTCTAGTGACTGGAGATCCATGACTTGGCTCTAAATATTTACAAAACTATCCATTAGCTAAGGGCCTAGCCTAGCATACCAAATTCCTTGCAGACACACATTCTTTTCAATTTTGGTACTAAACAGAAGAATTCCTAAGAAAAGCGTTGGAAGACTCATACCAATTGCATGGCCTTTTGTCAGGCTGGTTTCCCCAGGTCAGTATTTATATCCAAAAAATTCCCTCTTTCCCTGTCTCCCACATATTTCCCTGACTGTCCTGTCAAAAGCTGCTTGTCTTCAGAGAATCATAGCTGAGGATCAAGTTGATATTTTCTGTGACAATACAGTTCAGGAAGGCTAAGCAAATGAACCTTTTCTTGGAGATACTGACTCCAAAGTAAAACCCTTGTATGTTTCCTCATTTGTAAAGGCAATTCAGACAGCTAAGATTTCCAAGGGCTGGTTGAAATGAGTTCTAAGGACTAAATTGTTCTTTAGTACAGATATAAAAATAAGTTATGAAAAGACAAGAGTGATAATTAGGTGAAGAATTTTTCTCACTGTATACATCTTCGAATTGGAACCAATAAATTAATTTCTCATCATACGTCCTTATCCACCCCCAATGAATGTTGGTTCAGTGGGTTCCAAAGCATCTTAAAAAAAAAAAAAAAGTAAGTTCTATCTCCAGCACGCCTCTGTTGAACTTAAATTTCAAGAAATAATTGTATTTCATTTGCTCCCTGCTCTATAGAATTTAAGGCATCTCTTGTGAGTTTTCAGATATGTTGATAAAATTATATCAATAGCTGCAAAATAAAAATTAAAAATGCATTTCTTATCTTGTACTTTTTCCTGTTTTCTCAGGAATTATCATGAGCTTCAGGTAGATTGTGATGACTTTTCTTTTTGTGGCGTAGTTATGAAGTACCTTAAACAGCCTGACATTGGTTTAGATTTTCAAACCTATACCAAGTTTCCAAATTAAAAATAATTTGGAATTTAGCTTCACTTGTTAGCTGAACTCTAACACTGGTCATCTCCATGCCTGGCCTTGAGAAGCTGCTTTCTTTTAAACGTGCTGTACCATCTTGCAAATAGCAGTTTTTATATTCCCATTGCTGGCCAAGGCAGTCCCAGGCAGTTCCTGGTCCCAGGATGGTACTTGGGTCTCCTGTGTACTTGGGACTTTTGGCTGGGTTTTAAGGGAAGCCCTGCAGGTGCCAGAATTATTTCTGAAGCTGCATGTGATGATCTGGAGATGCATTTGAGTGGGTGATGGAGTGGACATAGGTAGAATGAGAAGAGATCTAGGAACAGTGGCAGAGGCAGGTATTGCAACCTTCCAGTGGAGAGCAGAGGGGCTGGAGCTGGGGAAGCAGGAAGAAGTGGTCTCTTTCTCCTCTATTATTAAGGAGTTGCCTGGAGGAAAGGGTAACAAAGTTGGGCAGAAGAGTGGAGCTTTGAAGCAGCTCCTTAGGCTGGAATCTGGGGAAGGAGATGCCGAGGTTTGCTCCTAAGTCATGGAAAACTCTAGGAAGATCTGTGCAGTGTTTATAGATTTCTAATTAGGCTTCTTTTGTGCAGCCTGCTGTTACTTACAAAGGGATTTGAGATTTTCAATAGTGATGAGCTTCTGACATGATATAGTGGGAAAAAATACTGTAGATCCTTAAGAACCCACCCTATTGTGTGTTGGCACGTTTCTGTGTGGAGGACCAAAGACATCTGTAACTGTCTTTTCACAAACTTTTTTCCTTGATGTAAACTGTCACAAAATTCCCCCCCCCCGCCTTTTTTTTATTAGTATAT
Source organism: Oenanthe melanoleuca (assembly GCF_029582105.1). Taxonomy (NCBI): domain Eukaryota; kingdom Metazoa; phylum Chordata; class Aves; order Passeriformes; family Muscicapidae; genus Oenanthe; species Oenanthe melanoleuca. Next base: position 68,142,738 of record NC_079335.1, read on the forward strand.
TTTAAGGAAAAGATGTTTGTTGTGTTTGCAGCCTTAAGGTCTACGTCAAAATGACTGGATAACCACTGTAACATTGGCATTTCCTTGAGGATGGCATTTAGGGACTAAAATACTCCCAGTAGATGAGAATGTGTGACTTGGATTTAGATACAGGAGCTTTTTTTGTTTTCCAAACATTCCAGTTATGCACTCTTTTCACACACAGAATGTCATATCAATCTATTGCAAAGTATAGGTTTTAAGCAGTGGTAAAAGGGAGGATAGTCATCTTTGAAGGATGTGGAGAGAGATAAATAAAATTTTGGAGGTAAGTCCAAAATCCACAGAGGAGATGTAAAAGAGGGCAAACCCCACAACAACATTCTTCTGGACTGATGCCAACTACTCAGAGTCCATATAAATGTGAAATCCAAATGCCCATGTAAATAGCCCATTTGTGAACTGCTTGACCATCTCTTTGTTATTCCTTTGTTGATTTAAGTCCTCTCAAAGAGCTCAGAAGTAATTTGAGAAATTTAGAAGTTCAGTTTAGTGTGTTTTTGTATGCAATCCCTATGAACATTGTGACTCAACTGAATCCTCCTTAGGACCAGAAGCAATCAATGTACTGAGGATAATGAATGCCATTAAAAATTAACAGTAGAGTCCAAGAAACTGGAACTGTAAAGAACAGCAATACTAGAGATAGTATTTGAACTGGAGAGTGGCACAGTCCAAGTGGCCGTTAAGAAAACTCTTCTGACAGCATTTCCCTTCAGTGTAGTGAGATACAGGCTAAGGCAGGCAAAGAAGTGAAATTTATAGGAGAAAAAGTATGAAATTATCAAGACTAGGCCAGTATGCTTGTCTGCATATACACAGTAGTGTATTCTGATGCTTCAGAGAAGCTCCCTGCAGTCAAAAGCTATTTTAGCTTTTGAAGGCGTTGCCTAAAAATTAAAATTCAGCTTGAACACTTCAGTGCAGAAGCATTTATATTTACATTTACATTTAAATTTGCATTTATATTTATGTTTACATTTTTATTTATATTTATAGATATAGATGTAGTTATATTTATATTCATAGTTATAGTTACTTACTCACAGTCATACATAGAAAAATATTTATTTTTTTAAATAGAGACCAAATCATAGTGCTTAGCAAGTTTACTGCTCCTATTTTTGGTTTTGTAAGACATTTCCTTTAATCTAGAACAACCAAATTAATTAGATCCCTTGTTTCTTTTCTCGCTCTTCTGCAGAAGAGCAATGGTTATTTAGCTGAGATAACAGTGACACATAACAATTCCTTGCAAACCTCTATTTTCAATCAGCTAAATTGCACTGCAAAGACTGTGGCTGTTATTCTGTTCCTATATACCAAGAGACTTCAGGACACTAACACAGTCCACATGATTCCACTCTGAGAACCTACCTAATGAAGGCATTGCTCAAGTGGTAGTTTTAGAAACAGTATATGAGTTGGCTTGCTTATGTCCACATTTTGTTAAATCAAATAACAGTTCTAGATAAAATAATTTTGCAAAGTTAAATAATATTTAAATGCAAACATAAAGCAGGTGCTAGGGACACAGTATGACACAGATGTCAAAATCAAATGCATGTGGAGAGTTAAGATATCCATAGGACAGGCTTGGTATGTACACATTCAGCAGAAAACTGAGAACAGCCTGTCAATCTTTTACTTCTTTCCTGTCCTCAGTTTCAGTGCCTGCAGTTCTCCAAACGAGAAAGTGTACCTGCCTGCCTTGAGAAGCTGAAGCACTAAAGACACACGTGTCCTCCTGTGAGTTATTGCCATGCTCACGTCCAGAGCGTGGGTACAGCTTTTGGACTTAGAGAGGCACGTGTGACACCTCAATGCCCTGCAGTTCTACAGAACTTGAACTTCCAGGCTTAATAATAATTAACTTTACTGTTGCAGCAATCTTTGTAAGAGCAATTCAGGATAATAGCATATGGTTCAAAGGTGCAGGGCCTTATGTAACTATATTTAGGCAAAGCTATACACGTGAAGTTCCAGCTAAATCCCCTCTTTCTCTCCTTCCAGTTCAGTAAAACCTAAAACACTTGGTGCCCCCCAGTGTCTTTACTAATTATTGCTGTTAAGCCTTGCTGTGGATAAAAGTATTTGCATCCAGACATGAATGCAAAATACTTCTAGAATTTTGGTTTGTGGCTTAACTAAAAAAATTCTATTTTCTCTTGCTTTGATTTCTTTCAAATTCCTGAAAAATCATTTAGTTCTAAAAGTGGACATAAGTACCTGCTATAAAATGCATGGCTTGTGTCTGGAGTTTTCTTGTACAAGCTTCTCACAGTTAGCCAGATCATAAATGTTTGCTTAATTCAATTCTTATGCAGATAAATTTGATGAAATTCAGCTGGTGATTACATTCAGCTGGACAGTTGTGAAATTTTTATTTCATTGAACATGATTTGTTGTATGGCTTTGATTTCCAAGATACGGTACATGCAGTGCAGAATTTTGTGAAGCTGTGTAAAAGACGTTTGCTTAAAGCTTTAGAACGTGAGGCTAGGAGACAGTAAAAGATCATTACAACACCTGTGTCTATTTCATATATGTTTTTCATGCACTTATTTTGCATATAAGCACCTATATGCATGCATATAGTTCTGGTTGGATTTCACAGCTGTAAATTCATGCCCTTCGTATTAGCAGAATATTCAAACGCCTTGGAAGGGATTGAGCATTTTACTGGTCTCATTCCTGACTCAAAGAGCTTTCAGGCTAATTTTAGAGGGAGATGATAAATGGATGCAACAAACAGCAGAGTGGAAGTGGTAACAACAGGAAAATTGGCTGGTTGCGTAGGGTACCAGTAAGCCCAATATGAAGGTTTTGAAGAAATATTTTGATTCAATCTAAACTATGTTTTTCTATTTCAAGAAACAAAAAGCCACCAGAAAGCTATGATTAAGATTGCAAAATGTTTTGGCTTTTTTTCCTTTTTTTTTTTTTTTTTCTTTTCTGTAGTTTTTGTTTTGCCTTGTCCTTTTGGAAGAAGATCCTGTGAGATGAAACATTCCACATTTAACCTTTACCCAAAGTGATATGTTTCATTTTTGTTTAATGGCTGTCCTTGAACTTACAAAAAGTCGAAGTGCAAAAGCATGGGCTTAGTTGTTTATTTTTGGTAAAATTATTTGGAATCCTAAATACATAAAAGCTGAAGAATCTTTGAACATGATTTTTAGATATTTCACATAATTTTTTGGTATAGACTGGCTTTTTGAAGGCTTTTGTTTGAAGACAAACTATGATTCAAATGGCTGGTTGCTGTTGTTGTCTTACCATTTTTGGCTGGTTGGGTAGTTGGTTAGTTCTTTGGCTTTTTCTAGGATAGTGAACACTAAGCTAATGATATAGCCAGTAGGAGGGGGGGACTGGATAAGGTATACAGGTGCCTGATAAGGATATGTGTTGGTTTTTTGGAAGTGCTTTTAAATTAATTTTCTCTTTGGAAAAAGGCAAAGCAAAACATGATATGAGTATGTAAGTGTCACTGACTGATGTTAAGACTTCCCAGCTGATTTTTAGTATGTCTGTTGGTATTTTCCTATTAATTTGAATTTTGGTTTCATCTGCTTCAAAATAATTGCTCTGGTTTGGTGCCCAATGTCATTCTTTTTGCCTCAGTAACTTCTCAACAGGTTTGCTGAGATTTGCTGTCCATCTTGATTATAGTGCCATCACCTTTTTTTTTTTTCAACTGAGCCTGAGCACAAAGGTCAGAATAGTGAGCAAGTTCTCCCTTTCTTCACAGATTTCTCATATTAAGTGAACTATTCTAAAAAGTGTATCTTTCCAGCTCAATTTTCACTGAAATTTTGACAATTTTTCCCTGTATATCTATGCATTTCCCCCTTTCCCTCTAATGACTTCTGGATTCTTTAGCCATTCCTAGCCAAAACTAACAGTGGTATAAAACCTAAAGGAGAATCATTAAAATTATTTGCTCTTAATGTGGTATCATATCAAATTGTGCTGAAGTATCTCAAGAAGTAGACCAGTGCTGCCTATGACAGACTGAAATACTAATACAGCAAGGGCTCCATATGGTCTCTGGAAGTCATAAACAGGGTGGAAGTTAACACAAACAGATGGCAGTATGTGAATATCACACATCAGCAGAAGGAACAGAGCAAAGGAATGGAAAATACTTCAGCACACCTTTTCTCTTGATGAATCAAATGTATTCAGTATAGATACTCTTTCTCTTCTCAGCACATCAGACTGTCGCATCAATTTGAGCACTTAGTCCTTCAGGATGAGAGGTTTGAGATCTGTGCTGAGGTTGTCCTGGGACTGGTCTGCTTCCGGCTGAAGGTAAGGCAGCTAACATCTCCTGTTTCTTCTCTCATGGTTTATAGCAACACCATAACCTGCAATTGAATACAGTCTGTGTAGTTAATACACTTGATTATTTTTTAAGGAAAGTAAAGCAAGTTCATTTAGAACAAAGCAGATGAGAGAAAAAAGCTTAAGACAATTTTGTTAAAACTGAATCAAAAGCTTAAGAGAAATTAAAGCATATTAAGGTATAGAAATACACAGTCAAGGCAAACAAATGTTTAACCAGTCACATAAAATGACTTACATTCTATGTGTGATGAGCTTTGATAAGATGATTGTTTTAGTATATTTCCCTAGCCTTCTGAGTATTATGAGTGTGTATTACTTGTTTCTTGACAAGTTAATTTCTTACATATATATATGTAATATTTAATTTTATTAAAAATTACTATCACAAATGAAAATCAGAGCACTAAACACTTTTTTATTGTTTTCTCTAAAGACTATTTTAATCTATAAAATTGTATGGTGAAACTGGGAAAACTGAATTAAGATATGTTGAAAAACAGGTTACGTGGGAGGCCAGCTTCCCTGGTCAGCTTTTTATTACTGAACATAATCCTTTTGCCCTGTTTTACCTTTTATTCCCCAAAATCTCTCAAAGTGCCAGGTTCATTGATGTGGAGACCTTGCCCAATGGAAACTAGAAAATTCATTCTGCACTTGGAGTATAAAAGCTGCAGTAGTTGGGAGAGCTCATTTGTTTTAATCAGACATGAAAAGGGGATCAGTGTCTCAGTTTAGGTAAAGAAGTCTTTTTTTAGCGGAGCTTGCAGCTAAAGGCTCTGCAAAGGACTGGATTGTAACACTGAATCTGACCACCAAGCAACAATAACAATAACAACAGCACTAGTGTTTTCTAGTTAACATGATACCTAAATGAGCTTTTAGCCTTTCTGAAAGCTGGTAAACACATAATTTCTCCTTCTGGGTAGTTTATTTTTAATACATTTGTTTCTCAGTCATTCAGTTGCCCCAGTTACCTGAGTTTGATGCAACTGGCTGAAGAAGCTAACAAGTAAATAATAAAGTAATGGTGAATTCATCTGGAATAGGAATATGGTTTTGTTTGAATTTATAATGTTTAAAGTAAAATCTAAAAAGACCATGTGATTAGGGGATCAGATAGATTACAGAATGTAGTTTTTTCAGTCAATGGAAACACAAACATAATCTCTTTCCTAACAAGAGCTTTTAAAAAATATTGAGGGATAGATTGTCTCTGAATAACAAAATATTGGGTGCAGTCTGCTCTCTCACATGGAACAAGCAAACACCAGTTCTGCAGATGCAGACACAGCTGTTAGTGCTCTACATTTACTTTGAAGGAACAGTTCTGGTGAAATAGAGCATAGCAACACAGGAATTGTCACTTTTGATCAGACCAGTAGCTGATCTACATCTGTTCTCCTGTCCCTCATGATTCAGAGGAAAAAAACCACATCTAATGGGGAAGATAATTTTACAATAGGAGGTAAATATTGAACCTTTAGCTAAGAAACCTTTGGACAAGTTGTAGAATAAGTTGTAGCCTGATTCCACTAAAAATCAGTGTTGAAAGAGCAAGTGTTTTCATCTCTTGCCTGCCTTTCCAAAAAAAGAAAAAAAAAAAAAAAAAAAAAAAAAAGCCTAGCAAGCTTTCAAATTAAGAGGGTTTTAGAGCTATTTTAACAGCTTTATTTGCTTTTTATATCACTCCTTCAAAAATCTTCATAATTTTTGTAGTTTGTATTGAAATACATCTTAGAAGCAGGGTATTTGTAGCTTTTAAGTAGTTATAGTAGGACTAAGAGTCAGGGGACTTGAGCTATATAATTCTGCACAGCTGTAAAAGTATGAAATATTTTTTCTTACTTCCTTTGTTCTTGAAAAGCCCTTTTAAATTTTTTTGCTTAGCTGTAACTTTTCTTTCTTTTCACACTGTTGAGCAAATGGACTAATTACCTATGACTTTCATATTATAATTATTTCATCAAATATGTCATGCCAAAGGGTTAGTTTTAGGCCTCCTTGTCATGACTGCAGAAGAATACAAGTCAAGCTAGTAATTTCTCCAAGGGGGTGAGAATGCTGTCTTATTGAAGCTCACAGACTCAATCAAAGCTGCCTTCTCAAAGCTCTGGGAGAGGACTAGTCACTACCAACTTCAATCTGACATGACACCCTAGTGTCACAGCAGCCCTAAGGTGGAGCTGCGAGAGTAGAATAGAATCAAGATAAATGAATCTTTCTTCTTCCTCCCCTCACCCCTGCCAACTTAACATCATATAACTGCTTGTATTGCCTGAAAGTCGGTGCTGTGCATTTGATATTAAAGGCGAGGACTGTCATGTAAATAATGCATTACCTTTGATAAGAAAGCAGGACATAATTGTCACCAGTGACTGACCTGTAATAGGTGGGACTTACAAAACACCAAAGTTGGTCCATTTTCTTAGTTGGGAGCATTTTGGTCACATAAATATCTCCTAGAAGAGTAAGGCTAAGCCATGAGTTTTAGGACATCGCACCAAATTTCTAGCAACTTGTACCAAGACAGAACAAGGTTTTGATTTGGGTTCAACTCCTGATATGATCTAAAATGTGAGAATGATACATTTATTCTTGCTGCCAATGGGAAAATGTCTGCCTTATGCAGGAAAGATAATTGCCCAGATTTGAGAGAAGGTGTTTTCTGGTCAGGATGTTTTCAAGACCAATGCTGCTATAGTAACACAACTGCTGCTGAACAGAGGGATTTGTCCATTTGCAACTCTTTTTCCACAGTCAGTGCTCAGTAGGGGGACACTGCAGTAAAAATGCAGATGTTCCCAGAATCTCTTGCAATTGTGTGTTACCACCTGTGTAATAGAGAGAGTAAAGGTTGCACAATACCTGAGATCCTCTGATGGATTCTGTGGTGGATAACTCATATAGAACTTGAGGCAAATACTTTTTTAGAGTTTCCATGGATAATATGAAACCTTACTATGCCAAGGATGTATTACCTTAAAAGATGTTTAATTAAGGATAAGATTTCATATTCGAAAGAATCTCTCACAGCAGCCATGCTTAAGTGAAGAAAGTTAGAGTAGTTCACTGCAAAACCTCCTTCTGTGGTTGTTTGATTAGATCCAAGAAGAGTGTAGTAACACAGAACCTAGAAGAAATGCTTTTAACACAGCTCACTATTTTAGGTCACAAAAAGGCAGTCAACTATCACAAATGCCCCAGTGTGAACACTGCTTCTAAACTGAAGGTAATACCTAAATCTCTTTGTGGCTCAAAACTTCTCTCTTACACCATCATCTTTTTGTGATCCTTTGATGGTAAAGCTACTGAGAGATGAGAAAGTGGCTGCTTGTTACTGGTGCTACTTGGGCTTGGCTGCTTGGTGGGATTTACATTTTCCAGACTTGTTTCTGAAATTCATTGCCATATCCATTGAATTACAATGATTTCAGGGCTCAAATGAACTAAATGAGGCACTTCTTAAAAGCATAAATGATGCCAAGAAGATCCATCTGGTCCCATGCCACCTGCGAGAGAAGTTTGTGCTACGTTTTGCTATTTGTTCCCGCACAGTGGAATCCACCCACATCAAGTTTGCCTGGCAGCACATCTCACAGCTGGCAACTGATCTTCTGAAAACATGGGGGCAAAACCACCACCAGCAGTAACAGCAGTGAAGTATAAGTGGAGATGAGGTAATTAACTGGCTTTCTCTGTGTTGCCAAGTTTTATTTTAGGTGCAGGTGGGAAAGTCAAACTATGAAGGAGAAAAGTACAAAACCTGTTGTTATATAGCCCAGCTGCAGTAGCAAAATCCTTGCCAGCAAGTTGAGTTGTAACCATAGTCATTCCTTCTCTGTACTGTAGTTTCATCTTGCCTGTTTCCAGGATGCACATAGCCAAGGAGACTCGAGCTGTCATTTCTTACCAGTTTGTAGTCAAGAGCATTTGTTCAACCAAACAATGGAAATGGAAGGGTTGGTGCTCCCTCCATTGTCCCTGTTCACCTCTAGCGTGCCCCCTTTCTTCACAGATGAAACTAAGAGATATTATAACAAATTAATTTAATATTACTATGACTGCAGGAAGAACCCAAGTTGGGAAAGTTTAGTTCAGGTTCTAAATATGTTAATATCTGAATAGGCATGCACAAATGCAGTTGCCAGGATTTGGGGCACTATCACGCCATGATACACTTGCTGCAGTAATTTTGTAAATGAACAAAGGACAAAGGACTTCAAGACTTCCTTCACTGCATAACCAGACCTATGGGAATGAGCACTGACTGATCATCCTTCTGGCAGGTTCTCTAACTTCCCCTAAATTGTTTGCTTTTAAAACAGCCATTTTGTCAAATTCCAGCAAATAGGTTATGCTGACTATTGGTTCCCAGATTGATCATTCATAATGACATCCCTGAAAAGCTCCTCCTGAAGAGTTTTGTCAAAAGACACGTGCTACCTGGTATTCTGTATTTTTAATCAATTTATTATCAGCAGTGATTACTTGAAAATAGTCTGTAAGGTATGTTCTGTGAAATTGAGTTGTGATTTGTTTTTATGGCTACCATTTTGATTACTCCATGGTGTGATAAATCTTTGACAAAATGTGCTAAGAAATGTGATGTCAAAAATGTTACTCTTAGTTTCTCAAATTAGCTAATAGATGAGTAAACAAGTGACAATAAAAATAGGAAGTAAGAGAACAAACCCCCAAAATCAGTTGTGGTGCCCCCATCAGTGGTTTTCTTCTATTAACAGTGATGAATGGAAAATTAAGATACTGGAACACGTCTTTCTGAGAAAGTCATATATATTGAATATATATATTGAATAGATCATATATATTTGACACAAACCATTGATATGTCATGCTGTCAAAGACAGGCACAGTAAAGAGCTAAAATGAAAGTTAGAAGTGAAAATCAGAAAAAGTCAGAAAGTACTTTTGCCATTTTAAAAACATAAATTACAGGGAGTTATTTCTGTGTAAATAAGAACAACATAAGTAGTTGCTCCAAGAAAAATAGTGTAGGATTAATTTCTACATTTGCATTTCAATCTTCCTTTTAATGCTCATATTAACTTCTAAAGCCTCTTGAGCAACGTGCACAATCATTCAGCTTTCTTCCTCTATCTCTTTCAAGTACACTTCCTATGGCTGGGAAGTTGCAAGCAGACCAAGGAACATGGATCAGTTAATTTGGGACATGGTCTTCTCCTACCTGTCTTTCCTAATCTCTCACTTCTAGGGTGCAGACTGGGAAGGATTACTATTTCCATAAGGAACTGATTTCCCAGGTAACAGATGAAGAAAGGGATAACCAATTAATATGGTAAAACGCAGTAATATTTGAGCAGGTGACTGACACAAGACAAGTACTGTCAGCTACAGTGTCAGAAATTTTGATAGCATCATTCTCTTCAGCAGAACCAATATGAAATTTAGCTTTTCTGTGGTAGCACAATGGAATAGATTGGTAGACTGAAGAGTGGAAGTTGTTGCCTTTCTCTGTTACTATTTTTTTTTTAAACAACATTATTCAGATCTCATTACCTGGAAAACAGTGTTCATCCATAACACATATTTTCCACACTGATACCATTTTACAGCTTTTACATTATGAAAACTCTAAAATCTTGGAGCTAAAGAAGAATTACACCACCTCTGTGAGACAGACCAATATTTTGTATGTGAAATATATAACCAGGTCTTTCCAGAAAAAAAAAAAGAAAACGAGAGAGAGATCAAATCTGGATCAAAGCTATCACAGAGTAAATCCAGGATAATTCCACTGAAATTAAATGGAGCTACTTTGGACTTAGGTGACTATAATTGAAATTAAAAATCTGACTAATAAGTATTGGAAAAGAAAGGCAAAAGGTAAGGCACCACTGAACTGAACATAAGAAGATTCTGCTGGAAATCTGCTCCATGGAAACCAGAGCAGAGATGAATGATGCCTGCCTCAAACTGCTGTAAAACTGGGATGCAGGCAGGATGCACACCCAAACCTAGGAGAGGTGAAATGTGCCCAACAGCCCAGAATTAGATCCCTTTAGACAGTTGTGGGAAAATACTGCCAAAACTGACGTTCAGTTAAATATTTTTCAGTATCTGGATATCAGTTTTAGAAGTGGCTGTTGTCCAGATACAAAAACTCCTGCTGGCAAAGAATTTAAAATTTAAGAGAAAGGCTAATTTAAAATATAGATGGAGTAAAATTTATTTTTTGTTTTGTTTTTCTAAGGAAGTGACATAAGTAGATGTGTCTAATAAACAACAGTGATGAGACCCATGGAATTACATTTCCCCATGGTTAGCCCAGTACAGAAACCTGAAGTTCACAGTTCTGGTTTTTCTGTAGGATAATTCAAATATCTAATTAGTGAAGTCTCTCATACCCTCTTTTCTCCATGTGATAATTTCTTCTTACACTATTAACATTAGGTCATCTGAAAAGGAAATATGGGCTATGTAATCAACTCAAGAAGAAGCACTGAAAGGAATATTTTGAAAGAAGATCATAACTGCTGTTTCTGTTCTGTAGCTTTGCAATGTATCTGTAAGAGACAAACACTGTATTTATGAATAGTGAATGTTAACCTGGATTTACTGTGCCTTGTGTGCAAAAGCTAATACAGTCTGTGCCGATGAATACTGTTTGATATTAAAAATAATTACAAAATCCCAGAACTGTAATTTAGTAGAATATCCACATCTCAAGGAAGACTGCAGCTATTAAAGAAGGAGGGAAAAAACCTTTTACTTTCAGGAACCTCAATTTATTTTTTTTTTTCAACTAGCAGAGTATTTACATTCTTAATGACAGATTATAAATATATTTTATTAGTGATGGCAAAATAATGAAAATATATGTATTTATGGAAGTATTGGTAATATATTATACTTTGAACTGCATTATAATTATTAAATTTTTAATTTTTTATTGCATTTACATACAAGATTCTGCTCATGTCTGTTTTGTTGTTGTTGAAGGTTACTCACATTGAAGTTGCCTTATAACAGCAGTCTAAACCTTGAGATGTATAAACCTGAATTGCTCAAAGACAGAAGCAAACAGATAAAACTGAGAATCCTGAAGACCAGGGTTGTTGGTGGGGGCAGGTTAAATAACCATCAATGGATAATTTCTATATAGCATATGTAGAGTTTGTATGTTCTAAATGGAAAAATAATCAGAAGTCTAATGCTCTTATTGTAATTTGTGAGCTGTTGACTCCCTTTAAAATCTGTATCCAAAACCTACTAGACATATAGATTTTAATTGGCAATATTAATAAACAGAAACAAAACTGAAGATATTGTCTCTTTGTACTTAACTAAGCTTATCTCATCCAGGCCAGATGCACTGTAAGAGGGCCAACTTCCCCACTTATATCAAGTCAGTGCCCTGATTTTCACCACCAAGGACTTTTTTTCAATGCATCCTTCAAATTACTTTGCAAGTGAGAGTTTGCAAATTTGCAGGCAATACCCTCCTCAGCAACAGGAGTCCGAAAAATAACTGGCTACACACAGGGCCAGTGCTGACCCCTCCGCCCAGTTCTGCACGGTGCTGCAGCTGGATCTGCTGCTGGAGCCATCTGCCCAGCTTCAGCTTTGGCTTGTAACTCAAGTGCCATCAGGTAGGACAGGGAAAGGACCCATGACATCAGTCCTGCCTGGCTGCAGCCCGCGTCCCCAAGGCTGCTTTGCTCCTTGCCTCTGTGCAGTCCCAGGGAAATTGGGCAAGCATGCCTTGGGAAAAATTTGATGGCAGCAGCATCACAAACTATTTAAATGTTAGCCCCGTTGGGTCTGAGATGACAGCTTGCAGATCAGCACAGGCAGTTTAATGTGCTGTCTGCACTAGTGGCATAACAAGCCTGATGTATAACAAAAACCTGACAGTAACTGCAGGAAAGGTTCCTCACGGGAACACCCACACATAAGTGTCTCTGTTAATACCAGAGATGTAACTGCAGCTTAAGAGTGCTAATTTGCATCTAGATTAGTGTGCTGATTTGAACGTGGGTTGGTGTGATCCAGATGGGGACTCCACCACCACATTCAGTTCATGGGATACTTCCACATCAACCACCATCTTTTGCCCTGTGAAACAGTGTGTCATTCACCTTGTCCCTGTCAGAGCTGTTCTCCCAAAAAGGCCTGTGCAGCAGCTGTTGTCTTCAGGAGTGTTAGACATCGTCCCCTTCTGACACTGCCGTGCTGGCCCCGCTGGTGCCACAGCGGTAGAGATGAAATCGATGGCCATGGAGGTCAAGTGCTTTTGTGCCTAAACACCAGGTATCTATCACGGGATGTGAAGTCACCACCAAGGTTAGTGTTAGAGTTATGGATTTTGCTTGGCCATCATTCACGGAACCCGCCTCCTGTGGAGCCCGTCCTGCACAGAGCGGGATGCCGCTGGCCCGGCCGCCTGTGGGCTGAGCGAAGGGCATCCAGAGGGCCCTTCTGAGGGCCAGGAGAGAGCGAACAGGGGGCAGCTGGGAATGCTGGTGGGAGGTGGCCGCCAAACTCGAGTTTGACACAGGAGGAGCCACAGCAATTCTGCTCCTTCAGTCACCGAACTGACGGTAAAGGCCCAGTGCGCCTCACGGAAATGGCACAGCTCCACGCTTCCCTTTTCCACTGCTACTGAAAATGGCCTGGACAGGCAATAAACGTGACAGAACCTGTTACATTCTCCACCCTCTTCCTTCTCGGCTGCTCAGACCTTCAGCCGAGGAACCAAGCCGTGATCAGAAAGGTTTTCCCGAGGCGAGTGAGCGGGGCAGGCAAGGCGCGGGAGCCGAGACACGGGCACCAGGGGGGAGCGCTCGGGACTGCGGCGGGGCCTGCGGGACGGACTCGGGTAGGACGGGGGGACGGGAGGGATCCGGCCGGGAAGGGAACACGCGGAGGGAGCCGGCAGGGAAGGGAACACGCGGAGGGAGCCGGCAGGGAAAGGAACACGCGGAGGGATCCGGCCGGGAAGGGAACACGCGGAGGGATTCGGCAGGGAAGGGAACACGCGGAGGGAGCCGGCCGGGAAGGGAACACGCGGAGGGAGCCGGCCGGGAAGGGAACAAGCGAAGGGAGCCGGAAGGGAAGGGAACACGCGGAGGGAGCCGGCCGGGAAGGGAACAAGCGAAGGGAGCCGGAAGGGAAGGGAACACGCGGAGGGAGCCGGCAGGGAAGGGAACTCCGCGGTGCAGACCCACCGCTCCCCACGGGGCAGGCGCGCGCCACCCCACGTGCTGGGGCCCGCGCGCTGCCGGCCCCGCCTCCCAAGGCACGGACCCCGCGCCCATTGGACAGCGGGCCCCGCCCATGCAGCCAATAGGGAGCGCCCGCCCAGTCGCGCGCCGTCCCTCTCAGCGGTGCGGATGACGTCGGCCCAGCGAGCCCGCCCCTCTCCCTCTCGGCCCGCCCTCCCGAATTCTGATTGGCTGCGCCTTCTGCAGCGCCGCTATCCGATTGGCGGGTGGGGCGGGGCGGGGCCGGGCGCGGAGCGGGCGCGCGCGGTTCGCGGCGGCGGCGGCGGCGGCGGCGGCGGCGGGCGGTGGGTGCGGGGGGCGGGAGCGGCACGGCCGGGACGGGGGGAGAGCAGGGGGAAAGGAAGGAAGGAAGGAAGGAACGGAGGGAGGGAGGGACCTACGGGACCCTCGGGGCACTCTCGGGGCTGTGGCCTCCGCTCCCCGGTGCCGTGAGGGGGGACCCGCCCGCCTCCGGGCCGGCCAGGGCTCCTGAGCTGAGGGGCCGTGTCTGCCGGCTGGGAAGGGCTCAGCCATGCCCGGCAGCTTCCCGGCTGGACTGCTGGCCTGGGCGCGGTGGAAGGCCGGGTCATCCCGGGCCCCGTGCTGGGCGCGCTCCTGGGTGGAGGCGGCGGCACCGGCGGCAGCTCCCGCTCCGCGCTGAGGCCCGATCCAGCGGCAGTGCTGGGATACACCCCCGGCTTCGGGCACGCACGCCGAGTACCTTGGCCTTGTCTGGGAACAGTTGTGGCTGAACGTGTGTGCGTGGGGCACTCTTGGAGAGAAGCTGTAAGGCTACGAGGGCCATTAATATGGATTAGACTAGGGGGAGAGAATGATGCTGGACGATGTTTAAGATGTATATAACTAAAAGGTGGGTGTCGAGAGGATGGGTCCAGGATCTTCTTGGTGGTGCCGGGCAAAAAAAAGAGGCGGTGGGCACAAACTGAGGCATAGGAAGTTCCACCTGGATATGGGGAAGAACTTTCCTGTGGCAGTGACCACACTGGAACAGGTTGCCCAAAGAGGCTGTGGAGTCTCCCTCACTGGAGATATTCCAGAACTCTCTGAACATCATCCTGTGCCATATGTGTGCTGGGATGATCCTGCTTGAGCAGGGAGGTTGGACAGGGAGCACTGTGGTCCCTTCAACCTGACCCATTCTGTGAATAATCAAACTGAAATTTCAGACTGGTTACCACTGTTCACTTGTTATGGCTTTCCCTCAGTGCTATGAAGGTGACCACTGAATCCTTAAGAAAGTGGTGGTGAACTTGAAATTTTATGTATTATGGAAGTATTTCATGGGGACAAATACCTGCTATTAAATTTCTCTTGAACTTATGCTTTTATGTCACCTAAGATATTTTTGATTCAACAGTTACAAAAAAATTATGTGCACTACCATGACAGCTGTTTAGAGAAAAGGAAAAGGCTGCAGCCTTTCATCTCTTGTTCACCTGCCACTCAGGTATGGATGGTGTGTGTTTGTATCAGATTCTCTAGGTGCAAGTTAGACTTCTCACAGTGCAAAAGTTGGCAGTAACTTTTCAGAGAGAGTTACATTCGTGGGTTTTTTGTTTCTTTTAATTGGATTTGCTTGTAGAGGTGCCAGATTTACAGATAAAATGTATTTTGACTTTTCTAAATAGCTCTACAAATTTAGGCTCTACTAAAAAAATATTCAAACCAAAATTATTTACAAACTCGTTTTTTATCGTGTCTGTAACCATATAAGCATATGAGCAATAATAATTTTGTGCTCTCTGTTGTCTTAATGCTGATGCCAGACTTTTTGCAAATAATTAGGCAGGACACCCCCACATAGTCTGGATTCCTTCAGTTCTGTCTCCTCAGCCTTGCATGAGCACTGCACCTGTACCTTCGTCTGCACTCCTACGCAGTCTGTAGCTGATCCAGAGGATTGCAGCTTGGCTCATACTCTGTTGGAAAGGGTGCAGAATGTATGGACATGACACTTTGCAGAGAAAGAAAGAAAATACATCCTGAACGTGAGCAAATCATTTCAAGTCAAACAAAACACTCCTCCTGAGGCAAATGTCATATTTTCTTTTTCCTAAAAAAACCCAACACTAAAGGAGTTTAAATCCCGCTTTCTGAAACTGAGAAACAAGTATTGCTTTAAACATGCAAGAGCTTTGTTTCTCTAATGTGTAAAATGGGGACATTTTAGCACCTTCTAAATGGAAGAAATAATTTTGAACATTTGCTAGTAATCTGTTAATATTTTCTTAATCTGAAAGTTTGCTACATTCAGGGTTATTCGTTCCATTTTTATCTCCCCTCGGAGACGCTGCACACAGTTTTACTTACTAGCTTAATTGTTTCATTTTTATTACTATCTCTGTAATAAATGAAATCATTCTGACAGTGGTATACCCTCTGTCCTCCACTGCACTGTGCCATATTCTGTCAAATAAGAATGAAAGCACTGGTGATTTCATTTAACAAGGCCAGTTTTTGCTTGGCCATCTGTTACCATTCTTTGCAGCCTACTTACCTCCCCAGGAGACCTCTGGTTAGAAGCAAACTCTTTTTTCTTTTCCCCCCACTTTTTTCTTTTCTTTCTTTAGACAAGGAAGAAAAGAGAAGCTCAGTCTAAGTGCCTTTAAACCACCACAAAGTTGGTTGCTTTATGAAAAGAGCAGTGTCCAGACTGGCTGAGTAGCTTGCAAGATCTCCTGCTCTGTTTCACTCGGTTAAAGCAATGTAGATTTTCCTGTGTGAGTATTTAGGGAAGGGGGGAAGCAGCTGGTGCAAATGGTGTGAAATGGGATTTTGTAACTGCAGGTGTTTTCTGTCTGTTTCAGTGTCAGAGATGGAGGCCCCCAGCCCCAGTGCATTGCACCTGAGTGACTGGCAGGAAAGTTACTTTGCTGTCACCTCTGGCACCTGCACGCCCGGGCAGAAGGCAGATGGATACCGTGCCAAGATCCTGCGTATTCAGTATGCATGGGCAAACTCCGAGATCTCCCAGGTCTGTGCTGCCAACCTGTTTAAGCAGTACGCCGAGAAATACTCTGCGATTATTGACTCTGGCAACGCAGAGACCGGCTTGAACAACTATGCAGAAAACATTTTGACTTTGGCAAAATGTCAGCAAAGTGACAGTGACAAGTGGCAATCTGCCTTGACAACAGAAAACGTGTTTGAATTGAAGTGTGTGCAAGAGAAGATGCAGGCTGGCAAAATTTTCCAGAGCTCTCAGATGGCACCAACAGCTGCCTGTGTACGAGCCGATAAAGGGGTCAGTGCCTCCGCTGCTCCAGCTCTTCCCAAACTCCATGTCTTCAGTAGTACCAGGGAGACTGAGCTCAGTGCTGGCTCAGCAAAATGTGTAAGTCAGGGACCAGATCTTCTTGGGCACCCCTCATCTTCCAAGTCCCTTCAAGGCAGTGCGCCTCCTGTGACCAGAACTTCAGACACACTTCCTGCCGCTTCAGCCTCCTTGAGCAAACAGGTTCCTCCCTGTTTCCAGGCAACTCCGCTCTTTGGAAGTAAAGAAGCCACTAATAGTTCTCTGAAAATGTCAGGTAACTGTTGTGATGGGCAAAATTTGTCTCTTTTCAACCAGTCAGCTGTACCTGCCTGGTCTGCAAATTCTGGGAAAAGAAAAGCATTCTATGGTCTGGCTGATGAAGGCAGCACAACTATTTCTAGCCTTGTTCCATGTCAGGCTTCCTTTTCTACAGAAACTAATGGTTTTTCAGGGCAAAGAAACAGAAATGAAGAGAGCAGTGCTCCTGGGTTTAAGACTGCAAAGGAACAGCTGTGGATGGATCAACAAAAGAAATCTCAAAACCAGCGTGCCCCAGTCTCATCATATGGAGGTGTAAAAAAATCCCTGGGTGCAGGAAGGTCTCGAGGTCCATTCAGCAAGTTTGTGCCTCCAGTTCCGAGACAAGATGGAAGTGAGAATGGAGGAGCACAGGGTAAACCTCATGTCGGGGAATCGACAGACCCACTGCTGCCTGTGGATGAACGGCTGAAAAACATAGAACCGAAAATGGTTGAACTCATCATGCACGAGATCATGGACCACGGGCCTCCAGTCAGCTGGGATGACATTGCTGGAGTTGAGTTTGCCAAGGCTACCATAAAAGAAATAGTGGTGTGGCCCATGCTGAGACCAGACATCTTCACCGGCTTGCGTGGTCCTCCGAAAGGAATTCTTCTCTTTGGCCCCCCTGGGACTGGCAAGACCCTCATAGGCAAGTGCATCGCGTGCCAGTCTGGAGCAACGTTTTTTAGCATCAGTGCCTCGTCTCTGACTTCCAAATGGGTGGGTGAGGGCGAGAAGATGGTGCGTGCGCTGTTCGCTGTGGCGCGGTGCCAGCAGCCAGCGGTGATTTTCATCGATGAGATCGATTCCCTGCTGTCCCAGCGCGGAGAGGGGGAGCACGAGTCATCCAGGAGAATAAAAACTGAATTCCTGGTGCAGTTGGATGGGGCAACAACCTCCTCTGAAGATCGTATCCTAGTGGTTGGAGCAACAAACCGACCCCAGGAGATCGACGAAGCTGCCCGAAGGAGGCTGGTGAAGAGGCTGTACATCCCTCTCCCAGAGGCCTCCGCCAGGAAGCAGATTGTCACCCGGCTGATGGCAAAGGAGCACTGCTCTCTAAGTGAAGAGGAGATCAAGCTCATAGTCCAGCAGTCGGATGGGTTTTCTGGGGCAGACATGACGCAGCTGTGTCGGGAGGCTTCCCTGGGCCCCATCCGCAGCCTGCAGTCCGTGGACATTGCCACCATCACGCCGGAGCAGGTGCGGCCCATCTCCTTCCGGGACTTCGAGAGTGCCCTGAGAACGGTGCGGCCCAGCGTGTCCCCCAGGGACCTGGAGCTCTATGAAACCTGGAACCAGACGTTTGGCTGCGGCAGATGAGCTGCATCTCAGCTGCTCCACTGCAGCAGCTTGGCTTCAGCACTGCCGCCGTTAAACCTGGGCTATTGAGTGTGTCTGCTCCTTGGTTTGTGTTTGTCCTGGAATTAAACCTCCTTGTGTTATGCAGGCAATGTCCAGGCTCTGGCTGAGGCTGAAAAGACCTTGAGGAACTGCTGGTCATGATAGGAGAAATTGCTGAACAGCAGTGGCATTGGGAGGCTGACAGAATTTACAGATTGCTGGGAGAGGTGGACAAATTTCACTGGTGTTTAAGGGGAAGGTTATCAAACCTCACAAATAATTGAAAAGAGTATTGGGGAAATCTTGCAAAGTCTACCATGCTGTATCAGTAAGGGATTCAAGAAATAGCAGAAATACTGATTTTGGGTAGGAGTATGGCAAATCTGGGGTGGATGGGGAAGAGTAATTAGAGGTGTTTTGTTTGGGAGATGACAGGAGCAGAAGGAGGAAAAGGCAGAGGTGGATGTGGACTTGTACGGAAAAACGGAAGGGGGGACAAAAGAGGAAGGTCTTTTGAGCATTGCTCTTGTCTGACAGCCTTTTGTCTCATCACTGCTGTCAATCCCAACTTCTCATTAAAAACTTTCTGATGATTTTCTGCTTGACCTTGCTTTCTGTGCTGCATCAGCACGTGAGTGTGTTTTATTGGGCGGTCTGGACACCTGCAGGTGGAGAAGAGGCCGTGGGTCACAGCTGTGGGGTAGGCTGTGTGGGCAATTGGGTGCTCTAGGGATCCAAAACTCACTGCCAAACTGGACAAGCTGGCAAGGAGGAAAAACAAGGTTTTGGAAAGAGCCCCCCAGTGGCAGGATAAGGGGGCTCAGGGTCTGGGCATGGGTATTTGATAAACTTAAATCCTGTGGCAGTGAAGCTCTGTGAGTGAGGTGTCCTTGTGGAACTGAGGAGTGTGGGAATTGTGTCACACACAGGTGACCTCAGGTGCTGTGAGGCTGGAGCTGAGGGACAGGGTGGGGCTGTGGGTGGGTTTATGGGAGTGCTGGGTAAGACACTGCTCCTTCACTGTCCTTGTGTGTCTGTGTGTGTGTGTGTGTGTGTTTGTATTCCATGGCTTGGATTAGGGGCTCAGCCTCTCTCCTGGCTGGACCCCAGGCAGAAACAGCAGCAGCTGCATCCATCAATTAAGATGGAAGATGCCTTACTGTGGGAGTGCTGGGCTCTAGTGGTCAGCAAGGAGAAATGCCATGTCCCATGAACCTCCTGGCTTCCACTGCTTCTTAAAAAGTCCTCATGTATCAATGGTAAAATTCCTGGCTATCTTGTATTTGTCATTCATACCTAAGGCATGAAAGAATGCACAGCCTTTATTCACATAACCTGTCCTTGCCCACTGGCTGAGCACAGCTGTCCCTGAAAGGAAAATAAATGGAAATCTTTCCTTTGGATTCCTTTGTCAGTGTGGCAGAGCTGGCTGCTCTCCTGCCTTTGCTTCATTTTCAGTTCCTCTAAAGAACTTTTTCTCCTGTTGGGGAAAATGCAGAGCTTAAAAGCTGCTCTTCCTCAGATTTCTCTGAAATTGGATGAATGCTTTTTAGCTAGCATTTTTTAAAGACACTGGAAACTACAGGGCCCAGGAGACTATAGTGAGCCTTG
The DNA here is from genome assembly GCF_029582105.1 of Oenanthe melanoleuca. Classification (NCBI taxonomy): domain Eukaryota; kingdom Metazoa; phylum Chordata; class Aves; order Passeriformes; family Muscicapidae; genus Oenanthe; species Oenanthe melanoleuca. The sequence goes on from NC_079335.1 coordinate 68,162,907, forward strand.
AATTCAGAATAATTTGGAAGGCCTAGAATTTTTTTACAGCTTATCCTGATTTAAACAAATGAGTCAGTTTTATTCATAGGTCATGATTTTAGTAAAATGTGACATATATATTAGAAATTGTTTTGCAGAGATGTGAAAATTCAGGTTTGGGAATATATCTTCATTTATGAAATAGTGAAAATACAATAATTAGATTATTTTGTAAGAATAAATATGTGATATTGTCCAAACCAATTGATTTTTGTGCCACTTGGGTAAAGATTATGAGATTAAGTCTGTTCTTACAAGTTCAGTTTTAGAGAGCTGTAAACATGTACTAGGCAAGATTTTTTTCTCTCTCCAAACATTTCTTTAAATTCATTGTTCAGGCAAGTGAATGAAACCCTAGAGAATTTTAATTGTTTAGTCAAATTAAGGTTAGCTCAAGGGTTAATAAATGCCTTATAAATTATTAAATAAGTGCCTTATTTATGCTGGGAATTACTCTGGTGTGCTATTTGAGCATTCTGTCATCTCTTTCTGAATTTTCACATTTTAATGGAAGAGCTCTACAAGGTGAATAAAACTCCTCTTGAGGTAACAAGGGCTGGGACAAAAGTTCTGTGCCTCTGTGTTTGTCTTCTGCAAAGTGTAACTTAGCAAAGGGATAAAAGGTAGAACCAGATATGTTCTTCCTCCTACTTTTGAGGTTATTCATTACAAGAATTACATGAATGTGCCTTTTTTTTTTTTTTTTTTTTTTTTTTTTTTAAGGAAATGTAGAAATATTGAAAGAGACTATTAGATAAAGTTTACTGTGTTTTAGTAATGATGCAGGGGGCACAACCATCTCTTCAGCCATGTGGCATTCTTTGCTGCAGAGCTCAGGGGCAGCAGGACTTGCAGTGTCAGCCCAAGATGAGTTTCATAACCCTCTGTAACAGTGCCACCACACAGCAATTCGACTGCCAGGAACATAATTTCACAAAATACAGAAAATTGCACAGAAATAGGGCATGATTGTAATTTAAGGGAAATGGTGCAGATAAATCCACTTTAATGGATCTGTTTAGTGTATGCAGAAACCTATGTACTTCATTATTTATTCTTTTTGGCTGGCTGATCTTTGGAAGAAGAAATGCAGGACTCTGGTTTTGTGGTTCAGCAACGTTGGGTGCACAATCTCTCAGTTTCTTTTAAAGGTAAATAATTGCAGTCCTGGAAAAGTCAGGTCTTATTAATAAACAAGGCAATTCAGACTCTCAGTGCATCTTGGATTTGAGTTAGCTAAATTGTCTGAGCTGGATGAAGTCCCCAGGGGGATTTTCATTTACAGAACACTGTGCCAGCACATGTAGGGGAAAAAGCTGATGAGGCAGAAATAATCATCACCTGCTAATGGTGAGTGGATGGAAACCAGACTGGCCTCTTAAGAGCTTCAGTAAGATTGTCCTTTAGAAATAAGGCATTTCCTTCTAAGAGAAATTATGGAACTGGTCACAAGCCAACGTGACATTGGACAACAACCCATTCCACAAACCAGTGTGGTCTGTCCCTGGGCTGCAGTGCAGGCATCTGCTCCATGGGTCTGCTGGCCCCAAGGAGGGCACCCTGCAGCCCTCCCCTACTGACACCTTCACTCCTACACTCAGCACAGGACAATCAATGTAAAAGCAGGCTTAGCAAAACACAATATTCCCAAAGTCCACATTTCTCAGCTTTGCTTTTTAATATTTTGTTACCATTCTATATCTTATCTGTAGAAAATCAGTCGTGTAAGATGCTGTAGACACAAGCAGCTGTAGTACTGATAGGTCTCTAGTACTTTTTTTTGTTCCATTAGGTGAGAAACTTCATATAACCTTGGGTCACAGCTGTGAAGCCAACACAGTGTTATCAAAGAGTTATGGGTCTGGAAAGGACTATAAGAAATCCTCAAATTCTCACTTTGTATAAGGTGAATTAATTTTTGTGATTCCTGGTGCATGTTCTGCCTGGTTTGTTCTTTAAAAACATTCAGTACTTATAAATACCTTGGTCTGTTTTTGGGCTTCATTCCCATACTAATGACATGATCACACTCAGGACCTGATGTATTCAGTAGATGCTGCAATGCAAACACAGAGTGGTAAATGTTTAATGTTAGCCATTAATAAAGTGGCTTTCTTGCCTGGATTCTTCTTTGGCAAGATTGAAGGTGAGTAAAATTCTTCCCTAATGTCTCATCTCTGTTACTGTGATGCAAGTGTTCTGTGCCTTATCCTGTCTGTATTGCTCACATCACAGACATGGGAAAGGGTTTAATCATCCCCTTTGTAGCAGGTACCTGAAACAGTTGAGATTCACCATCATTTGACACTATAATTCTACTGTACTAAATAAATGTCACTCTTCCACTCCTTTTAATAATTCCCTGGTGGTTAGACTTGTGACCAGTTCCATGTGCTCATCTCTCTTCAGTGTTGATGCCCCAAATGACAGTGCTTGTCAGTGGTAAGGGATGGCACTGGAGCAGAGTAGGGCTGGCCATGGGTGCAGGGTGGTAGATGAACTTCTCAGTGTGTTGTTCATTTTCAGCAAAGTTCTCCTGAAGTTGCTGTGTTTTCCATCTTGCCCAGGTTGGTTTCAAAAGCAAAGTTACCCAGAAGGGTCTCCCTCTTCCATCACTAATAGTCACCAATGCATCCATTGCCACTGCTGCAGGAAAGACCAAGTGAAGCCTCTGGCATGCCTTGTTTGGCTCTTAATGCACTTTGATTATGGCTTTACAATTAACTGGGCAGAGGTGTTACAAAAATTTGATAATTTCTATCTTCATAAAGTATCACAGGAAAGACTCAGAGCAGGTGTGTCCTGTGTCCATATTCCCACATTACCAAGGCACATAACCTGTTCTAAAGGAATATTAAGTTGTTTTCTTGTGGCAAAGATGGAGCAGTAAGCAAAAGGCAATATTGTTCTCTTCCAGAAGCTGAGGGTCAAGGAAAGTCAATGAAAGCTGCAGGGATGCTGTGAAGACACAGGTCTGCTTTCTGGCTGAGGGAGAGATGGTGCAGTGCTTCCTCACTGTAGGTCACTGGGGAAAAGGGGAACATCTTCCCTTTCTGCACCCAGGCATGACTGGAGTCGTTAGCTGGGCAGGGAAGGGGGGAACAGAAAAGGGGAACTTTCAGCTGTCGGAGCTCAGGGCTGCTGTGGATGTGATTTGGGTGTAGCATCACAACCAGGAGCCCATGGGTGCAGCTGAGGTGGTCTCCCAGATTCCCAAACAGCACCCTAAACCCAAGAGAGCCCTTCTGTTTGAGTTGGGCTGGTTTGCAGGGGTCAGGGCAGGGTGGCATCCTGTGTTCAGTCACGCCTCTGATCTTATCACATCCTCCTTTGGCTGCAGCTAATCAAACACAGCCAGGCTGCTCTGAGGCTTTCCAGCAAAGCCCCATGAGGAAAGCTCCCAGGAGCTCAGGCTTTCCCTAAACTGTGCTGATTGAACATTCCAGTTTCAGATTAGTTTGCCTGGTTTTGGAGCTGGCATGCTGCAATCTGAAATTCTGTCTGGGTTTTGTAAAATGGAAACACCTGAGCACTAAGAATTAAATGATGGCCAGCCTGCTGATGCATTGCTCTGAAAGACTGTCTGGAACAATTATGTGTTCATAGAGGGAAAAAAAAATAAGCTGGCTTTTTTCTTTTCAGAAGTAGATCACAAAATTCTGGGCAGTGGCTTGTGAAAATTCCTGCCCAGTTCTTACAGGTTTTGAGTTCTGTACTATGGGTTAAAATATAATAAGATTAAATTTCCTAGGCTTCTGCTTTTAAATTTAGAGGGTTTTTTATGATTTTTGATTACTGGTATAAGTAAAACCCTCTTTATAACTTTTTGCCTACAGCCAAAGGCAGATGTGTCTCTGCCAGCTGGGGCAGTTCCACCTAAGCCTGTTGTGCAGGATCATATTGATTAATAAATGTCTCCAGTGCAAATATTCCTCAGTGGTGGTGGAGACCTACAAGTCTGTCTTCTTTCACACATGAGTCAGATTTTATTTTGTGACATTGCAACCAGTGACTGCTTCTCCTTGCTGATCTGATGTAACCAGTGAGATTTCTTACAAGAGTTGTTATGAAATGGCTCATGCTCACATACTTAATTCATTATTCTAAAGAAAGAGAACTTATTTGACCTGTGGATTTTTTTTTTTTTTTTTTTTTGTTTTATCAAGTATGGAAAGAAAAAACAAGAAGAGTAAATAGTTACATAGGGAGCTTGAATTCACTTGATATATTGTATTTTTATCACACCAATTATTTGCACTACAGAATTATGTAGATCTGGTATAGTGAAGGACACAGCAAAACATAATACAAAGCATTATAGAAACTCCTGATTTTTCTTAAGTGATGGAGAATTGTTTTCAAGAGAGGGCATAAACTCTGAAAGCTGGTGTCTACAAACTATTCTGGTGCCAGCTTCTCTTAATAAAAAAAGAGAGAAAATTCAAACAGGATCAAAAATTGAAAAGTACTGTGGGTGGGGAGATCGGTTACACGTAAATTAATGTGTTTGTTCTTTCAGGCTGTTTTGTCATTGATGAGATATTTTTCAATACTTGTCGATGGCTTAATGTCATATAAAAACATACATTGAGTGGTGATGGGATAAAACAGGAAAACTCCACTTTCAGGAAGGTCACAGAATCTCTGGGCTGGCACAGCAACAACTGGAGAGAAAGAAGAAGCTTGCAGTGACAATTCTGTAATCAGTTCATTATTTTCTGAACATACCTTGTGATTTTTTTTTTTTTTTCAGTGATTTTAATGCTAAATTTAAAAGGTTCTACCCTGCTTAATGTGGTGCCTTACTGTCATATGACAGTGAGTCTGAGAGCTGACTGAAAAAAATTAAATGTGATAATTAAAACATTGTGATATCAGAAGTCATTCCAAAACCAGAAGTTTTGCATCAAAGAAACAGAAGATCAAATTTTCAGAAACTTTTGCTGTCATCTGCTGCAAATATACACTAACACTCTGTAAATGTCTCAGAAGGGACAAGGCTGAGCATGCTGGGGACTGCTCCATTGTGGTTTCATTCTTGAAAACTATTTTTCATGTGCTTTTAAAAATAGCTGTGGTACTGGAACTCACCTCTAGTCATCCCAGAGCAGGGGAATTCATGCCAGGGAATGTTACCTTTTAGAACAATCCCATTTAAAAAAAAAAAAAAATCCGTGTTTTAAGAGTCTTTGTTGCCCCTGGAGCAGTGGAAAAGTGATGCTGCCTTATTTATGTCACTAGGGAGGAATGGATGTGGTTACTGTCTGTGCGTGAATCCCAGTATCCAGGACACACATGCCTGCGGATCAGGTGGCAATGGCACTGCTGCTCCTCATCGCCCACAGCCTGGGGATGTCTCACACTGCTCTGGCAGCTGCAGAAAATGTGCAGCAGGGTGTGGGAGCCAGGTGAGCTCAGAAACATCAGCTCTGCCTGCGTTCAGGACAAGCCTGCTTTGAAAGATGCTTTGCTCAGTCTGTCCTACAGAAATCTTAGAAGTTTATGGAGAAATGGTTATTCCCAGGACTCCTCTTCATTTCCAGTAGTGTCAGTCTTTTCCAGGGAGGGGAACACAGCCGTAGTGTTTGAGTTGCTTTTTTTTTGTAGCCTGCCACCAGATGGAGTTATTTTCCTAAAGAAGTCCGCCCAATCTCTTAAGGAAAGCCCGAGGGTAGTCAATATTACTTCCTTGTTTTGTCACTTAAAATCATCTATTGTCAATGCTTTGTTACTGGACTTTTATTAATTTTTTTTTTTTTTTTTTTTTTTTTTTTTTTTTTTTTTTTTTTTTTTTTTTTTTTTTGGGTGGACTTCGATTTTTAAAATTCTTTTGAGGGAGCTGCAAAAACCAGGCTGACACTTCTAGAACTTCCTATTTAACAAAGCTAGGGTTTTAAAAGATGTGGATACACATCAGGTAAGAGGCACTGAGTCCGGTTGACTCAAGTCTCTATTCACTGGAGTTTTGGTTGATGGTAAACAGCGTTTGCTGCTCTCTAGAAGTGTCTCAGAGGAAAAGCCGCTGTGCAGTGTCTCCAGGTCGAACTGGCGGCCCCGGCAGCATTCCTGGGAGCTGCCTAAGGGTTAAAGCTCGGCTCAGCCTCTGCCGGCCTGGCACCGAGTGTCCGGGCACAGAGCCCGGTGTGCGGAGCTTTTGTGGCTGAAGAAACCACCGGACCGATTTCTCCGGAGAAATCACCCTCTGGAGCCGCTGGAGGCTGCAGCCCCCGGGCAGGTTCGGAGGGAATATCGCTGATGCCCCGCGTGTATTCAGATGGCTGATGCTGCTCTATCCCCGAGTCCTGCAGTTTCTCACTTCCCTGCTTTGTGGGTCAGATGCTCTGAAGCCAATTTACATCAATTCCTGGCACTGTTTTTAAAGGAAGCAAGGGGGAACAGTGGAGTCTCACTTTCTGCCAAGAGCAGGAAGCACGCTCTGGGTCGGGCAGCTCCCCCAGCCCTCCCTCCTGTCGGGCCAGCACGTTTCTGGAGCGGGTTTGGTGCTCCGCAAATCCTTGGGAAGGCAGCGCGGGTGGGCGGGGAGAGCCCGGGGCTGCTGCTGCAATTCCCTTCTCCCAAGGGAGGGTTTGTCACAGAGCCCGAGGGGAGGGAATGGTGACAGCATCCCTGTCTGTCTGTCTGTCTGTCTGTCCCGCGGGTCCGAGCGCTGCTGGAATCCCGCTGAGGGTGGTGGACATGGGGACACGCGGGACTGCACTCTTGGATCCTGTACTGAATATTCGTGCCTAAAGCAGGCCAAGGTACCCTAAGGGGTCCAGAAATTTGTTGTGTAGTTTTTTGAGATCATCACAGATCAATCCAAAATCCCTATTTCATTCCTTTCTCCTGATACACAATTAAAATTGAAACTGATATGAGACTACCGTAAAAAAAACCTTAAATCCCTTCTCTGTAATATCCATCTTTGGGGCAGTTCTTTCCAGGCCCACTTTTTGTGATTGCATGTGATGACTGTACTATTATTTATATATATATATATATTTTTTTTTTCTCCTTATCACTTCTGCAAAACTTTTAGAAAGCTCAGTGCAGTGTTTCCAACGCCTGCCTTCATCCCTCCCAGTGTTTTCCTGGTGCAGAGACAGGCTTAGTCTAAAGAAGACAAGTAGACCTGAAGAAATTATTTTTTGTATTTTAATGCCTTCCCTCCAAAATACATTTTTATCTTGTGTAAATTTCTTTCCATCTCTCTGCTGCCACCAAACCTCCTGGCATGTTTTCTTCTAGGCTTTTCCTTCCTAACCCCATGCTAGCAAACTTGTCAGGGAATTCTGTGGGGCTGGGTGTCTCCAGCCTCTCCCTCTTCCCCCTGCCCTGAAGGCTTTAACTTGCTTAGCACTGGTGCAGCCCCGGGCTGGAGAAGAACTACGGTCCTGGTACAATATTCATGGCACAAAATTATGGGAGTAGCAGAAGACTTTGTAACAAAAGCACACAGCAGAGTTAGATGTGGAAACGAGGGGGTTCGAGTCGAATATTTCCCTGATTGCAAAGGAAATTAGGCAAGCAGTTTATACAGGAGAAGCAGAACCAAAAGGAAAGCTCTTTGCTTTCCCCCTCGGCACACAGTGTTTCTCCAGAGAAGCTGCGGTGATCCTGCAGAGTTAGACAAGGAGGGTGTAACAAGTTCTTCCCTATTTTCTGGAAATCCCACCCTCTTTCCACAGCTTATCTGAAGTTTCTATTTTGCACGTTCCTATTTGTGCAAAGTTTGGGCGAGCCTCATCTTTTCAGTTGCAAATGAGTCTCTAACTAAAGCCCTCATAGGCTGACTTTTTAATTTCTTTTTTTAAATTTTTAAAATTGTTGTTGTTTTTGTTTGTTCGTTTGTTTCTTCCCTGGCATTGTTGGGAGGGCAAATGGGGTAATTTTGTGTTGTGTTTTTGAAGGCTTAGAAAAGCATCCCAACTTGTCAAATCAGTTGGTCACCATAAAAGAGGTGTTTGAGAACATGACATATCTGTAGGAAAACTGAGAGAGGGCCCACAGGGCTGTACACCTGACAGAGAGCCCCTGTCCCAGCATTGTTTTCCATTTTTTTATCTGTGCATCATTTAAAGACATTTGCAAGGCAAAAGCTGTCTAACTTCAACAACTAATCATGGAACAGATTATGTGTTTTGGTATGTTTGGTCAAAATTTAGGCAACTAAAGATGTTTTCATTAACAAAGAAGTGGAAGAAAAACTGGCAGCTCTTCTTTAAAAGGTATAAATTATTGAATATTTTGAATGAGGCAGATATGTGGTATTTACACATATAGTACATGTGCACAAACACTCACATACTCTGATGTAATGTAAAGCCTGACTTCTTAATCCTGTGGCCTTTTTTCAATTCTTAGCTGTTAGTGCAAGGATCTACAAGTGGGGTTTCCTGAGTTTACTGTCAGCCAAAGAGGAAGCCTAATCTGTGGCTGGAGAATAAACAAGTATCAGGAGACCTGGTTCCCAATCCTGATGTCAAAACCCTACTGCACGAGCTTGCATAAGGAATTCAGGGAGCATTTTGTGCTTCAATTTCCCTTTCAGGGAAGGGATGGATGTAGTTGTTTCACACTGGTGCTGCTGTTTTCAACCTTTCAGAAAAAATATCTTGGATTTTGGAAATTATAGAGTAAATTTAAAGATAACAGGAAGAAATTATTTCACCTTTTGGTTCAAAGTAATTTCCATTCATAATCTTAGGCACACAGACATGCACTCATCCCAAAGTCAACAGAGCTACACACCTGCTGTATTGGAAACAAAAATGGATATTCTCCAGAACTCTGTATTTCCAGAGAATTGGATAATAATAAAAGATTTTTCTTTTAATTAATGACAGCATCAAAGGAATTATTTAAAAGAACTTAAGCCACACAATTCTCTGTTTTTCAGGTATTGAAGACAAAAAGGAAGTGTGAATGTATGGTGGGAACACGTGGTGGCTGCCTGGATTTGGCAGGGGTGGGGCGTAGGGAGTTGTCACTAAGATCCAAATGGAAGAATAGTTTTAGTTCAAAAATTGATTTCAGGTTTAAGGATAATCAAGAGAAGAGGGCAGCTCTCCCATAGTATAGTAGGCACTATAATATGCATGCAGATATTAAGAAAAGTGGATTTTTTTCCCCCTGAAATGCACTAGATTTGGCTTTTCTTAATTCTGTGGTAATAACCCTTATGGTAGAGAGTAATTTCTTCACTGCTGAACTTGATATGTTAATTTTTCCACCCAATCTTCTACTACCCTTCATTTCCCTTCTGGTCTGCCTATCACTTCTGGTACATTTCCTCCTACCTTCAATGACCAATGAGCTATCAAGAAGTAGTTATTGAAACTCAGGCAGATGTCTGTTGTCTCCTTCTCCTGGCCTGGACTTTGGAATTTTGTTGAAAATGCTTAATTTTAGATGACTTGTTCTATTAACACATGCATTTAACTGTTTTCCTAAAACCATTACAGTTTTTCTTCCTCTGCTCTTTCTGCTGATCAGGATCCCAGCTTTGTTTAAAGGTCAATTAAAAGTGATGGAGTTGTGACTCAGGGAGAAGCAGCTGCAGGGTCTGCTGGTGCTGGGTGATCCTCAGGAGCCTGAGTATTCTCACTTACTCGGCTTTACCCAGGTCCCTGCAGAAGAAATTCTCTTGTCAGGTACTATCATAATATCATAATATAATTACAGTATACCCTATAAGACTGGCTGATGTCTCAGCCTTGATTACAGAGAGGTGGCAAGACAGATGTTTCCAAAGCAGAAGTAACCATTCTAATTTGTACGAATACTTAATGAGTCCAAAAACCCCCTCCGTACATGTGAGTGCTCAGCACAATTCCCATGAGCATTTGCTAGACTATGCAAATAAAACACCATCTCTATTATTAGCCAGGAACTAAGTGACTGGATGCAAAGCAAAAATACAGTTTGTGAATGTTTCAGATCTGGACTTGGGGAGTAAATAATTTATGTGCTGTGCTAAAAAAAAAGTAAAATTCATGTAACAGGGCTTTGGTTATTGCCCAGAAATAAGTTTTTGGCAAGTATTTGCACCCTCTTCTTTTTCTTCAACACAATGGAGAATAAGTCTATATTCTCTCCCATGGCTACACTGAAGAATCTCTGTAAGGTGATAAAGGTATATTTTTATACACTGCAACTGTCAGTGAATTAACCTGGAGTGTTTGAATCCAGATTTGAACAACCCTTAACATTAAGAGCTCTGTGGATCTCTCCTCTGATTTATATGACATATTAAGACTGTAGTTTTTTTAATCCTTGTCGACGCAACAGGGACACTATAAAGTAAAAGCTGTAGTCAAATTGACATTACTATCTCCTTTGCTAAAAATAGGGAGGAATAGAAAAAGAAAAACCCCTCTTTTACTTGTAGTACACATCCCATCTATGTTTTAAACTGGCCCCTCAATACTCAGGTTATTTTCCCAGTTATTTTGGTGAAGTCCATGCAGGGCTGGCAGGTGCAAAGGCTCTGACATGTTGGTGAGGCTTTGCAGCCAGAGGCTCTCCTATCCCTCTGCTCCCCCAGGCACATGATCTTTCCCCAGGAAGAGATGCCAGGCTCCCCTGGGGCCCTTGGCTCTGTTCTTAGTGGTAAGGAGATTACAGGGGATGTTAGCCCAGGCTTGTGGTATCCTGTATCCAGGCTCTATGAGTTTTGTTGCATGAAAATAGACGAGATGAGCTCAAGGTCAGTTCTGCTGCTTGTTGAAAAGTTTATGGACTTCAGATTGAAAAATCAGAGCATGCTGAAATTGGCCACTAAAATGTCAACTGACTGAGCAGAGATCAGGGTTTTAGTACTGAAAGCTCCAGTGGAGACCTGAGGACTCCCACCAGAGGTTTCCCTAGAAGAGAGCTGAGAGCAAACCCCAGGCAAGCAGTAGGGTCACATTTAAGATTTAATCTGGTCGAACCTTGAGTGGGAAACAAGAAGTGAAAACTGTCAACTGTGCCCAGATCCATTCAGATCACTTCTAGGGACAGTTTTGATACCAAATTATCCTTGTTATGCAAAGTTCCTCACCCACCGGCTGGTTCCCAGTTATGCATGGGGAGAAGCGGTGGCCACATCTGCTTCCCGTTTTGCCCTTTCGGAGACGAGCCATCTGTTCGGCCTCATCCCGAACAGCCTGCTTGGGGCTGATTAACTTCCTCACCCCCACCAGCCCCTGCCTCACTGTCTGCTGCAAGGTGTAGATTTTTTTTCTACTTTTTGCTTTTTTTTCTTCTCTAACTGCTCATAAACCAGAACCTTCACTTCTCTCCCTAGGGACAGGAAGGCGTTGGTTTGTGTGATTTGCAGCCGCGCCAGCAGCAGGAACAGCAGCAGCTGCTCTCTGTCATTCACCTTTCATACGTGTGGTCAGGACAGACAAAACCAGGAATTGTTCCTTGTCCTGGGATGGCTTTAAAGCAGTGAGACCTTTCTCTATATGAAAAGCAAAAATTAAAAACTGTAGTTAACAGGGATCTGTTCATTTGGCAAGAGTGGGGTTTAAGTCATATTTGTGCAGCCTTTTTTTGTTTAAGTGTGATTGACTCCTGCTCTCTGAAGCCCAGCATTGGATTTCTCACTTCCATCTAACCTCTTTTCTGTGAAACTTTGCAAATTTTTGTCCCTTCCTCTTTTCTGCATGTCCATCTTCTGGCCATTAAAGCAGGATTTCAGAAATGCTGCATGTCTGCTGCTGCCAGTGACTTCAGTTCAGCAGCCCTGAAAAGTCGAAGTTTGTATGGCCAAAATAAACAAGCATCAAAATTTAGAAATTGGGATAATGGATGTCCTGTTAAGATTAAGACTTCTATTGCCTTCTACAGGCCAGGCCTGAAAAATTTTTGTCTTTTATGGTATGTTTTGACCAGCATTTGTTCTCACGTACAATTTTCCTTCCAGACGAGAAGCTTCCTGTGTTTCATGCTGGTGGACACAGCCTGGCTGGCCCATAGCAAGGAAGGATGTCCTGGAGATCTGACCCACAAGACAGGCATGAACAGTTTGTTCAGAAATCAAATATTTTGATTTTCTAGCTGCCACATTTTCAGTTTCCAAATTGTTGGTGCTGCTGCTGAAACATGAAGCTTTCAGTGAAAGCTTTTCCTTTATTTTTGACCATCTCACAAGCTGATAAAAGCAGTGTGATATCCAGTGTATTGGCAAAGTCAGGAGCATTTCTAACCCCTTTTTCCCAAGTAAGATGTTGAGTGATTCTCACACACACATACAGGCACACACACAAATACACACACAATATCAAAAAGTCAGAAAATTGTTACATTATCAGATCCACATGCTCTGGGTCTGGCTCTGAGTTCTCATTTTGGTATCTCTAAGATATTTGTGTGTCTTTTACTGTATTTCTCGATTTCAAAAACATTATTTGTTGAGCACAGGTTAATGCTGTTTCGGTGTTTTGATGCCACTGTATGGATTGGGGAGCCAGTCTGGGCACTCCAGGCTGAAAATTATCACTGCTGGTAGCTGCAGGTTTTGTCTCTGTGACAATTTGTATCTTGGCACCCGCCACAGTTTCTGATGTAAATTAATCAAGCTATTGGAGTAGGAAAAAATATAAATGTGTTGATTTGAAGGAAGTCTTTGAAATGTAATAGATAAGAGACCCAGAGCAGATTTTTAGGTATCCAAACTTGCATTTAAATCTGTGGATGTCTCTAGCTCAAGGATTTAATAACACTGATTGAGAGTATTAAATTTGGTCTAATTTTGTGTTTATTATTATTATTATTATTATTATTATTATTATTAAACAGGTCATATTTGTTTTGGAGAAAAGTCACCAGCTGAAACAGAAGTCTGTAGTTTGTTTCATTTGCTGAGAACCAGCTTTGATGGGGAACAAAGAAATTAGTATGCTAGTTCCTTCTTATATTATGTAGTCATAGTTTATGATGAAACTATACCACAAAAACTTAAGGAACTTAGGGAAAATTTAGATTTTGGGAACCTGTAAAAGAATTAATTGCAATACTATTAGGATTTGTTTTGGGGTTGTTTTTCATTTTTTAAAAATCTCATTTTGTTCATAATAATACAGTTTAACAAATGGAAATATTTCTGAAACTTTATAAATGGTGCTTTTTCTGAGCAAAACAGTGATTCTTGTTTGCATTAAATATGTGATGTGAAATTTACTGTGCTGGAACCCGAAGGAAACAGGGACACCCACAGAGAAATCACCTTTGTTATGGCAAATAGTAGAAATAATTTCTCAGTGTTTTATTTTGAATTGCCATGGCTCTACATGCAGAAGTAATTGTGTTCTGTAATGACTCCATCTGGCTGGTGGGAGGGAAGGGTGCGAGGAGAGGGCTGGAGGGGCAGCACTGCTGGAAGTCAGCTGCTGGCAGGACCGGAGTGATGGGGATGGGCAGGGACACTCTGGATAGCAGCAGCCAGTTCAGGGCCTGATCCTCGCTGGAGCTGGCTGAGCAAGGCTGCCTCGCCTCGGGGCTGAGGGCAGGGGGCTGGCACAGCCTGGCGTTTTTGGCCGTGGAGTTTGGGTTGCAAGGCCAGCATGCATGGACTCTCCCTGGTGCGGGGACAGCGTGGATGGGCTCTGCCTGCGCCTCTCCTCACTCTGCGTCCCCTCCCACACTGCCACCACCCACAGACACAGAGCTGTGCCCAACGCCTCCTTCACCCACGAGTGACAAAAATATTCTGGGGCTTGGGGTTTTTATCTTGTTCTCTTGTCTCAAAAGATACATCTCAGCTTGCAGACATAATTTAATAACATTTCCAATTTTTATGAAACTGCTTTGTTTTAAATACAATATTCTCAAAGAAAACGAAGTTACAATATAAAACCACAGCAAAAAAAAAAAAAGTGTAAATACAACTTTTTCTATTAGAAAAGGCAGTGCCTGGGGAAGGAATGGGAAGCAATTATTTTTTACTTTTTAAAAACAGATACAAACTTAAAACCACTTACATATTTACTCCTTTTAAAGGTCAACTAAGCCATATCAGGGTATTGCACCATAGCAAAAAAAGAGAAAAAAAAGATTACACTAAACTTTTCTGAGGGCACAGTTTGTTTCAATGCACACATACACAACATCCTATTTTCATGCCATCCTTGCATATGTTCATAAATTAAATTACTGAAACACTTTTTTCTAAACAAATTGAAGATGATTTTGTGCAAAAGAGAAAAAACACTGGAAAAAAGGAAACCTAAAAAAGCCCTTTAGTGAACAGAGAATGCCATTTGCTCTGCCTTTAGACTATGCCCTGATACACTGTGTCTTAATATACTTACTTATACTACCGTATTTTTTATTATACAACATCAACATATTCTGTTATAGTATAAATAAGAAAACTCCAGAGCCAGGAAACAAACCCACTGTGAGTGACAGTGCATCAATGTCATACAAACCATTTTAGATATATATACACATACAAATGTATATAAAATATTAATGATACACAAAGCCACAGAGAGGGCATGTGCATGTCAACAAGAGGAGAGACACAGGGACTCAGACACGTGTGTTTGTGCACAGAGATGTGGTGAAGGTAGTAAACCTACCCAGGAATCAGAAATCCCTTTCAAAGCTGTGTTTGAGGCACACTTGAACTCTGCTGGAGCTGTGCTTGTTTACACGGTTTGTGAACATGGCTTTACTTGGGTTGTTGGGTAAAAGCAAAGAAACAAAATCACCTGAGTGAGCTGCTGTCCCCCTCCCCTCTACAGCTGGGGAGCCTTAAAATCAAGGGTGGAAAAAATTAGGACATGGGGTACATAGTGACCCAAATCTAAGAAGAACAGGAAGGAGCTCTAAGAGCAATAAAAGCAGAATATTTCTGTAAAGCCAATGTCTGATCTCACACAGAACATTGCAGCAGGGCTTGGAAATTACTTTGCCCCCTCTCATTTGGCATCAGTCAAAATAGGAGAGGGGTAAGAATAGCTGAATGTATCCCTACCAGCTATGAAAAATGAACCCATTCCAACTGTACTTAAAGGTAAGAAAATTAAAGGAAACTCATCCATGTAAGTTACCCCCTGCAAAGTCCTTTTCAGATCAATCCTATATAAAATATTTGGCAACACCTTGTTGCCAGGTACGGTCTGTCTTGAAGCTGAATGTGTAGCAGGCATTGATAATGAGACCATGGCTGGGGCATGAAAGGGGCCAGGGACTCCTTGTGCCCACCCCTTGTGCAGCCTCTTGGGCTGGAAGGTAACAAGCAATAACATCTCAGCTGAGTTATAAGGCAGGAGTAGAGGGCATCAATAAAGTCCCTCGAGGCAATCGAGTTCTAATGTGGGAATAGAGGTGATCACCTTGGGGTCTGTAGTTCATGTTGCTCATTTTTGGGGGATAACTTGTACTAGTAATGAGTGTGTTTTCCCTGCTGTGGATGTATGCACTGGTCTGTGGGCATTCCTACACACATTCACCTCTGCTGACAAAGTCACTGCATTGCCAGGCTCTCCTGCATGTTTGGTGTAAAAACACCGCTGTGCCCACGTGTCCAGTGAAACAAGTGCCTCACAGCTGGCAGGAACTTCAAGCCAAGGCTTGAGGCTGTACAAGCACACATTTGTGATTCATTTTTCCATCAGTGTCCTTCCTCAGCTTCAGTGTTGTTGCTCCTGACCTACACCTGCAAAAGTGAAAGCAGAAGAAGGAACTTGGCATGCCTGTAACAGTATGTGTATATAGGAAATGTTTATCAAATATAGCTGCAAATGCAGTATCAGGCCACATTGGCCCAGGTACCAGCAGCTCATGGTCCCATACAATCTGTTTTATAGTAAATACGAGTGCTTGCATGCACTTGTGAATGGAAAATGTGTAAATGTATGACAAGACTGCTAGTCTGGTTGGGTATTTGTGTTTTCTGCAAAATATCCATTTCTTATATGGAGTGGAAGTATTCATATATTAAGTTAATAAGATGGGTTATTTTTATGAATGTTGCCCAGGATATATTGCAGCACCAATAACAGATTTTTATGCAGCTGCAAAAATTTTATTTTTGCCCAGTCTTAAAGCATGAGGGTGTTCAGGGAGAAAAATGAAATATTTGGAAGAGAAAGCTAAGTAGAAGCTTAAAATAGAGATTTTTATCAGATGTGTTTGGAGTTAAAATCTATTTGTCATAGAAGTTTGGATTCTTACTGAAGCTACAGCACCTGCAGCAGAATCCACCACGGAGAAAGATTTTGGTGGACTTTTCTGTACTCTGCAAAGTTCTGTAGCCTCTGGTCTCCATTCTGCAAAACCCAACATTTTTATATCTTAAGAGTAGTTCCACTGAAGTAAAAGTAACTCAAAGCACTTATGACTGGTAGGATAGGAAGTAAAGGCTCTCCACACTTTTGTGGGCCTTGGTCCCTCATTAAACGGCAAATGCCAGGAAAAAAGAAGACAGCTGCAAATTTTGACTGGCTGGTTTAATTCATCTCAGTGATTTAAAAATAATCAAGTGCAATACTTATGAGTAGAGCCACAAAATTTACAAGAGGACATCTTCTATGTAAGCAAAATGGGATTTTTTTATATCCAAGAGAGGGACATTTGGATATTTTCCAGACAGTTTAAAAAGATGAAAAATGTGCTTAAGGAGACTCCCCACACATATACTTATCTACTTTCTCAACTGTACATCATACTTTTCTAAATAACTAAAGCTTTAAAGAGAAAGAAAAATGAAATACATTGTAACTTTTATATGCAGAGAAAGGACAGGTTGCTTAACAAAAAGTGGGGGTTTATTGAATAGGAAGAGAAAATATTTATTCAAAGAAAAGCCAACAATACCCTTTTTCTATACATTAAATGCAATCCATACTTCACAGAATATATTACAAGGGTGTTTCTTCCATCTTTTGCATTCCTGCTTACCTGCCTAGTGACACGAACAAGGCATGCTGTGCTATCCATAGCAGTAGTACCCTTGCAGGTGGAAATGTTCTAATTCTTACCACCAAAGCAACTCAGAACCCTCTGGCTGGGGGGAACCTCATCCCACCCTAGCTCTCCATGAAGTTCTCTGAGATAGGTCCCTCCATCTTTAGTTGAGTTCAATGTTCTCAAAAGAGTCAAATAATTCCAGAAATCAAAAAACCACACATCTGGTAGAAGAGCCCTATGCTCAAGGTGTTAAGAGAGAAAGCCTGGCCACTGCTGCCTGTTGTGTCCTCGTCGTGTGGAGCCTTCTGCACGTGGTTAAGAGTTCTGGCAAAGGGGGCTTGCAAGAAGCATCAATTCAGGGAAGGGCTTTCAGCTATGTGACTACAAAAGCTCTACTTACATTACTAAAGGTTTTTGGTGATCAAACATTTTCAGTAAAAACTCATTTTAGAAAACTGAGTTGCAATGCATGCTACCAAAATGAAATCCCTGTTCTTGTGGGAGAACATTGCTGAACTTCTGATTCTCGTGTGACTTTTACTGTCCAGCTGACTTTTGCTTTGTTGCTGTCATGGCTCGTGCAGCTTCAATAATGCAGCCATTGAAGCTTGATGTGTGCCAGTGTTTAACCCATGTGGAAACGGTGCTCCCCTCGAGTTATATGGGAAGAGAATTCGTACCTGTCCTGGCTGTGGTAGCCACACATGTTGCATTCAAAAGGATCACGGAACCCGTGGCAGCCCATATGGATTGTATACATCACATGATCCAAGAAAAGAACTCGACAGTGTTCACACTTGTAAACCCTTACTTGCTCCCCATTGCTGCTGATCACTTTGAAAGCATCCTGGGAATTGTCAGTACCTGCTCTCAAGACATCGTATTGCCTGTTTTCTTCTTTTATAGAAATGCCATTTCTTGCATGGGCACCTATGTGGTTTGTCAGGTAGATCAAACCACTGCGCTCCTCATTATTGCTCTCTGTATCTGTTGAGTCTTGGCAGCTGTTGCTGGGAGAGACATCTCGTTCAGAGGAGACAGACTTGGCTTTGGAAAGCAGCAACAAGTTTTCCACTGCACTGTCCTGAGGGAGGTTGGAGCGAATCTGATTGTCCCCGAGAGGTTTGTGGAGCTGATACATGGGGCTGATGACAGGCACCACCTCGGAGCCCCCTGGAGGAGTCTGGACGAGGGGACGCAGGGACTCTGCCCCCAGGTAACTGATGGCGTTGTTGATGGCCTGGTCGATCACGTGTGTCTGCATGAGTTCGTTCTCCTTCTCGTAGTTGAGACTAGCGTCGTATGGAAGATCGGGCAAACATTTGTCACCTGCAGTGAAACACAGTGAGGAGTTAGAGGGCTGATTTCTACATGGTTAAGGAAATGAACATCATGGATTAATAAACAAAGAAGAAGAGAGTTGAATGAATACACCTCTGAAATCCACCTAAAGCATTCGCAGTTCTCTAATACAGCTGCTCAGAAAAGTGGTAGGTTGGCAGTCTGTGTTAGTTTGAAAAATAATTTGAGGGCTTTGGAAAAGCAAATGGATGAAAGAAATTCTGGAAATTATATGGGGACTCATGGGAGCTACAGATCTAATGCTTCGTCATGCCTTTCTCCTTTCTCACTGGTGTCCCTCATCTGCCTCCTACAGTGAGCAAGGCACTGCCTTTGTGGCTGGTGAAGATGGTGTGCCCACACAGCCACAGCAAGCTTGGCCTGATGCTTCAGAGCATGAAGCACATTATCAATATTTTTACCTAAAGTATTACATTCTTTGACTGGAAATTGTATGGTTAAGTTTCAGACCTTCGGTTTCTTAGAAATAACCCATATCAGCAATGTGGTCACATACATGGCATTTTGGAGAAAAATCAATAAAAACTTTATTTTTCATATTGTCACCATCCCCACACACCTACCATAAGCTGTGTCAGACACATTACCAGAAGCTACCCATGTTCCTAAATATTTTGTGTCCAAAAGTTGTTGTGTACAGGAGTAACCTAGAATCATGTAATAAATTTAAGTGCATTTGTAGTTGGAGCATATTTTTCCAGGTAGAAGGCCCTATCTAGAGCATGATTACTTGTTACTGGTAGTTTTGATTCTGATGGGATGCCAAAAGTAAGGGGTAAATCTGTAAGTTTCTTTTTTTTTTTAATCACTGCACTAATGTATATTTATCTAGATATTGAACACTGAGTTTCACTACAATTTCCTCCAAATTACTGGACAGATAGCAAAAAAGAGAAGGCAAAAGTTAGGAGTGGAAAAAACTATTTAAATGCACAGATGCTGATTTTATGAACTTGAGAAGTCTTCTCTAACAATGTAAACCATTAAAGTTATTACCAGGGGCTTAACAAATTCAAGTAAATCTAAAGAGGTAAACGATTTTCACAGGCTCCTATGGTCTACCAATATCATATTTTTGATAGTCTGGATGGATTTTCTAGCTCTTCAGATCTTGGGAAACACTAAAAGCCACAATCATCTCTATAAGATGCTGTCACCATTTCCTGAACAACATGAAATTTACTGGAAGGTCTTGGAAAGTCCTAATTTGTAGAAAGAAATGATAACAGAAGCATGGAAATTTTACCAGAAGATCTGCACATTATTTATCAACAATTTGCCCCCCAGTTTCTATTCAGATTGACCATTCAAAGTCAGTGAGGAGACCAAAAACCTTCTAGCATGACACTTTTGCAATGATGGAAGCTAAAGTGTAGGAAATCCTGCGGTCTACATTTCCCACAAGATATGGTTTCATACCAGTTCCATGCTCTGCAAGCAGAGAAAGAAACACCCTGATCATTGCATAAGTTCCTATGGGAGACGTAGGGTACAGACACCTTCTAGCTGCTATGCTACACAAGCTTCCAGTTCCTCTTGTTTTCTTACCCAATCATTCTGCCAATTCAGGCTGCATTCTTTTTTTATCCTTTAGAATGTTATATTTTTCAGGCAGAATTGCCTAAGATTAAAAATAGGCATTGTAAAAGACTCTTGAATTAAATACAGAAAAACTCTCCTAATATGAATGTATACACTTTATTCAAGGATGAAAAAATGAAGCCAAAATCATTCATATTCCATGGGAACGGCACACCACTGAAAAATGGGACTGGTCTTCATTATAAACAAAATTTTGGGCATCCAGAAGGCATGATTTTAAAATGTTTTTTGGGTAGTATCTGCTTTATGAAGCATAACTAGTTGGTAGTTGTGCTGAGAGGATCAAGTGTTCATAAGAAAAATTTTTCCAAGCAAAGTGTCTGAATCAGACACAAAGTTAGGGTAGGCAGGTACTATTTCTATATCTGGGCAATGCAGTAATACTTGCACTCATTAAAAATAATAGCTCATTTCTGTGGTTATTAGAGCATAAGTAAATTAAACTGCTAATGGTTTGATGCACTTCAAGGTTTGCACTGCTCAGGATTCTGCAGCAGGTACTTAAACAGTAAAAATGCACTCACTGCACGTGGGCACCTTTCCTCTTGGTATTTTTTAATCCCATTCTTAGCTGCCTATTCTTTTAAACATTATAACCATACGTCAACTTTTCATGCAGTTCTCACTCTCTGGTTTGGATGGCCCAGTTCTTTTGGGTTTGGGAACAACTCCAGTTTGAAATACAGAGAGAATTTTACAGGTAACTGGATGAATTTGTTGAACAATATAATTTTTGAAAAGTAACTAATTTAGCCTTGAGAAAAACTAGTGAAGCAGAAGACTCTCCATCCCTTAGGTGAAGGATGCCATTTGCTCCTTCTCCCTGTACTTCAGCACAGGTTTTGGGGTAACATAATAATCTACAGGAGCAATAAACATGTTTTAGCACCCAAAAGCTCTTCTCACCAGCCAGCTCAGCCTTGCATTAATCAGGAATTTTTCTATTGTATGAAGCAGCAGATGAGGATTGGAAAGTAAAGAATCTGGGAGCATTTTTTTGTTAGAAAAGTTATTCCTTTTGAAGATTTGCAAATTTCTATAAATATCTGCTGTCAGTAGGTTGTCTTTTCCTACACTGCACCCTGAAAAACTGTCAGGAAACTCTGCCCTCCTAAAACTCATAGTTAAACTGGCTGTCTTTACTGTTTCTCAGGGTGAACAAAGAAAAAGAGAGGGAAATAGCCAGTCCACACCCAAGGATATTTGCTAGTACCTTTTAAATTTTAGCACTTCTGTTCTTCCTGGAACTTTCATAGAATTAGTATCATGCCTAATGCAAGCAGTTACTAGAGTGTCTAAACTAGTCTGGTTTGCCTTACATATATATTATAGTTGATATATTTTTGGTATCTATCTCTACTACTGCCCTTTTATAAGCATAAGCATTTCTTATCCTTGACTACCTCCTAGAATTGTTGTCTTTGGATTTGAAAAAAGCCTTGGAATTTAATTTAAAACCTTTTGGTACACATCCTGATATAGATGAAACTTCCCTTTCCTCATCTAGGAAATACTAATTTTACTTTCACCCCTGTGTCCTTGTTGAAGAAAGTATATTTGCATTTTCTGGCAAATATAAACTGGTCCTTTTTTTGTCTCAACTTTTGACTGAAGACCTTCTTAATGTGCATTTTGTTTAAGAGACTTTATTCTAATTGTCTCATATAGAATTACATTTTTTTAAATGTACAGAGAATTAAAAAAGAAACCAACTAAATACCGGTACATGCTATCCTCTGATCTCCCATACTTTTATTTATTGAAGACTAAACTTACATAGCTGACAAAATATTGTCTGTGGATCTCACAAAACTGGTGTAATCTCTACTTAGCACAGGCCTAATAAACAGAACAATATGTGTAGCCTACATTTTTACAGGCTTAATGTAAAATGTTTCATTGTTAAGACAAGAACTGCTACGTGCTAATGGGTATTAAGTCTTTGCATTGTTCATAGAATATACACAAAGGTCCTTTCACTTAGGTACTGTTTTCAGACATATCAATCTGGGCTGTAAAAATGAACAGATTTTTTCAAAGGGTGAAGAATATTACCCAGTCTATGTTCAACTATTCACAAATGCTTTCAGAAACACCAATATGCCCAGATCTGAATGTCATTCAAGAATTCAATAAAATAACTCTGAAAGTGTGGTCAAATGCTATCCCAACAAGAAACTTCTATTCCTACCTTCAGGTTCTTAAGGCAACTTGAAGAACCTGTCCAGATTTTGTAATGATCTGGTCCATAAGCTTTTAAAAAGGCAGGAAAAAGACTTAAAACTGATCTCCAGATGTGAAAAAATAAACATGCAGAAATTTATGCTGGAGATGTTTAGTTATTTTTTTCCCCCAGTACATCTCTGTATCTGCTTTTATAGAGATACATATTGTTAATTTAACAAAACAAGTAAAATTATAGAAGTTATTAGCAAAAAGTAAAAATGGTGTGACTTTTTTAGGGGGCTTTGTGTTATTTTATTTTTAGGAGACAGCAAACGTTTAACTCTTACCAACAAATTTCTGAGGCATAGAGCTCTTACGTTTGGCGACGTTACTTGCTAGTCTATCCAGCACGAGGGCTCTTTCTGACCCTATCTTGCACAGGTCTTCAGCCATTTCACTCTGGTTATTTTCGTCTTTTATGACTGAAATCAAATGACATCAGAAGGGTTAGGCAGGTTCCATTTTAATGGAACTGTTGTCTTAGGTTATTGTTTGTCAGTCAATGTCTTTTAGCTCCCAAGCAGCTGGATGAAGGAGCTCAGCTTATGAGACACAGGACAGTTCTGACTCTCCGTAACAAATTCCCTCACGCTGATTAATCTTTGTACATGCTCATGTTTTCCTCATTTAGGACACAAAAATGAGATAGCAACTGCAAGGTTTCTGCCTGTAAGTCATATAATCACTCCACCCTTGTTCTACAGCCACCCTGCATTTCTGTGAATAAATGAGGTCCTAATTTCATCCTGGACACAAAGGCAGTTCATCTTTCCACTCTCCCACTAAACCCCCCCCGCAATGTCCTTCTGCCCCTCTCCCAGTGAAACCCCCTTTATGATAATTGCTTCCTCAGCAGGAAAAATGGATAAACTTCTCAATACCAGAAGTGGAAGATGTATTTGCAAGCTACACCAACCCTTGTTTCCAGCCCCTTTTATCCCGTAGAAAATATTTCAATACTTCCTTGATGCTATTCTAAACTTTAGCAATTTTAATTGATAAAATCACACCTTCAGTGGAACACTGATTTCCAATACTCAAACCTGTTTCCCAACCTCCTGCTGCTGCTGAGACTCTGTAGAATTAGGAGCTTAACTGTGAGGCTCTAGGAAAAGGAGACTATTTCACTTTCAGTATATTTTACTTCAGTACTTTCCTGCAGAAACAAAAGGGATGTATGAAAATGCACTGTCAAAACAATGACTGTGAAAATGGTATGGAAAGGTATTTCTGACTTCCAGCATTTAAGAGGAAAGTGGATGCACAGATAACAGTACAACTGTTTTGCTGGGGGAGTTTTTTGTTTGTGGGGTTTGGGTTTTTTTCGTTTGTTTGTCAAGGGAGAAAAAGGGGTTAATTTTATTTTTATCTGCTACCAAGATATGGACATTTTCCCTGAACTTTTGAGTTGCTATGAAAGGAAGACGCAAAAGATTATTTTTATACTTTGATTCTTTGAGCTGTTTCAATTGAGTGCCCCATTCTGCTACATTTTTCCTTCTGTGCCTGCTGAGAATTTGTTTTATCACTGGATTTACTGGTTCACAGGACCCATTACTCTGGTAACTGGGTGTTTCTCAACAGCTGAGAACACATCGTTGTAATCCAATGCTATTCTGACAATATTCCACAGCCATAAAAGGATGATTGTGAAAATTTTCTTGTTCCTGAAATATATGGAATCAGGTCTGATGGATAACTGTGAGGAGCAGGTCAAATGTCCTATTCAACTGCATCCTGCAACCTAACTCAGAAGTACACAACTGGTTCTTGATCCTGCTGCAGCAGCACATACTGCAGTGACAGTGATGCTGACAATGCCAATGCCAATGCCAATGCCAGTTACATGGAGTTTCATGGAAATATGTTCCAGCCCCATAAGACACTAAAGATTGTGACTAATGCAGGAAATGAGAAGAATTTAGTCATGAGGGTGTAGAAGAGTAAAGAATGTTTATGGTACATAGACACCATTGAACAAGCACACCACCAGCATCTTGTGCTGACCAAGGCTTCCAGGTACCACCTCAGGAAGAGAATTACAGAGAATGTTTTAAAGCAGACATTCAACAGGGACACAAAAGACTGAATATTCAGTTAAACTTGAAATGATCAAGAAATATCTGTTTAGGATATAATAACATTCCTTTTCTCATCAGTTCAAGAGAGGGTGAGTTGTGTATTCAACAGTTAAACTTTCAAACTTCTAAAACTGTTATTGAAAAAGAGGGCAAATCGAATCATGTACTAATCCCCAGTGCTTGCAACTGAAACCCTCTGAAGTTTGCTACCAAATGAGTAACTATGTCTCTAAACTTTGGTGTCTGAGAACTTAAAAAAAAATAATTTTAATTTCAACAAAAATTCCCAGTGAAGCTTCATAAACTAATTCTCCTGCTTTTTATTTAAGCCTGTAAAACTTCAGCATATTTCCAGTCAACTCAGATGCAAAACTCCAGGTAATATTTCTAAGAGAAGAACTTCACATAGACAGTGAAATTATAGTCCTCTAAAATAAAAATTTTGCCATTAAATTCATCAGGTTCCAATTTTGTGTTATATCTCGTTCTCTTAAAGAGAGAAAACAAAAGTTAAAACGTAAGTTCAATCTCCTGTTCCTTGTCATACTCCATTTTACTCTCTCCCTTATTTCTTTCTCAATTACATTAGTTAGATTTACAAGCTGATGGAAAGCTTCTACAAGTTTAGGTTCTTTCTACTGCATACTGCCAAAGGTATTTTAAAAATGCTGTAAAAAGCAATCTTGCAGTGGCAGAATGTCAAATCTGATACTCTAGCAGATATCTTTGTACCAGCTTTTTTTGAGGCTGGGGGGAAAAGGAGTCCAAATAATGGCTCTACCAGATCCACATCACACCTTGAAATAGTTTAAGAACAGTGATATTATAGCTACTTGCTTATCTAGATATATCATAAAATACAGTAAAATTTACAGGACATCCACTCATTCTCAACTCTTCTTTCTACATTTTCATCATGCAAAATACTAGGAAAAATGCAGGAAATTTTAATTTTTTTTAGAATTGTATAGAATTGATTTGTTAACTGAGGATTGAATTTCTTTAAGAGTGAAGTCTTTGGCTGAATATGAGCTTTAAACACTTTAGGTAATTTAATTTTTTTCTAATTTGCAAAAGCAGTCGTATTATGTCAATATACAATAGTATACATACTAGTACAATAGTATACAATAGTACAAGAAGAATATATAAGAAGAAATATATATATTTTAATGTACATACAAGAAGTGATTCTTTCAAAACATTAATTAATTCTCCAAGTTTTTATCCCACTGAGTTATTAGATATTTAGTTGTAAGCTATCACAAGCTCTCCTATCAGAATTTGATGTAAACAAGGGTCAGTCTCCAAACCAGTTTCATTTCTTATTAAAGTTTATGATTCCAACAAGGGTCAGTCTCTAAAACAGTTTCATTTCTTATTAAAGTTTATGATTCCTGACATGAGTTTTATCTTACTAAGACTTTCATAGTAGCTCAGCTACCCATTCACATAGATTTTCAAATTCAGTGTGCAGGCATTTAAATCCATGTGCCAGACACTGAAGACTGAAATCCCAAACCAGAATATTTGCTTCTAAATCCTGTCACCTCTTTGAGAAATAAGTATTGCTGCCTACTGTTTATTATTACATTGAGGTTTTCTATTCATGTATTCTGCAGCCCCTCAATAAAATTAGAAGGGGCGCTGCTCTAACATGCTGACTGCAGAAGCATCTCAGTTGTATTCACTGCTATCATTATGTGCATATACTTTACATTATTTGATAGCATGTAAAAACATATCAGGTTCTGTACAGATATAAAATATTAAATGAAGCATCATTGCAAAGAGGGCAGAGAGAACTTTCCATTTTTGCCATTTGACAAACTAAACTGACAGGATTAAAAAGGTATGCAGGTAATGGAACTTACTGGCTGTGTTTAAACTCTGCCAGAGAAGCTGGATCTTGTGCATCTAAAACTGCACGTGCAAGAGGACTCTGGCTAATTACTGTGATCAATCCCATGCAGATCTTCTGGATCTTTGCTAAAAAATATAATCCAAGCCCCAATATCTGCTTGCTCTCTTTCTGGGCATTTTGATATTCTCCAATAAAGGGACTTTACCTTCATCATTACACTAATCTAAACCCAGGTCTTTACCTCCCCCCAGTTTTCTTTCAAGGGAAAGATTGGGAAGAAAGCTGTTCTGGACTGTCTCAAGTCAAACTGCCTAAATCAAATATCTCTGGCTTTATGTCCTCTTGCTTGGCAGAGATCAAAGCCAGATAGCTCATCCTTGTTAGATTAGTTAGTCCCAGTGGTCAAGTAAGCTCTTTAAGCCATGCCTGGGAAGGGGAGGAGATGTGCAGCCCTATCTAGAACACTGGAATTAACTCTTTATTAAAAATGCATCCATAAGGTATTGCAATACAGGCCTCCAAGAGAAGGCAGTGAGGTGATGCAGCCATATTGTCTTGAGCTGACAAAATGATGTTTTCCAGGCCTTGCAAGTGTTTTGCTACATATTTGAATTGTACTTTGGCTTTTTATTGGAGCTAAACAAAGTGAAAAAAACAGCGAAACATTTATCAAATAAAGAATAAATCCAGACTCAGTATCATACATATAGGAGATATGTGTGATTCTCCAAAGCAAAAGTTGCCACAAATGGTACTACTGATTCTTTTGCACTTCTTTCTCTGCATTTATGACAGGACAGCAGTATTCCCCAAATGGACACCTTTATTACCTGGATAGATGCTGCTTGAGAGATTCATGGTTTGAAGGTAATTATGGCAGCGTTCTTTATGTTCTTCCAAAGAGCTGCGCTGCTTGTAACTGCGACCACAGTATCCACACTTATGGGGTTTGCCAACTGGAGAAAACACAAGTCATTATGGGATTCAGATGAGGCATTCAACAGCATATTAACAATGGTAAGGACAGGAGACAAAAAGACCACCCCAAAAATAAAGCCATGCTGTGGTGTAGGAAGATTTCATCAACTTAAAAATCTAAATGAAACACAAGTAATGGAAAACTGGTTGTATATCTTTACATCAACAGGCCAGTTCTATGGGTGCTGCAAACTGATTGTAGTTGATTCAGATCAGATAAAGACTGTGACATTAAATCTTTAAAAACAGCATCTACACAGGTTAGAAAATGAGACACCCTCAAAAGTCTGGGAGCAGTTTCTTTAGTGTCCAGTCACACAGAGACTGCCAGTGGATGAACTGGTGGTGTAGGCAGAGACTCGCTTGGCTGGAGGTCAATTCTGGTGTAAACAGAACCAGCTCAACTCTTTTAAGACAATCTTAGATTTTGCGTGTTTTCTGCTTCTGGAAATTCAAGATAAATGGCATGAAAATTTATTTTCTATATTATACCAATTCAGATCTAGCTAGTTTTAGGAATTTTTCATCAACAATAGTTTTCTGTGTAATGGACTTGAATTTTGACAAGACTGTCACTTTATATGTGATTTCACAATTTTAGATAGTTACACAGTTTAATTTTTGAATTTTATTTACAGATTCTTAGGTGAAAATCAGATTCAGACATCCAACTTGTTTTTTAATGTATTGGTGTCAATTTGCCAATTGCTTGAATTAATCATTATAATTTAGGCATTGTGCTCTTAACTACGGAATCCTCACAGTTTGCCAAGAGTGTCTATGTGAGATTTCATAGACACACGCATATATATATATGTTTATACATGAAAAACTATATTTCAAATTGTCCTTCCATGAAAATCAATAACAAGGGAGAGGGAGGAAAAATACTATTTAAAATATGTGCCTTCCTCAATCAGGCTGGGAAAAAAACAGGACAAATGGAATTATTTTTGAAATGTGGGATCAACTCTAAGGATCTTATTATTCAATATGTGCACTAGAGAAGAATTTCCCTAATTTTTGGAGCACAAAAATCACTTTGAGAGCTCCCCTTCTGCCACCCAGAACCCAAAACCAACTTTCACAAGTAACATTACCAGAGTCAATTCCAGCAATGTGTACTGGAGGTCTCCCATCCAAATAGCAATTTGCATTTGCAGCTTAGCTTGGGAAACTAGATGAGATGGCACTCTGCTTTTAAAGGCACTTTAAATGTGCTAAATTGGTTTTACTTCACAGAAGGTAAGTGACTGTGGTTTCTTGGTCAAACAATGAGAGGTTCATGGCAATGGGAAAGCGCAGCTATTCAAAAGTATTTATTCATATCTCCATATTACTGTTGAGACAGACACTGAAAAACTCCATGAGAGTCCTCTTTTGTGGAAGATTATTATCTTTCTTTCTCCCACCCTCTGCCTTCTCCCCACTCTCTAAGTACTTGTAATAACAAAGTCCAACAAATAATTCTTGCTAAATGCTATAGGCAGTGTTCACTCCTTAGGCTGAAGATGAATACAAGACTGTGTTTCAACTTTATATTATCTCTAACCCTAAAACATTCATCAACTTAAGTCATGTTCGTACTTCCATGAAATGGATTACTCACACGAGGCTTGTAAGAAACTCTAATACAGAAACTTTGAATCAGCCAAGAAGTATGGGAAAAAACCCAGCTCTTCTGGTGAAGGGTCGTGAGTGTGATGTGTGTTTAGTCATTTCTTTGCTGCTAACACGCTGTGGCCAGCTCACAGCTTGGTTAAACCCAAGATGGGGCTTCTCAGCTCCTCAGGGTGAGAAGAGCTCTCAGGATTGGTGCCTACCCCCGTCTCCTCAGCAGGTATGGTGATAAGCAGTCCTGGTTATTCCCAAACCTATGCCACAGCCCGAGGTGTCGCCTTAGATGTGAGATCACCTCAGGAGGACATGCAAGTGGTTTAAATCCTGGTTTTTCCCAAAGCTGCTGCTGAGAGATTGCAGGAGACAGTTCTCAGAGGCTTCAAGGATTGTTTATTGTTTCTTGTCTCAGGAACTCTTTGCCTGGCTAACAGCGGTCTGCTCAGCCGGGCATCCAGGGTGGAATCTGCCTGGTAAAGGCAGGGCTTATCTTTTATACTCTAAATTACGTACTAGATATTTATAACAACTTTCCAATACAATACAACTTTGTTAAATGGTCCAGCTCTGTCCCCATCCAATCTGAAAGTGCCAGCATATCACCCAGCATGGACGACATGGAGAAGAAGGAGGAAGAGGTATCCACACCCCAAATTCTCCATCTTGGCCACGTGTCCCTTATCACAAACATCCCCAAAAGTCTATTTATCTACGTTCTAATAGTCTAATTTACACTTTACTAATTTTGGTGGCTTGCTTCCCTTCCCTCTGTGTTGGTAATTTCCCCCAGGGGTTTGAATTCAGTGCCTGAGACAGCTGGGTCTCACTTAGGGGTCTTTGAGACCCTCGCCAGGGGGGTTTTGAGACCCCCCAGGAGGCCAGGGGAACACCCTGGGCTCCCACAACCTTCACTTACCTGAGTGAGTCCTCAGGTGTCCCGTGAGGGCATCCCTGCGGCGGCAAGCGTAGTTACACAGGTGACACTTGAAGGGCTTTTCACCTGAGTGCAGCTTTATGTGGCGCAGGAGGTTGCCCTTCTGGGTAAAGGAGGCTCCACACTGATTGCACTGGAAAGGGCGTTCTCCTTTGGGAAGAAGGACAAAATATGTGAGAACAAAAAAATCTTACACAGTAACAAGAGAAAGATTTCAGGGAGAAAGTTGTTTTCTTACTGCTGCTCTGTGACTTCCACCAGCTGCAGGTTTGATATAACATGAGGCTTTCAGACTAAACCTGCCAGTTTCTTAATGCTTCACTGGCTGGGTCAATTTGATCTGAAAATCTAATTTTTTTTTTCTAAATCAGAATGGCACATCACAATGCAAATTCAAACTCATTTAAATAAAGTGACTGCAACATTTTGTGTTGAAGAGCCACTCTTCCTGATCAGCAGTTTTGGAATAAACCAATATCCAATTTTGCATGTTGTGGCATTTGGTGGGGTTTTTAATGTGGCTTTTTTCAAAGGGTCTTTAAAATATGCCACTGAAGCAGCAAAATAAAAAGGAAACTCATTAAAAATGCATTTCAGGATCACAAGTTCATTTCAGCGTTACATTCTTATATTTAAATGAAAGGCACTTCATTATAACAGTTATAATAACTTCTTTTCATTTACATTTTCCCTGTATTTTCCCTTTCAATTTCTTCTCCATTACCTGTCTGTCCCTAAGCAGCCAAATCAGGAAAGAGACAGAGAAAAGAGAGAAAGCTAGAGAGTAAAATCACAGAAGTTGAGACAGTGCAAAGGAAGCCCTGTACTTCCATGCCTAAGTCCCAACCCTTTCCTGGGAAAGGTACAAACAGAGGAGCTGCAACGACAGGCTCTGATGGTTTACACTTTGGACAGATGTGGAAAAACTTGAAGAGACATTGCCTTGATTTATCTAAACTGGTGCCAATTATCAAGGAAGTGAATCAAAACCTTTGCAAAAATTAATATGGCTGTTGTCTGCTTTTTAGTTTTGTTTAAAATCAATATGATCTTTTATCAGTTTGGGGTTTTTTCTTGTTTGTTTTTTTTTTTTTTTTTTTTTTTAAATTTTTTTAATTTAAATGGATGAGGCCTTTTCTGAAATCAGCGGGAAATAAAATATGTTTCCAGTTGTACCGTACAGGAATAAAAGAAAAATTACACATAAGAGCATTCTATCAGCAAGAACTGCTTCTGCATGCCTGTTTCTGTACAGCCCTCAACTAAGTCAAACTAGCCTTTAAAATACATTTGCTGAATTTTGTTTCTCTTAAGCATCAGCTCAATCTGTTGTAGCAATTATAGTGCATCAACATTAGAAACAGCCCAAAGATGACCCATTCATAGTTTTTTTTTTTTTTTTGTGTGTGTAACAATAAGATTGTATTTAAGATTTCAATGCTGAAGTTAAGATACTGTAAGAAAAAAAAATTAAATAATTTCTTCCTTCTCTCTCACTTAAACATCATTTTGCATACCTAGGATGACCTTTTATGTGCATATATGTGCAGCATGATAATTTTTGACTTCTGGGTAATGCAGCAGGACAGCTGAGGATCAATTAGACAGCAGCACTGTCCCAACCCAAAAATATGAAAACTGCCCTCAGGGCTGGCAGCTTTAGTGTTCAGCAAACAGCAAAATGGATCCCCTTTATGGAAAGACATTTTCATTGGTCATTTTCAAGCAGAGCAGCATAGTGCTTGTCAAGCCAAAAGAGCTCACTTTCTTTGTCTGTCAAGTAGCTCCTTTCATCTAAACTAAACCCATGTGGTTCAGCTGGGGTGGCATGCAAAAATGCCAGCATAAGCCCTACAGGAATTGGCAATGTACTTCATAAGCCATGCATGGAATGGTGTAGGGAGAAAAGAAAACAGGTGAGTGTCTCTCTACGTAACTTCTTAGTCTTTCTAAATCTTTGGGGTTACTCAGTGCAGAAAGTGGTTTTCAGAAATGGATCGAAACAGTAAATGGAAGAAGTCAGCTCAGCAAGGGGGACACATTCAGAAGAAATAGTTAATTCTTACTAAACAGACTTTCTAGCATTCACTTCTGTTATTTTTACTCAGAGGACTGTAAGAAGACAATACAAGAATCATAAAAGTACTCCAGGAATGAAATGTAAAGCAAAGTAAGAATGCAATGTATCTCTAGCCTACAGCTCTCCCAATTAAAGAGAAGTTTTGCACTGGGTAGAAAAGACAGATGGAGCATTTCAAATGAGAGTGCTGCATACCAAATGCTTCTACAGAACTTAGACTGGGATTCAGGGAAGCCTGAACCCATGTTGCTGTAGAAGGGAAACAACAATGTCACCAAAAGACCCTGAAGCTACGTGTAGCTTGGGCTGGCCCATTGATGGAAGGTTACTGGATGTAGTGACACCTCCAAAAATGAGAATGGAACAGAAAGGAAAGAAAAAATACATACTGACTCTTTTTCTAAACAGTCTAACCAGTGCTATTTTCTCCAGGTCTGAACAGTACATACCTGTCCTAGGCATGTAGCCATGACCAAACATAGACCCAGGAACAAAAACTGCAATGGGACCCTGAATTCAATCAACGGTTAACACTTTTGCAGTGATTTGCAAACCTTAGATGGAGCTTGGGCCATGGACCACTTATTCAATGAAGAATACTTATCATCTTAATTCAAATATTTCCAATTTCCTAAACAATGGCAAGATCACCTAACACTCAGAGACCTGCAGAGCTCTCTTTCTAAACAAATTTAAGACATTCCAAGTAACAAGATATGAGTGAACTAACTGGTGACTTAACTTAATGTGCATATAAGGAGAAATATATACACCTATGCACACACATACACAGATATGTATGTATATGCAGATACATTCACAGTGAGCAAGAGAAGCCTGAATATACCCAGGAGCAGAAATTTATTTCTCCTTTCAAGATCTCCTTTTTCTTAAACACCAAACAAGACAGTGGCAAGCTGTAGAAAATGAATGTGCTGAAAGGGTAGTGAGAAGAATTGGGTATCTGTGAGGTGGTATTTGCTCTGCAGATGTAAGCAACAGGTGAGGTGCTAGGAAGCAGTCAGTGCTGTACAGCTGCCTGCAGAGAGGAGAGGGCAGAAATACCAGGTGCTGCTCTGCATATCTGCACTTGGCAGGTGTATTCATTAAAAACAATTACGTCTTTTATCAGGTCAGGCAGTCATTTTATTTTGGCACTTTAGTACGCTAGAGTTTTGTTCACTTATCAAATATTTATTTAAGAAAACCTCACTGCATATGCAGGTTTTACATGAATTAGCAGCAAAGTAATTCATTTGTGAAGCTTATTCCTTCACCAGGCATGTATTGAAATGGGCTTCAGCATAGTCAGTTAAATGTCTGTAATAGTATATCCCATTTTGACTTTAATTTTCACAGCACAGCTGAAAGGAAAAGCAGTCACCACGGTTTCCCCATGATGTCCCTTTAATTTAAACTACCAGCTCTCAACTTCCACTCTTGCCAGCCCCTGAGAAACCATCTGAGCTCATTCAAAGAGGCTGCTCAGGGGAGGAGCTGAGGATGAGGCAGGAGGGAAGGCAAAGGCATTCTCCCCATGGAAGAACCCAGGGACAAAACTTCACACTTTTTAGTTTTATTGAGTGTAAAAGAAGGGGGTCGTCCTGAACAAAGAGTCTTTTGTGGGGTGCTTCTACTGTAGGCTTGAACCACATTCCCTTATTAAAAAGAGGGTCTAGTTGGCAAGGGAAGAGCTCTGCAAAGGGTGGAGAAATCTTCAAGTGACAATCCTTGTGTGGTAGCCCAAGCACCCTTGGCAGGCAAATGGGTCCCTCTGCCAGGCACAAAGTTCAGGGAGCTGAAGGTCTAGTGCTGGAGAAACAACCTGGCACCCAGTGAGGTGGCCCCTGGGGATATTGCCATAGGGACCAGGCAGCCCAGCTCATGCTCCAAGACAGCAGGCTGGGTACCAAGGAGTTAATGAGAAACAAAGGCAGCTGTGCCCACCACCTCCCTTAAAGTCAGGTGTGTCCTCACCCAGGCCATTCAGCCCCGATGCAAACACTGCCATGGACCCTTAGAGATCTGATAAAGCTCTTCTGATCCAGCAACAGTGGGGTAGTTTTTAACAAAAGAGCAGTCTGCTTAGACAAGAACAGACTTCTACCTCTAATTGCATTTCAAGTTGCAACATACTGTTTCAAACACTACAGCATCCTCTTCATCCCATGGGTCTGTTTAAAAGGCCTTATGCAAAGTAATTTTCTGTAATTTCATTTTAACAATTTTTAAAGGACCATTAAGAAAGGAAAAAGGAAAGGGAAAAAGGAAAAGGAAAAGGAAAAGGAAAAGGAAAAGGTCAACAAGCACTTTGTTATATCTAGAAAGTAGGCTACAGCCTCTCTTCTGAGTACTAGTTGTGGCTTTTCCAATAATGATCTGCTCTTCCCTGAAAGAAGGATTTTTCACATAGAATTGAAGAGTACTTTGAGGGAGGCAATGTAACAGCATTGCTTCTGAACGTGACTAGCCTATGTTACACTAACAAATCACACCATTCCATAGCTGGAACAGACACAGTTACAGTGATAAACAGTAACACTGAGGGCAATGGAACACTGGGGCTTTTAATGGATCCTTTCCATTAAACTCTGACAGCACTTTGTTAATCTCACTCCATTTAGTAATTCTGGGAAAGTTATTTAAGCAAGACTGTGAGGATATGGAGGAAGTATGTCTTTATGTGTTTATTGGCATAATTATTTCAGTTGAATATAACTGTAAGACAGATCATTCTTACCTTAAAAATATTTTAAAATTCTCTCTCATTGGAATATTCACATAAAAATGCCAAGTTCCCATTTTATTTTCAAAGCAACCTTTGTGAAGCAACAGTACAGTTCAGTTCTTCTCTTTTAGCTATGAATGACATTAGATTGGAAGCCTAATTTTTAGACATATCAGGTAAAGTGAGACTCAGTCTTTACTTTTTCATTTCTTTCAGCCTCTTCATTTTTGGCCCTCTTTGACACTAATCAGAATTAGAAAATTGAGGCAAGAATATTCACAGCACTGTATAATGAAACCCCTATGGAACACATAATCCTTAAATGTTTCTTCTAGTCTCCTGGTGGAAACACTTTAGTGCACATTTGACTCATGACAATACTTGTTTTTACTTCATGGAACTCTGGACTTGAAGTGTTTTTTGACTAAGCCTGTCAATACAGTTCTCTTTATATGTATTTTTCCAATCACTTTCAGATTCACTAATCCATAATGAGCTTTGCTGTTTTGTTGGAAACACTACAACTGGGTTAATTTCAGAGTTAGCTACAAATGTTTTTTTTTTCTGCAGTTCTTAAAAATTTCTTGGAAATTAAACTATACTTCTTTACTTTTCTCTTAAATTTGATTTTTCAAATTTTTTATTGTTTCAAACTAAACAAACAGCACAATTTCTAGCCAAATAGATGGACCTCCATGAAGAAGTCGCAATTCCTGTGCAGGCCATAAAGGATGTACCAAAATAACTGAGTTCCAAAGGCTCACCAATGCTGCATTACATGTGCATGATACAGAAAATAAATCTTAGTTATTAATATGTGGCCAGTTCTTGTCAGCTACAGGAAAAACCATGGCAGGCCTTACCAGTGTGGCTTCGTTTGTGAACCATGAGCACATTGGGACCGATGCAAATTATCCCACAGATATCACATTTTAGCTTTCCGTTAGGAAGTCGAATGCCTCCAACTCCTGACAAAGCCTTGCTGCCTGGGCCATTGTGTGAGCCATTCATTTTCTCTCCTGTGGCATCAAGCATTCGTAAATCCTCTGCACATTCTTCCCCATTCATTTCACAGGCACGCCCATTCTCTTCATCACTCTGAGTCTCTATTTTAATATTACCGGCTGAAAGAAACAATACAGGATGCCACTCAGTTTGGTTACAGAACAAATAACGTGGCAAAAAAACAATCACATGAAAGGAGTTAACTTCTAAACAGCAGGCACAATATCACTAAATAACAAATGCTACAACCTCAACTACAATTCTATGGGCAATGTGATGAGTTTGTAACATATGGAGCAATGAACAGTGAATATCAGTAGAACAAATACAAGGCATCCAGGGAGCTGGGAAACCAAATAATGTTACAAGTCTGTTTCTAGGTTGCTTTGAGAGTTTTGTGTTTATACCTTTCATTCTGATAATCAGGCTACTTGGAATGAAACTTAAAATAAATCCACTTCATAGGGATTTGTCCAAAACAATTGTGAAAGCAAGTAACTCAACTCAATGGACAAAACGAACAGAAAATGCAACATTCTCCACTTGGCAGGAAGATTCCAAGGATTGTACTGAATCCAAATTTTTGGTTTGTAGTTCTAATAGGTAAGCAACAGCAATGGGAAAGCAGAGTACAAACACTGATAAAGAAAGCAGGGTAGGGAAGGACAGAAGAAAGAATTTAAGGAAATTATAAGAGTGACAGTTGTGTTTCTAGGACAGCAGGATTAGGATTGCTGAGTAATAGGATATGATTAGAGTCAGAAGCTATAATTAAAAACCAATCAAATAAAAAAGGTGTCTGGGAAAACTGTTATGACTTTATTGGATAAATCCTTTTCGTTGTAATCCCATAGATAACAGTTGCTTGCAGCCAGAAGAATAATTTAGGTGTAAATTTGCCATAACCTCACAACATAGAGACTAGCAAATTTCATCTGATATGAACACAACAGACTTTAACATTAAGGAAAAGAGTCAAGATTCAGACAAGTTCATGCCAGTATTCATTTCTCTTCTCTGTAGGATTGAATTACGTTTTGTGTAGGAAAAAAAAAAAATTGCTGTTATTTCCCTTTTTTCCAATCTGGTGATTTTGGTGAAAAAATACTTATTAATTTGTCTGAAAAAGAGAATTTCATTGCCCAAAATCTTACCTTCTATACAGTAAAAACCCTTCTACCTTTATCCTACCCCACCCCAAAAAAAGAAAGAATTTACTTCAGTGGGTAGCTAAGAATATGAGGGATTTGTTTCATCCAATAAAGCCCAAGTCTTTTCCTTTTGTGTAACAACATTTTTATGGTAGCCTCATTCAAAAGTGATGGTGTAGCACTGTGATAACAATAAGCTACTGGCAGTAATTACCTCAATAGACCAAAAGACCTTGATACCCCTTTGAAATGGAGAGGATTGACAAGCTCTTCTCTGATACATCCTGCAACCTCACAGGTGTCCCAGAAGGACTGCATAGATGTAACCTGACAAGAGTATCTGACCCAAAATCCTACTGGGAAACATAAGTCTAAAGGTGTCCACATTTATGAATACTGCTTGACTGGACACCTCTTAAAAAGTCTACCAATCTAGGTATTTTAATGATTTTTCTATTTTTACACTTTTAATAGAAATCATATGCAAAACAGAAAAAGAGCATATCATAAATAGCAGTTATCTTTTAAAAAGCATGTTTTAAAAAGGGGAATAATTTAGTGATAGACAAAAAAAGTCAATGACCAAACCATGACTTAAAAAGATGTCATGAATGATTAAACAGAAGTGATTCTGCAGATGTAATATGCTACAACCTCATACTGCTGTTTTCACATGGCAAATGGAAGCAATAGAAGTATTTGGCTTGAGTATATGACAAGATTTTCCACAATTTACGTGTAATTTTCTTCCTTTCAGTTATAAATAATATATAATATATTATATATAATATGTATTACAATATATTTATATATATTATAATATCTATTTTATATATATTATAATATCTTTATATATATATATATATATATATATATATATATATATATATTTATACTAAACAGTGATAGGCTCCTTGCCTGCCAGGGATTTGGAGAACATGGCTTTTAAAGCAGATTTTCTGTTAGGTTAAAATAAAATACAAATAAACAAAACAAAAAGATCAGACTGCTTAAGTGCATGCAGACAAACATACATTACTCAGAAATGAAATGACACAAACAAAAATCATACAAGTAGGAACTAGATGGAAATGCTCTTTAGTGAACTGAGTTTCAGTATACTTACTGGAAAAGGATTTGGGAATTATTGCATCAAAGTCCCTAAAGCCTTCCGCCTCGTATGCAGCTGCAATAAAGAAGGCAAACAGGATGCTGGTTTGTGGTACTGCTAGTAGTAAATGTAAAAGAAGATGGCACTATTGCTATAAGAAAAATACCTAGGAGAAAGACAAAACTATCATCACAGAAGCAACATAAGCAGTTTAGGACGAAGGAGGAACAGGAGAAGGACAGATGGCAGGGGAATCCTGACTTGTCTAGAACAATTCCCATTTGCGAAAATGCCCTTTTCTTCCAAAGCAGCCAACAAGTTTTATCATGTTATCTGGAAGCATAATGTGCTCTTGGGTATTCCCCTTGCTTGAGCATTAATTCCTGCTGAAGTCAAGAGGAACTCTTGCCTATGTGTCTCAAAAGGGTCAAAGCAGGCTCCTACAGTGCAGCTTCCTCAGAATTTATTTTTTGTCAATATGCCTCCTTTCTGTGACAGAAATTGTCACAGAAAAATTGTACATCCTTGTTTCTAGTCTCTGCAGTTATAAAACGAGAAATTGTGTAGTTTTTTTCTCATGCCTGCTGGTCTTATGCAATGGAAGAAGAGGGAGTTCAGTTTACATATATATGTATTTATTATTGTGTATATTGGCATATTTTTGGTTTGTATTTCTAAGGGCTGTCCTCAAATTGTATTTACAAAAAACAGATGCTGATACAGGTAATGCTGGAGTTCATTACTTCATAAGCAGTGACAGGGATATTGATCCAGTCAATATTCACTGAAGCTCTCTATAGCTGCAGCTATAACTGCTGCAGCTGTACTGCTCAATGAATGATCCCATGCAGACCAGGTAGTATTTCTCGCAAATCTGTCTGCAATATGAGAACTAGTGAAAAGGGCCTCACTGATACAGGAGACACAACAGGACAGAGAAATCATTTCAGTAGAAATGCTAAGGACTTTTATTAAATCTGAATAATTTTTTCTTTTTTTTTTTTTTCCCCCATGGAGACTTCTACTGGAAATAACACTTCTACTTTTGTAAGAGTGATTCTTGTCCGTCCCTTGTTATAGTGGAGAAATCACTTATGGAGCAATGATGATGTGAAAAATACCTGTAAACAGTATTTTTAACGTGCACTGATTAAGAATATACTCAGACTTTGTACCACTTTCTGAAACAGTGCTCCGATACAGTTTTTGTAGAAATAATTTCTGTGGAAATCCATAGCTATGTGCACACATATGCAGACATTAATTAGCTTTAAAATAACTCATGGTAATAATTTCTCATTGGCCTTGTAACACCACTAAGAAATTTCTCATTAATTAATTTACTTCACTTTGGTTGAAGGTGACCTTAAAAGGCTCTGCATTTTATTCCCTTTGTACACATCCCAATTCAGGGGTGTTTAATACAAACCCTTTTTTATATGGAAGGAGTGGGGAGTTCTTTGATGTCACTGAACTGACAGCTTTCCCTCACTCCTTTTTTACCTTTCCAGAGTGTGGAAAAAATACCCAAAAGCAGGACACTGGCTGAGTCTCTTGTGCTCTCTTATGTTTACTGGGAATTTCACTTGGGATTTTCTGAAGAGCATTTAAAATTAATGTTAAAACATCTGTTCAGTATTCTATGGCTAAAGGTGATTTAGGCAAGTCTTAGAAAAAAAAAAAATTGGTATGTCGAAGGGGAGAGAGGTGATGATATAGTTTATCACTGAAGAGCAGCATTGCTGTTTCCACATCAGACTTGGGCCAGGGCAGTCAGGAAAGCAGGTATGAGAGCACACAGTGTCATGCTTCCCTGGAAAGAGCTGAGCAACATGGACAAGGAAGGGAGGTATTTTGCAATGAGTTAACAGTAAGCAGAAAGGAGAAAACACACAGACCTCCTGGGAAACTGGACGTAGAAGGTGGCTTTCGAAGGACAGAGAAATAGGCAGCTGGAAAAAAGATGCACGGGAACAATTAGTAATTTGCTTTCAATCCACTGCCAATTTACCTTCTCTTTTAACTATGGGACTCCCTCCCAGCTGTAAAAGTCTTTCAGTTTTGTGAAACTTTGGCAATGGCATAGGTCTAAGTACCTGGGCCATAATTCCATTTGGAAAGGGGCATTCACCTCCCGAGTCATATTGTTCTCCAGTGGGATTTTTGAAAAAGTAAAAAGCGTAAGACCTGGCTGTCAAAGGTATTTAAAAAGTAACAGAGAAAGACAAATCACACTGAAGTTTCTGAGGCATTTAAACAATAGTTTCCTTAATCTCTTTGATTTTTAATGGGATTTGACCTTTTATCCCAGTAAGTACTTAACTGTATCTTGTGGCATATACCTGCCTTGAAAACCTTATCCTTTACACTTTCTTTGAAAATAACCTTGATAATTTGGTTTTGTGTCATGCAATGTCTTGTTTGTACTTTGTAGCTGAGAGCAGAGAAAGATCTCTCTTAAAGTGCCTACAAACACTTTGGGTGCATGTAATTTTTTGTTTTCATGTCTCACTTGTTATTCCAAGATAAGTCAAAAGTATTTTGTTGACCTTAGCTGATGCTTAAATGGTAGCTTTAAAATCCAAGAGTTTTCATAAAAACACCATAACTATTCAACCAGCAATCACACCTGACTGATTTGAATAGTACTGTATCACTGTAACGGTGAGAAGAAAATCTTTAACACCATCCTTTCTAACAAATGATAGAAAATGTTGCAAAAAAGGCAGAATAAGATGAAGAAACCCTACTGATCAATATAAATCACCTCAGCATGCCAACACGTGTCAATAAATGCAGACAGGATCTCCTCTTGTTTACATAGGTACTCATAAAACAGAATATTGTCAGCAATTCCACCTGTTATTTCTGATACAAGACATAACAGATATTCTGTTTTGTATTAGCATTTGAAAATTTTAGCACTCGGCTTTATGCACTGCACTGAAACCCTTCCCCCCATCCTTTTTACATCATGGTCATTTACTGTGGTGTCAGTTCTGTTCTCGCCCCACAAGAGCACTGCAGGTTGAGGATACCATTCTCAGAAATGAAAGTTGTTTTTCCACAGAATATTGAAGGAGTCATTATTTACCAGCCAGACTTGACAACAAACAACGAAGACGAATTCTTTAACTTAAATTATGTTTCCATTAATAGTATCTTTCCCTTATGAGCTCTGAAGTGACAAGACTTGTGTGGGTGTGAAAAATAACAACAAAAGATCTGGGCAGAGGAACCATAATGCAATGCCTTGAGCTCTTCTTCAGTATCATTCAGATGACACAACAGAACACAGATGGGATTGATCATGCTAACTGGTTATTTAGCTACAGAAAAAGCAGATGCACCCAAGTGCCCTTAAAAATTACTTTTCTGCTCCCTCCTTTCTACATATAGCACTGCATTGGCCAGTTAATCAATTGTCTATGGTGTCTCTCTGTGAAAAAAGCTGAAAGTTAGAGGGCATTTTCAAAGGGAAAAAAAATAACAGAAGGAAGAGTAGTGGCAGGAACTGCTGGGACACACCTGCAGGTAGAGAGGGTGGTGCTGACGGATAAGGAGATCCTCCCTGCAGGGTCCATGCTGCTTCTTTTGACTCCAAGTGCCAATCAGCCCTTAGCAGCCAATTTCTTCCTTACTCTAATTCTGGCTTTCAATCAAATGGATATTATTCCAGAAACCCAGGCGTTCACAGATAAGCTATCTCCCATGGGACAACTGGTGTGAGGAGCTCCACCCATGTCATCACCCATGACTGCTACTTCTTCCTGCTGCTGTCTGGGGGAGGTGCCCAACCCATGTGCCAGCACACACACACACAGCAAACACAGCCTGTCCTCAGCAGAAGCGAGCAGGGAACTGTGCTTCACTGCATTGCAAAGCACATCAACATGTTTTTCTAGGAGCTGCAGTGAAATCAAACTGTACAGAATTGAACAAATGAACAAAACAACCAACAAAGTATGTCCTCTCTAGGTACAAAACGTGGCTTTTGCTCCATTGTGTGTTCTCCCACTAGTCTCCTGTTAGTTACCTACAGGAATTTTCTAAAGGACCAGTAAAGATGCATTGGATAAAGACAGATTCAAATAATGCTCTCAAATATACACTTAAAGATATGTGCCTTTTATATACCTTTCTAAATTTATGTTTCAGTAGGAAATGATCTGTAACCAAACCAAGGGGCTGGTCTAGTTCATATTTCTTGTCTTTGTTGTGACTTCCTGGTACATTTTGTACTGGATTCAAGTTGTTTTTCCAAAGCGCAGCTAAATACCTGGATGCTCAGTGTTCATCATCTGACCTACAAGTAAAATTAAATTTTAAATGCAAGAGAAAGAGCACTGGAAGAAAATGCTGTACTAAACTCTCAAGTTCTACATGTATGTGTAATCCATGCTTCCTATATTGGAAACGCTCTGCATCTTTTACTGGCTGCATGATGGAGAAACTAAGGGAACTAAAGCAGGTTTGCTGGTTACAGACTTTATTGACACTTATCTGCTTTGAGAACTAAGCTGGGAACACTTTCAAATCAGAGACGAAGATTTGCTTACAAATTATAGTAAGAACAGCACTTTTCATCCTCAAATTTTTTGTCTCTTCTGTTTTCACCACATTTTTTTAATACGGGTATTAAAGGATGAGGGAATAGTAAGTAGGCCCTTAGCAGGAATTTTTTAAAAAGCAAAGTAACGTTAAGTAACAACACACAATAGTGAGATAAAAACACTACCTTTCTTGAAAACAGTCTCAACTCACAGGTGTGTCTGTGAATACACATATTTATGTGCTGAGACTGGAACCTCTGAAACTGCATAGTTTCCAAAAAGACTACAACTACAATCATTGTGGCTTATGCTCTTCCCCACACAGCAACAGCTATCCAAGAGAAGCAAAGCCTCAGATATACACATTTATAAGACATTTGCCTTCTCTAATCCTTCCACAAAACATGCTTTAGTGAAAGTCATGGGTGTTAACCAATCCTCAACTAATGCAACAAAATTCTAGCTAAAAGCCATCACACGTGGCATGCCTGCAAAGATTAGTGTTTTGGAGAAGAGGAATGACTACATTGATATTCAACAGACAGACCAGAAGCTCCACAGAAGCTCTTCTGTGAAGCCAGCCTGTCAATGGCTGGAAGTTGTCCTTACCTGGGAGTTATTGTGGACATCTCTTAACAAGGCAAAGGGCTTAAAAAGTGCAGAAACACTATTAAAACCAGATAAGATGCCCTGAAGAGCAAAACTACCACTTGGGAGCAATGAAGTGCCCTTGCTTCTGTGGTTCAGGGAAAAGCAGGGAGGTGAACTATTTTGTATATTGCTTCAGAGAACCTAAATTTGCTTTGCCCTGCATGCAAAGTTAGCCCTTCTTTGCAAGCCCTCCCCTTTTCATGTACCAGCCCAGTGAGCTGCTTCCACATCCTTATTTTAGTGCCTGGAATGGCACACAGCTACCCTGGCTCGGGGTCAGGCCCTTGCAAGTCCATCTGTGTTAAGAAGTCCATGCTGTGCCTTCACTGTCAGTGAACAGACCAAGGACTTTTCTAGGGACCATTCAGCTGCCATGATGATGCCTTGAGCAACATTTTACCCAAATGTACATAGTTCCTCGTAGCTGTCAAAGGGTCAGTAGATCTAAATTTAGACCAAGCAGCTGTGTTTAGGTTTGGGGAGGTGCCTTTGGGTGTCATGCCAAAGCTGTGCACTGTCAATGTCCTCTTTTGAGAAGAGGTCAGAGGATGAAATGGAGAGGAACCCAGCCATTTCAGCACTTGGGAGGGAATACACTACGAAAATCTTATTATCTTGCCTACTCTAATTGCTGAGCAGAGTCTTCTGTGCCCTCCTTATCTGTCACAGGGGGAAAAAAACCCAGGGATATTGAAAGTTTATTTTAGATTACAGCAAATAAAATACAGTCATGCTTTATGAGTGATAAAGTAGATGCTTGTAGATGTTCTCTCTGAGAATCGTGCAAACAAGTTGCTGAGCTACAAAGCCTGCTTTAGCTGTGTTAACCCTCAGTTATTGTTCCAGATGCTATTGAAGATTTTTCTTTTTGGGTTTTAGAAATTTTATTAGAAAGTTTTGCAATCTAAACTGCTGTTAGAGTGTGCTCAACATTCCAGAAAAAGCAAATCCTAATCTACATCTTCTGGGGAAAAGGAAAAAAAAAATCTGCAGAAATCTCAAATAAATTCCCTGAATATGGGCAAACCTGATAGTTCCTGAGGGGAAAAATGTCAGGACAATTTAAATTCTTTCCCACTGTGTATCACAGACAATACCTTGCTACAGGGACCTATATTCTCTCACTGGCAATCAGTCCTCTATGCTGAAATGGCAATAAACCCCAAATGATCCTGGCAGACTCTCAAGCACTCAGAGATTTGGATTATTCTAAAAGTCTACAAACTCAGTTTAGTACACATTTTTAAGAGACTTCTTGTCTTTCCTTACTTCTTAACCATTTTTCATGCTTGCAGTTTTCTTGCTTTTACCTCAGGAAAAACAAGCACACATACTCCTTCATGAACAGAATCCATCCTTAACCATATATGATAAATCACCCCTGACATTGGAGGCCTCCTCTGTGAGGCACACAATTGCAAAGTTGAATAGTGTTTTCTTGGGTCTTTGAGGGCAGTGCTAAGAGAAAAACCTATATTTCACTAGCTTTCTGCAAAAGCTGAAGG
Source organism: Oenanthe melanoleuca (assembly GCF_029582105.1). Lineage (NCBI taxonomy): Eukaryota > Metazoa > Chordata > Aves > Passeriformes > Muscicapidae > Oenanthe > Oenanthe melanoleuca. The sequence goes on from NC_079335.1 coordinate 68,207,293, forward strand.
AGATAATATTTTTAAAAGATCTGTTTCTCAGAAAGATATAGAGTCAGAAGTTAAGACAAAATAATTTTATATATAAAAGATATTGCAGCATCCTACCTGAACTTCCTAACTCTGATCTGCAATCACACCTCAGCTGTGATTTCAAACCACTGAATTTAGGAATCCCTATTACTGTCCTGAAGTGTGTGTCCAAAACCAGAATGCTGCAGAGTTGAAGTTTAGCTGAGTTTCTGGTGCAGGTATTACCATGCTTCCAGAAGAGAGAGGCAATCCACTCAGGTGCAGTTTCTTAAACCTCTGAACAATTCTTCAGCAATATCTAAGACTAGTGAGTGTAAAAGGTGATTTAAAATTATTTTACCTCTGTTGAATTAGTAATCTGACATTTGAAACTCACTGGAAACACAGTAAAGATCACAATCTTCAGACGGTCACAATCAGCATGCTGGGTATCTTACATCAAAATGCAAACATTTCCTTAACTTGGATAGAACAAAAAATCATCCAAGCCAACACCTTACTGGCAGAACTTCAAGGGACAAGTTTTTCAAAAATAGTTTTTAAACTGAATAGTATTCAATGGCTCAAATCACTCAACTAAACTGTGACAATGACCCCAAAACTGACTATTATGAACATCAGAAACTTATGTAACTCAGACCATAGAAATTATTCCATCATACCCCTTATTTCTGGATGAGGTATAGAACAGAAGAATCCACGATGGTCAAAAGTAGTGTTCAAACACGCTTCCAGTCATTTCAATAGGCCTACAGATTATGTTTGTCTGTCAGCAAAAGAATTTTACAAAAGGCAACTAATGCTTTGAGGCCCCCCAGCTTCAGAGACTAATTAAACGAGATTATCAGAAAACAGATCACCCTGGAAATGGCTGATCCACTAAGAAAATAGACCACTGTCTTGAGCTCTGGATCTGGGCATCCATTTATCTCCGAAACTTCCTCTGTTTAGCGTGCAGGCAGGCATTGGTTACCTGCTCACAAACTCTGTTTGTTATAACCTGTAAGTTGATCAGTGGTGCAGCACTTAAATAAAGGACATGTATTGGCATTTAAAATTCCAGAGATGGTTCAGCTATTCTTTCCAATCTGCAGCAGAGGGAGACTATAAAATCCTTGGTCCACTGCAGCATCACATAGATAGGCAACTGTATGGTAGAGGAGAGCAATTTTGAAGTATCAAAATTATCTGGGACCTTAAATCTCTTTGACTTTAGTGATATTCAGATTTTTAAAACAACCTGAGCTTACTGTGGTGGGAGGCTGGAGGGAGTGGAGAAAAAGTAAACCCACACTGAGAATGCTGTGGAACTTGAGTCCAATTGCAGCCATAGCTGAGAAGCTATTACAGCTTCCCCCTTGTCCCTTTGGCTTAAAACAGGAAACCTTTACCTACTGTTCCTCTAACTCCTTCCACAAAGAGCAGCCTGGACGTATTTCCTCCCTACCCACAGTTGTTTGTCTCCTTAGCATTTGTCATGGCCTAGAAGTTTGGATCAACTCCTAAACCAGTTGCTATAATGTCATTTTAAATCAGCCAAGTTGGAAGGTTTCTAGGAGACCACAGACATTAAAAAGGGAAGGGAAGGGAAGGGAAGGGAAGGGAAGGGAAGGGAAGGGAAGGGAAGGGAAGGGAAGGGAAGGGAAGGGAAGGGAAGGGAAGGGAAGGGAAGGGAAGGGAAGGGAAGGGAAGGGAAGGGAAGGGAAGGGAAGGGAAGGGAAGGGAAGGGAAGGGAAGGGAAGGGAAGGGAAGGGAAGGGAAGGGAAGGGAAGGGAAGGGAAGGGAAGGGAAGGGAAGGGAAGGGAAGGGAAGGGAAGGGAAGGGAAGGGAAGGGAAGGGAAGGGAAGGGAAGGGAAGGGAAGGGAAGGGAAGGGAAGGGAAGGGAAGGGAAGGGAAGGGAAGGGAAGGGAAGGGAAGGGAAGGGAAGGGAAGGGAAGGGAAGGGAAGGGAAGGGAAGGGAAGGGAAGGGAACCTCTTACTAATGGGTGCCCTACGAAGCAGATAGAGAAAATCCCTGGGAGTCCTTGGGAGTGAGTTTTTCCAGCTGCCTGATACCTGAAGAGAGCTACGGTACCTCATTTTCAGCCACGTTATCTTCCTAAGGTTTACTTCACATACAGACATGGACCCTAAGAGTAGTTTTTCTTTTGAGGTTCTATTTATTGTTGTTTTGAAAGGACAGCTTTAAGAACTGTGTACAATACAGGTCTAGATCTTCCAAATCCTCTGTTGCAGCAGTACTGGGGAGGCCCCTACACTGGTACTGCCTGCATCTCTCCTTTGCATTCAAGGATACAGTGATGGTTTAGTTTGGGATTATCTTTAACTATGTGCAAAGCTGTTATCTCAAGTTACCAAGCTGGAAACTTTCTGACTTTTTTGTCATTTCTCTTCCCTATTTATAAATCTCTCCCTTCCTTCACCAGCTACCAACTCCTGCCTCTCCACTCAGATCTGTTTCTTTGCATTCCTGGAGGTGAAACAAAAGAGCTGCAGTTGTGACACTGCAGTTTATGTGTCATATTGTAACATTTCCACATCCTCCTCACTCTGTTATAAAAGTACTCTAAGAGGAAGAAGGGTAAGTAATGAAATATAGGAAAGCAGGAAAAGAGGAAGCAGCCGAGAGACAGCAGCCCAACTGAAATGCTAAGAATTATGGAGAAGTGACAGAAAGGGAAGCATAGACCAGGAATTATACTTAGTGGCTTAGCAGAAAAAAAAATAATTAAAACTAGCATTAAAAAAAATAGAGAGATTTAGACCTTTTTGCCTCTCCACTAATCTTCCATGTTTTCATTCCTCTCTGACATTCACACACATGACATGTAGTCCCTACTTTAAGACAGGCACCAAACTGTGGTGCTCTGTGTGCAGCTGGACTCCTTCAAACCTGAACTAACCAGCAGGCAATTTCTTACCTTCATATCAAAGGAACAATTAGGCAATGGTCTTTTTTGCTGAAGGGGGGACAGAGTGATGGAAGAGTACAGAAGGAAATTGGCTAAGTAGGGATTGCCTAACTAGGCAATCCTGCCTGGCTGGCAGTGGATGGAGCAGACAACTTAGGAAGTCCTTCCACTGAGATCATGTGTCCCACTTGTTCAGAATGAAACTTGGCTGGAGCAGAAAGCTCCAGATTCACATGAAGGATTTTCTCTTCTTCATTTCCAGGCAAAATAGATACAAAACAGAACATGGACTGCTTTAAGAACAGAGTAGCAACACCAGCTTTTTACACTCTTTAATTTCTTGGGGACTTTTCAGCAAGAATTTGTCTGATAAAGAGCTAAGTAGAAAGTAAAAATGTGAGAAATGATCCTATATAAATATCATGACACTAACAGCTATGCACCATTTTTGAGTCAAGCTCCAGTTTTTGTCTTATCTGGAATCACTGTTGGAGACCTGCACTGCTTATCCCATCCTGCAGCTGTGGCTGCTCTCCCAGTTCTCTACAGGTACAGCATCAGTACATCTAGTCTACAGGGGCAGAGTTTATCCAGTGCATTGTTCTTGTAGGGCTGGCAGTGACCAAGCTGTGCAATACCCAGTCCATTCATGTGAGAGGAACTACAACCACTGTGAAACTTTTGCCTAGCTTGTCATATCCTACCTACTATAGAGATGGGCTTCTGTTTATTTCAGATTTGAGGGACATGACTTGTTTTCTTCTGGCTTTACTGGTCTGGTATTGACTTCAATGGAGCCCCTCTTGATATAATTCAGCATTTCCAAGGATAAATTTCAGTCATTCAGCAGTTCAAGAAAAATAATATTTTGTTAAATCAAATGAGCATGGTAAAAGAGAACATAGATCTGGATGTTTTCTATGGGAAATGGATGTAATTTTTCTATTTGACTTTGGATGAGAAATGTAAAGCAAGAGAGACATAAATAGAATCATTTCTATGCCAATCCAGTCATAATATTACTTACTGTTAAACCAGAACAGTTGGAAACAGCTAAGCACTGCAACCCTAGCCATAGGGAAAGGCACAAGTAGTTTGGTTAAGGAACAATACCACAAGGGGATTTTTATGCTGATGTCAGCTTGGAAAAAAGAGAACATTAAATAGCAATAGAAGTGGGCAATACTTGATCCAGAACTATTCTCAGTTTCTCACCAATTATCAATAGTATCTATTCTCTAATATTCTTCATTCTCACACTCAGTGTTCTACTGCTTCAACCTACAGACAATTTGATAACAAACAAAATTTAACAGCCTGAAATGGGGGCAAGGCACTGGATGCAGACTGAGGAAATCTAGGTTTAATTCCTAGCTTAGCCACAGACTTCCTGTGTGGCCATGGGAAAGGCATTTAATCCATCATGTGCCCTTACTTCCCTATCTGCACATTTTTCAATTCTTTTTAAATGGAGAGAAGACAGTTGGGTTTTTTCTTTTTTTTTTTTTTTTTTTTTTAATGGGGAATTCAAAAGCCATTTTGCTGCTTAGAGTGATTCCTATACTCAGGAACATGCCTCTTAAGTGTTCTAACACATAAAGCTGAAATCTGGCCACCCTCCTGGTATGTGTTCCACAGAAGACTAAGGACCATAGCGCAGGTAGAAGTTGTAGCTCAAAAAAAATGTGTAACTTAGGTATTTGTGACAATGTTATTCATAGTCTGTGATGCATCCTACAGAATTATACAAAGGTAGAATTACTGTCCAGTCTCATAAATCTTGGTTCTACCCATAAAATACTGGATATCAAATGCTTGGAGCCTTCAGCCAGCTCTCTCTTATCCAGGATTGTTCAAGGCCAAAAAGCAAATTTCTTCTTCCTCAGACTGATACAGAAGCAGGAAAGAAATGTATTTTTCCTCAGCTGACCTTTTCCCATGCTATCACGGTGTTCTAAGAAAGATGAAAAATCCCGAAGACAACTACCTCAAGGAAAGAAAAAAGTATAAGCTATTTATTAGCCAAAGCAGTTTTTAATTATCCTCCACACTGAAGCCAGCATGGAAAATAATCAGTGGTCTGAGAAAGGAGAGAAAAGAGGGGCTCAGCCTGTACCTCTGGTGTGGGAAATGACCTAAAAATGAAAATGTGTCATCTTCAGCTGCATAGCTCTTCTCATACATGTTCAGTTATGAGGTGTGAAATCTCACTCCAAAACCAAATTGCTAGAGTACTTTTTCTTAAATGCAAAGGATCTTTAGAAACATCATAAAGAAAAGTCTGGGGCAGGGTATGGATTTGATATCCTGAAATTTGGGCTTATGTCCCTGCTTTATCTTCAGCTGCCCAGCCTCCTAAGACCAGCCTCACTCACTTCTGTCTCATCAGCACCAGGCTGGAATTTCACTCACTGTGCTGGTACAACCCAGGATTTCTGCCTTTCAAAATCAGAGCTTGGAATCAGGTCTCCTCTTTTTCCAGAAGTCCAAGTGATACAGTAGATTGCTCCTCTACTAAGATCTAGACTAATTAGAAGTCAGGAAACTAATTACTTCCTGATTCCCTGAATGACTTAATAATTCATTGACAATATTTATTTTATTCCCTCATGTGTAATCACCAAATCCTTAATTTATTTACTTTTACATGCTTTATATTTTTCAGTCTTACTTTTCAAGCTAAAGAGATGTGGTTTAAAACAAAGTTGAGTACTTTGAACCAAACCAATCTCACTGCACCCTGGAGAAGAACACACAAGAACATTGTTTTGCTGCATCTCTTAGATAAACAAATTTGCTTTCTGATCTCCAGAATACTGTATATGGTTTAGCTCGCACAGCACAATTGATTACATTTAATTCTGCCCTACCTTACCTTGGCTAAGAATTGTAAAGCCTAATTAATCAATTATGTATATATATAGCCTTAATTAGACTGTAAACTCTTTGGGGTGTTCTGTTGGTGTTTGTGCAGTGTTTAGAGTAACAGAGGTTCTTTTCCAGGAGCCCTGTGCCACAACGTAAAATCAGAGACACAAAACTCCCAAATTGGAAAAAAATGGCAGTAGAAAAACTCCAAGCTTAATTCACTCCCTTTCTCAGTCTTACACCAACAGCAAGAGCTAGAGGACACACAGATATATGCAAGCAGCACAAGATCTGGGCTGTGAAAACCGGTGCCAGGCATTCAGAGGGTGATCAACACTTGGTCTCCTGTAAGGGTTAATGATCTATTTAGACTATCATCGTTGGCACTTCCTGCCATCTCAGCATATATGGAATATTTGAAAGTGTCTAGCAGGCAAAGTTTCTGTCAAACTTCCTCTCTGCTCCTAGTTGCACGCCCTAGCCAGCATAAGTGCCTTTTACTTGGAAGAATCCTTTTAAAAGCATCTGCCTAGTTTATGTTTAAAGTGCTTTACAAATATTCCACAGAAAAAGATATTGCATTGCATTTTCACCAAATATGATGGATTATCAGGATAGAAACACACAAATGTGTGTCCTAATGTGCCATAATATATTAGGAAACCTTCTTTCCCATGAACTACCAAGTTGCAGCTCCTTGTTGCTACCAAGCCAGAGAGAGAACAACAGGAGTGCCCAACCCAGCATTCATAAAGCACCTAAATTTCATACTAGCACCCAGAAAGAGTGGTAGGACTAAGTGTGAGGCAAATGGAAAGCTTGAAAAACCTTCCTCATTAAAAAGCAAAACAGTTTTACAGAAGTTGCTACTTCTTATTCGCTAAAATAAACTTTGGCATCTGCCATGGCTGTGCTGCACTGGGGAGCATAGTGAGGTCGAGAAAGGAAATGAAATCCTGCTAACTTCATCACCTACAAACACATATAACCAGAAATAGAGTTTGGGCTATTGGTCATACAGGCTGAGCCAGGTAAGTCTGTCAGAGGCTGCAGAAAGTATGCAGACTTGGTTTTCAGAAAATCAGCCTTTACCTGGTAAACTGGTCAGCAACTGGAGACAAAAATTTGGGACTGATGAATGATGCTTTGTCCATTTAGAAGAGAGAAGAAGTCAAGTTTGAGTCCAAAGTGACTTGTCCAACACAAAATTGTAATGGCTGATTATTTCTGAGCACATAAAACACTCAAATCCCAGTTATTCCAATATTCTACTTGAAGGCCTTTGGACTCCTGGAAACTGTTAGTCATCAGGATTTTCACTTGTATTAGAGTGGTTCTAAGAGCTCTCCTTGCCACCTGGATAAATGAAGTACGGCTCATCCATAGCTTCAAATTCCTTTACCTCAAAGTCATTCTGGAGTCCCAGGAAAGCTGATGTGAATCACAGGTTCACACCTTCAGGATAAGGGGCTTCTCAAGTGTTTGAAGAAGAGAACGTTAGAAGTTTCATTTCCTACTGTTGTCTGTTTTATCGAATGAACGTGCAGTGCCTGTCAGTAGGGCAGGATGGTGGCATGCTGCAGCAAACCTTCCCAGCAAGTCTGCTGAAACTAGCTTCTGCTGATGCAAATGTGCTATTTGCTAGAGCTGCCCATGGCTATCTGATTAACTCCCATCCTATGCCTGAACATGAAAAACACAACCCACAGCCCAGAATGTGAGGATCACTCTGTTCTCAGGAAGTAGGCAACTATTTGTGCTCTGTCTAACTGAGGGCAAAAAAGAGGGGTGAAAAAAACCACCATTGCAGTGAAAACATGAGTTCTCACACAGGAAGGCAGGAGACTGCATTGTGCTTAACTAGCCTGGTCTTTGTGAGGAGTTATACTTTGAACTTACCTGAAGCTCCCCAAGATGTGCATAAGAAGATTTCCTGAATACAGATTGCTTTCTGGGACAGAAGAGCAGAGGGGCCCATCACTACCTTTATTACAGTAGCACTTTTAACTGTGCTTTTGTATTTGTTAGCTTAGTTAGCTACTGAAACATCTCTAAGAAAATTATCAAGTTAGGCATGCATAAGATTTTAGTGGAAAGCTGTATCTCAAATGAGAGATACAAGATACTATATCTGCATTTTCCATTAGATTATTTCTATATGTCACCATCTGTCCCTCTGCTATGAGTATTATATGCCCCCTAAAGTTTCACTATGCAATACTCAAGTTGGTATAGGACTGCAAAAGAATCTTCTGCAGAAAAACATTCCACGAATGTTTCCCTGTCTCTCCATTACAGACCTTACTTATATTATACTGCAAGGAACTAAGCAGAACAGCTGAATGCAAGGAGGAATAGCACTTATGAGCTAGAGGAGAGAATCCTGAGGACCCATGTACCCCTCACTTCTAAGCCACTAGGGGCAGGCAGGAGAGCCTTTTCAGGCAAAGAATGTTGGCAAGAAGATTTTGGCTGTTTCTCTGTGTGTTTCTCTCTCTCTCCTTTCTCCATCTCCCTCTATCTTCATTAACTCCTTAGTGGATCCTCTAGTACCATGACCTTCACAGCTGCCTTGGCCCAGCAGCTTTATGCAGACAAAAAAACCACAATGGGTACAAACGGATCTTCCTCAGTTGTTACCCACTTCCCAAATGGAATTTACAGTTAGGTTTCTTATAGGGATACATACAAGCTAGCAGGAACTAACCTTTTCCTCTTTTAGGTTTGAAGAAAATATTTTTATGGCATGTGTTTATGTTGCAGAGTGTGTGTTTGCTTGGTCTTAAGAAGAAGGAAAAGCTCAGATTTCAAGATAAATGTTCTTTTTTACAGAGACATAAACATAGAGGAACTTGGTTTTGCAGGCACATAATTTTGTGTGCTGACAGACATATTTGTATGTACATATGTGTATAGGTGTACATATAAACATGCAAAAAGGGAGAATATGGAACAAATGGCTCCTGATGGCTGGAAAATACATTGCCATTTCAAATTTCAAAGGCAGTGTTAAAGAGAAAAATGTATTATAAAAAGCTTTAGAAATAATAAACATATTTGCATTGTCTTCTAAACACCAAGGTCTGTATCATGCACGGTATAAATTTGTCTCTTGCTTTGAACACAGGAAAGAGCATTATTATTAATGCTTATACTGTACAGCAAATTTACAGACTCATTAATGTGTAATTACAGAATAAACAATATCAGACTTCTCTAGTCTGTTTTGCAAGGAGAAAAAGAATTCCACTTAGCACCATAATAAGCCCGTGATAGGATACCAATTTTACTAGGATCTACTAGTAATGTAGTGGCAAGATTAAACAAATGTGATACTACAACAGAGGTAATGCCTCATTACCATTATTCCTCCCTCATATATATCATGTGTTGGGCTCCAAAGCCACTGAAGCCTTTTACTAGCACAATTATCATTTCTCATTTTTACTTCTACTTGCCATTATGTGGACAAATGGGCAGGAAACTCAACCCCTCCCCAGAAAAGCCTAGTTCCCATTTGACTTCTAGATAAATTGTTGTAGATCCACACCTGCAGCAGACAAAGTGCCAATGGGGCTTCCCCACCTCCCCTCCACTGTCCAGTCACAGGAGGTGCCAGTTAAAAAATTAGTTGGATTCTGGGAGGAGGAAGCACACCCTGACTCAGAAAGGAAGGTGCTATATAAATGCAGAGGAGATGTTCTCACCTCTCTGCTCATGGCTTCAATCTGGGAAAACTGAGAGGAGTGCTCTGCTTTGGAAAGACAGAGACATTCACAGCTTGAATTGTGAATAACAGCCAGCTGGAGGTCAGGGTGCAGATGGTTCATGCCCAGTTTGACACTTCCCTCAGCCTCATTGCTGCTTTTGCTTTGCAAACCTGGGCACAAAACCCAAGCACCCCACAATAAGGCAAACATATTTTTCATAGTGAATTCTATAGGTGCATATGCTCTTTTCCCCTGAACATAAATTTTCATATGGAAAGATGTATCTGAAATGCAGATGCAGCATGAGGGGTACAGAAACAGCAGTGTTCCCCAGCTTGCAGTCCCCATTTTGGTGCTAGTGAAACCATCCCACTTCAACACCAGCCACTGCCACCACTTCCGAGCATTGCAACACATATTCACAGCAGGAAAAAACAGGTTCCATAACTTGGCCCATTTAATGCTGAGATGCACAGCACTGTGAATGAGAAGGGACAGATCTCCCTCCAAAAAACCCCTAAGCCACTATTAAAAATCAGAACACAAAACTCTTAGCTTAGACAAAAACCCCCAAAACTCAGAAACCACCAAAGATTTGGGAAGTTCAAATCCATAGCAGGGATGTTGGCTGATCACAGCTTCTTACAAACACAGGATGCTTTTAAATGATGAAATATGGAGAATGAATATTTCCTCTTCTATTAATTGCAACACAAGCTGAAAGTGTCACCAACTTTAGTTTAAACCCACCTTTTCATTGCATTAAACATTTCTGTTGTTACTTAATCAAGATGGAAGGCAAAATCATGTGCAGATACTCTGTTATATGAAGGAATTAGCAATTTATTCTAAAAATTTTAATTATTATTTATTTTTTTAAGGAAGTGTCAGGGAACAAGCAAGTTTCATATTGTTCCATGAAATAATCTAGAAGTTACTGAAAACTCTGGTAAGAGCCACTTCCTCAGAAGTAACATTTCCAGGGTAAAAAAAATGGCTCATGTGAAAGTTCTCCTTACTCTTCAGTTTCTTCTCCTTTTTTTCCCCTCTTTTTTTTTTTTTTTTTTTTTTTTTTCCTGTCTCTCTGATGTATGGCTTGGAAGAGTGGAAGTCAATTCATGCCATCATATTTCTCCATTTTTGCTACAATTATTATTCTTCTCAAGCAAGATAATTTCAGACTATCTTTGGGGATGGAGAAAAAACAAGGGTAAAGGAATGTGAAAAACAAAGAGAAAAATATGTGCCTTAATTTTTCTTTTTGGATCAGGCTGTTTTGGCTGAAAATTGCGAAAAAAATCTGTGCTTGCTCCGCCATTTTTTTTTTCTGCAATCCTTCAATCAGGTTATTAATCCAATTTTGCCATGTTAGGATTGACATCACATTTGCATCAATAGAGTACCTTCCAAAAAGAGTTACTTCCAAAAATCCTATTTGGTGCCTGTGGTGTCACTATGGCTAACGGTGAAATGATATATTAGGTACCTTCTTGGGATCTTTTTATGTAGTAACTTAAACACCTTACTGTTTCTGAGAAACATGACTCTAAATTGCAATACAAGAACTGGGCATTTTTCCTAACATCAAAATGTGTAAAAAACAAAGAAAGAAGCATACACCAGGGTTAATTCACTTGGAATTATGTTCCTGCATGTGCACCTTTATAATACAGAATCTATCTGTGGGTGTGGAGGGAAGCAAGGGAGGGAGGGAGGCAGTAGCAGGATGTCTCACATTGCTGGCTGAGCTCTAGCCTGCTTTTGGGCTGCTGTCTGCTCACTTGTTCAGAGAGGCAGCTGGATGAAGCATGACAGCTCCCAATAAGCTGTCTCTGGAAGCCAAAATCTTGGTGTGTGAGCTGATCCACCTTCACAAGTTTGTTGTGGTCCCACACCTTCACCATAAATGACATGCTGAGGGTAAGCCTTCACTGGTGGCTATGTCACACCTACCTACTGCCTGGTGGGCAAAGAGAGACCATCTGAAGCTTCAAGAAACCTCACATAGTGAAGCTCAAAGGAAAAAGTTTGGGAACAAAGCTCTGTCCTGCTGCAATGAGTGGTGTTCACTCCTGGCTTTAGGACTACTGCTCTAAAAAGGAGCTTCTCCATCCCCTCTCTTTATCATAAAGGGCTTATTCTACATTGGGGAAAACTGTGGAGGCATGGCCACACTGCATATCCTTCCTTGCAAATCTCAAGTGTGGTGGATCAAGCCAGAGTGACACTGTGTTTGCACATTTTACTGTGGGACAGAGCCTGGGAAGTTCATGCCTGAGGGGAGAGCAAAGCTGCAGCTCCTCTGCAGCCAGAAATCATCTCTGCCCAGGGAGCCACCATAGCAGGAGTTGAAATTACAAGACATTTGAGGAGTGGCTGAATAAAACCAAAAGAGCAGCTGGTTCTGAAACAGCACCTCTGTAGAGGCAAGCAGTTCCAGCACCATGCCTCAGTCCAGCGATCAAGTTTTCTGTAAGGATCCAGTCCTGAAGAACACTCAGGATGAAAGAAAACTTGTGTGAGGTAAAAAGCAAGCCTATAAGAAGGAGCAAGCAAAAAAAAAGAACAGAGGGATGGCAGGTGTGGACAGGCCAATCCAACCTTTTCATGAAGAATCATTCCCTTAAAATAACCAGAATTTTTGCAAGCTGCAGTTACAGATGTCCTCCCCAGCTTAAAATATGCCTATCTTCCAGCCAGAGCCTGGTGTTTCTGAGTTGAGCTGCAGCCACTGCTGAGATCCTGCTAGATAAATTTAACTCCCCAGCTAGAATGGGGCTTATCTCTGAGGCACATCTCTTTTGCTCAGATAAAGAGAACTTCCTCTCACTGCAGTTTAGATCAGCAGACTCAACCTCTGTACCTAAAGCCATGAAGCTAAACACACTGCAGCTCTCCCTATTCAAGCAATGCTTGCCACTCTCAAACACTGAAGAAACAAAACTTGCACAATTCCCAGGCTTTTCCTGACTTTTGTACTGATGTTCTCTTCTGAAAACACAGCTTTACCCAGCAGGTGCTCATAGGCTGCAGCTCCAAAAGCTACACAATTCCAGAGAAATTGGAGAAAAAACCCATAGCCTCAACATCTCCTGCAATATCACGTTGCCACACAGTGGCAACACAAATCATACTGCTGTCATACTTCTGAGTAAAAAAAATCATCAAAAAACTAAATAAAAATCATTGTAAAAGTACAACTCTTTTTAGGATCAGTTCTGTTCTCAAGGATCTGATTTTGTCATGTGCTGTGGTTGCATCAAGAGGGCAGATTTTTACATGCCTGATCTGGCCTTGCATGGGTTGAGAGAACTGAGCTCATAATGTAGCACAGCCTAGGCTGGAGCTGTGGCAGCTGTTTTCCAGGCTGGGTCACTCTTACTTCCACAAATTTTTTGCAAGTTTATTCTGAAAATGGTCACCCTCCATTACTTGCAGCAAGCGTTTTAAAATTTGGAAGAGGAATTCACCTTCAGTAACAGGCATTTTTCCATTTGCCTTCATGCACATTTTTTTAAGTCCTAAGTCATTACATAGATCAGAGCTTGTCTCTGGCACAACAGAAAACTCCCAATGGCCCCATATATCCAGCTCTTCTGCACCTTACTCTAACACACTGTTTCACACTATGCCCAAGCAAACCATACCTCTGAAGGCTGGAATATCACTTATATCCTGTATGGCATATTTAAGGGCATTCATGAAATTTGTCACATGCCTTCGTCAACTAAACCACTCCCATGTCCCTCTATACAAATCCCCATAAGAGTTTTGCAGACAAAATGAAAATAATCCTGATAAAAATATCTCCTGCATTCTCCTTAAAAAAAAATATACATCATACTGGCAGGCTCTCAGAGCATACACTACCAGTCCATACTGGGGAATGTTACTTTGGGGTTAGAAACAGGGGCTTCAGACCAAACAAGAGGGGAGATTCCTGACTTCCCTATTTTTAAAAGTTCCTAAAATATTTCAGCTTCAAGTTTTTCAATTCCTTCAGAAGCCTCCTCAGTTGGACTTTCAAGCCGTGTTTCATTTTGGAGAGTTGAAGACAATTTTTAAAGCTCCATAGACCATCTCAAAACAAATTTTGTCTCTGCTCTCATGAGGACTACATCAGGTGAGACAGTAATTATCACTGATTATTTACAAAGGCTCATCAGCTTCTACACACTTCCATATCTTTGAGCAGCAGAGATGTCCATCTGAACCAGAGCAAATAAAATATATTACACAGCCCTCTAGGTTACTTCAGGTGTCAGAATTTAGTTCTCTGAATGTCCACATGCCACACTTTAATATTCAAGACACTGCCTTCAGAGCCACTGAACACTCACAAGGAGAAGTGTACAAAGATGTTTATAACTCCAGCATTCTTTTTCTTCAGCCCCTTTCCCTGGCCATCAGAATTACCAGGGCAGCAATGAGCTGGACCTGTCTGAACCACAGGACCGATTTTGCAAGCTGGGGTGGGGCACTTCCCCTTTTGTCTTTCCTTGCTTTTCCACTCTGTCTGCAGCCTTTCCACACTTTTACTCTGTCTCCACCCAGCTGTGTGTGAGTTGCAGTAGATTTATGTAATGGCAATGGTTGTGGTTGCCTGGTGGCCCCTCAGCAATACTTGTGCCCATGTTCTCAAATGGTTGAGTTCCTTTTAAGGAAATAAAGCAAGAAAGCTGCTCTGAGAGGGGACACTTGCCTGCATCAGTAAGTAGCTTCTCATGCAGGTTACAACCTCTGAATGCTCATGGCTGGGAGGAAAGACCCCAGGGTGGTAAGGTAATGCCAGGGTCCCAGGTAATGCCTGTAACTACACAGGCTTCTGCTTCAATTAACTGAGCTGTGGGAGGGATACAACATTATCACTTGGTATTTCCCACTGAGAGAGAAAAATGTCAAAAAAAAAAAAAAAAATCTTCCTTTTAGTGTCTTTTCCCATACTTATTTTAAACAAATAGATTTTATAACTTCATATGAATATTGTCTGTTTTCTACTGATGTCTGTGAACACCCTGACTGGTTACTTTGGGTATACTCTGTCATTTGAATGACAGTTTCAACCCAATTTTGCGAGATAAATTCTCCCACCTCTTAAAAAGATCTCTATACAGTATTCCAGGCTCAGACTGTAATCTGTGACTCCAGTGGTAACATTTGACTTCTGTCTGCAGCACCAGACAGCTGTCTGTGCAGAAATGGTGAGCCCACAGCCTCTTTCTGAGGCCACTAACTGTAAAATGGCTTTTTTTCTTTTTTTTTTTTTTTTTTTTTTTAATCCAGTGATGGCCACATACGGAATGGGCAATTACGGATAAAGGAAGGCACTCCCTATCTTTCTAGACAAATGCCACCACAGCAACAAATGGCTCTTTCTCCATGAAGTAGGGTCTGATCTACATCTCACTGAGTCATTAACTTTCCACACATGGCTTGAATTAGGATAAAGTCTCAGAGCACAAGCAGCCCGAAATTGCAACTGTTTACCACACACAGGATATTCAGTACTGATCATCCCCAAAAGGTGCACACAATGTTTAACCTGAAACTTGCAGAGACTGAGAATTATCAAATTATATTTCCAATAGGGTACCATGGGAACTAGGGCTGTCCAAAACAGGCTGCAAAGCACTAATTCTTAATGGAATGGACTTTCAGTGGGATGTGTATTTCTAAATAAGTCAGACCAAGATTTCAAAAGGATATTTAGGAGAGAAGATAAAACAGAGTCTCTAGAGCCTTAAAGAGCTGTGAAAATCTCACACTTTGCTGAAAATGTTCACTGTGTTTTTCATAGAGAAACTATCTGTAGAGCACATGGGTGAAAAGAATAAGAATATAATAAAATGTTTTAGGTGCCAGATCAGCCTCAGAAGTAAATTTGGGGTGAAGAATAGGACAAGGAAGGAAGAAGATCTGGTGGACAGAGCAGCAGAAATTAAGCAGAAGGAAGCTACTCAACACATAGTGGCTTTCTAGGGGTTGCAACATTAAAATCATAGTAAGCTCATCAAGGAAATAAAGAACCTTGATGGTGACCAGGACATCACTTACAATATGTTTCTGCTTTGCTGTGCTTCTTGGGGTTATTACTAGAAACTGTTGATGACTTTACTTCTGTAAATTACCATGAAATTACCTTTCACACCCATTGATCAATTTTGCATTTGTCAGAAGAAACCCATGTTTTGGGCATCCCCCCTGCCTGGGGACACAATTCAAGACATACATTTCACAATTCCTTGAGTACCTCCTTTATGAAATTCGCACCTTCTCTATTTAAAATTGTAATTTTAAATGATAATTTAAAAACTGAAGACAACCAATAAAATCTGGCAAGTAGAGGACATCAACACCTTCCTTCTCAGAGCAGGAGAAATATTTCAAATGTTTCTATTAGCTCTGTGACACCACATTAAAGTCTCAGTACAGGTTTGGAAGAAGCACAAAAGGAAGATTTTAGAAAACACATGGAGGAGTAAAGCCTATATATTTTTTTTTTCTAAAAATAGCTTATTTCCTATAATATTTGGCCTTTGAAATGCTAAACTGATGAAAAAGGTAATTAAACTTTTGACTCCGAGTTTAAAAATTGTTTCATTAAATGTTGCTACAAATCCAAACTTTCTATCTTCTAGGCTGATTAAAATCAAAACCAGATTTCTCACCTAATTTCACTAGGATGAGGTAAATATGTATTATTTTCATTTAACAGACTTGCAATTCCCATTGTTACCTCTATAACCCTACATGTATAAAAAAGTCTCCCAGAATATAGAGACCTTCTTCATTAAATGTCTGACTCAAATTCCTTGGTGTATGCTGTATGGACAGCTGATTTCTCAGAGTGTTATAGGTTAAGTGGAAAGCACTGTAAATCCTATGTTGAAATAAATCCAAATGCTAGGGGATTCCCTTTTGATGAAGAGAACAGATAGGACATTAGGAAAGTCACAGAGAGAGACATTGTTGCCTAGCCATATCTGCTTCTGCAGGGCCTCTTGGTTACCACAGGCCACAGTCTAGCTCCCACCTGCCAGATGCACACTGATAATGTCAGTGGCTCTTTACAATGCTCTCCTGTCTGTCTTTCAATCTTCAAACTACTTTTTCAGATCATTCTTGTCTACCTAAGTTTGGTGATAAATAGCAGTGAGGAACAGATCTTGGGAATTAGCAATGGCAGCGTTGCACTGAACACCAAGCCTGTCCACACTGCTATGCCACTGCCTACATAGGAAGACAGCCTAATATACTTATAGGATCATATAGGCCAAACACCACTCCTAAGGTGTTATTTTATTCCTAAGAGATTTTCTTTTGATGAAGATCCAGAAGGTGCACAGCAATCATTTGGCTCCTGATATGCCTGGGGCATGTGCTGAGATCCTCTTTGTAAAAAGGGAGAATTAGTTTTTTTAGTATACTGTTTTCAGAGAGCTAGTTTAGAGCTAGCAAAAATGAGCAATAGAAGAGTTAAAGATATATGCAGCTTTACAAAAAGACAAACATTGCAAGTGCTGGTGTTGATACCTACAGATCATCGATAAAGCAGAGTATTGTGAATTGTCTTTGTTTCTGTTGACTATGTGAGTGTCTTACTACAAGATGTAACCCTTATAAACAAAAGCACTATGGGTAGAGAAAGTGCTGTAGAAAAATTGGTAAGGTCAGAACATAGAAAATCTAATTTATTGCTGAGTAATGAGAATAACAGATGGAACTTATATTTAGAATATGTGTACATATTGATATATGACTGAACTGTTGGCAGAATCATTACATAATCAGCAAATATAAAGTTCAACTTAGGTGGGTCTGCACAATATTTGTGTGTATATTAAAGAAAATTCAACACAATTAAAAATCCTGTTTGGGTTTGAACAAACAATTAAAAAATTTAATTTTTGACTCAAGGCTTAAATATTCTGTAAGGTTAGTTATTGTGTAAGAGACACAACTCTTTTTACTGAGTTGATGGACAAGCAGTTACTGACAGATTTTTTCCAAAGATCTTTGAACTGAAAAATAAAGCCCTAAGTAAGTGATCAGATTGTTAAAAAAGCATTTTTTAAATACTTTTTTTTTTTAAATAAAGTATATCAATATGCACATAGAAGCTGAAATTTTTGCTCACATTTTTGATAAGAGGGGATCAAATGGTAAATAAAATGAAGATACCTAAGATGATGCACTCATTGCTAGCTAGTGCTGGAATAGGAATAGGTTGTATTTCTAATGTTGACACTATCCTGCTTTATTATGTTGAATTAGTTCTGTGCCTCCCTTTCCACCTAGTATCCTTTACTGGATTTCCTTAAACAATAAATTTTTAAAGGGACTTGCAATCTTTCTGTAAATCGTCCCCCCTTACCCTTACTCTTACAATAATGCAAGAATGTAAGAATAATGAGCAATACTTTTATTTGTGAGTAAATATTTGTACTCTGACAGTCATCCCTTTACAGTAATATTTTTATCATACAGGGCATCAATCACAGCATTCTGGGACTCAGCATGCTTTTCTTTTCATCTTTTAATTTTTTTTCCCCTGCTAGTAAATAGTCATGGTGCTCAAGTAATATTTAGTCTTTTTGTTGCACTACATGGGAGCCAGTGCGTGCAGTAGTCAGCAGCGTTGCTAGTGTGAGTCTCAGTGTGAGTCTGGGATCCTCAAGAATAATCAGCATTTTGCACAATCATCTCTAGACAACAATTTTAACCCAACAGACTTTATCAATTGTGGAATTTTATCTGAAAGACAAGTGTTTTCTAAAGTTCTCCCAGGTAAAAGGATAATGGAGATCAGATATTGGAATCACAAATATATAAATATTGTGTATGTTCTAATATGTATTTCTGAAGAAATCTGAATAGCAGATAACACAATAGCATTCAAGATAGCATTCAAATTAATAATATTAATGATAATAATAATACTAAATACCCGAGCATTTATTGAATTTTTATCAAATCTGACTTAATATAATTTTGATTTGGAACCATATATTTAATTTCTTACACAGAATGAAAACTGTCTTTCCTGGGGAGATTTTCATGAAACAGTCATGCTTTAAAAAGAAGATAAATAGTAGGATCTTTATAAGTTCTCTGTGGATGAAGATGTCTTTCTCAAAGAAAAGGTTGCACAAAAAAATATTATGCACCTGAAGAAGACGAAGTGCACAAAAAAAAGCGCAAAAGCACAGGACCTGCTTGTATACCAGCTTGTGAAAGAATAATCTAATATTATTGCTGTATTATTTACTAGTATTTCTTATCAGAGTGTATTTGTCATCTTACCCAATATTCTGTCATTCTTAGAACTCTGCTGACCTCCAGTACTAGTTGAAAGGTCCTCTGGTATAGGCATAGGTTCATCTGGATCATCGGGGACATCACTAGTTGGAGGACTTTCCTTTCCTAATAGTGAGGAAAGCATAAGTTAGCTGTCAGAGTAGACTCATTTTCAAATAATACAGTAAGAGGAACCACAAACCAAATAAAACTTTAAAAAAACCCCAAACACTACTAAAGCATGATATTCTCAGGAACAAACCCTAGTCTCCTGCAGAGAAAATTTATTATGAGTACAAAGGAATTTTATTTTTTAAAAGAATGCATGCCAATGTCTCCAATAAATTTACTGAGTCTGGATACACAGCTATTAACCCATTAGTTATTAACTACCATTTTGGATATTTGTGAGATATGTATGTTTTCTAGTTGCTAGATCCAAATTAGGCAGTACAGAATGACAGATTACAAAGGTTATCAAATAGATATTCTTTGTAGAAACTCTTCTTTCTTCCACAAGTTCCCCTTGAGAACACATCTGGATTTACTTCAAAGACATAATGAAGCCTAACTCACAAGTATTCTGGGGCTCCAAAAAAACTACCACAAAAATAAAGTTTTATCTTCAACTAAAAATTCAGCTACAATGCCAGCAAGCTTCACTAATACCCACAGATCAAGCTCTGGCTGGTCCTTGTGCTACAACCTGTGAAGTGCTCATAGGTACCAGGACCTCTTAAATATGTACCATTAGCAGAGTTCAGTAAACACAGTTCGAGGATTTTATTGTCTTCAATTTGCAAATAAGAAACAAACCCAAATGTCTTGAGTACACAAGGTTTTCAAAGGCAAACAGTTTGGTGCTTTAACACATTTTAGGGATTGTGGAACTGTTTTAGTTCTGTACACAATACAGTAAGAAGGAGAACTCTCTTGCTAAGTGCTTCCAGAAATGGTGAGGTTTCTTGATTCAGCCCTCAGTCACAGCATATATCTCCTGTGCACAGTCCTATCACTGTCTTGCAGAACTTTTTCTAAAATTACTTCATACATCTCAAAAGCATGCCTTGTAAACATCTACTGAAGGAATTATCTAAGTGATTTATTTCATTGGCTGTTACTGAAAGACTGGCCTTTGCATTAATAGCAAAGAACAGGCCCAGAGAAGAATTCAAATTAAGTAATGTTCACATTGTCTCAAAATGTGGAGATGTTACCAAATTACATTGAAAAAATCTGGCACAACAGATTGGCACACCACTAAGAGCAGTAATTTTATGGTACAAAGCCCTAGCAAATTAGTGGCTTTTTCCTAAAGAGAATTCCCTCATTAAAACCCAAACATCAATTAAACCTTAAAACACGTACCAGAAATGGAAAAACTAAACCAAATATAGCTTACTTTAAAGATCGCAGTTTAGTGGTGCCAGTTATGGACTTGATCTGAATGAAGTGAATGGTTTCCTCACTGCCTCTTGGATGGATCAAAGCATTGTGTTTTCCCATCTATACTGATCGTGATGGGGAGAAATGACAGGTAGTTTTAAGTCATCTTCCAAATTGGCTGTTTTGTGTTATTTGCACAAACTTATGTTTAAATGAATGAAATGAATATGTGACTGCATTTCTTAATGACACATCTGTCAAACTGTGGAATAATCGCTGAGCAGGAAGTTTTTTTTAGGTGAACCATCCCAAATTGCAGCCACAGGACTCCAGGGTATCGAAGAAACAGTTCTGCACTGGCAGGGGTTCTAACTAGGTGATTTAATAAGGTCTCCCCCTCATACCCAGCTTCTGTGGGATATTTTCAAATGGACAAAATCACACCCACTGGATGTCAGTGCAAGAGAAAAGGTTGATTGCATAAATGGACAAGTGGGAATATGAATTTTACATCAAAGGATAATAAAAGCAGGAAGTAAGTTCATTGAAAAAATTGGTTTTGCCATTCATTATTTAGCTCCTTATTTACTTATTTCTTCAGATTTCTGAGATGTAGGGAACTTACAGAACTGACAGCAACTTTCCATTGCAAGTCCTAAACTGCCAAGCTGAGATTTCTCTTACAGGTAAGATGCAAAAGTGAAGAGAGACAGCTGAAATATTTCAGTTTGTTCAACACATTTAGCCCCACAAAAAACAAAAACCAAATAACCCCAGAGCTGTAATTGGAGGGCAAGCCAAAGCCTGAAAGCTCTTTTCATATTACATGTAAGTTAAGGAAATTTGTTAAAAAGTAACAGTAATCCAAAGCTACTTGCATCTTCCAAGGATCAAACTGCTCTCCCAGTTACAACAATGGATGTTGATGCTTTGACTGAGTCTAGGCCAAGAAGAACAATTAACCTGAAAACCTGAAGATTATTTTTGGCTACAAACCAATATAAACTCATAATACCAGAACTATAGGATAACAGATAACAGACAAAATAATATCTTTATAAGTGTATTATTAGGAATCCTACACTACGTAGTCTAAGTAGGATACTTTAAAGTCAGACCAGTCTTTTTGGAATGAAAACCTGCTAGCAGAAGAGTACATTTGCAGTGGTGAACACTTTTTTTCACTAAATGGGTATCCATCTTTTCTACTTGTTAAATTAATAGCAGTTTGCCCAAGTGGTATGAATTGGACTCGTCTCATGGGTTTGGTGGGGCAGAAGCTGGAGATCAGGTCTGCTTCCCTCTGTGAAGGAGACTGCAGTTAAGAAAACTTAGTAAACTTGTCTTTAATGATCCATTAATTATAATTTGATTTCTTCTTATTACACATGACTGAGAAATTCCTACATGCAAAAGCACAGGGCAAAAATAGTGGATTTAAAATAAATCAGTTTATTGAGTTCCATCTCTTGGATTCTAGAGCATTGTATTTGTATCTCATGCCTTAACTTCATCTACATCATTACAGCATGGTAAGTTCATTACTGCATGGCAATCTTACATATACAATCTCACTAACATTCTTTTTCCGCTGAATTTAGAAATGGAAGGGGGGGTGGGGAAAGGTGGGAATGCTTTCCATTTTCATTTCAAACAGACATGCCCAGAACAACAACTGGTGAAAGGAAAAGGAGCTGAATCCCACCCCAATACCTAGTGGTTAGTAGTGGGGAAAATTATACAAATATCATATAATGGAGCATAAGAAATGAGCTTTAAAAATAGAATCTAATCTTGTGGTGGAGGGGGTGGTTTTTTGGGTTTTTAAAATTAATTATTATAAAGAGCCACCTTAGCTGTAGAATTGAAGTTCTGTTTCTGGTACTGATTTGTGTTGCTCTTTGGTTAAGTCATAAATAGAAAGAATTGCAACTGCAGGCTGTATCAAATATTCCTTCATTTCAATCCACATGTCTGTAAGATGGTCTCAGATTTTCAACACAGACATTTCTGTATAACAGTAGTCAGAGAAGAGCCTAACCTAACAGTGATGTCTGGCAAGACCCTCAGCTTCTCTCTATTTGAGTTTCCTCATCTCTGCCCTAGAAATATATTTGAATCCATGAGGAAAGAGAGGAAGGGAGAAAACTACCCAGTTCAACAAGGTTTTAGTATCCTTTATTTCTGTCAGAGTCCTTAGCCTAGTATTCCTTTAATATGTACATCCAGCTCTGAGAGGGATTCAGTTAATGTCAGAATGCTGCTGCTGGTGCTACGACTGTTTAAAAGAAAGCCAGGGCAGGATGTCTTATAAAAAACTCATTCCCCATCCTTCACAAACTAGTGTTGAGGGTGTATGTATTGAACATTGAGGGTTTCTTCTTCCTGCTTTTGCAGAGTGCAGCACAGCCTGGTTTGTTCTAGGACATCTCTTAATGTTAGATGTGGAAACATTTGTACCGTTTTTTCACCTTCCTTAGCTGTTAGGCCCCAGAACTGAGAAAAAAAAAAAAAAAAAAAAGAAAAAAAAAAAAAAAGAAAAAAAAAAAAAAAGAAAAAAAAAAAAGAAGAAATAAAAAAAA